>NC_071401.1:206424278-207038105 GCF_017976375.1 Cuculus canorus
ATCTGGAACTGGATGGGCTTTAAGTTCCCTTCCAATCCAAACTATTCTGTGATTCTATGATTGTATGATCCTATGATTCCTTAATCAAACCAGAGGTAGCTTCTTCCCGAAGACTTATCTTTTCCTTTCTGTTTAGTCTTTGCAAGGAAAGTAGGTTTCATGGCCTTAATTCCTTCGTTCTCCCTCCCATCATTGTACAGTTCTGTTACTCGATTATCCTCTTCATGGTTTGTAACTGATTAGTAATGTAAGTCATCACAGATGTTGCACAACTTCACAACTACCCATAAATAACATCTCCCTTCCAATTCCAAACAGTTGAGAGTTGAGGTTGTTCAGCCTGAAGAAGAGAAGACTGTGGGGAGCCCTTATAGTGGCCTTCCAGTACTGAAAGGGGCTACAGGAAAGCTGGGGAGGGACTTTTGACAAGGGCCTGGAGTGATGGGACAAGGGGAAACGGGATTAAATAGGAGGGGGAAGATTTAGACTAGACATTAGCAAGAAATTCTTCACTATGAGGGTGGTGAGACACTGGCCCAGGTCGACCAGGGAAGTTGTGGCTGCCCCATCCCTGGAGGTGATCAGGGCCAGGTTGGATGGGGCTTTGAGTAGCCTGGTCTGGTGGGAGGTGTCTTTGCTCATGGCAGGGGGAGGTTAGAACTATATGATCTTTAGTGTCCTTTCCAACCCAACCCATTCTATAACACTTTGATCCATTCTCTGATGTTTTGGTATTTTACTGGGGTTGGCACTCTGGAAGGCAGCCTGTCTTTATTTACAAAGCTGAGAAGTTTGTATTAAAAGACAAAATGGCAAAAGCTTCAAAATTCTTTCCAACACCTTTCAAAAACAATTTCTAGACAAATATTCTGCAGCATGTACGGATGTGAAAGTGAAATGTGCTCTCAATTTGTATCAGACAGTGACTGAGGTTGGAATGAGCCCTTTATATTTTGTTTTCTCTTCTAGCATGGACTTAAAGGGAATTATTACTCTATTAAATCTTTGAACTCCTAAATTTTATTCTTTGCTCGCTGCAGGTAATGGAATATATTGTTGCAGTTAAAATCTTTCACTTGGTTTCTATAATGCACTGTATGCCAAGCGACGTCACGAAGGAATGAACACTTTGGATCTAACTCTTAGCTGTGGTGCAGTTTACATGGTAAAAAGTCTGCTGCGAAGTTAAATGCTCTCATCTTTATTCATGTACTGGGACGATTCAGCCTACATTGTGTGAATTATTGGATCAGGAGGACTTTCACATCTTGTACAAGCTTACACGGGTGTCTAGAATAAACATGGGGTTGTTTTGAGGTCCATATCATAGAATCATAGAATCATAGAATCATAGAATCATAGAATCATAGAATCATAGATTGGTTTGGGTTGGAAGGGACCTTAAAGATCATGTAGTTCCAATCCCCTGCCATGGGCAGGGACACCTCCCACTGGCTCAGGCTGCCCAAGGTCCCATCCAACCTGGCCTTGAACACCTCCAGGGATGGGACAGCCACAACTTCCCTGGGTAACCTGTGCCAGTGTCTCACCACTCTCATGGTGAAGAAATTCCTCCTTACGTTCAGTCTAAATCTGCCGCTCTCCAGTTTATACCCATTGCCCCTCGTCCTATCACTACAAGGATTTGTGAACAATCCCTCTCCAGCTTTCCTGTAGCCCCTTCGGGTACTGGAAGGTCGCTCTAAGGTTTCCTTGGAGCCTTCTCTTCTTCAGGCTGAACAACCCAACTGTCTCAGCCTATCCTTGTGTGTGAGGTGCTCCATCCACTAGGCGTGAGATGAGCACTGGTGCAAATGGGTTGCTCCTGGCTTTAATAACCACTGGCAAGTGCTGTGTTGAGAAGCACCTACAAGGTTTTGGATCTCTCAAATTGATGCTGTTTGTTGAGAGATTCACTCAGATGCATTTCTAGCTACCAACCCAGTACCGTTAATGTAAATTGCCTACCTGGAATCCTTACATCCCATGTAAAACCAGAACTGGGAGATATTAGGAGCTCCCTCTGAACGCTTTTAATAGCAAGAGAGCCAGTAACTCACCTCTCAGAGCCGTGCTAACAGTAATTACTGCATTAAGATTCCTTCTGTTTGTTCATTCGTACTGTAAATTAAGAAGCGAAGATTTGGGACTCATCTAACAAGTAACTCGACGAGGTTTGCAAATAGAGATGTGTCTTCAAAGAGTCATTTAGAGCTGTTATTTTAGAGCAGTTCTTTGCTGATGGAGACAAAATAGGCCATATAAGACCAATGCAGCTGTTATTTTCTTAATGTACTCCACTTTAAGGCATTTTAGGCTAGAATCACAGAAACCTTGAGTTTCTTCTAACTGTTTTTTTACATTAGCAATGATTTTGATGGCTGCACCTATTACTTTGCTCCCTGGAAACAGAGATAAGGGTTGGGATGTGATATCAGTCTGTTTATAGACTGATTCTGCTGACTGCAATGGGCTGACTCGAGATCTTCATTTTAATATTTTATTCTTAGAAAGGTAGCTCTTTGCCTTTTTAAGGAAACTGTGCAAACTAAGTCTGGCTGCAGCCACTACGTGTGAAAGGCAGCTGCGATGGGACATATGGATCCTTCTGCCACGCTTTGATTGCAGGCTGGTGTCTTCCTACAGGCAGATTGGACTGGGAGAGATTCAAGAACTAGAACGTAGGAAGGCCAAAGCACATGTGATCCCCAGAAAAGAGATAACTAATCTTTACTAAGAGACGATAGCGGTTTTATTTTCATTTCCTTTCCTCTGAATCAGGATCGGAACCTGCTAGTACCCCACTGCTCCTGTTTTGTGTTCATGAGGACATGTTAGCTTGGTCCAAACTAACAAGAGACGCCTGCAGTGCAGACACCCAAGTGACCTTCTCTACAATCCCACCATGTTTGGCAGCGTCAGCCCACAAAGCTCAGCTCTTCAAAGGGATCTGCACCAATGGGCTGAGACCAGTGGGATGAGATTTAATAAGGCCAAATGCCGGGTCCTGCACTTGGGGCACAACAATCCCGTGCAGCGCTCCAGGCTTGGGGAAGAGTGGTTGGAAAGCTGCCTGGAGGAGAAGGACCTGGGGGTGTTGGTTGACAGCAGCTGAACATGAGTCAGCAGTGGCCCAGGTGGCCAAGAAGGCCAATAGCATCTTGGCCTGTGTCAGAAACAGCGTGGCCAGCAGCAATGGGGAGGTGATTGTGCCCCTGGACTCAGCACTAGTGAGGCCGTACCTCAAATTCTGTGTTCAGTTTTGGACCCCTCTCTCCAAGAAGGATGTTGAGGCTCTGGAGCGTGTCTAGAGAAGAGCAACAAGGCTGGTGAAGGGGCTGGAGAACAAGTCTTATGAGGAGCAGCTGAGGAAACTGGGTTTTTTTAGCCTGGAGAAAAGGAGGCTGAGGGGAGACCTTATCAGCTGCCCACAACTCCCTGAAAGGTGGTTGTAGAGAGGAGGTGCTGGCCTCTTCTCCCAAGTGAGAGGTGATAGGACAAGGTGAATAGCCTCAAGCTGTGCCAGGGCAGGTTCAGACTGGATATTTGGAAAAAAAATTTCATGGAAAGGGTCATCAGGCACTGACAGAGGCTGCCCAGGGAGGTGGTTGAGTCACCATCAATGGAAGTATTTAAAAGATGGGTAGATGAGGTGCTCAGGGCCATGGTTTAGTGGCAGATAGGTATGGTTGGACTCCATGATCTCAGAGGTCTTTACCAATGTGGTGATTCTATGATTCTATGATTACATTTCATTGTTAATTAAAACAGAATTTTGAGATTATGATCATCGCTTTTCCTCTTTGATACCCTCTACCTTCCCCTCAGGGGTTGTATTTGCCAGCTCGCGTGTCTGGAAATGCATGTTGGTAGTGGTGCTGCTGCTACCACCATATTTTGTAGAACACCTACAGATGTTCTACAAGCATGGATTAAAATCCTGTTTGAAAGCATGCATGCAAGACCACTTTAACAGTCATGTGGGACACCAGGAGGTGTTTGAATTTGGGGCTATAAAAGCAAAGCACTACTTGGATGATGCTGTGAGCAACCTGATCCAGTGGGAGGTGTCCCTGCCCATGTCAAGGAGGGGTTGAAACTGGATGATCTTGATGTTCCTTTCAACCCAAACCATTCTATGATTCTGTGATAATAAACCGCTGTGGCAGGAGTTTTGATGTTGGGGCATGTCCTGTGACTAAGCACAGCGCTTTAGAAGCTGCTTCCTTGCTCTGTCTGATGTCTATAACCTTCACGAGTGCTGCAGCATCGTGTTTTTCGTTAGAAAACCAGGCCTGAATTGAACACCACGTCGTGTTACAGGATGTTATTGGTGACTTTTAAAGATGTACGCAGTTGGAGGAGTCATCAGTGTAACGATATGATATCAGAAAAGGGAATGAGAAAAAGATATTAGCTATGTTGTTGATGAAACAATGGGAGCTTTGGTACACAGCAATGTATCTATTGAACAAAAGCAGTCGAAAATGAACTATATTATTTCTCACTCACTTGTTCTGTCAGTGATTGAGGCATTTCAGAGCACAACCAGGAAAATAATAGGTTGCCTTCACAATGGTAGAAGTTTAACAAATGCTCAATCATTCATCCGACATCATTGCTGTCGTCAGGGAGAGCTTTAGCGGGTGCTATTGATGCCTTGCTTCATTCTTATTGCTGCTTGCTTTTCAGATTCAATCTCCCTGCAATGGAGGACTGAACATTTCAATTTGCTACCTGTAAAGTCGTATTGAAATGCTCGGGCTAAAATGAGAGATGATTTGGGGTGAGGCTGAAAGCTTTGTGGAAAGCATCATGCACGCAAGTCCTCTGACAAGACCTGCATTCAGTAGCACGTGTCTCCTAACCGTGCATGACACAAAGCGAGGGGATGTAAGCAGAATATTCTCAGAGGGTGTTGTTAAGCATTTTTGCATTGTGTGGATGTCTGAATCCACGTTAACTTGACGTTCCCTTTCAATTGCGAAGTTTGATTTCACAGCCTCTGTGCTTGTAGAGAGGGAACTCTACAAGCAGAACTTTATTTTTGGACGTGGTAAGCTTGAAGGAGCTTGAAGTAAGCTGTTCTTTCAGTGTCTGTTACTCATATTGACTTACGTGGTTCATCCTGAAGCTGAAACACAGTGGATGTCCTCTTGATCACTTGCTAGTAATGCTTAGCATTTGCGTCTTGGCTGGTTAGTCTGCTAGCGTCTAAAGGGGACTGTTTCTAAGGTGACTTCTGTCTGGAGACGGTGAAAGACTTGACAAATTGTGTGTTTGGAAGGATTGTGAGGGTGGTGAGGAACTGGCACAGGTTGCCCAGGGAAGTTGTGGCTGCCCCATCCCTGGAGGTGTTCAAGGCCAGGTGGGATGGGGCTTTGGGCAGCCTGATCTAGTGGGAGGTGTACCTGCCCATACAGGGGGGTGGGAACTGGATGATCTTTAATGTCCCTTCCAATCCAAACCATTTTATGATTCTGTGATTCGTTATCCCTTTTATTTTGTGGAAGGAAAAACAAAGATTTAGGAGTAGCACTGAGTAGCCTGGCACGGCAAGAAGTGAAACTCTGTCTGACCTCTGTAGACCTCCTCCACTGCTGTATACCTGAAGGCCTCTCAAGCCTTTGAGAACAATCACCTCAATAAGAGAAATAATTTGTTAGTTTATAGAGTTCATACGAGGCATTGCAGTCCGTTACCCTGTTCTTTGTCCAAGAGGTGACCTTTATATTTACTTTTGAATGTAAAGGTGTTGGCAAAATCTTTCTTTGTCCTGTGTCCTCTGGGCTCTGCCTCTTAATTTCTCGTGCACTTGTAGGAGCACAGCAGCAAGTTTTCTTTCAGAATGTGACTATTTAACAGGGAGAATGAGATGAACTGGAAATGACTTTGGCTGCTGTCTGTGTGATGCTGTCCTTAGTTCTCCAGACAGTGTGGTGCTCTAAGGGCAGCAGCAACAGCTGAAAGGCAAACACTTGAGACTGAGGAGAGGTGGGTGAGGATACCCTTGACAGCATCTTTCCAAACGATTGCTGGATAAATAATTTTTTCAGTTGCTTCGGCTCCAGTCATTGTGCAGAAGCTCTGAATGTCTTCAGAAAAAAAAAGAAATCCTTGTCCATACAACTGGTAATCATAGAATCACTAGGTTGGAGAAGACCTTTGAGATCATCAAGCCTGACCGTACCTGTCCACTACTAAACTGTATCCCTAAGCGCTTAATCTACCCACCTTCTAAATACCTCCAGGGATGGGGACTCAACCACCTCCCTGGGCAGCCTTTGCCAGGACCTGAGAACCCTTTTGGTGAAGAAATGTTTCCTGATGTCCAATTTGAACCTCCCCTGGTGCAGCTTGAGGACATTTCTTTTCCCCATATCACCTATCACTTGGGAGAAGAGACCAACACCCACCTCGCTACAAACTCCTTTCAGGGAGTTGTAGACAGTGTTATAGTCTCCCCTTAATGTGATGCTCCCAGGGAGTGCATGGCCAGATTTTAGCCCAGCCCAGCCCCGATGGGCTAAAAATAATTCCAGGTGATCAGTGAGGTTGACTATAGAGCAGATCCTGCTAGCTATATGATCTTTCCATAGAATCATAGAATCATAGAATGGTTTGAGTTGGAAGAGACCTTAAAGCCCATCTAGTTCCAGACCTCCTGCCATGGGCAGGGGCACGTCCCACTAGATCAGGCTGCCCAAGGCCCCATCCAACCTGGCCTTGAACACCTCCAGGGATGGGGCAGCCACAACTTCCCTGGGCAACCTGTGCCAGTGCATCACCACTCTCATGGGGAAGAAATTCTTCCTGATGTCTATTCTAAATCTGCCCCTCTCCAGTTTATACCCATTGCCCCTCGTCCTGTCACTACAAGCCTTTGTGAACAGTCCCTCTCCAGTTTTCTTGGAGCCCCTTTCAGGTACTGGAAAGTCACTATGCGATCTCCTCGGAGCTTTCTCTTCTCCAGGCTGAAGAAGCCCAACTCTCTCAGCCTGTCCTCATATCGGACGTGCTCCAATCTCCTGATAATCTTTGTAGCCTCCTCTGGACCCATTCCAACAGCTCCATATCCTTCTTATGTTGAGGATTCCAGAACTGGACACAATACTCCAGATGAGGTCTCACAAGAGAGGAGTGGAGGGGCAGAATCCCCTCCTTTGCCCTGCTGGCCACGCTGCTTTTGATGCAGCCCAGGACACAGTTGGCATTCTGGGCTGTGAGCGCACATTGCCATCTCTTTTCAAGCTTCTCACTGACCAGCACCCCAAGTCCCTCTCTGCAGGGCTGCTCTCAACCACATCATTCCCCATCTTGTATTGAAATCAGGGATTGCCCCAACCCACGTGTAGGACCTCACACTTGGCTTTGTTGAACCTCGTCAGGTTCTCACAAGCCCACTTCTCAGGCTTGTCCAGGTCCCTCTGGGTGACATCCTGTCCTTCCACTGTGGCAACCGCAACTGACTTTCCTTCAATTTGGATCCTGTCCAGAGTTAAAGACTCGGTGTGTTAAAAGCCCATTCACTATCAAGCAGAGGCATTCAGCCCTTGGAGGCTTGTGTCTTAATCACCATCAGTGTAATTTGTCCCGTTAGGAACAGTAAATACCCACGCTGGTGTGTGTGGTCCTCTTCAGGGCTCACATCTGCTTAAAAATGTAGTCAGTTAGTTCAAAAGAATGAGGCTTGCTTGTATTCATCAGGAAATAAAAACCTAACATTCCCTCTTTGAACAGAAGTTTCTTCTGCCTTGATCACCGTGGACCCCTGAGAGGAATATATGAAATTCTTAGTAACATTTTGTCTTTTTTTTTTTCTCATTTATTTCATATTCCTGTGGCTCACAGTGTACAAATCAATATAATAGCTCTTGCGTTCTGATGTAAAATTTTTAGCTTTGAATGGAGGCATTAAGTTATCTTGAAGAAAATGTTTCACTCTCGGCAATTTGGAGGCTTGTTGCTAACATTTATCAGGTGCAATTTGTACTTTAACACTTCGCACTTAGTTTCTTTATCGTCTTCCACTGATCTTGCTCAATGTCTCTCCCTGCATATTTGTGCACCTCAATAGAGTCTTTCTTGCAGGGTTTTCACTCATCCGGTGGTCTCTGAGCATTTGTCCCATTCTGGATGAGGCCATTTGGGGCTTTCCTGTGGTTTAGTCTTCTAAGGAATCATTGGCAGCAGATATCAGTGACGAATGACATTCCTCAGGGGTCTGTATTAGGGCTGGTATTGCTTAACGTCTTTGTAAACAGACATGGCAGTACGATTGAGGGCATCCTCAGCAAGGCTGCCGACGACACCAAGCTGTGTGGCACAGTCGACACGCCGGAGGGAAGGGATAGCATCCAGAGGGACCTGGGCAGGCTTGGTAGGTGGGGCTGTGTGAGCCTCATGAAGTTCAACGAGGCCAAGTGCAAGGTCTTGCACCGGGGTGGGGGCAATCCCCATCACTAATACACGATGAGTAGAGGATGGATTGAGAGCAGACCTGAAGAGACTTTGAGGTCTTGCTGGATGAGAAGCTGGACATGAGCTGGTAGTGTGCACTTGCAGCCCAGAAGGCCAACTGTGTCCTGGGCTGCATCCAAATAAGTGTGACCAGCAGGATGAGAAAGGGGGTTCTCCCCCTCTACTCCGCTCTCATGAGACCTCACTTGGAGCCCTGCATTCAGTTCTGGAGTCCGCAGCATAGGAAGGACATGGATCTGTTGGAGCAGTCCAGAGGAGGCAAGGAAAATGATCTGAGGACTGGAGCACCTCTCTGGACCGGCAGAGAGAGTTGAGGTTGTTCAGCCTGGAGAAGAGAAAGCTCCGAGGAGGCCTTCTAGGAGCCTTCCAGTACTTAAAGGAGGACTACAGGAAAGGTGGGGAGGGGCTCTTTATCAGGGAGGGCAGGAATAGCGCAAGGGGGGGATGGTTTTAAGCTGGAGGGGAGATTTATGTGACATATTAGGAAGAACTGTTTTCCTATGAGGGTGTTAAGGCACTGGCACAGGTTGCCCAGGGGAGTCATGGATGCCCCATCCCTGGAGGTGTTGAAGGCCAGGTTGGATGGGAGCTACCTGATCCAGTGGAAGGTATCCCTGCCCATGGCAGAGATGTTGGAACTGGATGATCTTTGAGGTCCCTTCCAACCCAAACCATTCTTTGATTCTATGAATCTCTTATTTCCTAGGAATGTTTGTGCCGCTTTCCAAGAGGGAAAAAAAGATGTAGGGGCCTTCGTGTCTTTCTCTGCCCTGTGGCTCTGGGCAGCATCCTGAGAAACGGTGTACAGTGCGTTGCATACCGAGTCCACATTGCAGCCAAGACTGGGAGCTTTGCTGTCAGGAGTGCTTCTACCATTCCTCTTGATCTCGTTAATTTTCATGCTTACCCTAAAATCATACTTATTAATTCTTCTCAGTTTTCCAACTGAAAGGTGAACCCTGTGAAGAGTTCATCTCTTGCAAGTAAGGCACCGCATCACAGATGCCTGAGTGTGAAGGTGATGGCTCAGGTTTTAGGCAGATTGATGGGTGTGAACAGAGCTTCTCTACCTCCAAGGTTGTCCATAGATCTTGGAGAAACAGAGCCATCAATGTTAGAACCTAAGTTTGGCAAATCTGAGCTAAGATCTCTCCTTCCAGAGCACACTCTGCTAATTCAGGGAAGCAGAGATACAGCATTGAGTGACAAGTTGTGGCTGCCCCCTCCCTAGAAGTGTTGAAGGACAGGATGGATGGTGCGTTGAGCAGCCTGATCCAGTGGGGAGTGTCCCTGCCCATGGCAGAGGGGTTGGAACTGGATGATCTTTAAGGTCTCTTCCAATCCAAACCATTCTATGATTCTATGAAAAGGCATTGTGCCAAAAACGAGCTGTCATCTGAAAAGCAGCAACAAAAAACGCGATAAACTTTTGTTTCCTATCCCACCGCACGCAGGGTAGTAGAATAATCTCGTCCATTGAAAGAGAAAAATTATGGACTTCCCTCTGATATATTAGCTGTAGATCGCTTGTCTCATTTGTCGTAAGTCAATATTTTGCCCATTTGCTTTGGAAGCTTCGCAGAACGTGGACATTCAATTCTGCAGCAGTTTCCATTGGCATTTCTTTAATAAACTCTCATAATTTATAGTCTGTGTTTTACATTTTCTCCTCGTGCCTCCAGAGTTTCTTCTAGCCGGCTATGGAGAAATGAGATATTGAGTTGTTACTCTTCTTGATTAAGTCAATAAAATCCATTTGTCTTTTTAAGTGAGTAGCTCCATTTGGCGTGTTGCGCAATGCCAGATTCTACATTTTGGGGTGAAAAACAATATCCAAGACAATGATTAATTATCTGAAAATCAGAACTGACCAACCAGGACCTCAAACCAGCCATGCTTGCCCTTAGCTGTGCCTGTACCATATTGCTCACGCAGCGCAGTGCAGTCAACAAGGCAGCTTTAGCTGCAATTCCAAGATGATCATCAGTAATTATGATGATTGCTGTGAACACTGAAGAACTTTGTGTTATTTTTAGATGATAAAACTGGACTTTTTCATGAAAAAAAATGTAGTATCAATGAAAAAGTTAAGCCATGGAAAAAGAAACCTGCTAAATGATGGGATAGTTGTTGATGGGAAGGCCAACCGCACCCTGGGCCGCATGAAAGGAAGCATGGCCAGCAGGGAGGGAGGGGATTCTGGCCCTCTATTCCTCTCTTGTGAGATTTCATCTGGAGTATTGTGTCAGGTCCTGGAATCCTCAACAAAGAAGCAGATGGAGCTTTTGGAATGGGTCCAGAGGAGGCTACAAAGATGATGCAAGGGCTGGAGCACTGTGCAGGGTCAGGCTGAGAGAGTTGGGCTTATTCAACCTGGAGAAGAGAAGGCTCTGAGGAGACCTTAGAGCAACCTTGCAGTACCTGAAGGGGCTCCAAGAAAGGTGGAGAGGGACTGTTCACAAAGGCTCGTGATGACAAGACGAGAGACAATGAGTATAAACTGGAGAGGAGCAGATTTAGGCTAGACATAAGGAAGAATTTCTTCCCCATGAGAGTGGTGAGACCCTGGAACAGGTTGCCCAGGGAAGCTGTGGCTGCCCCATCCCTGGAGGTGTTCAAGGCCAGGTTGGATGGGGTGATATCTGCTGTATCACCTTGCAAATTTCCCTCAGTTCACGGAAGCATATTATGAACCGACTTTACAATGTAACTGAGGTCAGGCTTTGTGTTTTTATTTTCACCTGCTGTGATTCTCAAATTACACCTTTAAGAGCTACTTGTCAGGGATGGTGGTTCCAAATTTAGTCTGCTTTAGTAATAATATTGTTCATCTATTAACTTTCTTCCTGATTATGAAAAGCTATTAGGCTCCCTCAGGAGAGGAATGGAATATTATTAAAATCCATCCTCTCCTAAGATTCCTATCACTGCAAGTTTCCACTACAGGTCTTTTTTTTTTTTTTTTTTGAGGCTTGTTTGAAATCAGTAATTCCCTGAGGTTTGTACAGATTTATCTGTTGTTTGGGGTCATCATCAACAGCCAGTGCTAAATAATTCAAGCAGTAACAGGAATCTCCAACTTCTAACCTCGAGCAAAGGGAAGGATCTTATCCTGGTTGCACATCCAGTCTCAATGCAATTTGGTAGAAAGAGTTTTCTTCATTAGCTCCGCTCTCCTGTCTTCTCTTGAGCTTTCTTTTGAAGCTGTTCTTCATAAGTAATTGCATTTTCAGTAGCAGTAGTGTTTTCACTTCTCCGTGTAAGAACAAGATATTCCTGTCGCTGCACAGACCAGAAGTGGTAGCGAACTGCCAGTACCTGACGGGGCTACAAGAAAGCTGGAGAGGGACTATTCATAAAGGCTTGTGGTGATAGGACGAGGGGGAATGGGTATAAACTGGAGAGGGGCACATTTAGACTAGATGTAAGGACGAATTTCTTCACCATGAGAGTGGTGAGACACTAGAACAGGTTGCCCAGGGAAGTTGTGGTTGCCCCATCCCTGGAGGTGTTCAAGGCCAGGTTGGATGGGGCGTTGAGCAGCCTGATCTGGTGGGAAATGTCCCTGCCCATGGCAAGGGGTTGGAACTAGATGATCTTTAAGGTCCCTTCCAACCCAAACTATTCTATGATTCTGTGGTAGCAAAGCATTGCTTCTGCTACCACTCCTGATCCATGTCGGGATGCTGAAGACAAGCTCAGCTAAACTGCATTGGAAGCTAAACAGGAGTTGAGGTTGTTCAGCCTGGAGAAGGTAACACTTTGGTGAGACCTTATATTGTTCTTCCAGTACCTGAAAGGGCTCCAGGAAAGCTGGGGAGGGGCTCTTTATCAGAGAGTGCAGGGATAGGATGAGGGGAACAGTTTTAAGATGAAAGAGGGGAGATTTCGATGAGACATTAGGAAGCAAACTTTTTACTACAAGGATGGTGAAGGCCCTGGCCCAGGTTGCCCAGAGAAGTTGTGACTGCCCCATCCCTGGAGGTGTTCAAGGCCAGGTTGGATGAGGCCTTGGGCAGCCTGGTGTGGTGGGAAGTGTCCCTGCCCATGGCAGGGGGGTTGGAATTGGATGATCTTTAAAGTCCCTTCCAACCCATACCATTCTATGATTCTATGTTTATTTGATGTTTGCCAGCCTGACAGTTCGAAACAGGAAGAGTTTTTGAAGACAGAAGTCCTCTAAATCTTCTTTTAACTTTGGAATGCCTCTTTCAGTGCTTTACAGGGTAAACTCCCAAATCCCTTCTGGATTATAGTTGCTTCAGAGCTATCACATTTGGGGTTGACATTGTTTTGCAGTGCATTTGCAATTGCTGAATCACAGAGCAATAAACCCGCAGGACTTTGATTTTAATCTCTGAAAACAAAGTAGCATATGAGAAATGGATTTCACCTTGGAACAATTAGCTCTTAGTAAGCGTGTGCTCTCTTTCCGGAGACATTTAGAGTCAAACTGCATCCGTAGAGACAATTCATCTTTCTTTCCATTGAAACTGCAGTGCTGAAATTCCATTGTAAATCAATAAAAAAGTTAGTCTTTTTGCTTTAGTGGGAGATTTTACATCAGATTGCATTTTAGCTGTACTGCAATAGCCTCTAGTCCTCTCTGCTTAATGCACAGTCACCATTGTGTCCAGCCAGTTTAACCAGTGGGTGGTGGCACAGCAACATCAGTTAAATTGAGATAGAATCATAGATTGGTTTGGGTTGGAAGGGATCTTAAAGATCATCCTGTTCCAACCCCCCCTGCCATGGGCAGGGACACCTCCCACGAGATCAGGCTGCCCGAGGCCCATCCAACCTGGCCTTGAACACCTCCAGGGATGGGGCAGCCACAACTGCCTTGGATAACCTCTTCCAGTGTCTCACCACTATCATCGTGAAGAAATTCTTCCTGATGTCCAGTCTAAATCTGCCCTTCTCCAGTTTATACCCGTGATTACATTATATTTGATGCTTGCTCTGAATATGGAAACTACAAAAGCCAAAAGTGAAAAAAGTGTATTAGATTAACCAACCAGTGCAATATCATTGTTTGTTTTGTGTTTTATGGTAAGGAATCGGTCCTTCAACCTCAACTGGGGACCCAGTAGTCCATCGATGGAATAAAAGAGGGTATAGTGTACCTAAACAGGGCAAACTCGTTGATCATCTGGACTTGATGATCAATGAATCATAGGGTCAGTGAATGGTTTGGGTTGGAAGGGACCTCAAAGCCCATCTTGTTCCAACGCCTCTCTGTTGGGTAGGGACACCTCGCACTGGACCAGGTTGCTCAAAGGCCCATCCAATCTGGCCTCGAACACCTCCAGAGATGGAACATCCAAGACTTCAATAGGCTTTAGGTTGTTCTGTCTTGCAGCTTTACTGGCAGCTGCGTGACATCTACCCCAGAGCTTCTGGGATGTGAGAGGTCCTGTGTGGCAAGGTTTATCACCAATAACAAAGCAAGACTGAAGATTTTTCAGGTCTAATCAATTCTTAGCAACAGATGAAGCAGCATGTGCTGAGAGGGGAAGAAATGATCCTGAAGGTCTTTTCCAACCTTAACGAAACAAGAGACAAGAAGGATAATTACTCCCATTTCACAGATGGGGAATGAAGACCTGGGAAGATTAAGGGATTGATCATGTAGTGCTCTGTGCTCTGCTGGCCCTGATGTAGCAAAGAGCTTGAGCATCTGCTGATCTTTAATTACAGGATTAGCCCTGGTGCTTTATGGATGGAAGCAGGCGCTGAACCAAAGTTTCCAAGGTCCCTGTTCTGTGCTTTAAGTACAGACCTATCCAGCAACTCAATAAATAGTTTCTTTCCCCTGTTCTGTGCTGTTTTGTACAGTTTGGACAATCATGGAATGCTTTGGGTTCGAAGGAACCTTTATAGCTCACCCGGTCCAACCCCTAAATGTGTTTGGAGGTACTGTGTTTGGAGTCAGCAATCAAATAGAATCATAATATAGTTGGGGTTGGAAGGAACCTGAGCAACTTGGGCCAATGTCTCACCACACTTATGGTGAAGAAATTCAATATATAGAATATATTTTGAAAGAAAGGAATACTTATTTCAAAAGATAGAAAGCACGTTGTTAAAGCTGAATTTAAGTAGTTATGTGTTCTTCTTGCTACTCTGCCTTTTAAGAAGGAGCTCCAATTCAGCTTTTACTGATAATAACCCGGCGTGGTGAGCAGAGGTGATAGCTGCAGGGCTATTTAACACATTTGGGGATTCTGGAGTCAAAGAGAAAGGGGGAAATCTATGAACGTCTCAAAACATTGCTGGGTTTTTTTTTTCAAGATCAATGTAGGACTCTCAGCATGTCACAATGCAAAATGGTGCGGAATATCACTGTCCTAAATTGTCCCAAATGATTGCATTTTTAGGCCACGCAAGGTTTGTTTAAATAATGGCTTTGCCACGGAGACTGTCTCATTGATTGGATTACATGTGTGTGTCATAGCAAGAAAAATGAATTTATGTCAAGCTGAATTACAGGTTTACATATATTATTTAAGCATTGCTCTTTGCCTCCCCCTCTGTCAATCATCATCTCTTTGCAGATTGCTCTATTTTTAATATTTCTCAAAGTCGAAGGTTACTTTCGTGACGAGCAGCAGCTTTAAACCAAATGTTATTTTAGCTATTAATGGTAATTAATAATTAAGCTGTTTATGAATGCATGCGTTATCATTCCCTCTCCCCCTCTACTCGGCTCTCATGAGACCCCACATGAATTTCTACGTCCAGCTGTGGGGTCTGCAGCATGAGAAGGACATGGACCTGTTGGAGAGGGCCCAGAGGAGGCCACAAAAATGATCAAGGGGCTGGAGCACCTCTTCTATGAGGAAAGGCTAAGAGGGTTGGTGTTGATGAGCCTGGAGAAGAGAAGAACTTGGCCTTTCAGTTCTTAAAGGAGGCTTACAAGAACGATGGTGAAGGTGTCTTTATCAGGGCCTGTCATAACAGCACAAGGGGCAGTGCTTTTAAACTGAAAAGTTTAGATTAGACAGAAGGAAGAAATGTTTTCCGATGGGGGTGTTTGCACCCCAGGGAAGTTGTGGTTGCCCCATCATTGGAAGCTCAGGTTGGATAAGACTACGAGCAACCATCCAGTGGGAGGTGTCCCTGCCCATGACAAGGGGGATTGTAATGGGATGATCTTCTAAAGTCCCTTCCAACACAAACCATTCTGTGATTTTATGATTTTACTGTATGAGAGATGTTCAGTGTGAACTGAGGGATCCGAGAGCTTGAGGCAACCTGTTTTGGTGGTTTGTAGGGAACAAGTTATTGCTTGTATTTATAGACTCAGAATCACTACGTTGGAAAAGACCTTCGAGATCATCGAGTCCAACCATTCCTATCTGCCACTAAACCATGTCCCTGAGCACCTCATCTACCCATCTTTTAAACACCTCCAGGGATGGGGACTCCACCCCCTCCTTGGGCAGCCTCTACCAGGGCCCAATCACCCTTTTGGTGATTTTTTGTTTTCCTGATGTCCAGTCTGACCCTCCCCTGGCGCAGCTTGAGGCCATTCCCCTTTGTCCTGTCCCGACACTTGGGAGAAGAGCCCAGCTCTCTCCTCTCCACAACCTCCTTTCAGGGAGTTGCAGAGAGCAATAAGGTCTCCCCTCAGTCTCCTCTTCTCCAGGCTAAACAACCCCAGGTCCCTCAGCTGTTCCTTGTAAGGCTTTTTATGTTTACTAATCCGCTGGTTTTCTGTCGCTATCCCATGTTACTTCTTCAGTCAGCTGCACCCCTTCATGTAGGATTTCAAAAGAAAAGAGGAAGGAGCAGCACAGAAATGCAACTGGAAACAAAGAGTTGGAAGTATCACAGCTGGAAATCAAAGTTTCTACCAGCTGTCCTCCACTACACCTTAAGCTACTCATTGGGATATAGTGTTTCTCATTTCCATGATTTTAGGAGGCCCCCGAACAGCCCGTTCTGAAGTTCTCTGCAGAGTGGCATTCCTTGTTCATCAACAGAGCGGTGCCGAGTGGGAATGAGCTGGAGCAAAAGTCAATACTTATAACTTTTTCATCAAACCCTTAAACGTTACATTAAAAATGTATTGTTTGAGCTTCAGGAAAGGGGGCAGAGCAGAGAGGGCAACGCTTCAGTAAATCTTTAGATAATAGTTTACAGACCTTACTGCAAGGAAAAGCAATTTATTCCCTTTTTTGCACAGAAATCATCAGCCCCAGGTTTGTTCATACAGGGATACAGTCTGTATGCTCACACGCAAGCGGATGGCATGTGAGGGCGTGCAAGCATGAGAGTTTCATTCCCTTTGTCTTTATCTTTGGTCTAGTTTCAAAGATTACTTCCAAATTAATATCAAAAACTAAAGCATGTGGGAAGACTTGTGATGCTCTTCTTTTGTGGTTTGCCTTGTAAGTTTTGGAAAAGGGAGGACGTACAGGAGAAGCTGCGGTTTTGTTATTTATTATTTATTTTTTGTTAGTTGTTATTTAATAGTCAGTAGTGAAGACGGAGAGAGTTGGGATTGTTCAGCCTGGAGAAGAGAAGACTCCGGGGACTCCTTAGAGCAGCTTCCACTACCTGAAGGGGCTACAGGAAAGCTGGGGAGGGACTTTGTACAAGGGTCTGGAGTGATAGGACACGGGGGAATGGCATTCAATTGGAAGGGAGATTCGACATTAGGAAGAAATTCTTCATGCTGAGGGTGGTGAGACGCTGGCCCAGGTTGCCCAAGGAAGTTGTGGCTGCCCCATCCCTGGAGGTGTTCAGGGCCAGGTTGGATGCGGCTTTGATCAACCTGGTCCAGTGGGAGGTGTCCCTGCCCATGGCAGGGGGGCAGAACTGCATGGACTTTCGAGTCTCTTCCAAGTCAAACCATTCATGATTCTATGATTCAATGAATGTGTTTCTAAAAAGAGCTCTCGAGGATAACATAAATAACACTTCAATGTTAGATCAAGGAAGGGAATAGCTGTGGCCACCTTGACTGAAAATCCACCTCAGAACTGTATTTTTGATCAGAAAAGCAGCATGGCGAATTTAGAACAGTTTTGTAGTCTAATGTCCTTCAGCAGAATGGCTCTCTCCATCTCACGCACAACTGACATCTTCTCTGAAAGGCTGTGTGAAGAGAGAATTGGGTCTGCTCATGAACTGGGATAGAAGATGGCTTAAATAATACATCTGTTCTGATGCAAACAGGAAATCACTCCCTCTGAACCAGTGTTAACTACTTGTCTCGGTTTAGCATTTGGGAATCGTTGAGGCATTGCCAGCTCGTCAAGGAAGGGGGTTGTCCACACTGGTGCACTCCACCTTAAGTATTGGGTGCAGTTTTGGGTGCCACAGGATGAAAAGGATCTAAAGCTACTGGAGAGGGTTCAGAGGAGGCCACAAAGTTGGTGAAGGATTAAGAAAGGAAGCCGTATGAGGAGTAGCTGAAGTCACTTGGTCTGTTCAACCTGGAGAAGTGGAGACTGAGGTGAGACCTCATCACAGTTCACAGCTTCCTCACAGGGGCAGGAGCAGAAGCAGGTGCTGAGTTCTTCTCTGTGATGACCAATGATAGGACCAGAGGGAATGGCAGGAAGATGAGCTGGGGAGAGTTAGGTTGGATGTTAGATAAGGTTCTTCACCCAGAGGATGATGGAGCACTGGAACAGTTCCCCAGGGAAGTGGTCGTGGTGCCAAGCCTGGCAATATTCCAGAAGCATTTGGCCAACACCATCACACACACAGTGTGAATGTTGGGATTGTCCTGTACAGGGACAGGAGTTGGACTCAATGATCCTTGTGGGTCTCTTCCAACTCAAGACATTCTAGGTTGCTATAATATAGTGATTCTGTCTTTCCAATTCGAAATGTTGGCAAAATTCACCTTTTTTTTTAAACAAATTGCCCACTATACTTTGAACAAGAACAGTAGATGAAACACTGTCTTAACTCCAGTATCAACATGCTCTTTTCTTTATTTGTGCCTGCGGTTTTGAGGGTGTGCAGTTGTGTTTTCTCAGCTAACACGAATTATAATCTTCTGTGGTAGATTGTGAAACAACCGTAGGACTTCATTTTACAACATATTTGCAGAGGGTGAAATTGTTTCTTTTGAGCTTGCCTATAAGTGCTGGGGACTTTCTGCAGGCAAAAAGACTTAAATGAACTGTCCACTTTCCTTGTCCAGTTTCACTAAAAAAGAGAAGCTAATACCTGGGTTAAATTTAATTTTAGTTTGGTTTTATAACCAGAAGGCGCAGGTCAATATTTTTTGAAACAGAGAGGAAAAATCTTCTTGAAAGATTTTTTTTTCACCTTGAAAATGTGTTTTATTGTGAAGTTATGTTAGTTAGAGCTGAATTTAGTGGAAAGTTATAAGCACTGACGGCCCGGCCCAGCTAGGCCCCACCCACCGCCTGTGTTTAATCTCTCTGAGTAATCCTGAATAGCCCATTGCCCTCCTGCATTATTTAACTATCATAGAATCACAGAATGGTTTGGTTGGAAGGAATCCTTAAGATCCTTGAGTTCCACCCCTGTGCCATGGGCAGGAACACCTCCTGCTGGACTAGGCTGCTCAAGGCCTCATCCAACCTGGCCTTCAACACCTCCAGGGATGGGGCAGCCACAACTTCTCTGGGCAACCTGTTCCAGTTCCTCACCACTCTCATCATGATGAATTTCTTCCTTTTTTCCAGTCTAAATCTGCCCCTCTCCAGTTTATACCCATTGCCCCTCGTCCTGTCATCACAAGCCTTTGTGAACAGCCCCTCCCCAGCTTTCTCGGAGCCCCTTCAGGTACTGGAAGGTCGCTTGGATCTCCTTGGAGCCTTTTCTTCTTCAGGCTGAACAACCCCAACTCTCTCAGCCTGTTCTCATATGGGAGGTGCTCCAGCTCCCTGATCATCTTTGTAGCCTCCTCTGAACCTGTTCCAACAGCTCCATCTCCTTCTTATGTTGAGGATTCCAGAACTGGACACAATACTCCAGGTGAGGTCTCACAAGAGAGGAATAGAGGGGCAGAATCACTTCTCTTCCCCTGCTGGCCCCACTTCTCTTGATGCAGCCCAGGACACAGTTGGTCTTCTGGGCTGTGAGTGTGCTTTGCCGGCTTATGTTGAGCTTCTCATGAATCAGCACCCCCAAGTCCTTCTCTGCAGGGCTGTTCTCAATCACATCATCCCCCATTGTGTACTGAAATAGGGGATTGCCCTGACCCAGGTGTAGAACCTTGTACTTGGCCTTGTTGAACCTCATGAGATTCTCTGTCCTCAGCCATGCTGATGCACTTTTTCATTTCCCTCGTTGTTGTTGTCATGCTGTCCTCAGACTGCCAGAAAAGGAGAGAGAGAGAAGAGAACCTGCAACAGCTGACTCAGTCTATTTGAGGTTATTCGTTGCAGTATTGTACGTGGCCGCATTCAAACTTAGTTGTAGACAACCATTGCTTTTCATATAGCAGCATTTACAATGTGAACTGAAAGGCTGAGAAAATATGAAAATATCTTCTTTTTCTTTGAGCTGCTGCTCAAGATTGTTTTTGAATAACGTGTCCTCAAAAAGCCACATAGAATCGTTATGGTTGGAAAAGACCTCTAAGATCAGGCAGTCCAACCGTCATCCCAACACCACCGTGCCTACTAAACCACATCCCAAAGTGCCACATCTGTGTGGGCTTTTTAGCACCTTCAGGGATGAGGACACTGTGATTCTATGTCTCAAAGTGTCACATCTGCATATTTTTGAATCCCTCCAGGGATGGAAACTCCACCACTGCCTTGGGTAACCTCTTCTAGTGCTTCGCCCCTCTTTCAGTAAAGAAATATTTCCAAATCTAATTAAATAGCTGAGAAGTAGGTCCACCACACAGGAGATAGTGGTGATCTAAGCAGGAAATAAAATATTGTTTTAAAATGCTAAGAATCCCCATATGGTTTATTTTCATTGAAAACGAAAATCGTTACTAGCTCTCCTCTGGAATGGAGCAGTGATAAAGCAAGCAGTATCCGCTAACTCAGTAGTTCTTCTCCACTGCTTATGTTTATCATATCTGAAAAAAATCCTAAGAAATCAATTCCTGCAATCCCCAACCACGTCAAAACAGTGCTTATCAATGCGAGCCTAATGGAGTTGCCTTGTCTTTTTGAAAGTACATGAATCTCAGGGGTCAGGGTATGATTTCTTTCTTCTGTTATACTTGCAGATCCTATTATGGAATAAAAGGTTTCTTCCATTGAAAAAGGGTTATAAAAAATATTCATTAAATTGTTCCAATTGAAGCAGCTTTTTAAAAATTACATACTGGTAAGAACAGTCGGTGGCTGTTCAATAGCTGAAAATAAAGAGAAAGTTTCATTTTGTTTTAGTGGTTGAAGTAAATGGAGCCAGTCAAAGAACTAGGGAGATCCAGGAAGAGAAGAAAAGCAACAAAGGAAGCAAAAACTCATAGAATCATAGAGTCTCTAGGTTGGAAAAGACCTTTGAGGTCATTAAGCCCAACCATACCTGTCCACTACTAAATTGTATCCCTTAAACACTTTGTCTACCCATCTTTTCAACACCTCCAGGGATGGGGACTCCACCACCTCCCTGGGCAGTCTCTGCCAGAGCCTGAGAACCCTTTTAGTGAAGAAATTTTTTCCTAATGACCAATCTGAACCTCCCCTGGTGCAACTTGAGGCCATTTCCTATCACCTGTCAGTTGGGAGAAGAGACCAACACCCACCTCGCTACAACCTCCTTTCAGGGAGTTGTAGACAGTGATAAGTTCTGCCCTGAGCCTCCTCTTCTCCAGGCTAAACAAGCCCAGGTCCCTCAGCCGCTCCTCATAAGACTTCCTCTCCAGTCCCTTCACCAGTGTCATTGGTCTTCTCTGGACATGCTCCAGGAACTCAATGACCTTCTCTTAGTGAGAACATATTTGTGATGAATCCAGTTTAATATGGGAATCCGTAGTGCCAAGAAGGCCAGAGAAGAAATTAAACATGACCAGAAACGGGAACACATTACAATGCATGTGATATATTGCACATAGAGGAGAACAGCTGAGTTCTGAGCTGTGGTTTTGCAAGATAAGTTTATATTTTAAGTTTCCAGGATCCAGGAATTCTCTGGGGACCACTTGTCCACCTCAGTCAGGTAGGTGCTCAGTTGCGGAACTTCTCGTTACTGCTGCCTGTCCTTGACGACTGGGTCAGATTGGATGAGGCTCTGAGCAACCTGATCATGTTGAAGATATCCCTGCTCCTGCAGGAATGTTGGACAAGATGACCTATAAAGGTCCGTTCCAACCCAAACCATTCTATGATTCAATGGTTTATTGGCTTTTAAGGACTCCATGCAGCAAAGTGCTGTGGGGATTGCAACCTTTCAAAGCAGACTTTGCTGGGTGTGAAAGCGAGAGGTGGCACTGTAGGAAATAAAACACTCATTTTCTTTCCCTTTCCCCCTTCCTTCCTTCCTTCCTTCCTTCCTTCCTTCCTTCCTTCCTTCCTTCCTTCCTTCCTTCCTTCCTTCCTTCCTTCCTTCCAGAGGAGGAGGAGGAGGACAAGGACAAGGAGGACGAGGAGGAGGAGGATATCAGGTCACTTAATTGCACCTTTGTTTCTCACTGCCTGCTGTTCTTCTCACAGCAGCCCAAGACTCTACAACTTCAGTCAATCCTTATGTTTTCACAGGAGGCAATCAATGAAAAAAATTAAAAAAGGAGTCCTGGTAATAAGGCTAAAGCTGCTGTTTATGAGTTTCCAATAATTACTTTAGCTTCCTCCTTTTCTAATATCTCAGGAAAATGGAGGCTGATTGAAGGAGGGATCTTGCTTGACTAAGGACATATCGAAATTCAACAAAGCCAAGCAGGAAGTCAAATTAAGGCTCTTTGTTTCAGCACATGAAGGAGGCTTCACAGGGAGGCAGGGAAAGAATAGCCTTGATTTTGTGATGGTGCCAACCAGCAGCTGTGCCGTTCTCTCTTACCTGTTTATCCTCATGTTTGTGCCCGCTAAGATGAGCTCCCCTGGCAGTTGTCCAGGGGTTTGCGTTTCTTGAGGAGCTCTGGGGAGATGTGCCACCGGGAGGAGCACAGAAAGGTCTGAGGAATGCATTGCTCACTTCTCTTTGTCTCCGCTTCAGCCATGTATTTCTTTGCCTACAGGAAAGCTGGGAGGGGCTCGTTATCACGGAGCGCAGGGGTAGGACGAGGGGAATCATACAATCATAGAATAGTTGGGGTTGGAAAGGACCATAAAGATCATCCAGTTCCAAACCCTGTGCCATGGACAGGGACACCTCCCACAAGATCAGGCTGCCCAAGGCCTCATCCAACCTGGCCTTGAACACCTCCAGGGATGGGGCAGCCACAACTTCTCTGGGCAACCTGTGCCAGTTACTCACCACTCTCATGGTGAAGAATTTCCTCCTTATGTCCAGTCTAAATCTGCCCTTCTCCAGTTTATACCCGTTTCCCCTCATCCAGTCACCAAAAGCCTTTATGAATAATCCCTCCCCATCTTTCTTTTAGCCCCTTTCAGGTACTGGAAGGTTGCAATAAGATCTCCTCGGAGCCTTCTCTTCTCCAGGCTGAACAAGCCCAACTCTCTCAGCCTGTCCTCATAGGGAAGGTGCTCCAGCCCTGGAATCATCTTTGTAGCCTCCTCTGAAATGATTTTAAGCTCAAAGAGGGGAGATTGAGATTTGATGTTAGGAAGAAATTCTTCACAATGAGGGTGGTGAGGCCCTGGCACAGGTTGCCCAGGGAAGTCGTGGCTGCCCCATCCCTGAAGGTGTTTGAGGCCAGCTTGGATGAGGCTTTGAGTAATCCAACCCTGTGGGAGGTGTCCCCACCGGCAGCAGAGGACTTGAAACTGCATGGGCTTTAAAATCCCTTCCAATCCGAACCATTCTGTGATTGTACTCGTTTCCTACTGTCATATTCTGATATCCAGAAGTGAAGGAGAGGCTAATGGCTTATCTGCTGCTGAGTTCTGGTGATAGGACTGCTGTTTGGGTTGTGGGTAGAAGGAAAAGACTACATAAACCCATGAGCTTTGGCACTGAATGAAGCACTAATGGAGCCATCTCTCCATTAACAATGGCCCACGGGTTTTTCTGTCATTGGCTGATCACTCCCTTTGCTCAAGCAGGCTTGAAATCATCATGATGGAGAAGTGTCTGAGAACTCCAGCACTGCATCAGCAAAGGTTTGCTGAGATGGCAGGTAGAAGGGCCCCAGACTACAGTGAAGGTGCCTTGTGCACGGGGACAAACCTGCAGTGCTGCAGACTGGAGGAAGAGTGGCTGGAGAGCTGCACAGAGGAGAGGGACCTGGGGGTAATGGTTGACAGCCGACTGAACATGAGCCAGCAGTGTGCCCAGGTGGCCAAGAAGGCCAATGGCATCTTGGCTTGTATCAGAAACGGTGTGACCAGCAGGTCCAGGAAGGTGATTCTCCCTCTGTACTCGGCACTGGTGAGACCGCACCTTGAGTACTGTGTTCAGTTCTGGGCCCCTCACCATAGGAAGGATGTTGAGGCTCTGGAGTGTGTCCAGAAAAGAGCAATGAAGCTGGTGAAGGGGCTGGAGAACAAGTCTTACGAGGAGCAGCTGAGAGAGCTGGGGTTGTTTAGCCTGGAGAAGAGGAGGCTGTGAGGAGACCTTATTACTCTCTACAACTACCTGAAAGGAGGAGAGGAGGGGGGTGGCCTCTTCTCCCAAGTGGCAGAGGACAGGTCAAGGGGGAATGGCCTCAAGCTCCGCCAGAGGAGGTTCAGGTTGGATATCAGAAAAAAATTCTTCATGGAAAGAGTCATCGGGCACTGGCAGAGGCTGCCCAGGGAGGTGGTCGAGTCACCTTCCCTGGAGGTGTTTAAGGAACTCGTGGATGAAGTGCTTAGGGACATGGTTTAAGGGAGTGTTAGGAATGGTTGGACTCCATGATCCAGTGGGTCCTTTCCAACCTGGTGATTCTATGATTCAAGTGCAACCTACACACCCAAATCCTTCAGCACCTGGAAAGAGAACACTGAACTGATATCTGTTGGAAGGACAACACAGCAAGGAACAAACAATCCAGGACGTTCCTAGAATGTGTTAACGATAGTTTCTTTCTCCATCTGATAGAAAAGCCAATGAGGAGAGGTGCTATGTTTGACCTTGTTGTCACCAGCAAGGAAGGATTGGATGGGCCTTGGGCAGCCTGATCTAGTGGGAGGTGTCCCTGCCCATGGCAGAGGGTTGGAACTGGATGATCTTTAAGGTTCCTTCCAACCCAATCTATTCTATGATTCTGTGAAGGGTTGATGGGCAATGTGAAGCTCAAGGGTAGCCTTGGCTGTAGTGATGTTCAAATGGGACACGTCCCTGCCCGTGGCAGGGGGTTGGAACCAGATGATCTTTAAGTCCCTTCCAATCCAAACCATTCTATGATTCCATGAAGGGTTGATGGGCAATGTGACACTCAAGGGTAGCCTTGGCTGCAGTGATGTTCAAATGGGACATGTCCCTGCCCATTGCGGAGCAGTGGAACTGGATGGTCTTTAAGTCCTTTCCAATCTAAACCATTCTATGATGAGGAGGAAGACTCTGGATGGCTTGGAGACAGTGCCATGGTCATGTTAAACTCCCCCAAGTCCTACTGTGGCTGTGTTTAGATGTGATGATTACTTTCAGTACAAATGGCACAAGCTGAACGTATGTGCTATGTGCATGCACAAATGTGAGCGCATACAGCAAAGCCCTTCTGTGTAAGCAGAAGATGACTCAGAGCATCGCACTGATCTCTCCTGAAAAAGATCTGTTTCGTGTTTGGTGAAGCATTGGAGAGGCTTTGTATTCACACTGGCTTCACAAATGATGTTTGAACTTAGTGGGAAACCTGAGCTCCTCCTGCCCACTGAGCATTTTCTCCCTCCTCTGTTTAGAGACCACGTTATTATTATTATTATTGACAGACTGAGATTGTTGGGGTTGTTCAGCTTGGAGAAGAGAAGGCTCCGAGGAGCGACCTTCTAGTACCTGAAGGTCGCTCAGGTAAAACTGAGGAGGGACTCTTCACTAAGGCTTGGAGGATAGGATGAGGGGCAATGGGTATAAACTGGAGAGGGGCAGATTTAGACTGGATATAAGGAAGAATTTCTTCCCCATGAGAGTGATGAGGCACTGGAACAGGTTGCCCAGGGAAGTTGTGGCTGCCCCATTCCTGGAGGTGTTGAAGGCCAGGTTAGATGAGGCTTTGAGGAGGTATCCCTTCCCATGGAAGGGGTGTTGGAACTGAAAGATCTTTAAGGTCCCTTCCAATCCAAACTATTCTGTGATTCCATGATTCTCACTCTTCTGTTTAGAGACCACATTGTTGCTTCTCCACATCAGTGTGCAAAAGGCACTTGGTGGTCCTTCCCTGATGAGAGTGGTGAGGGCTTTCCACCTTAAGCACACACCTTTGTAGCTGCACAGAGGAATAAAAGAAATGTTTCATTATCTTTCACTCTCTTTGCTTCTACATAAGTTGTTACTCCAGGGTTCAGAAAAAGGTCTCGTGTCCCATGAATCTCATTTTCAAGCAAGCTGTGCGGTAAGAGCGTCATCGTCATTGTGCTGGAGAGGAGCAGACTGATCCCTAAACTAATTCAAATGGAATGCAGAGCCCTTTTCATCCTTTCTCTCCATCATTCCAAAGCCATGGAAATGGAGCCTATGTCTCCGCTGTATTAACCCTGTGTCCAGAGGCACTGGAATGGGTCACACACAATTTGGCCCGAGGCAGCACATTCCATCCACCAGAGATCTTACCGTAGTCATTAAAAAAAAGGGAGAAAGGAGCAGGATGTGGGGGTTTTTAGTAGCTAAATCTCTCACACTTTCTTTTACCCCCTCTTTCCAAAAGTTCTGGGTTTTGTGGGGGAAGTGTTGGAATTAATTTGGAAGTGTTAGTGAGGAGTACTGGTAGACACAGCTGTAAAAGCACTAGGACCTGCAAAAGCCCTCAAAGAGCTGTCAGAGCTTGGCTCTCAGTGGAGAAATGCAAGTGTTTTTTCTTCTTTTTTTTTTATCTTTTTCCAAATGTGCAGAAGCTTTTTGTCATTTCTCAAGATTCGAGGCAGCTTTTTTAACAAAAATCTTGATTTTTCCACGTTCTGGTGGCCTGTTCTTGCTGTGCTGCCATATGGTGGTGACCCAGGCTTCCCTGCTTACTGTCAGTCTCGTTACACTGTGGCTTCATGGGGAAGGAGTGGCAATCACTGAATCGTCACGACGTTATGCAAAGAGTAGCCCCTTTTCACCCTCCTCGGTGCAGTAGCCAAGGCAGAGACCATTAACAGACTGAATGCTTCAAAGGTGGAATTCAAGATGTTAGAGATGCTCAATGTGATTTGTAAGATTTTGACATAATTGCATCCCTCGGTTTTCTCCTTTTAATTTATTTTGCAATCTGGAAGCCTTAATCATCAGTTAAACTTCAGTGCACGTAGATGCTTCCTAATGTAGGAGGAAAGATGGTCCCTTCTCCAAAACATTATGGCTTAGATATAGAATCATAGCATCGTTAAGTTTGGAAAAGACCTCTGAGATCATCAAGTTCAACTGTCAGCCAGACGCCACCACACCACTATATACGACAGGCTAAGAGAGTTGGGCTTGTTCAGCCTGGAGAAGAGAAGGCTCCGAGGAGATCTTATAGTGACCTTCCAGTACCTGAAAGGGGCTCCAAGAAAGCTGGGGAGGGGCTGTTCACAAAGGCTTGTAGTGGTAGGATGAGGGGCAACGGGTATGAACTGGAGAGGGGCAGATTTAGACTAGACATAAGGAAGAATTTCTTTGCTATGTGAATGGTGAGGCCCTGGCACAGGTTGCCCAGGGAAGCTGTGGCTGCCCCATCCCTGGAGGTGTTCAAGGCCAGGTTGAATGGGACCTTGGGCAGCCTGATCTAGTGGGAGATGTCCCTGACCATGGCAGGGGGGTTGGAACTGGATGATAGTTAAGTTCCCTTCCAACCCAAACAATTCTATGATTCTATGTTATAATTAAATCATTTCAGATTGTAGTTACAGTGTGAAACAGCTGCACCAAATTACAGTTGGAAGCATATGCTGGAGTAGCTCCAAACAGCTAAATATCTGGGATGCCGTGATGGCAGAAGACCGAGGCAAAACGAATAGATTGTGGCTTTCCTGCCCCCAATCTCCTGCCTGGATGCCATTTGCCATTGTCATTAGCTGGAAGGCACCTCAAGGATCTTCTGGGCCAACCTTTCCTGGCACAAGCACGGCCTAGAGAAGATGGCCCAATATCCTGTCCAGCTGAATCTTAAGTGTCCTATATTGGGGAATCCCCTACTTCCCTGGGAAGATTATTGTGGTGACTGCCCTCATCATGAAAAATTTTCCTCTTCTGTCCATTCAGAATCTTTTGAGGAGTAACCTGTATCCATTACCCCTTGCCTTTTCCATGTGACACAACCTTCCAGTACCTGAAGGGACTACAAGAAAGCTGGGGAGGGACTGTTTACAAAGGCTTGGAGTGACAGGACGAGGAGCAATGGGTATAAATGGGAGAGGGGCAGATTTAGACTACACATAAGGAAGAATTTCTTCACTATGGGAATGGTGAGGCCCTGGCACAAATTGTCCAGGGAAATTGTGGCTGCCTCTTCCTGGAGGTGTTCAAGGCCAGGTTGAATGGGGCCTTGGGGAGCCTGATCCAGTGGGAGGTATCTCTACCCATGGCAGGGAGGTTGGAACCCGATGATCTTTAAGGTCCCTTCCAACCCAAACCATTCTATGATTCGGTGACTCCTTTTGAGAAGGGAGTCTCTATCTTACTTTTAGCCACCCTTTAAATGCTGGAACGTGGTGATAAGGTCACCCCTAAGCCTTCTTTCTCAAGGCTGAACAAACTCAGGTCTCTCACCATTTCTTAACATGGCAGCTTCCCAGTCCTTTAATCATCTTTGTGACTCTTCCCTAGGGCCTCTCCAACCTGTCCACATCTTTGTAATGCGGCGATCAAAACCAAACACAGTGTTCCAGATGTGGCCTGACAAGGTCTGAATAGAGCAGGATAAGGACATCTTTATCTCTGCTGGTGATGCCCATGTTGTTGCAACCCAACATCCTGTTTGCTTTCTGTGCCACAGTAACACATTGTTCATTGAATCATAGACTGGTTTGGGTTGGAAGGGACCTTAACGATCATCCAGTTCCAACCCCCCTGCCATGGGCAGGAACACCTCTCAGTGGACCAGCTGCTAAAGGCTTATATTGAGCTTGTTGTCCCCCAGGACTCCCAGGACACTTTCCACGGAGGCTCTCTGTCCCGCCTGCATAAGGACTTGAGTCACTGAAAATAAATAAATGGGTCATTGCCTGCATGAGCGTAGATTGTTTGATGTCACCATGCTTGTGAAGCAAAGTTTCCATCGTCCTTATGAAATCCTGGCCTGATCATTTTGACCAAGACTATTAAAGTGAAATACTGGTACAGGTTGCCTAGTGAATTCATGGATGCTCCAGCCCTGGAGGTGTTCAAGGCCAGGTCAGATGACGCTTTGAGCATCCTGATCCGGTGGGAGATGTCCCTGTCCATGGCAGGGGGGTTGGAACTGGATGATCTTTAAGGTCCCTTCCAACCCAAACCAGTCTATGATTCTATACTACAAAAGTTAAGATGTTTGTATGTTATCCATTACTGTTACATTTACATGATGATGTTTCTCCCCGTGCTTCCGTTAAGAGCTGTTGTTTAAGCTGAACAGTAAACTGTTTTCCTATGTGTTTATAATACATTAAGGTTTTTGCTAATCTATTATGCAAAACCTTTCACACTGGTGTAGCTGAATTTCCTCTGATCACGTCTGTCGCATCGCTCCAGAAAGCACTTTATCCAGAGAAAAACCCATTTATCCCCGTCTGTGATCGTCTGTTTACTCACAATAGGTAAAACAAAAGGCTAAATGCATTCCCAGGAATCCATTTGCATTTTCTTAACCATACCTGTATTAAATTGTCTAGCAGAAATTTCTCCCAGTGTGAGCAAGAGGATAAGGAAGCGTTAACATCATGGTTTAGTGTGGCTGAGGTTGGCTTTTCTTCCAATATATTGTGCTTTCCCAGGATCCTGACTTCAGAATTAGATTGTTTCCGAGAAACAATTTGATTCTGCTGTAAGTTACTGAACGTAATAACATTTTATTGCTCTGCCTAAGCGGCTCAAAATTTCTTGTGGTGGCTTAGAAGGAAGGAAAAGAGAGAAGAAAAGGTGTTATAAAAGATGTGGCTGAGGGCTGTCTTGGTGGAAATCATGGAGGAGGAGAAGGGTGCGGGTGTGTCAGAGGTGACACTGAGCTGCCAGGGTGGTACTGCTGTGAAAAAGGCAAATGTGAAACAGGCTGAGAGAGTTGGGGTTGTTCAGTGTGGAGAAGAAAAGGCTGCAGGGAGAACTTAGAGCAGCTTCCAGTACTGAAAGTTGTGGTTACCCCATCCCTGGAGGTGTTCAAGGCCAGGCTGGGTGGGACTTTGAGCTGCCTGGTCCTGTGGGAGGTGTTCCTGCCGATGGCAGGGATGTTGGAACAGGACAGGCTTTAAGGTGTCTTCCAATCCAAACCATCCCATGATTGTGTGTGATCTAGGAAACATTTTCATTTGGAAATTAATGAGGCACTAATGAGAAGTGTTGATACCGATAACACTGGACACGTTTGAAACTTACCCTGTGATACCTGTGACCAATTTTCGATTACCCGTCTTCCAAAAACATGCGAAGGAGAAGCGATTTACAGGAGCAGAAACCGCTTCTGCAGGAGCAGAGTGAAAAGATCTTGGCTGGGTTCTGAATCATAGAATCATAGAATCACCAGGTTGGAAAGGACCCACTGCATCATCGAGTCCAACCATTCCAACACTCCCTAAACCATGTCCCCAGGCACCTCATCCACCCATCCCCACTCGACCACCTCCCTGGGCAGCCTCTGCCAGTGCCCAATGACTCTTTCTGTGAAAAATATTTTTCTGATATCCAGCCTGAACCTCCCCTGGCGGAGCTTCAGGCCATTCCCTCTTGTCCTGTCCCCTGTCACTTGGGAGAAGAGGCCAGCTCCCTCCTCTCCACAACCTCCTTTCAGGTAGTTATAGAGAGTAATAAGGTCTCCCCTCAGCCTCCTCTTCTCCAGGCTAAACAACCTCAGCTCTCTCAGCCACTCCTCATAAGACTTGTTCTCCAGCCCCTTCACCAGCTTCGTTGCTCTTCTCTGGACACGCTCCAGAGCCTCAACATCCTTCTTGTGGTGAGGGGCCCAGAACCGAACACGGTACTCAAGGTGTGGTCTCACCAGTGCTGAGTACAGAGGGAGAATAACCTCCGTAGACCTGCTGGTCACACCATTTCTGATACAAGCCACGGTACCATTGGCCTTCTTGGATCCCAGGGCACACTGCTGGCTCATTTCTGTTAGCGAAATGAAGGATGGTATGAGGGCATCAATCTCTGCAAGCTGCAGTCTCCAGCCGGAAGGTGGAGAGGACAACTCCAGACCAAGAAGTGTGTAGAGACACCGCTCTCTGCACTCGGGTTACCATTACTGTCTGTAGTGCCTCAAAATGTGCAAATTACTCTCTAGGGTTGGAGCTATGTGTCGTCATTTTTCAACGCCATTAGCAAAACTGATATGAGGATCCATCTCTGCCCAAGACAAACTCTTGTCTTTTGAATATTCAGTCACTATGTATGGGAAGCTGTGGCTGCACCATTCCTGGAGGTGTTCAAGGCCAGGTTGGATGGGGCTTTGAGCAGCCTGATCCTGTGGGAGGTGTCCCTGCCCATGGCAGGAGGGTTGGAACTGGATGGGCTTTAAGGACCCTTTCAACCCAAACCATTCTATGATTCTATGATATCTGAATAAATGTTGTTATCCAGAATGAACTTAGATTCTGCTTTCCCTTTTAAGCTCTACAATATGGTATTAAGGTGGAGGAAAGAAAGCATCTTCCAAAGGTTATATTTCCATCACATCATCCAGAGGTTGAATCTAGGTCTAATCTTAATGCTAAATAGCCTACTTGAAGCTTCTAATGCCATATCTGGTGGAGCTGAAAAAGGATAAAGGAGTTCTATATTCTATTTTTGCTGCTGTTTTAGTTTGATTGGAGAAGTGTCCCTATAAGGCAGCATTGATTAAATAACTGCACCTGCGTTTGTATTGTCGAACCTATTTATGCTACTAAGAAGGTGTGCATACATCGTATAAAATCAAACCTTTAATATCTCGTTTCTTTGGGAGGTTTTCTTGCAAGACTTCTTCGCTCAGAACAGGTGCCTTTAAGCTTGCTTTTATCAGAAACTCCCTGTCACAGCTCACCCATCTTTTTATTGCTTTTGAAATATGCAATACTGTCAAATTCTGGAATACTTCGTAGGGAAACAAATTGATGATTAAAAGAAGACAGCGACTTGAGGAAGAAATTCGTTACTGTGAGGTTGATGAGGCACTGGCACAGGTTACCCAGAGAAGATGTAGGTGCTCCATCCCTGGAGGGGTTCAAGGCCAGGTTGGATGGGGCTTGGAGCAACCAGATCCAGTTGAGGTGTCCCTGCTCGTGGCAGGGGGATGGAACTGGATGGGCTTCAACGTCCCTTCCAACCCAAACCATTCTATGATTCTGTGATTCTATGATTCTATGTCTGGGTCTGGTTGTAAAGATACAAGAGTATGCCATGGTCAGGATGGTGTTTTTATGAGATGGGACTTGAGTGACCCAGACTGGGGCGGGGGGTTTTTATTTCAGTTGATGTAAATTTTTTCTATTTCAAGTTTATTTTACAAACTTTAATCCAATAAATCATTCTATTTATCTTTTCCCGTAGTTGTATGGGTATGGGCTCCTTAGCATCAGAGCATGAACTTGGAGCATGTTGGCTCTTCTGCTTGTACCCGTTGATAAGTTCATGGCAACTGGCCTCATTGCCACAAAGAATTAAGTTTACATGGCTCTAAATGAACATTGCCAATGACTAAGCAGTAGTTGATCCCTCACAAGGGAAGGAGGAGCAGGCGCTGATATCTTCTCTCTGGCAACCAGTGATAGGACCAGAGGGAATGGCAGGAAGATGTGCCGGGGGAGGTTTAGGTTGGATATTAGGAAAAGGTTCTTCACCCTGAGGGTGGTGGAGCACTGGAACAGCTCCCAGGGGAGCAGTCACAGCTCCAAGCCTGACAATATTCAAGAAGCATTTGGCCAACACTCTCAGCCACGTGGTGTGAAAGTTGTGGTTGTCCTGTGCAGGGACGGGAGTTGGACTGGATGATCCTTGTGGATCCCTCCCAACGCAGGACATTCTATGATTCTACAAATGAATGCCTCTATTTGCCTCGCAGTAACTTTCCGGGATTCAAGCCCTTTAAGACCAAATTCCTTAGGACCAGTATTGTTTCCTGGGAGGGAAGTATGTTAAGACCCAGCTTTATTGGGATTCTGTAGACTTAGCACGCAATGCAACTAGAAGAACGATTTCCAGAGTTGGCTTTCAGATAAGTGTATTTATCTCTCGAGTCAGTTCTCTGGTGTCTTGTAACTCTCCATGCTTACAGTCGAGTACAGTAGCCCTTAACAGCAACAGCTTTTTACATTTCATTAAATTGCCTACAGATTCTCCGATCCTTTTAATCACAAAAGTAGATGCGAACATGATATGTGTGGCAATCAAAACATGAAAAAAAAAAAACCCAACTATTTAAAAAGTAAGTAGCATCAGCTTTCTCGCTGCAGATGTCAATATCTTTGACAAGCATTGCCTGCGTTGTGACACATGGTAATAGAAAACATCTTGTTGTGGTAGAACACCACCAGCACCTTGAGAAAAGTCAAGTTTCCAGGGTCCTTGTTCAATGAATTTTATGCCAATAGGAAGCCTGATCTTTCAGTTTATTATCAAGAAACGAAAATAGGAAAGAAAAAAAACTAACTCAGTGCACTTCAAAGCCTCTAGGCATGGTAGTAATACAAATAATAAATTAAGAAATAATAAAGTGACGTTCTGCTTTAGGCTGAGATTGGGATTGATAAGCAGAGAGTTGAACATTAAGAAAAAAATTCTTCGAGGGTTTCAACCTTCACCGAGTGTCGAGTGTCAGGAAATAAATTAGCATTTTTGTTGTTGTTGTTGTTGCTGTTGTTTACCTCAGAAATTTAGGAAGAGATAGCGGATGAACAAAAGATGCTCCGAGGAGCCCTTCTGGATAACAACCAACCATTGCAAAGCTCCACAGATTAATTGATTAATTAGGCTGTATAATACCACTTCTTCTGTGGCTGTTGAAACAGACTCATAAAAGATATTAACTGGTGCGGTCTGAGCATTCCATGTTTGTTTCAAACATGCCAATGGCTCTTCCCTTCTTCCTAGGTCATAAAGAGCTCTGAAGAACATTTAGTTTCCCCGTATTCTTCAATTTTCTGGTTTTACTTATTAAAAATGTCTGTAATTGTGCCTGGAGATACGTAAGTTGAGACAGGAAAAAATCCGCTTTCCTAGGACACAGGTTGTAGAAATTATTTAGGAGAAAATTCATAGAATCATTGAAACGTAGAATGGTTTGCATTGGAAGGGACGTCAAAGTCCATCCAGTTCCAACCCCCTGACATGGTTAGGGACATCTCCCTCTGGACCAGGCTGATCAAAGCCATATCCAACCTGGCCTTGAACACCTCCAGGGATGGGGCAGCCACAACTTCTCTGGGCAATCTTTGCCAGTGCCTCTCCACTCTCATAGTAACAAATTTCATCCTAATATCTCATCTAAATCTCCCTTCTTTTGTAGAACCATAGAATGGTTTGCGTTGGAAGGGACCTTAAAGTCCATCCAGTTCCAACATCCCTACCATTGGCAGGGACACCTCCCACCAGACCAGGCTGCTCAAGGCCCCGTCCAACCATGCCTTGAACACTTTCGGGGGGGGCATCCACAGCTTCCCTGCATGACCTCTGCCAGTGCCTCACCACCCTCATTGTGAAGAATTTCTTCCTAATGTCTAATCTAAATATTCCTCCCAGAAATTTAAAGCCATTCAGCTTAAGATAATTGCCCCTCGTCCTATCCCTTCACTCCATCCTGGCTTTCCTGTGGCCCCTTTCTTAACTGGAAGCTACTCTAAGGTCTCCTTGGACCCTTTTCTTCTCTAGGCTGGAGAACCCCAACTCTCTCAGCCTTCCATCGTATGGGAGGTGTTTCAGCCCTCAGATCATCTTTGTGGCCTCCTCCCTTTGAGGTCATAGAAAATAGACACAGTGATGGAGTGATGCAGAGGATTCAGCAGACGGTGCAATCCTTTCTGACGTGCTTTGGCTTTGTGGGGTCCATGCATCTCATCAAGGCTTCGTAGAGCTGAGTTTACGGCTTATGTGTACCCGGTTGGGCAAAATTGCTTTGTAATCACCGTGTAAAAACTTGGAAGTTGTAAAGACTACATCAGCAAAACGTAGTACAATCACTTTGTTACACATCTTGTTATCTGGGTGTATTTGTTTAATTAAATTCCTCGCTAATTAGAGCTGTATGTACTTGCGTTAATTATTATTTGCTTAACACAATCAAGAGCGTAATTCTTCACCGAAAAGCCGCACACTTTCTAGTTGAATTACTGATTTTGTGTTCTTTCTGAAAGAACAGTTGCTCCATTTCTGTCAAATGATAGGTTGCATTCTTTAATGTGAATGAAATTCAATTTAGGCTAACGAAAACATAACATAATACATTATATTTTTAATTGGTGATTAAGTGAAGAGAGGAAAAACTGGTTTGCTTTATGCATCACCACAAAGATGTCTATTTTTTCTTAGTGGATTACTAAATTAGATGGATCTGCTATTTATCACTCACTAAGACCTTTTGCCATCTGACAAAGCAAAAGTACATTTGTCTTGATTGTCGTGAGACATTGGAAGGAAAATACTTTCTCATGTGAGAAAAATGTAACCCGGTGGAACTTCTGACCTTTTACCAAATGCTTAATTACTTTCTAAAATGTCGAATACTCTAAACATATTCTACAGCCAGGGACCTATCTGTTTTCTAATACTAAGCCCATTAGCTTTAATTTTGATCGTGAATTTATGTTTAGTCCCTGAAATGGAGAGGAAAGCGATGACATAAATATCGTTAATCATATTCAATAAGGAAGCTAATGACCACTGATCTAATTGTTTTGGCGAGTGGATGCTACACATCATGGGTAGAGTTTGTGTGTGTACATCCACCCACACCCATATGTGTTGTCTCTCCATATATCCGGCAAATTCGCTGCTCGGTCTTTGTAGCATTGACTTCTGTAGTTTGTTTCTCGTTTGAGTAGTGAGCTGCTGGGCAATGAGAAGCTCAACATGAGCCAGCAATGTGCGCTTGCAGCCCAGAGGTCCAACCGTATCCTGGGCTGCATCCAAACCAGCGTGGCCAGCAGGGCGAGGGAGGGGATTCTGCCCCTCTATTCCTCTCTGTGAGACCTCATCTGGAGTATTGTGTCCAGTTCTGGAATCCTCAACATAAGAAGGTTATGAAACTGTTGGAATGGGTCCAGAGGAGGCTACAAAGATGATGGGAAAGCTGGAGCACCTCCCATATGAGGACAGGCTGAGAGAGTTGGAGTTGTTCAGCCTAGAGAAGGGAAGGCTCTGAGGAGATCTTATAGCAACCTTCCAGTACCTGAAGGCGCTCCAAGAAAACTGAGGAGGCACTATTCACAAAGGCTTGTAGTGATAGGAGGCGGAACAGGTATAAACTGGAGAGGGGCAGATTTAGACTAGAGATTAGGAAGAAATTCTTCACCATGAGGGTGGTGAGGCACTGGCACAGGTTGCCCAGGGAAGTCATGGCTGCTCCATCCCTGGAGGTGTTCAAGGCCAGGTTGGATGGGACTTGGGCAGCCTGGTCCAGTGGGAGGTGTCCCTGCCCATGGCAGAGGGGCTGGAACTGAGTGATCTTTAAGGTCCCTTTCAACCTAAACTATTTTGTGATTCTATGTTTCTAAATGCAGAATATGTTCAGTAGTGTGGGATCACTGAAACGCGATGTGTTAATGTATTTAAGTTGAGAACCTTAGGAAAGCAGTAAGAAAAAAGCAACTCAATAGATTAATGCGATGGGAGCAGATGGAAGAAATAATTCTTCTAAAACAAACTGTAAACACGGCCAGGATTAAGCAGCCAGATAGAGAGGATTTATTCTCATCCCTAAAAGCATTAGGAGGGTTTCTTTGCATTTTTCGAGGGGGAGTGTGCCGTCGAATGAGAACTTTATCAGTGAAGGAGCAGAATATTAATGAGTGTGGTGAGCCTACAATGCTCTTTGATGTCTTCATCATCACTGAAATGAAACTGGACAGATAATACGAACACTTCTGAGGTCTTCGTGCGGATTGCGCAGGAGCCGTGCCTGTTCTTCACTATTAGAATCCTGGAACGGCTTGGATCAGAAGAGACCTTAAAGATACCCAGTTCCAAGCTACTGCCATGGGTAGGGACATCTGCCAGTGGACAAAGCCTCACCCAAACTGGCCTTGAACACCTCTGTGAGGGGACATCCATTCCCCATCATTTTAGTCTCTTCTTTAGTCGTTGTTAGGCATTTTTAACTATGTCACAAAACCAACAAAAAAAGACATTAAATTTGGTTTAGATTGGAAGGGGGAAGATTTAGATGAGACTTTAGGAAGAAATTCTTCACAATGACGTGGTGAGGCACAGATTGCCCAGAGAAGTTGTGGCTGCCCCATCCCTGGAGGTGTTGAAGGCCAGGTTGGATGAGGCTATGAGCAACCTGGTCCAGTAGAAGGTGTTCCTTCCTGTGTCAGGGAGTTGGAACTGGATGGGCTTTAAGGTCTCTTCCAACCCAAACTATGCCATCATTCTATGATAAGACCTTTTTCAAGAGGCCAGTGCAAAACTTGGTACATGGTTCTGTCCGTCCAGTTGTAGCATTTTTAATCTTTGATTGGAATACTGGTCTTTAACCGAGATCCCTTGGAAACAGGGTAGTAAAACCAGTAAAAATTGCAGAGTTTCCATGCCGTGTGCTTAAATGCTTTGCTGAACCGCGATTCATTTCTTCCAAACTTGTTAAAGTGCTTCTTTTCTGTTGATAATCACCACCATTAACCTACTGGGATATAAGTATTTTAAAGAAATGAGTGATCTGCTCCCTCGTACACAAGTCCACTGTTAGATATTGTAATCGAAAAATCAAAGGAATAAAAAATATGGAAAGTGAAGAAACACAAGAGAAGTGGAAGAATCAATAGTAACATTAATGAGAACTGCTGGAAATGCCTCTTAATGGCTCTGGGCACCAGTGTTTCAGGAATTGTTGCCGATCATAAAGCGGTACCATTGCCTTCCCATGCAAGGAGCAGCTCAAAGATGTGAACTCAGTTCCCCAAGTTCAACTTAATTCATCAGAGTATTCTGCTTTGCAGAAATACATTTTCTCACATAGGTCGTGTGAAAAACATCCATCAGATCGCCCATTCAGTCTCTTTGCGCTTCTCCGGTCCTCTGGAAAAGGACATGCAAATATTTCACCTTTTCAGCATAAAGGAAGAAATAGATAAAGATGATAAAGACTTCTTTGGCAGAGACCTTCTAATGAAACCCTCAAAAGCACAAACAGGTCCCTGAGCAAGTAGTAATGAGGTCAAAACTTCTTATAGCCATCACCAGCCTGTAAATCAGTTGGCTGATGACCAGAGCGCTGGAGCACCTCCCATACAAGGACAGGCTGAGGGAGTTGGGCTTGTTCAGCCTGGAGAAGAGAAGGCTCCGAGGAGATCTTATAGTGACCTTCCAGTAACTGAAGTGGCTACAAGAAAGCTGGAGAGGGACTGTTCACAAAGGATTGTGGTGATAGGACGAGGGGCAATGGGTATAAACTGGAGATGGTCAGATGTAGGCTAGACATAAGGAAGAATTTCTTCCCCATGAGAGTGGTGAGGCACTGGCACAGGTTGTCCTGAGAAGTTGAGGCTGCCCCATCCCTGGAGGTGTTCAAGGCCAGGCTGGATGGAGCCTTGGGCAGCCTGATCTAGTGGGATGCGTCCCTGCCCATCGCAGAGGGGTTGGAACTGGATGATCCTTAAGATCCCTTCCAACCCAAACTATTCTATGATTCTATGATTTGGGAAGACAGACATCCCATGCACCCATGGCACTTCTCGAAGCTCTCAGGGAGGTTCTAAGGTTGCTTCTTTCCCAGATCAGGATAAAATTCGCAGCTATTAGTGGCACTACACATGGGATGAAGAACTAGTTTTTACAGTTTTAAGTCCGTCTTCGACTGAAGACAGAATCATAGGATGGTTTGGGTTGAAAGGGATCTTAAGGTTCATCCAGTTGCAAACCCCCTGCCATGGCAGGGACATCTTCCACTGGGTCAGGTTACTCAAAGTGTCATCTGACCGGGTCTTGAACACCTCCAGGGCCGAGCGCATCCTCTATCCACTGCAAAAACCCAGTCAGCTTTGGTGGGACCATGGTTTTCATGTGAAGGCATCTTTGCTTTCACAGAGAGGAGTTCAGCTCTGATGGCTTGTACTTAGCAAAGGAGTGGAAGTGGTTTGGACTCGGAGAATTTTGCTAATTTATTGACAGCAGATGTGACAGACGAATAAAGTGAAATGTATAAGTGAATAGAAAAAATATCTGAGTTCAATATAAAGGTAAATATATGAGTGAAGCAACACAAGTCGAGCACAGAGATCTGTTTCCTTTTCAGAAACTGAAAAGACAGAGGAAAACCCACGTTATCTGTTAGCTTCCAGAAATTAAAAAGTCCCGAGGAGAATGTAAATTCTTTACCTGTCTTGGGACTAAACCTCGTGGTTATTATTTCAAAGCCTAAAATATTCTTCCAGGAATAGCATTTTTATAAATGTCTTTTTACTTCTCATGCTTTGTCTGAATATTCTTTCTCTTCCTTTTGTTGACAAAAGCAGTTTATCATGGAAAGAACTCAGCATTTAAAGAAAGGCTAATTAACACGAAGACTTTAGACACAGTACTCTGTGTATGGGGGTGCTGGACAACAGTGGCTGAACATGAGCCAGCAGTGACCCAGGTGGCCAAGAAGGCCAATAGCATCGTGGCTTGGGTCAGCCATGGGGTGACCAGCAGGACCAGGAAAGGGATCAGCCCCATGGACTCAGTGCTGGTGAAGCCACATCTCAAATTCTGGGTTCAGTTTTGGGCCTCTCACTCTTAAGAAAGACCTTGAGTGGCTGGAGCCTGTCCAGAGAAGGGAGACAGAGCTGGGGAAGGGTCTGGAGCACAGTGTTTATTGGAGCAGCTGTGGGACCTGGGGCTGTTTAGTCTGGAGAAGAGGAGGCTGAGAGGAGACCTCATTGCTCTCTACAACTACCTGAAAGGAGGGTGTAGAGAGGTTGGTGCTGGCCTCTTCTCCCAAGTAACAGGCGATAGGACACGGGGGAATGGTCTCAAGTCACACCAGGGGAGGTTTAGATTGGGTATTGGGAAAAATTTCTGTACTGAAAGACTGGTGAAGCTATGGAAGAGGCTGCCCAGGGGAACGGTGGAGTAGCCGTTCCTGGAGGTATTCCAAAACCATGTAGATGTGGCACTTTGGGACATGTTTTTTTAGGTGTTGGTCTGACGATTGGACTGGATGATCGTAGAGGTCTAACTCAATGATTCTAAATTAAATCTTACTTAATTGTGTGTGCTTAGATGAGATACTTGAACCCAGGTGACTGTCATCTTGGGTTACTCCCATGATGATGAGATCATCCATTTTTGTGGCAGCAAAGCTGAAGGAAGTGGAGGGACATTTAAATCACAGCTCTGGAAGCTGTGAAATATCTCTGCACTTCTTCTTTTGAGATCGGGGAGTTTACAGGGCTCTTTCGCAAGGCCAGGTACGAAGGGATAGTGTCTGTCATAGTACTAGTTGGAAGAAGTGCTGAGCTTGAGGGACTGCAGGTAGGTTGGGTCTAGGAAATCCAGCTCAGTATCAGCCCTTGGGGCACTATAGCTGCTTTTTATGTTGAGCTTTAACTATAGCAAGGTTATTTACAAACACCGAATGAGATGTGGAGCAAGGGAACTTCATGCTTTAGTGATTAATGGACTCTCTGACATCCCCCAAGTTGATAGTTTTCATAGATTGGATCTTCCTTTCTACCTGGAGGCTGTGTCTGAATTTCATTCCATTTCTGCAACCGGGCTGCAAACACCTGAAATGCACTGCTCTGCAAGGGCACACACCAACCTGTGGACCAAGGAAAGCACTGAACATTTCTCTGAAGAAAGCACATTTTGATGGATTCCATGCATTTCCTTAAGGGCAAAGCTCAGTTTTTGCACAAGGGAAAGGCATGATGATAAAATAGGTGGTTTATTTGGCTCATCATGCTGTTTTGTGCCAGGTAGTGCATGTTGTAGCCACTTCAAATCTTGTTATTGGAGGCAGGGATCACATAGACCCATTTGACAATAAGACTTTAATACTAAGAGCTCTTTTCTAAGCACTTTGTGTTGTGATATAATAACGTTCTCTAAGGACACCGTTCTTGTTGGTCAGTTTTTCCCTTTGGGAAGGAGAAAGAAGGCTAAATGGAGAAATATTCACAGACTAGGGAAACATCTTATTCCAAAATTGGACTGCCCTCACATTGAAGGCCATTTCCTTGACATAAGGAAGAATTTTTCTTGACATAAGGAAGAATTTCTTCACCATGAGGGTGGTAAGACACTGGCATAGGTTGCCCAGGGAAGTTGTGGCTGCCCCATCCCTGGAGGTGTTCAAATCCAGGTTGGATGGGGCATTGGTAAGCTTGATGAAGTGGGAAGTGTCCCTGCCCATGGCAGGGGAGTTGGATCTAGATTATCTTTAAGGTCCCTTCCAACCCAAACTGGTCTATGATTCTATGATTCCAAGCCTTTTAGGTATTGTAACTGGGAATAATCAGCTCTTTGGTTTGTTTTTTTTTTCTGGTGGATGTAATCTGTGTCTGGAAAAGGAAGGTGTACATTGTTCGGATTTCAGGGAAAATGAGTGGTTTCTGTGAAAAATGAAGTAACTAGAATAAGCAATTCCAGGATATGGCATTTGCCTCGGATTCTGCAAGTAATATCCCAAACGGTCCAGAAATACCTGTGTTTCTCTGAGTGGTGCAGTTGTCACACCAGAAAGATGGGATGTCATCCAGAGAGACCTGGGCAACCTGGAGAATTGGGGCTGTTTGGACTTCATGAGGTTCAACGAGACTGAGTGCAAGGTCCTACACCTGGGTTGGAGCAGTCCGTGGTTTCAGTACAGGATGGGGACAAGGTGATTGAGAGGAGCCCTGAGGAGAAGGACTTGGGGTGCTGATTGATGAGAAACTCAACATGAGCTGGAAACGTGCTCACAGCCCAGAAGGCCAACCATGTCCTGGGCTACATCAGAAGAAGTGTGGCCAGCAGGGCGAGGGAGGAGATTCTGCCCCTCTACTCTGCTTTTGTGAGACCTCCACTAAGGTCCTGTGTCCAGTTATGGAATCCCCAACATAAAAAGGATATGGAGGTGCTGGAACAGGTCCAGAGGAGGTCACGAAGATGATGCAAGAGCTGGAGCACCTCTGCTATGAGGACAGGCTGAGAGTTGGGTTTGTTCAGCCTGGAGAAGAGAAGGCTCCGGGGAGATCTTATAGCAGCTTCCAGTTCCTGAAGAGGCTACAGGAAAGCTGAGGAGGGACTTTTTACAAGGGGCTGTAGGGACAGGATGGCTTTAAATTGGAAGGGGGTTTGGTTCGGTGACTTTGTGCAGCCAAGAGGTTGGTGTAAACAGAAATCTAATGCATCCAGTTCCTCCACTTTATTTCCCCGTGCATGTATTGCTTGCAGAAAGAGAGTTGGATTAATTTATGCTTGTTCTAATTAAGAAAAACAAGAGAACTAAGGTCTGACTGTTTCGTGCGCTACAGAAAAATTTGCTCCGCAAGTCATTATTGTGGTTGTTTAGATATAATTGTTTCATTAGTCCTCTAATAGTTCTGCAGGCAGCTTCCACTTTCATGTCATATTTGTGTTCTAATCCTTCTCTTTAAGGCGACTGCAGCAAAGAGGAAGACAAGAAGCAGTTTTAATCCATCATTTATTCCAAATACTGAGTACCAAAGAGGAAAGAGGGTTTAGGAATGAGGAGGATGTTTAATAAGACAACAAAATTCATTCACCAGCTTGTTTCAAGGGGATTTTTAATATTCTGGAGCTAAATTAGACAGCGGATCCTGCACAGGCCCCGGGCTTTGACATGTGTTTTATAATGACAGTTAATTAGATGCTGTCTGCAGCAATCATAGGCTGTCATTCCTAATACACATCGAGTAACGTGAAGGACAGAAGAACTTCCTCCCCCCTCCTTGCCCTAATTGGAATCAGTTGCCAGAATTAACTATGAATGTATGAGACAGTAGTTTGACAGTTAACATAGCCTTTCCCCACGTGCCTTTTGTGCTCTACGCCTTATCTGCGTGTGTAGGTACAACAGTAAAGTGATTTCCTGGTAGCACAGAGGAACATGTCCCATTTTCTCCAGCCTTCCTCGAAGGTTACTTGTCAGAGAGCCTCATAACATTCAAGAGATGTCTAATCCTGCAGGTCTCCTCCAGGGGTGCTCCTTTCCTCTTCCACCACTGGGTAGTCATTATCTTAGAAGATATAGGCCAAGCTCTTAGAAGGAGGTAATTCTGTTGTCACTCATGTAAGCTCTTAGATAATTCAGGAAATCCCATTTCCCAACAATTTCTGGTGCTCACTGTGATGCTTCAGGAAAATTGGCTTCAGAGTAGCTGTAACATAAAACCAAGTTCGCTTTTTCCCACCTCTTTTCCTCTCTGTGTTCCTCTTTCCTCTTTCTCTGCTTGTGCATGTGTCCCTCAGTTCTTGGCAAGTAAATTGAGGGTGAGAGTTTCCATAGATCGTGGTTTCAGGATTTCTTCAAGGCTTTTGATACAAATTGATACGATTCTATGATGCTGTGAATAAAACCTTTTCCAGTAAAGCCAGTTCCACAATTCAATATTTCCAGGTGAGAGCCATCGTCTCTGCTATCCTGTATCACTGGAACGGGTTGTGCAGGGAAGTTGTGGCTGCCTCATCCCTGGAGGTGTTCAAGGCCAGGTTGGATGGGGCCTTGAGCAGCCTGATCTGGTGGGAGGTGTCCCTGTCCATCACAGGGGGTTTGGAGCTGGATGATTTTTAAGGTCCCTTCCAACCCAAACTATTCTCTGATTCTTTGATTCTATGACTTTCCCCGTGTGAAGACCATGGCAGACACTTGATTTATTAGTTTTATTACCGTAGTACCTAGGCAGCTGCAACATGTTTTCTCCTCCTGGTTGTTTTGCCAACCCTTCTTTCCCATATTGACTCCTTTCTGTTGTGATTGAGCAGTGATGTGGAAATCATATCTGGATCTGTGAGATCATAGAGTGTTTTGGGTTGGAAGGAACCTTAAAGGTCATCCAGTTCCAACCCCCTGCCTTAGGCAGGGGCGTCTTCCAGTGGATCAGGTTTCTCAAAGCCTCATCCAAGCTGTCCCTGAACAGGGATGGGGCAGCCATGACTTCGCTGGGCAACCTGCGCCAGTGCCTCACCAACCTCACAGTAAAGACTTTCTTCCTAATATCCAATCTAAATCTCCCCTCTTTCACTTTAGAAACACTACCCCTCATCCTGTCAATACACTGTCAGATGAAGACCCCCTCCCCATCTTTCTTGTAGGCCCCGTTTAAGTTCTGGAAGGCCACTCTAAGGCCTTCCTGGAGCCTTCTCTTCTCCAGGCTCGAACAAGCCCATCTCTCTCAGCCTGTCCTCGTGTAGGAGGTGCTCCAGCCCTGAGATCATCTTCGTGGCCTCCTCTGGGCTCGCTCTGATAGATCCATGTCCTTCCTGTGCTGAGGGCTTTAGAAGTGAATGCCAGACTCCAGGTGAGGTCTCACAAGAGTGGAGTAAAGGGGCAGAATCCCCTCCCTTGACCTTCTGGTCACAATTCTTTTGATGGAGCACAGAATGCGGTTGGCTTTTCGTGCTGTAAGCAGATGTTGCAAGCTGAACTCCAAAGTCCTAGAAATTTTAGGACATAGGGCAGGTTGGATTTCTAAAGACAAGAGATTCTTGGAAACCAGAACCCTTGGCAGATGTCATGCTGCTCAAGAGAATTTGGAATTATGTCTTCAAAGCAGTGATGTTGACAAAGCTTCTGGCTTTTTGCAGCACCAGAAAAAAAAAAAAAACCCTTTGCTGTAATTGCTTCATCTAATCCTTTATTAGCCTGTAATATGGTTCCTGTCATGTCAGACTTCTTTTAATTTAATTTAAACAAAATGCTAACAATATTTTGCTTCTAATTTATCCCCATCCTGGCTGCTTCAGAGACTCATAAGTAGATTGTTATGGCATTAATTATGATTTCATGGTCAGCCCCTGTTCCTCAATAGGAATGATCCAATTTTGCCCCCACTGTGTCTTCAAACAAGGAATCTACAAACAGCCCTGTGATGTCTCCCACTGCTTTAGAAGATTTGATATAATGGGGGGATGATAAAGCAATCAAACAAATCCTATTTGTGCATCCCTGAGAGTATAATTCATGCATCAGTGAGCACTGTCAAGGGAAAATTACCTTTGGAGTTCAAATTTCCATTCCAAAGTTGCATTACAATTTTGTTTTTGTAGGCTACAACCTTCTGCTTTTTCAAGACCATGAAATTTATATCTAGTTGCCGTTTTTACTGTACAAGCAAAAAGCTCAAATACAAAATATGTAATGTCCCTGTCGATAAATTGATATTTTTTAATAGTTTACTCAATGCTGCTGGCTTTTACATTTTGTCCCCCTTTCTCAATAGCTCAAAGTTACAATCCTGTACGCATTTGGTTCATTCTTAAATCTAAATAATGAAAACAGCAGCTAGAAATTGATTTTCTGAGGTCTGTTCAACATACTCCCATCCTTGTGTATTCTTCCATCGCCATCCACTTGGAGTTTTATTTGAAGAAGTGTGAAATAACAGATGAAATTTGAGCCTTAATTTTTGCTGTCAAGAACTGGTATGAGAGTGAGAACTTTTGTGGGCGTATCACGGCTTGGCTGTCATCTGGCCTCATGTGAAAGTGTGTCTAGATTTCATTTAGAATCATAGAATGGTTTGGGTTGGAAGGGACCTCAAAGTCCATCCAGTTCCAACCCCCCTGCCATGACCAGGGATACCTCCCACCAGACCAGGCTGCTCAAAGCTCCATCCAACCTGGTCTTGAACACCTCCAGGGATGGGACAGCCACCACTTCCCTGGGCAACCTGGGCCAGGGCCTCCCCACCCTTATCATGAAGAATTTCTTCCTATTGCCTGGTTTAAATCTTCCTGCTTCCAATTTAAAGCCATCTCCCCTGGTCCTATCACAACAGGCCCTTGGGAAAAGTCCCTCCTCAGCTTTCTTGTAGGCCTCCTTTAGGTACCAGAAGGTTACTAACGGGTCTCCCTCGAGCCTTCAATCTAAGCATCTTTTGTTATGGAAGAAAAACTAAGCTGTGTAGTAGATCTCCCTGATCATAATGAAGTAACTTAAACACTGTTGCTGGGGATTTTTCAGATGATTTTCTCTGTTGTTCCAGTACCTGAAAGGGGCTACAAGAAAGCTGGGAAGGGACTGTTTACAGTGGCTTGGAGCGATAGGACGAGGGGAAGTGGCTACAAACTAGAGAGGGGCAGATTTACACTAGACATGAGGAAGAATCTCTTCACTATGAGGGTGATGAGGCCCTGGCACAGGTTGCCCAGGGGAGTTGTGACTGCTCCATCCCTGGAGGTGATCAAGGGCCAGGTTGGATGGGGCCTTGGGCAGCCTGATCTAGTGGGACATGTCCCTTCCCATCGCAGGGGGGTTGGGACTGGATGATCTTTAAGGTCCCTTCCAACCCAAACTATTTTATGATTCTATGATTAAAACTAGACCACTTCATACAATTGCTAAGTTTGGGGCGAGGGTGGAACGAGAGGAGGGAGTAGGCAATGAAAACATAATACTGTTAGAATGTCTTTCCAAGCAATAAACTGTTTTTCCCTTTATTGGAATAACATTTATTGGTATTTACCTAGGCTTTGTGATTTCCCTGTGGTTTATAACTTGATGAGAACTCGAAAACAGAAGGCAACGTAGTAATTAGCTAGAGAGGAATATAGTTAAACTTAGGATGTAAACAGGTTTACATGTGTACTTTCAGATTTAGTTAGATCCACAAATCATAATAGCAAATCACAGTCCCAATTGTATTTAAATACATTGGTTGAGTTGCCCCTTAATATCTAATTCCAAGGCTTGTTTCTCCCAGCGTGAACTGAAACGATGCTGGCATCTCTTGGAAACACATCTCATAATGTCTCAGTCCTGCTCGCTTGCATTGTGAAGGAAGAGCGGTTTTAGTGAAAAGGAGCAGTCTAAGGGATCACAACAATGATGCAGTTTTTTTAATGATTGTTGTCTTTGTTCTTCAGGCAGACCTGTTATGGGTTGGTTTCCAGAGCCTGAATGGGGAGGGGAGACCTTGATGCTACTCCTTTTGCTGCACCAAGCTGGGAGCCCTGGGGTGGAAGTGGAGTCTCCCAGAAGTAGACATATGCTGCAGTTCTTGTCCTTCCACCTTTATCAAACAGCCTTTCAAATCACATTGGAAGTTCAGCCAAGTGCTGAGAAGACATTTGCAGTTTTTCCAATGTGTGTCTCTTCTCATCAAGGAAGGAAGAATTAATCATAGAATCATCATATGGTTTGGGTCAGATGGGACCTCAAAGCCCATCCAGTTCCAAATCCCCTGCCATGGGCAGGGACACCTCCCGCTCGACCAGGTTGCTCAAAGCCCCATCTAACCTGGCGCCGATCACCTCCAGCAGTGGGGCATCCATGACTTTTCTGGGCAACCTGAACCTCAGAGTTCAGATTTTCTCCTGATTTCTAATCTAAGTGTCCCCTCTTTCAGCTTAAAAGTGTTACACCTCATCCTACCACTCTGTCCTCAGTCATGTTCTCTTAGGTCCAGCATTGCATCCATTTAATTCGGCCATTGGTTTCATACATGCTGTGCTGGAGGACTGTATTTTGTTCTGACTGCTGGATGGAGTCTTTCAATGATCAATAGGATGTTTTTTTCCTCCCATTCATATTTTCTTGTATATTGGTGTCTAGAGACAAATTCAGGGGTACCTCTCACAGGCGATGAATCTACTGGAAGAAGACAAAGTCACAGAATACCTGTTTCTCTTCTTCAAGCCAGTTCTCCTTCCTCCCTTATTTGTTTTTTCTCCTTAGTCACTATCAGCAAGTTAACATTATAGTTATTATGTTATTTCATAGAATCATAGAATGATTTAGGTGGGAAAGGAGCTTACAGGTCATCTACTCCAAAACTCCTGCAGAAGCAGGGACACCTTCAACTCAATCAGGTTCCTCAGAGCCCCATCCAACCTGGCCTTGAATGTTTCCAAGCATGAGGCCTCCACTACCCCCTTGAGCAACCTGGGCCAGTGTTTCACCATCCTCATTGTAAAAAATTTCTTCCTGATATCCAGTCTAAATCTCCCCTTTCTTAGTTTAAACCCATTACTCCTTGTCCTGTCACAACAGACCTTGCTAAAATGTCCCTCCACAGCTTTCCTGTAGACTCCTTCAAGTACTGGAAGCCTGCTATAAGGTCTCTCCTTCTCCTCTCCAGGCTGAACAACCCTAATTCTCCCATCCTGTCCTGAAAAATTAGTTGCTCCAGCCCTCAAGTCCTCTGGACCCTGATCCTTTTTCATGGTTGTTCAGCCTGGAGAAGAGAAGGCTCTGAGGAGACTTCATAGCGACCTTCCAATACCTGGAGGGGACCTGCAAGAAAGCTGGAGAGGGAGTGTTTCCAAAGGCTTGTAGAGATAGAGTGATGGGCAATGGGTATAAACTGGAGAGGGGCAGATTTAGACTAGACATAAGGAAGAATTTCTTCACCATGAAGGTGGTGAGACACTGGCCCAGGAAAGTTGCCTCTACCTAGTTCCTGGAAGTGTTCAAGGCCAGGTTGGATGGGGCCTTGGGCAGCCTGATCCAGTGTGATGTCCCTGCCCATGGCTGAGAGGTTCAAACTAGATGATCTTTAAGGTCCCTTCAACCCAAACTATTCTATTCGCTGTGTGTTCCATTTTTTAGGGCCTTTTTCTTCTATTTAATACTCTTACTAAAAACTGTATGTTTCCAGAATCATACACTCGGCTTTTCAAGATAAGCTGATCTGTAGCTACTCAGGTAGAGCCTATCTCAAATCATGTGCATTTGCAATACGAAAATACGTATATAAATGGGTGAATACATAGAATTGGCAGAATCATTGCATTTATTTAAAGTTGTAGGTAGGCTGCGTGTATGCTTCTGCTTTGCTATCTGTGCAATTATGATTCAATTGATAAGTGCATGTGTGTGTAAATATATATATAGAGAGAGAAAGAGGGGAACTGAGAAGAGGCTAATCTTAAGCTATTATTTCACCAGGGGCTGAATGCTGCATGTTAATGTTAAAGGGGAATAAAAAAAGCTGAAGAAGTGAGCTCTTGGATTCCTTTTTCCTCATCAGAGTTTCTGTCTGAGCAATATGGTATAGTTTGTGACTCCATCTGGAGAGCTGACAGCGCAGGCTGGTTACAATAAAGCTTTCAGCCTTCTTCCCTAAGTCTGTAATTAAATGACATCACAGAGTCTTAAAATGCATCTGCTGTAAAAGTCAGAAGGCTAAAACATCCCATTAAAGGGAAGAGAGTGTTTCCGAGTGTTAGAGAAGCTCAAGGGTGGAACCGCTCCAGGAAAGCTGTTTGAAACCTGCTTGAGCATGGTTCACTCTAGGAAGAGTTGTAGGCTGGTAAGTGTGTGGCTGGTTCAAGATTTTAAGACCCAAAATGTGATTTTAAAAGCAGCCTTTCGTGCTCAGGGAGATGTGGCCATGCGTATATGTTTGTCTCTGCATGTGTGTGCATTTGGGATCTCTGCATGCTTATTTTAAGCAGTGTTTAGCGGGGGTTAAGTATCCTGGATCTATGGTTTGGGCAGCGGTCCAAAGAGAATAATTGCTTATGCGTCAGTGCTAAAGGGTGAAACTGTAGGGAAATAAAAGCTGAACTTAATAGATGTATTTTCTTTCCAAAGCCTGAGAAGTAGAAATAAGGAGTATGAAGTGGTGATGAGCAATTAGATATTTTCTCTCTTCCCTTGAGTCATTTTTGTTGACGTTAGAGGCATATCTAAGGACTTGTACTTTAAAAGCAAATTGCTTTCAACCTGATGATGCCTCCCAGACCAAAAAATGAAAAAGACTGTGTGCAAAAAGAAGACCTTACAACATGGAATATCAAATTGACTCATCCATTTGGAAGGATTCCCTATCAAAGTGCCCCTTTTTATGTGTAAAATGGGGTTGTTGTTTTTTTTTAGTGGGGTGCTTCAAAAGTACCTGGGACAGCTGATATTAAAGTTTTTATTCTTTCTCTCTAACATTTTAAGCAGTAGAAATATTAATTCTAAAGTTGCAATTTACATTAATCTTAGTGTTGTAATTTATATTCATTCTGCAGCTAGAATTTCTAAGCTGCTCTAAGTGGAAGGTACCTACCATCTTTTCCAATCGCTTTGGAGCTGTTGGGCAAATAGAAATTGAAGTTTATGTTCAAAAATCAAGCAGGTTTATGGACTTGTAAGATAAAGACTGGATCTGCTGAGGAGGAGAGGGCTGCTTTATCATGCAGGAAGGCTTCTGGCTCTGGCTGCCCTTAAAGTTTGAAGCCCCCAAGGCTTTACCTTAACCTGAGATGACACCTTTTCTTTAGTGTCCATTTATCTGGGGTCCTAGAGAAACACCACTAAAGTAAACAGATGATAAGGACATCAAAAATATGTTCAATAGCTGTAGTCTTCTGAAGTATTTAAGCATATACTCTTTCTCACCAGTTACTCACTTCCCAGGCTGCCTCTAGGTCTGGAGAATACAAATGGTTGGACTCAATGATCCAAGAGGTCTTTTCCAACTTGGTGATTCCATGATTCTATGAGAACACGGCATCTGAGGAGTGGCTGAGGGAACTGGAATTGTTTAATCTGGAGAAAAGGAGGCTGAGGGGAGACCTTATCGCCCTTTACATGAGAGGAGATTGTACCGAGGCAGGTGTTGGTCTCCTCACCCAAGTAAAAAGTGGTACAACAAGAGGAAATGGCCTCAAATTGTACCAGGGGAAGTTTAGATTGGATATTACAAAAAATATCTTTACTGGAAGAGTGGTGAAGCATAAGAACAGGCTGTCCAGGGAAGCCGTGGAGTCACCATCTGTGGTGATGTTCAAAAAATGTGACACTTTTTGAATGTGATGTGACACTTGAGGATATAGTGGGCACAGTGGTGTTGGGTTGACAGTTGGACATGATCTTAGAGGTCTTTTCCTTAATGATTCTATGATTCCTTTACTAAACTGTTGTTGTTCTTCTGCTTGATCCACTGAAGACTGCAACAGTCCAAGATGTCATGAGCTTGGCCTTCTTCACCACATGCACATTGTGATGATGGGATGCACCATGCTGTCCAGCTGCAGGAAGAGTGACTTTAGGCAGGACGACTGTGCAGTTTATGTGCAGATAAGCAACGGTGACCTGGAGTTGTGGGAGAGGAGATTGCAAATCAGAAGTTATCTTAATCGGCTTCGTGCAGTGTTAAGAAGATTTAAGTTAAGCTTTAGTACATACCACTTCTATTTGATGCCCAAAAATAGATCAGATGCTCTCTGTGTATTCATTGGGGAAATTATGATTTATAACTTACGAAGAAGAAAAAACACCCTTGAATCCAGAAGCTATAAAAAAAACAGGAGCTGCAAAGATACAAACACATATTATTGCCCCTATTTTTGGCAAAAATTAGCTCATTAAGCATGGGTAGGGACTCTCTTGTGTTCTGGCTGTCTGGGTGTCATGCACGCGTGTGGCAGACACACTGATTTAAAGCTATATGGTCTGAGAAAATTTCAGGGAAATTCAGAGTATTGATCATACGTCAGAGCTTAGGTTCTTTGAACAAAGCTGTGCAAACCCTGAAAGGCTTGTGCGTATGTTGAAGCACAGGCTTTAAATAGGAAAAATCTTGCCAAGTCAGAAATAATCATAGAATCATAGAATGCTTTGGGCTGGAAGGGACCTTAACCATCATCCAGTTCCAACTCTCCTGCCATGGGCAGGGACACCTCACACGGGATCAGGCTGCCCAAGGCCCCATCCAACCTGGCCTTGAACACCTCCAGGGATGGGGAAGCCACAAACTTCCCTGGGCAACCTGTGCCAGGGCCTCAGCACCCTCACAGGAAAACATTTCTTCCTAAGATCTCATCTCAACCTCCCCTCTTTCAGCTTAAATGCTCAAATCCTCTCCGTGCACTCCCTGATAAAGAGCCCCTCCCCAGATTTCATTGAGCCCATCTAAGCACTGGAAAGCTGTTACAGGGTCTTCCCTGAGCCTTCTCTTCTCCAGGCTGAACAACCCTAATTCTCCCAGCCTGTCCTCATATGGGAGGTGCTCCAGCCATCTGATCATCCGCATGGCCTCTTCTGGACTTGCTCCAATAGGTCTGTGTCCTTCCTGAGCTGAGGACTCCAGAACTGAATGCAGGACTCCCAGTGGGATCTCAGGAGAACAGAGCAGATAGGGAACTATAGTGGGAACTAATTTAGTTTGGAAGAATTTAACTCTTGATTTTGGAAATGGTTGAGGGCATTGAGGCAAATATCCTCACTCTTCTGAGAAGAGGAATGAGACCCTTAATGGGGGTCCATCATCCAATTTGTCCACCTTTGCTGCCGCCCTCAGCACAGAGTTGTTGCTCAGCTTCGTTATGACACAAATCCATTTTCCTCATAAGCCTCAGTTATTAGCTCTGGTCAAACCCTGGCTGCTGATTGAAGCAGGTGGTCGGCTGCAATCCAGGTACCTGCTTGTCATCTGTCTTAACTCTGGAAGCCATCTCTGTTCTCCACAAACTCTGAAAGCATTTGTCTCTATAAAACAATCCCACTGAGCCTCATCTCAACCCTTCAGAGAAACAGTAGTGGCTCCTGTGATTGTGGTGTCATTTTCCTGACGTAATGGGGGATGATGTGATAGAGCAGCCCTGAAAAGAAGGACTTGGGGTGCTGGGTGATGAGAAGCTCAACATGAGCCGGCAATGTCCACTTGCAGCCCTGAAGGCCAAATGTATACTGGACTGCATCAAAAGAAGCGTGGCCAGCAGGGCGAGGGAGGGGATTCTGCTCTTCTGTGCCTCTCTTGTCAGACCTCCTCTGGAGTCCTGTGTCCAGTTCTGGAATCCTTAATATAAAAAGGATATGAAACTGTTGGAACGGGTCCAGAGGAGGCCATGAAGATGATCCGAGGGCTGGAGCACCTCTCCAATGAGGACAGGCTGAGAGAGTTGGGGTTGTTCAGCCTGGAGAAGGCACTGTGGAGACCTTAGAGTGGCCTTCAAGTACCTGAAGGGGCTACAAGAAAGCTGGGGAGGGACTTTTTACAAGGGCATATAGTGATAGGATGAGGAAGAATGGCTCTAAATTGGAGGGGAGAAGATTTAGGGTAGATATCATGAAGAAACTCTTCCCAATGAGGTTGATGGGGCACTGGCACAGGTTGCTCAGGGAAGTTGTGGCTGCCCAATGATATTTTTTCTCCATGTGTGCGAGTAACCTACAGGAAATGCAGTGAGGTCCTTACTGATTTTCCTGTAGAGCGCAGAGTTGACTTGGGATGTTACTGATCTGGGTTGGGTTTTAACCACACTCAGTCACATTGAAATTATGAGACAAGACTAGGCACAATGCAGATCACTCTAAGAGAAGCCAGGGAAGCAAGCACAAGCATATTTAGAGTGTACTCTGAGCGCTTCTTACTGACCTTGGCCGTGCTTCACCATAAAGGAAAGCTGGGCAGCTTTCAGGCCATGGATCTGGCACCCAATGTAGCTTCATCCATGCTTCTGAGTTACAGCTATTTGCACAGGAATGCGATGATCCTGGATGTAAACAGCCTCCAGTGTAAAGATACTGCACTTTTGAGATCGAGATTACAAATCAAACCATGTTAAGCTACTCGCAGCTTCAGTGTAATCACATTCATTAGTAAGCTGCCAGAAGAGCTCGACTCAACTGGGGCTTAGTAATATCGCTATTTAGGAAGGCAAGAAGTGATCAAAGGACCAGCTGTGCTGCAGGGTCTAGCCATTAATACGTGTCCACCTTCTCTGCAGAGCCAGAGCTGCAGGAAAAGAAACGACTAAAAGTTTAGCTTGAAGATATTTCATAGAATCATAGAATAGTTTGGGTTGGAAGGGACCTTAAATGTCATCCATTTCCAACCCCCTGCCATGGGCAGGGACATCTCCCACTGGATCAGGTTGCTCAAAGCCCCATCCAACGTGGCCTTGAACACCTCCAGGGATGGGGCAGCCAGAACTTCTCTGGTCAACCTGGGCCAGGGCCTCAGCACCCTTGCGGGAAAACATTTCTTCCTGAGATCTAATCTAAATCTCCTCTCTTTCATCTTAAAACTGTTCTCCCTCCTTCTGTCATTACCTTTTCTGATAAAGTGCTCCTCACTATCTTTCCTGTACTTGACATTGACCTGGATAGAGGGATTTCATGCTCTGCCATAGATTTCTAGGGTGGTAGTGTCTTATTTCCTACCATGGACGTGGTCTGGGCTTGTGGAGAAAGCGAAGCTGTCCATGGAACTGCATTTTCCAAATACTTCCAAAGACACAGGGCTGTGGAATGCGTCCATCCTATAGCTGCTGGTGGAACTGGGCCTCCTGGCTGTTTCTCCATGTTGACTAAAAGGAAAGCCAACTTCTGCAGAGAGGACAGCCAGAAACACTCCTGAAGCCTTGACTGTAGATACCGCAGCGCTGCAGTGCCTAAGTTAAGTATTTATAGTAGTAGGTCTAAACTTGGCCCTGTGTACTCTGGAGGCAGTAGCTCCATCAAGCCCTGGTGCCTCAAGATGTCCCCAGGCAGACCTTGGGATTACAATCTCTTGGTTTGGGCTTTTTGTTTGCCCTGATGTGGTTTTGAAGTAACCCCTGATTTAACTGGTTGGTCTAACCGCTGTCCACACACCAGAGACTAATGAGTCGGTTGGATGGTAATGAAAGATCGCACCATCTGTCTGTTTATTTAATGGAGTGTCAGCACACAGCAAATAGGAACTAATTGGATTGACAGACACAGAGACAGTTATTAGACTGTTTTCTACCTGACTGGGAAAAGCAGAGGAGCGGAGAGGTATAGCAAAGCTAATCTAATCATGGCTGTTGTTGTGAGTGCACACAATCTGCCACGCTAAATTATAGAATCGTAGGATGGGTTGGATTGGAAGGGACCTTAAAGATCATCCAGTTCCAACCCCCTGCCATGGGCAGGGACACCTCCCACTGCATCAGGGCTGCCCAAGGTCCCAACCAACCTGGCCTTGAACACGTTCAGGAAGGGGGCAGTGTTCTACCACCCTCATTGTGAAGAATTTCTTCCTAATGTCTAATCTAAATCTTCCTCCCTCCAATTTAAAACCTTTTCTACTTTTCCTATCACTCCAGGCCCTTGGAAAAAGACCCTCCCCAGCTTTCTGGGTGCCCCTTCAGGTACTGAAAGGCAGCTCTAAGGTCTCCCCAGAGCCGCCTTCTCTCCAGGCTGAACAAACCCGACTCTCTTAGCCTGTCCTCCTATGGGAGGTGCTCCAGCCCTCGAATCATCTTAGTGGCCTCCTTTTGACCCATTCCAACAGTTCCATATCTTTCTTATGTTGAGGATTCCTGGGCTTTGAGACGACTTGCTGGTTGGAGTTGCTTCTCGCTGCTGTCTGCTCCAAAGCCATCCTTGCATTCGTATTACAAATCATTATAATGCAATCTAATAAAAAACAGTTTGCATAAAGATTGTGCCCATTTATGAAGCTGTCACCACAGCTACTCTATATTAATAGAGCCATTTTAGAGATTTATAGTCAGCATATGTCGCGTTTTACAGGGGGCAGATTGAGAGCTGTGGAGTTGAAGCACGAAGAATGTGCCACCAGGTCAGAATTAAAAATAATATGAAGAATAAGTTATTTTTTACAAAGTTACTGTGCTCAGAAGAGAATGTGAATTTGCAGGGGGTATCATTACACTGCAGTCGTGGTCAGCAAATGGGACGTAGCATCTCATATCTTCCTTACAAGGACAGGCTGAGAGAGTTGGGCTTGTTCAGCCTGGAGAAGACTCCAGGGACACTTTATAGCAGCCTTCCCATACTCAAAGGGACTACAGGAAAGCTGGGGAGGGGCTCTTGACCAGGGAATGCAGGGGTAGGATGAGGGGAACGTGTTTAAGCTTAAAGAGGGGAGACTGAGATGAGATCTTAGAAAGAAATGTTTTGCTATGAGGGTGATGCAGCACTGGTCCGGGTTGCCCCATCCTTGGAAGTGTTCAAGGCCAGATTGGATGATGCTTTGAACAACCTGATGCAGTGAAAAGTGTCCCTGCCCATGGCAGGGTGGATGGAACTGGATGATCTTTAAGGTCCCTTCTACCCAAACCATTCTATGATTCCGTGATTAAATGAAGTAGAGTTTAACCATGCAAAAAGCTAAACTCGGTGTACTTTGTATTTCAGAATGCTTTGTGGAATAGAATGACATTATACTATGGTTCTATTAACATCTTAATCATCACATGATGCTACAGTGTTTTATATCCATTTAATGACACTCCACAATATTTCTATGATAGGCAGGAATTCGATTAGGATTGGCTGTAAAGATTGTTTTAAAATTATGAAGCCTTTTTGGCAAGGCTTTATGTATTTTCTACCTTGCACAGTACTTAATGCGTTGGTAGTAGTGAAGTTGTGTTACCTGTTGTGGTGTCGTGGGAAGTAAACCACTGCTCTTATAGAATAATAGAATTATTAAGGTTGGAAAAGACCTCTAAAATCATCATGTCCAACCATCAGCACGATACGAACATTCCTACTAAACCATGTCCTGAAGTTCCACATCTGCATGGTTTTTTGTACACCTCCAGGGGTGGGGATGGAGTGATGGACTCCACCATTGCCCTGGGCAGTGTCTTCCAGCGCTTCACCACTCTTTCAGTAAAGAAATTTTTCCAAATATCCAATCTCAACCTCCCCAGGTGCAACTTGAGGCCAGTCAGAACCAGAAGAAGTGGTGGGTTCCAGCAAGTTTGACTTTGTCTCACGGTCAGAGCTGGGCAGAAAGTGCCTCTACGCATACACGTGCCCTGGGTTCATGTACATCACAGAACTTCCATATAGAAAGAAACTGATTGACGATGGTTAGTAAATTTATCTTCTGGCTTCTGCAGGATTGGATTTAAATTACAAGTGGATTGACAGTGAGTAATTTCATTCAGTGGTCATTTTGGATTATCATCTCCATCATGAAGCAATCTTGTAACTTAGAAGCACCTGGCAGGCGTTGCTCAGCATCAATGGGATTTTGGGCTAGAAGCTTATGGTTTCAAAGGCTGGAACAGAGAAGTTTGCTGGTGAGGCTTCAGAAGAGGAAAGGAGTGGCTGGTTGTAGAAGCAGCAGTTGCTCAGTTTGGTATAAACTTAAAACACATGAAGTAATTTATTTGTTTTTCAGTTACAAATGATAAAGCAGTAACTCATCAAAGCAGTGTTTCAGGCTCAAGGTGAATTGTGTTGCTATGGCCACTGAGCTGCACATCGCAGTCCTGCTGTCCACGTTTGATGAAAGTGGAGCATTTTACTTTTTCTTCTTACCTGGATGTGCACAGTTGGGGTTTGTGGGTGTCTTAATGATCATTGACTCATAGAACGGGTTAGGTTGAAGGGACCTTAAAGATCATCCAGCTCCAACCCTCCTGCCATGGGCAGGAACACCTCCCACTAGATCAGGCTGCCCAAGGCCCCATCCAACCTGGCCTTGAACACCTCCAGGGATGGGGTAGCCATGACCTTCCTGGGCAACCTGTGCCAGGGCCTCACCACCCTCATGGTGAAGAATTACTTCCTAATGTCTAATTTAAATCTTCCCTCTTCCAATTTAAAGCCATTCCCCCTCATCCTGTCACTTCAGGCCCTTGGAAGAAGTCCTTCCCAGCTTTTTTGTAGCCCCTTCAGGTACTGGAAGGCGCCAGAAGGTCTCCCTTGAGCCTTCTCCAGGCCTAACAACCCCAACTCTCTCACCCTGTCCTCATAGCAGAGGTGTTCCAGCCCTCGTATCCTATTTAATGATGCTGTCCTCTTCTGCAGTTTTCAGTATCTCATGCTTTGCTAACATCCATTACTTGTTGCTGTAATGGGGAAACTGAGGCCTTCTTTTACACCCAAGCAACCTCAAAAAGTTCCTCAATAAATTAGAAAGAGACAAAATTATCTGACCACAGGATTCCTGTTTCCAGCCTTACATTGTAAAGAACCTGTACCTGCTCAAAAGGATTAAAAGAAGGTTCACGGCATATGGGGAATAAAGCTACTTCTATATTTGTTCTCAAAATGAACTCAGAGTCCTCCTAGTGTAGTTAGGAGTCTGTAGGGGGTGAGCAGAATAAAAGTGGAAGTCAGCTCTGAAAAGCAGCCATGTAGGTTGGGGTGATAGGAGACTGCCTTACGCGCTGGTTTCTGTAGCTCTGCATACACAGCTCTGCCAAAATGTGGTCTCGTGGAGGGGAGCAAACTTAACCCACTGCTCACCAGCAACATCAGAAGAGGGTTTTTTGTCTTGCTGCTGTGGGGTGAGACCCCATCTTTTAACAAGGACGTTGCGGAGGGTCTTCAGAATCTGAAGAAAGCTCCGGTTTTTCAAGTTTGATCCCAAAGACCTCAGCGAAGGTGGGAAGCAAATTGAATTCATCTGCCGTAGCGGGATGAAAGGCCAACACCAAGGGATGGGTCTTGCAAGGCGCCACGGACATTGCTTTAACATCATAGAATCATAGAATAGTTTGGGTTGAAAGAGACCTTAAAGATCATCTAGTTCCACCCCTCCTGCCATGGGCAGGGACACCTCCCACTGGATCAGGCTGCCCAAGACCCCATCCAACCTGGCCTTGAACACCTCCAGGAAGGGAGGGCATCTTCAGCTTCCCTGGGCAACCTGTGCCAGTGCCCCACCAACCTCATCGGGAAGAGTTTCTTCATGATATCTACTCTAAATCTTCTCCCCTCCAATTTAGAGCCATTCTTCCTCATCCTATCACTATATGCCCTTGTAAAAAGTCCCTCCCCAGCTTTCTTGTAGCCCCTTCAGGTACTTGAAGGCCACTCTAAGGTCTCCACAGTGCCTTCTCCAGGCTGAACAACCCCAGCTCTCTCAGCCTGCCCTCATTGGAGAGGTGCTTCAGCCCTTGCACCATCTTCATGGCCTCCTCTGGACCCGTTCCAACAGTTCCATATCCTTTTTATATTGAGGATTCCAGAACTGGACACAGGACTCCAGATGAGGTCTAACAAGAGAGGGACAGAATCTCCTCCCTCGCCCTGCTTGCCACACTTCTTTTGAAGCAGCCCAGGATTTGGTTGGTCTTTGGGGCTGTGAGCACACATTGATGGCTCATGTTGAGCTTGTCATCAATGACCACCTCAAAGTCCTTCTCTGCAGGGTGGTTCTTAATCACATCATCCCCCAGCCTGTATTGAAACCACAGATTGCCCTGACCCAGGTGTAGGATCTTGCAGTTGGCGTTGTTGAACCCCATGAGAAGTAAAATCCTCACAACCTCCTCCAGCAACTGCTGCCACAGCTCCAGTTTTTATTGCTTTCCCTGTAGCACTCGTGATTCATATTTCGGGTGCTTTCTCATTAACAGAACGAGCTGATGTGATTCATGCTTGAGTTCCTCTTCTTCTGCCTGCCTTCAAAGAGAAGCAGCTGCACTGCATCTGCTCTCGGAGGGAGCTGCTCCTGGGTCTCCTAGATGTATAAATGTTATATGCAGATTTGTGGCGCTGGTAATTGCTCTGTTTATCTGCAGAAAGGGAAATAACATCTTTGCAAGAATGATGTCTAGTGATAGAAGGGGAATAAAGTTAGATTTTCGCTGCAGTAAATTCACGCGCCAATGGATTGTTTTTTAACTCTGCAGACTAATATGTTTGCAGATTTACAGCTAGGCTCAAAATCTAGAATCATAGAATCATTGAGTAGGGGAAGGGACCTTAAAGATCATCGAGTTCCAACCCCCCTGCTGTGGGCAGGGACATCCCACTAGATCAGGCTGCCCAAGGCCCCATCCAACCTGGCCTTGAACACCTCCACGGATGAGGCAGCCACAGTCTCACTGGGCAACTTGGGCCAGTGTCTCACCACTCTCATGGTTTAGAAATTCTTCCTTATGTCCAGTATAAATCTGCCCCTCTCCCATTTATACCCATTTCCCCAGGTCCTATCCCCACAAGCCTTTATGGATAGTCCCTCTCCAGCTTTTCTGTAGCCCCTTCAGGTACTGGGAGGTCGCTATAACATCTTCTCTGAGCCTTCTCTTCTCCAGGCCGAACAACCCAAACTGTCTCAGCCTGTCCTTGTATGGAAGGTGCTCCAGTACTCTGATCATCTTTGTAGCCTCCTCTGGACCGTTCCAACGGTTCCATCTCCTTCTTATGTTGAGGATTCCAGAACTGGACACAGTACTCCAGATGAGGTTTCACAGGAGAGAAATAGAGGGGCAGAATCACTTCCCTTGTCCTGCTGGCCACGCTGCTTTGGATGCAGCTCAGGACACAGTTGCCCTTCTGGGGTGCGAGCACACATTTCCAGCTCATATCGAGCTTCTCATCATTTCATTACTTTGTGTAAGTTCACCAGAAGGTTCATTCCAGGTATTCGGACCCTTTATGACCAAGACAGATGGAAAAAGAACAGTTTAGCATCATACAAAAATGAAACCAACTGAAATGTAAATTTAGGCTAAATGTCTGTAAAAAATTTCTTAATAAGGTTTCAGAATATTTTAATTTTTTGCTGTCAGTTCATTTTTTTGAGGAGGCAGTTTCAGAAAATATTGTTATCATTAAAAAAGGAGCAGTCAATGTTACGCACTTTCACTGACATGTCTTCTGGTTCCTTTTAATGATATTTTAGAAGACATCTGATAACAAAAAGACAGAAGAAAGCCTAGGGAAGGTGAGAGTTGTAGGTTTCTAAATCAATCCATAGAGCTTTTTTAGGTTTTATGGGTTTTATTACACACTTTCAGCCTAGGTAAGACAGTCCTCGTAGCCAATTAAGTTGTGAGTTAGAATGAATTGAATTTTCTGAAATGGTTTGCCTTTTTTTTTTTCTTTTTTTTAATCCAAATGACTGTCATTTACAAAAAGATACTTCATTTTACTGAAAGTGCTTTTCTGTCTAAGGGGAACACTTAATTGCAGTCGCAAATCACCTCAAATGTTTTCATAGAGGGATGAAACAAGTTAAAAATTCTGCGTTATTTTGAAACTGTAGGTTCTGACTTAAGGATAAGATGTAGATTTCTGTTTTCTTTCCCATCTGCTCTCTTCAAGAACTCCACCCTGGCCAGACGTCTCATAAAAGTGTCCTTCAGAGCAGGGACACCTCTAGGAGCATTTTGGGCAATTCCTAAGGCTGTCTACCTCACCTTGAAGCCTGAGTTGAGTTTTGGGCACCTCATTATGAGAAGGACGTTGAGGGGCTGGAGTACATCTAGAGAACGGCAGTGGAACTGGTGAAGGGTCTGGAGCACAAAGGATTATGGGAGCAGCTGAGGGAACTGGAGTGGTTTAGTCTGGAGAAGACAAGCCTGACAGGAGACCTTGTTGCTCTCTACAACTACCATAAAGGAAGTTGTAGTGAGGTGGGTGCTGGTCTTTTCTCCCAAGTAACGAGTGATAAGATGGAAGAAAACGGCCTCAAGCTGTGCTGGGGAGGTTTAGATTGGATATTGGAAACCAGTTCTTTAGGCAAAGAGTGGTGAAGCAATGGACGAGGCTGCGCAGGGAAGTGGCGGAGTCACCATCCCAGGAGGCATTCAAAACCATATAGACATGGCACTTCAGTACTTGATTTAGTAGGCGTGGTGGGCTTAGGCTGACAGTTGGACTGGATGAGCTTTGAGGTCATTTCCAACCTTAATTATTCTGTGATTCTATGATTCTACTTTGACCATTACCTGAAGTGTAACCAGAAGGATGGGATGTCATCCAGAGCGATCTGGACAAGCTCAAGAAGTGGGCTTGTGAGAACCTCATGAGGTTCAACAAGGCCAAGTGCAATGTCCTACACCTGGGTTGGGGCAATCGCCGATTTCAATACAAGATGGGGGATGATGTGGTTGAGAGCAGACCTGAGGAGAAGGACTTGGGGATGCTGGTCGATGAGAAGCTCTACGTGAGCTGACAATGTGCACTTGCAGCCCAGAAGGCCAACGATGTCCTGGGCTACATCAAAAGTAGCGTGGCCAGCAGGGCGAGAGAGGTGATTCTGCCCCTCTATTCCTCTCTTGTGAGACCTCATCTGGAGTATCGTGTCCAATTCTGGGATCCTCAACATAAGAAGGAGATGGAGCTGTTGGAACAGATCCAGAGGAAGGCTACAATGATGATCAGAGGGCTGGAGCACCTCTGCTATGAGGACAGGCTGAGAGAGTTGGGCTTGTTCAGCCTGAAGAAGAGAGGGCTACAAGGAGATCTTATAGCGACCTTCCAGTACCTGAAGGGGACTTCAAGAAAGCTGGAGAGGGACTGTTCACAAAATCTCGTAGTGATAGGACAATGGGCAATGGGTATAAACTGGAGAGCGGCAGATTTAGGCTAGACAGAAGGAGGAATTTCTTCACGATGAGGGTGGTGAGGCACTGGCGAGTTGTGGCTGCTTCATCCCTGGAGGTGTTCAAGGCCAGGTTGGATGGGGCCTTGGGCAGCCTGATTTGGTGGGATGTCCCTGCCTGTGGCAGGGGGGTTGGAACTGGATGATCTTTAATGTCTCTTCCAACCCAAACTATTCTATGATTTTAAAATTCTAAATCTGGTGCACCTTGCTCTGCATTTTCATTCAGAGAAAGCATTTTTGCCTTCTGCAGGGCTGACACGTATAGCGGCGATGTTAAATAAGTGTAATTGCTCAATGTTAGGGGAGTTTTCTGTCCCGAATGCGCCACGTGGCTCATTCTCTCCCATTTAGAGAACACAACCCACGGCGTGTTAACCTTTATAGGTTTTCCTTCAGTTTTTTTGTGCCGGTGAGAGATGGGTTTTAAGTGCATTTGTTGATACTGTGGCAGAAACCCTCCTAAATTACAACTGAATGGCTCTTCTTTGAGTAGAATAACCAGAGCAAATGGGAAGTGAATCAAAGCTGTTCCTCCAAGGCTTTCTTTATGGCTCCTTTTTACAGTGAGCTATAGCTCAAATTTCCCTCTTTGGAGAGTAAAAAGAAAATAGTAGGGTATAAATGGCCTCGGTGACAGAGCTGTTCAACATCACAATGGGTTTTGGTTGATTTTTTTTGCTCATTTGTATTTGCAAACGTGCAGCTATGTCCAGAAGCCGTTTGAAGAACCAGCCTTGCAGCGTGTGTCCAGCTCTACCTCCTCCGATGCTTTGCTTTATTCAAGAGTTTTCTCCACTTTGATTTTTACACATTTTACATCAATGTGTCATTGACCAAAATCTGATTTCTTATTGTGTCGACTGGTTCACACACAGACATAAATGTTGATCTCTGCGATAGCCGTGGGTCAAATTGCTTTTTTGACATCTTAATCGTCACACGGACAGTCATTCTAAGACTGAAAGGGGCTCCAGGAAAGCTGGGGAGGGGCTCTTTATCAGGGAGTGGAGGGATGGGATGACGGAGAATGGTTTTAAGCTGAAAGAGGGGAGACAGAAGAGGCTCAGGGGAGACCTTATTGCTCTCTACAACTACCTGAAAGGAGGTGGTAGAGAGGTGGGTGCTGGCGTCTTCTCCCAAGTGACAAGTTATAGGACAAGGGGGAATGGCCTCAAGCTGCACCACGGGAGGTTCAGACTGGATATCAGGAAGAATTTTTTCACCCAAAGGGTCATTTGGCCCTGACAGAGGCTGCCCAGGGTGGTGGTGGACTCCCCATCCCTGGAGGTATTTGAAAGATGGGTAGATGAGGTGCTCAGGGTCACGGTTTAGTGGCAGATAGGAATGGTTGGACTCAATGATATAAGAAGTCTTTTCCAACCTGGTGATTCTATGATTCTATAATTCCTGTGAGGGTTGTGAAGCACTGGCACAGCCTGCCCAGAGGTCATCACTGCCCTATCCCTGGAGGTGTTCAAGGCCAGGCTGGATGAGGCTTTGAGCAACCTGATCCAGTGGGAGGTGTCCCTGCCCATGGCAGGGGGTTGGAACTGGATGATCTTTAAGGTCCTTTCAAACCAAAACCGCTCCGTGATTCTGTGACTGAATTAAGAACATTTTTGGGAAGTATTCATAGAATCTTTTTTTTTTTAGATGCTGTTACACATTTTTGTCTTTATAAAGACTGAAATATGTTTGAATACATTAAGCAGCAGTAATTGAAATTTAAATAAATAAATAGCACAGTGTGTGACTGTGAATGCCTGTGTATGCATCTGCCAAGCAGAAAATACAGAATATCTGCTAGGTCTTTAATGCCACCCAATTACTTCCCATTTCAAAAAAATTCATTTTCAGTTTCTTGTAATTTGGTTGGTCCTTCATTGCCAACTGGGGTTAGATTGATTTTGAGAAAAATGTGTCTAAAATACTTGTTCTTTCTGCAAATGAGACAAATGAATACGTTGTACATGTTGGCAAATTCTGATGACCTTTTGATTAGCTAGGAATTTGCATTTTCACATTTCTCAGTAAGAAGAACTGTTGTGCAAAGGGTGTTCCTTTCGCCATTTCTTGGGAATACGCTAAAATTTGGCTTAGTTGTGCACCCTTGAAATAGTGCAGTGCTCACAGTCTCATAGGAGGTGTCCAGTTTGTAGCAGTTGAAGTTCCTGATGGGCATAATTCTGCCCATAGTTAACCAGGACCAAGCTACTTAGCTCTCGTGAGACCTCACCTGGAGTCCTGTGTGTAGCTCTGGGTCCCTCAGAGTCCCCATCCCTGGAGATATTTGGAAGATGAGGTGCTCAGGGCTGTGGTTTAGTGCCAGACAGGAATGGTTGGACTCAATCATCTAAGAGGTCTTTTCCAACCTGGTGATTCTATGATATGACGAAATGTGAAGGGAGGAAGAATGAATCTTGGAAGCGGTGCCCACTGCCCCTGCGGATTTTACAGTAGAAGTATCTCACTTGGTGTCCCAGTGATTCCCGCAGATGACAGCTGGCTGTTGTGTGTGTTACTTCAGTCACGCAGCAGAGGGCTGCAAATGTCACGCTGTGACATTTGATGTCTGAACACTGACCATCTTGTTCCTGGGACAAGACAAGGATCTGCTGATGAGAGCAATAGTGTAATTAAAAATTGTACCACGACAGCAGGCCAAATTAAGGTGACATGAGTGACACCAATCCTTGCCTTTCCAAACTTGTCACTGTTTGACTTTGCATCCTTAATTCTCTTAAGAAATACATAAAAATAATGTTTTCTGTTAGATTAATCTGGTTTTAATGCCATTCTGAATAATCCTTCCAATACAGAACATGTAGGGTACATCACTGTTGCTATTTAGAGTGCTAGAAGGATCCTTGGTGCACACCTGCCATTCATCTATATCTGGAACTTTGTGATGTTTGCTTGTGCACCCTGGTCCTATGTTCAGTGGGGTTTTACTCTTGGTGGGATGAAGAGTGGAGCTGCCTTTGGTGCTGCATTTCTAGAACAGATGTGGAACTTTTCCTGACCAGTGAAGATATGGGCGAGGTCATCCTTGAACTGTAGCAGGTCATAGTAAATGAAATGGAAAGGGCCGCAAGTTGCACCAGGGCAGGTTCAGATTAGATATCAGGAAATATTTCTTCACCAAGTGTCCTCAGGCATTGGAAGAGGCTGCCCGGGAAGGTGGTGGAGTCCCCATCTCTGGAGGTGTTTAAAAGATGGGTAGATGAGGTGCTCAGGGATCTGGTTTAGCACAGGACAGGTACGGTTGGACTTGATGATCTCAAAGGTCTTTTCCAACCCTATGATTCTGAATTGGGATCCCAGTCATCCTTCTTTTCCACTCTGCTAAGTGGTGATGTACTTGCACCATTGGAGTATCACATTCCTGAACTCTTAGGGCTGTTCCTTACTCTAAGAGATCCTCTGACATCCATACTACATTTTTCTTTACCTTTTCTCTACTTCCATTTCCTTTGGTAGAGATCCTTTGATTGATGAAGACTTCAGAAATGGTCTGTTTTTCATTACTATTATCATTCAATCAAACTATCCTTGAACATTCAAACTTAAGGTCTCTCATCTATATCCTCTAGTCCTCCACACCATATACAGTTTCATTCTTAATAACTTTTTCCTGATATTGAGTTTAAATCTGCTTTCCTAAGCTCTTGACCATTTGTTCTTTATCACGAGTGTTGCTGAGCACTCCTAAAATCCCTTCTCGCAGAGTCATTGCTATCTAGCAGCTTTCTCGTAATCTGTGATTACTTTATGGTTTGTGTCAAATAAAATAGGGATAAGGATTTTTGATCCTTACCAATATTAAGCAAACACCATTGTCTTGTTTATGCCAAGTATTTAAAGCCTATTAGAACACATCAACCACCAGGAGTTGGTTCTTTAATCAAAGTAAAGTTTGCTAGAGATTAAGGCACGGATCTTTAGGAGAGATCTGAAATGGTGATTAATGCCAGGCACTGGGAATCCAAAATTCTTGATTATACCTTTCGCTAGCGCTGACCTTTCCTACAGCTTCGCACAAGCAATTTAGTCTCTGCTATAGGAAACACTTAGAAACCCCATCAAATTATTGTGGAATAAGAAGTTGCTGCAGGTCAGCACATCTGAGCGCTAAGAGTTTGATGCTTGTTTGTACGTGGCCGTTCTCCTGTAAAAGTTTTCTTCTGTTTGTGTTGGTTTAGCCATGGAGAAGAGAAGGCTCTGAGAATACCTTCCAGTGACCTTCCAGTATCTGAAGGGGCTACAAGAAAGCTGAAGAGGGACTGTTTGCAAAGGCTTGTGGTGATTGGACGAGGGGCAATGGGGATAAACTGGAAAGGGACAGATTTATAGTAGACATAAGGAAGAATTTCTTCACCATGAGAGTGGTGAGGCACTGGCCCAGGTTGCCCAGGGAAGCTGTGGCTGCCCCATCCCTGGAGGTGTTCAAGGCCAGGTTGGATGAGGCCTTGGGCAGCCTGATCTAGTGGGAGGTGTCCCTGCCCATCGCAGGGGGGTTGGAATGAGATGATCTTTAAGGTTTCTTCCAACGCAAACTAGTCTATGATTCTATGATTTTTAAGCACGTGCTCAATTTATGAAGTGGTTATGAGTTGTTCCCTTCCCTTCACTAAAAGCTGCTTGTTTCAAATCCAAGCTGCTCTATCTCTCCTTTCCCGCCTGAAAGAGGTAGAATGGTAACTGGCTGCCAGTATTATAAGAGTTAAATCATGACGAGCAACTGAGGTACCTTGGGTTATTTAGCCTGGAGAAAAGGAAGCTGAGGGGAGAGCTTAACACTGTCTGCAACTCCCTGAGAGAGGTTGTAGTGAGATGGGTGCGGGTCTCTTCTCCCAAGCAACAGGTAATAGGACAAGAGGGAATGGCCCAAAGTTGTGCCGGGGAGGTTCAGACTGGACATTAGGAAAAATTTCTTCACTTAAAGGGTTCTCAGGCCCTGGCAGAGGCTGCCCAGGGAGGTGGTGGAATCACTGTTCTTGGAGTTATTTAAAAGACGGGCAGATGAAGTGCTTGGAGATGTGGTTTAGTAGTGGACAGGTGTGTTTGGGCTTGATGATCTCAAAAGTCTTTTCCAATCTACTGATTCCATGATTCTGTGCTTCAAAAGTGCTGTGCAAATAATCTTATGAAAAAAAAGAGTGGTAAATTTATTGGCAGATATGAACAGATACAGTAAGTTAGTTTAATATGGTCGCATCAACCTTGACAGCATTCCCTTAAGGACATCAGTGGTTGTCACTCGAAGCTGGTGACATTAGGTCTATTATTTCAGAGATAAGCTTGGTGTTGGTCTCTGCTGTCTTCCCAGATGAGTCTGCTGTTTCCTTGTTTGATAAAGCCAATTCACACTATCGATTTGTGAAAGCCAGGAACTAAAACTGCTATCCTTTGCGCTTCTCTCTGTGCAGTATCTCTCTTTGGAGAGGCAATCTTCAAACTTAACTGTGAATGGATCCCCTTGAGGAAGCAATAGCTGCATCGGCCCAAATGTGTCACTCTGGACTGATGGAGACAACACTGTGAACGCATTAGGGAGCAAATTGTTTAGATTTGAAAGAAACTGTGCAACTAGAATTGACTGGAGTTCCTCAGTCAGTCCTCTGAAGGAAAGCTGCCTCCTCTGGAGTGCTGAATGCAAAGGCAGAAAATTACAGACAATTAAAAAGACCTCGTTGAAGTTTTTGGGAAAATAGTTAGTGATAAAACACATCATAGAATCATAGAATTGTGTGGATGGAAAAGAACTTTGAGATCATCAAGTCAAATCATACCTGTCCACTACTAAACTGCATCCTTGTGCACCTCATCTATCCATCTTTTAAATCCCTCCAGGGATGGGGACTCCACCACCTCCCTGGGCAGCCTCTGCCAGGGCCTGAGAACCCTTGCAGTGAAGAAATTTTCCCCGATGTCTAATCTAAACCTGCCCTGGATCTACTTGAGGCCATTTCCTCTCATCCTATTACTTATCACTTGGGAGAAGAGATGAACATCATCTCGTTACAACCTGCATTCAGGCAGTTGTAGAGTGATAAGGTGTCCTCTCAGCCTCCTTTTCTCCAGGCTAAACAACCCCAGGTCTCTCGGCTGCCTCTCATAAGACTTGTTCTCCAGGCCCTTCCCCAGCTTTGTTGCTTTCTCTGGAAGTGCTCCAGCCCCTCAATGTCCTTCTTGTAGTGAAGGCCCCAAACCGGAACCTCAGATTCGAGGTGTGGCCTCACCAATGCTGAGGCCAGGAGCACAATCGCTTCCCTGCTCCTGCTGGCCACGCTGTTTCAGATACTTGAATAAATAGAAGCTGAGCTGGAATTGTTAGAGATGTCTCATGCAAAAATGTCTTTCCTAGTGAAGAAGAGATGCCTTTCATGCTGAACAGGGACGTTTTATGTATATTGGGAGTTCCAAGGTCAAATATTTGCTTCTGCTACTGTGATGTAAAACAAAGGTAAAATCAATCTCAGCCAGTCCAGGAGGGAGATTAAAATGTCAAAGATTGTGAGGTACCCACATAGAATCATAGAATCACCAGGTTGGAAAGGACTCACTGGATCATCGAGTCCAACCATTCCTAACACTCCCTTAAACCATGTCCCTGAGCACTTCATCCACCCTTTCCTTAAACACCACCAGGGAAGGCGACTCGACCACCTCCCTGGGCAGCCTGTTCCAGTGCTCGATGACTCTTTCCATGAAGAATTTTTTTCTGATATCCAGCCTGAACCTCCCCTGGCGGAGCTTGAGGCCATTCCCCCTTGTCCTGTCCTCTGCCACTTGGGAGAAGAGGCCAGCTCCCTCCTCTCCACAACCTCCTTTCAGGTAGTTGTAGAGAGTAATAAGGTCCCCTCAGCCTCCTCATCTCCACATGCATCGATGAAAACGTCTGTATAAACAACATACACGTTCCTGCCTTTTGGACAGCATGGAATCATTGAACGGTTTATATTGGAAGGGATCTTAAAGATCATCCAGTTCCAACCCCCTGCAATGAGCAGGGACACCTCCCGCTGGGTCAGGCTGCTCAAGGCCCCATCCAACCTGGCCTTCAACACCCCCAGGGAGGAGGCAGGATGTCTTGATATCCGTTATGATACTCAATTCCTAATTCTTGTGATATGTACAGTTTTGAAAGCAAGACTGATCTCCTTGCCTTGGATGTGACAAGGTAATTTCTAAAGAAACTCCTCTGTTTTAAGCAGATGGCAACACTGAGGGAGAGATATTTTGCAGGAGGAGATGGCAAACATTTTGTGTTAAACTATTCCCAGAATCGGCATGTCATTCGGCATAAACAGGAATGGGATCTGAGGAGGAAACAATAACACATCATAAAAATAGAGCATAATACAACCATACATAATGCAGTATGGTGTCAGCAAAATACATATGCATTATTTTGTCAGTGATGTCTCTAGACTTTGAACATATGGCTTTAAATTGGAAGGGGGAATATTTAGACTAGACATTAGGAAGAAATTCTTCACCATGAGGGTGGTGAGGGACTGACACAGGTTGCCCAGAGAGGTTGTGGCTGCCCCATCCTTGGAGGTGTTCAAGGGCAAGTTCGGAGAGGCCTTGAGCGGCCTGGACCAGTAGGTGGTGTCCCTGCCCATGGCAAAGGGTTGGAACTGGGTGGGCTTTAAGGTTCCTTCCAACCCAAACCATTCTATGATTCTATATATCCTGTACTGTTCAGTTTAGAGGTGAGGAATCCACCTCTGGGAATTGAGTGGCTGACAATAGAAGGAAATTTGCCTTTACAAAGGGATTTCTGGCATCCTAGTTTTTAATGGGTGTTTTACTTTTAAGAAGACGTCTTTCCACTGTGTCTCAAGTAGAGCAGTTAGTGATTTATGGACAAATAAACACAAATCATACCCAGGTTGTGGATTTTCATAGAATCATGGAATGGATTGGGTTGGAAAGGACCTTAAAGGTCATCCAGTTCCAACCCCCCCGACATGGACAGGGACATCTACCACTGGATTAGTTCACTCAAAGCCCCATCCAACCTGGCCTTGAACACCTCAGGGATGGGGCATCCACGACTTCTCTGGGCAGCCTGTGCCAGTGCCTCATCATCTTCACAGGAAAACATTTCTTCCTAAGATCTCATCCCAGTCTCTCCTCTTTCAGATTAGAATTTCACCAGTTCTCCTACTTATTTATTCTTCTCCAGCTCCTGAGTCTTTGTCTCACCAGCAGTTGGCATTTTATCGTTGGGTTTTTTCTTTTTGACTTGACGACCTTATTGACCTTTTCTACTCTTCATGCCTCGTGTTGCCCCAGTCTGTAGTCATTCTGCCGCTGCTGGTTCTTGGCTCTGAGATGGAAGAATGGCAAAGGCAGTGCTAACATATTGTAAGTAACTACATGGTTTAACTACATTGCATTCTTTCCCTTCTGTTTTCCAGATTTATCCAGGAGATAGAGCACGCCATGGAGCTTGGCCCAACCAAGCAGTGTCCACTCCGTGAGTTCCTCACCATGTACATCAAGAACATCTTCCTCAATCAAGTCCTGGCTGAGATCAATAAAGAAATTGAAGGTGTCACAAAGGCATCTGATCCGCTGAAAATATTGGCGAATGCAGATACGATGAAGATCCTAGGTGTGCAGCGGCCTCTTCTGCAGGTAGGAGCACAGTGAACATCTCTTTCTGTGCATGTATAACCATGACCTGTCTACACATCCAATGACGACGTGCTTGAGGAGCCCTCCAGAGGAGGCCACAAAGACGATGAGGGGACTGGAGCACCTCCCATACGAGGAAAGGCTGAGAGGATTGGAGTTGTTCAGCCTGGAGAGGAGAAGGCTCTGGGGCAACCTTAGAGCAGCCTTTTAGTACTAAAGGAGCTACAAGAAAGCTGTGGAGGAGCCCTTTGTCAGGGAGTGCAGGGACAGGAGAAGGGCAACGATTTTAAGATGAAAGAGGGAAAATTTAGATGAGATCTTAGGGAGAAATGTTTTGCTGTGAGGGTGATGCGGCAGTGAAATGCGTTGCCCAGGGAAGTTATGGCTGCCCCATCCCTGGAGGTGTTCAAGGCCAAGTTGGATGAGGTTTTGAGCAACTTGATCCAGTGGGAGGTGTTCCTGCCCATGGTTTGGGGATGGAACTGGATGGGTTTTAATGTCCCTTCCACCCCAAACCATTCTATGATTCTATGACCCACAGAATTTGTCTCAATATTGAGTCTGCAATTGTAATTTATTCCAGTTACTATCATCTTTCCTTTTCCAGTCGCTCTATGCAGGTATGAAGATATACACACATTAATCACTCTTATGTTTTGATTGTGCAAGAGGATCCATCTCTCTTGCTAAATATGTCAAGCTAACAGCATCTTTGCATCTTGCCAGAAGTGTGTTGTTTTTAAAGTCATCACAATCTATTGTTACCAGCTTCCTTAATGTCCTACCATAGAAGTTTATTTTCATAGAATCATAGAATCACCAGGTTGGAAAAGATCTCTCAGATCATTGAGTCCAACCATTCCTATCTGCCACTAAACCGTGGCCCTGAGCACCTCGTCTACCCGCCTTTTAAATACCTCCAGGGATGGGGACTCCACCACCTCCCTGGGCAGCCTCTGCCAGTGTCTGATGACCATTTCTGTGAAAAATTTCTTCCTGTTATCCAGTCTGAACCTTCTGTGGTGCGGCTTGAGGCCATTCCCCTCTTGTCCTATCGCTTCTCACTTGGGAGAAGAGCCCAGCACCCACCTCTCTATGACCTCCTTTCAGGTAGTTGTAGAGAGAAATAAGGTCTCTTATTTCAGCCTCCTCTTCTCCAGGCTAAACAACCCCAGTTCCCTCAGCTGCTCCTCGTAAGACTTGTTCTCCAGCCCCTTCACCAGCTTTGTTGCTCTTCTCTGGACACACTCCAGAGCCTCAACATCCTTCTTGGAGTGAGGTGTCCAGAATTGAGCCCAGGATTCGAGGTTCATTCTCACCAATGACATTTTAGTAACATGATTTCCCCCTAGACATTCTGGGGACACTTGCAAATCATAAAGCCGTGTCATCAGACTAAATACGTGTGCCAAATCACCAGGAGGAGCAAAGATGAGGTCTGCTGCCTCCCAAGTGCGGCATATTTGTGATTGATGTGTTGCTGTTGCAGCGAGACAGCTCTGTTGCTTCCTCAGCCAGATAAGAGAGATTGGAGAGGTTCGGCTTTGAAGTTAGAGTGTTTATGAGAGGTCTCTTTTGAGCTCTAATGAGGAGTTGCAATAGTAGCAACAAGGACAGTTTCATCCCAGCTACTAACAGAACAGTATAGAAACTCCCCAAAAAACTTCTGAATTATGGGGCGGAAAGGAGTGAACTGACTGTCAGCTCTGACTCTTGCTGTGATTTGGGTCAAGCTCTTTTAATCCTTTTAAATTACTCCCTCTTATCTCTAAAATGGTTTCCTCAGGGATGAATAATATTGGTAATGTTCTTAGGAAGTAGCACGCATCTCCCAAGGATTATATGGTTGCTTTCTATCTTAGTTTATATCTGTAAAATACATATATATTATAGTGATGTGTAATGATAGTAAGAACTATTATTACTGTTATTTTTTGGTGGGGGTTTGCATGTATTAATGGTCACTACCACTGTACCTGTCTCGGTGCTCAGGGTATGGGGTAGTTCTTACCAGGAAAAGCAAAATTAGATTCCAAAAAAGAGTTTTCAGAAGTCTTTAGAGGCAAATGGGTCCCTTAGGAGGCAAAAAGTTTCTTTCCACGGTTTAGAAAATCTCTGAGTTCTTGGATGTTTTGATCACAGCATCCCTGAATTATTTCATTCCCAAAGTACAGGTTTATCAGCTTTCTCATAAACTCAATTATCAAAAACAGTAAGTGGAGGAGTCCAACACGTTGTAAATAAATACAAGATAAACATTGTTTTAGCCTTAGCGTTCACGGAGTATGCGTGATGTAGGATGAGAAGAGGGCATTGCCCGAGAGGCAGGTTATGCCTGGATATCTCATGTTGAGCCCTCTCGTGAGCTGAAAAAGGATTTGATAGTATTTGTCTTCTTTTTCCACTTGGCACTGCAAAATTAGTGCCGATCGTGTCTAAGAGGTAGTAGTGAAAATGCAGCACAAACAGTCGTGAAACAAAAGTAAAGTATTGAGAAGTCCTTCTAGTACTGAAAGGGGCTCTGAGAAAACTGGGATGGGGAGCTTTATCAGGGAGTGCAGGGACAGGACATGGGGGAGGGTGTTTAAGCTGAAAGAAGGAAGATTTAGTTTAAATATTAGGAAGAAATGTTTTCCTATGAGGGTGGTGAGGACCTGACACAGGTTGCCCCATCCCTGGAGGTGTCCAAGGCCAGGCTGGGTGGAGCTTTGAGCAACCTGATCCAGTGGCAGGTGTCCCATCGCATCTGGTTGGAACTCATTGATCTTGAAGGTTTCTTCCAACCCAAACCATTCTATGAAAACGACTTTAACAAGAGCAGAAAGGGTTTTGTGTATGAAGAACTGGAACGCGTTGACTGAGCGGCGGTGGTAGGAGGGGCTGTGCTGGGTAAGAAATTAGAAAGCACACCTTTGTCTTGCAGCTCGCTGCAACGCTGGTGATTCCTCTCCGTGCAAGTTCGTAGGGAAAAAGATATATAACAAATCTGTGCCATGTGTAGAAGTCTTCCAAGACTTGATTTTCAGAACAGGGTTGAAATAAATAAACTTTCGGGCAGATTTTTGCTTCCGTATCAGGGAAATCGTCTAAATGTGGAAACTGAGTTACAATAGAAAGCAAAATTCTACTTATTCACAGCCTGAGGACTCCGTGGATGATGTTATTTGAAGTTCCTTTCGAGAGATCTGGAAATAGATAGGTATATTCTGTGTTGTATTTTGTATTGTTTGCCTTTCTTTTGTTTTCCCTTATGAGAATTAAACCTAGTGAGAACCGAAACTCAACCTGCACTGGCGTCTGACCTTATTGAGAGCTGAAAATCCTTTATGGCGATATTAACACACAAGCTTTGGAGCAGGACCATGGAGGTTGTTGACCTTACAAATTTGTTTTGGAGTCTTAATGCAATAATGTATTTTTGTGGATTATGGCTTCTTTTATAGCCCCCAAAATGCATTCTATAATATCAATGTATTTTCTTAAAGTTCATTTGGGGTTGAAGAGTCAGAACGGCTTGGAATTTTCTCGTCCAGCTCCTGTAATTTGTTTCTCATGATGGATGGAAATCATTCTGAACTGGAATTATTCTTGGTCAAAATGTACATGGTCAGAAGGTCTGCCTGTTCCCGACATTATAGACGGGTAATTTTGTGAAAGAGAAGAAAAATTGCTGCCTCTTTGAACCAAGTCATCCAAATAGCTCCCTAAAATAATTTTATTGATTTTTACATTAAAATAAAAAAAAAAAGGCCATTTCTGCATTGACAGTGCTGGAGCCTGAAATTTTTGCCCTCGTCACCTCCTGGTTCCGATGAAAATATGTGTAGCGTGACTGAGCCTTGCATCTCTCACGCAGCCTTGTGTCATTCATAGAGGGGGTTTGATGGTTCAACCATCCCACTCTTTCCTATCCTGAAGATCTCTCTGAAGCTTCTGCAGCAGGAGCGGGTGCTGTGATTTGAACACGACTCGAGGATTTATCAGTTCCCACTTGCACAGGCTGATAATAGCTGCTTTTTGATAGCTATCGGCACATGTTTGAACTGAATTAGCTTATAGATAAGGGGTTTTCTAGCATCCTATCCCATCGTGTCCTCAGAGATGAATCATCCATTTCTGTAAAGATTATGCCTTAAAAAAAATAGTGCAGCTAACCTTTATAAATGTTGCATTTGACTGGGAGCGTAGTCTTGGTTTCCATTCTTCTGGCCTTAAATGTAAAATATTGTAAGTCCTTTTCCTTTTAAGGGTGAGTGAATAACCACCAAATCTAATTTGTCTCCAAATTATTCAATGTTAAACTCCAGGCTGTAGTTGTTTAAATCAATACTGAATTAGGCTACAAGCAGCTTGACAGCTTCTTGTAGCCTGTTCTTGTACGGTTCGTGTCGAGGTGATAAATCTTTTCAGCTAAGTGGTCACTATTAATATTAGCCTTAGAATTATAGAATCATAGAATAGTTTGGGTTGGAAGGGACCTTAAAGATCATCTAGTTCTACTCCTCCTGCCGCAGGCAGGGACACCTCCCACTGGATCAGGCTGCCCAAAGCCCCATCCAACCTGGCCTTGAACACCTCCAGGGATGGGGCAGCCACAACTTCCCTGGGCAACCTGTGCCAGGGCCTCACCACTCTCATGGTGAAGAAATTCCTCCTTATGTCTCATCTAAATCTGCCCCTCTCCAGTTTGTAACCACTGCCCCTCGGGCTATCACTACAAACCTTTGTGAACAGTCCCTCTCCAGCTTTCTTGTAGACCCCTTCAGGTACTGGAATAGAGAATGATTTGGGTTGGAAGGGATCTTAAAGATCGTTCAGTTTCAACCTCCCTGGCATGTGTTGCCCTGTCTCCGTCCAACCAAAATGTGGAAGTTGTTTTGATCTTTCTACTCTACAGCAGCAGAATGGAGGTTTTCTTTGAAGCATCAGTGTGGCCATTGATTCTTATGGCAGAATTGTGTAGGTGATCATAAAACCATAGAATGGTTTGAGTTGGAAGGGACCTTAAAGATCATCCAGTTCCAACCCCCCTGCCATGGGCAGGGACACCTCCCACTGGCCCAGCTGCTCAAGGTCCCATCCAACCTGGCCTTGGACACCTCCAGGGATGGGGCAGCCACAGCTTCCCTGGGCAACCTGTCCCAGTGCCTCACCACTGTCATCATGAAGAATTTCTTCTTAATGTCTAGGCATGGACATGATAGCTTTCTGGCCAAGCTCCAGTAGCTGAAAATCCAACTAAAAACTCCTTAAAAAGTCAGAGTGTGCAGCTGTTTACTGGATAATGACTTGCTGGAGCTAATTACCCCTTATCCCACGCATGAAGTCACTCGCTTGTGACTTTCCAAGGAGACATCACTGGTAGCTTTGACATGTTTTCTTCCCATCCAATTAGTGGTTATTAAGAAGAAGGATAGTCACAGTGAGTGGCATTTAAATGGCTCACCAGTAGTGATGGGTGCATGCTTTGATAGCGAGTAGATGTTATTATTTATTAGTGTAAACAAATTAGTTGTTTTTCCAGGCTGCCTTCCAACAATCAAAATCCATTAAGGAGCAGACATGGCTGATCAATTGGGGTTTCCCATTCAAGGGCAAGTGTGAATTTTGAGGCAGCATTTGTAGTTCTAGTCCTCATATTTCAATTTTTTTGCACTGATGTGGTGACTAAACTGATATGAAGTGCTCTGCAGATGTTTTCGTCCCATGTGGTGTCTGTTTCCCTTGCACAGCTGAAATGCCAAGAGGTTAAAACCCACCGACTCCGCGGCTGAATTTCCAGCTGAATCCTCTTTTTTCAGTTGGAAATGAGAAACAAAATTATCTCTCTATGGGAGTCTGAATCTCCCTATTGCTTTCAATATTTCTTTAGATAATTTTTCCTCTGAGGGGAACATTTAGCGTGGTTACTGCCTTTTGTGGAAGTTTTTACACGGCTCCCATCTAAGTCATCCGCAGATGTGTAAGTTCTCCACCGAGGCTGATCGTGGAGCTCTAAGTTATATAAAAGCAATTGCCAGCTTTAGGCAAACGGTTATGGCAGCGCTTCGATTCATATTAAAAATCAAGTTTAACATGCACATTCAGTAAAGCCTCGATAGGAGACAGCTTTAAGTTGCATATGGATCTATCGAAGCAGCATGCCTTGCAGGCAGAATGATTTTCTTCCTCTCCAGAGCTGGAAGTGTAAAGTCAAGTTTCACAGACCATCCTACAATGTGACTCACGTTTGACCTGAAGGGAACAGTCGCAGATTTGAGGTCTTTCTCATTAATCCCTGCAGTCGTTGGATTTCTCTTCCATAAGTAGGTACAATCTTGCATTAGAATCAGGCAGAACCCATATAATCCTTCTTAGTTCAGTGCAGAATCCAGGTTAATAGTCTCCATCTCTCGTGACTTGAGGTTCAACACCAAGCTGGTCTTGGCCATGTGGTTTCTATCCAGTCATGTGAGAACTTCTCTCCTGTTTAAACAAACTTTTTGAGAGTTGGTAAAATCTTTTCCCAAGTGACAAGCAATAGGATGAGAGGAAATGGGCTGAAGCTGTACCAGGGGAGGTTTAGTCTGCATATTAGGAAACATTTCTTTACCTAAAGAATGGTGAAGCACTGGCAGAGGCTGCCCAGGGAAGTGATGGAGTCCTTGTCCCTGGAGGTGTTCAAAAAGCATGTAGACATGGCACTTTGGCACATGGTTTAGTGGGCACAGTGGTGTTGGGCTGACATTTGGACCTGGTGATCTCAGATGTCTTTTCCAACCTTAATGATTCTATGATTCTACAGCTGCTTTCCCTGGAAGATGCTCTATTAGCACCATAGAGAATTATGAAATCCTAAGTGTTCATGGAAAATCGTGAGAGTTGGATGCAGAATGTCTTTGATGATGGTCCTACTTGAGACCACCAAATTATTTTGTTCACCTCAACGAGTATATGTCATATGACAGCAATTTTTGACACGTACCAATCCAGATTTGATTTGAACTTCATAAATGATGGGTTATCATTCTTTACATCTCTTTAATAACCTTTTTTTAATATTTGCATACCCTGTATCATAGAATTGTATTCATAGAATCATAGAATCATAGGATAGTTTGGGTTGGAAGGGACATCAAAGATCATTCAGTTCAAATCCCTGTGCCAGAGGCAGGGACACCTCCCACTAGATCAGGCTGCCCAAGGCCTCATCCAACCTGTCCTTGAACACCTCCAGGGATGGGGCAGCCACAACTTCCCTGGGTAACCTCTTAGGTCACTATAAGATCTCCTCTGTGCCCTCTCTTCTCCAGGCTGAACAACCCCAATTCCTTAGCGACCTTCCAGTACCTGAGAGGGGCTACAAGAAGGCTGGAGTGGGATCATCCATAAAGGCTTATGGTGATAGGACGAGGGGGAACGGGGATAAACTGGAGAGGGGCAGACTTAGGCTTGATATAAGGAAGAATTTCTTCACCATGAGAGTGGTGAGGCACTGGAACAGGTTTCCCAGGGAAGTTGTGGCTGCTCCATCCCTGAAGGTGTTCAAGGCCAGGTTGGATGAGGCTTTGAGCAACCTGATCCAGTGGGAGGTGTCGCTGTCCATGGCAGGGAGTTGAAACAGGATGATCTTTAAGGTCCCTTCCAACCCAAACTATCCTATGATTCTGTCTTAGCCTGTCCTCATATAGAAGGTGCCCCAGCCATCTGATCATCTTTGTAGTCTCCTCTGAACTTGTTCCAACAATTCCATATCCTCCTTGTGTTGAGGCTTCCAGAACTGGACACAATACTCCAGATAAGGTCAATAATGCTAGTTGGAAGGGACCTCTGGAAGTTGGTCCCATCTGCGTGAGCTTCTGGCCCAGAACTAGTCATGCGAAAACCAGTTCAAGTCGCTTGTGGCTTTGTCTCAAAGAGTCTTGAAAAATTCCAGAGACAGAGATCCTCTGGACAACAGTTCTGCATTGTTCTCCTACTCAAAAGCTTTTTCCTAGCCACAGTTTTTGGCTGCTGCCCATAATTATGTATATATCACATGTATGATAAGATAAAGAGGGCCTACAGGAAAGCTAGAGAGGGGCTCTTTATCAGGGAGTGCAGGGATAGGACAAGGGGAAACGGTTTGAAGCTGAAAGAGGGGAGATTTAGATGAGATCTTAGGAAGAAATATTTTTCCTGTAAGGGTGGTGAGGCACTGGCAGAGGTTGCCCAGAGAAGTCATGGCTGCCCCATCCCTGGAGGTGTTCAAGGCCAGGTTGGATGAGGCTTTGAGCAGCCTGATCCAGTGGGAGGTGTCCCTGTCCGTGGCGGGGGGGGCGAAACTGGGTGATCTCTAAGGTCTCTTCCAAGCTAAATGATTCGATGATTCTCAATATAGAACAATCCAGAAGTCTTCATTTAAGTTGCATATTATTTTTATTACGTGAGTGGTGTATAATATTTATTAATGTGAGTGCTGCTCTTGCCTCTGTGTAAGGCTCATTAGGTGTGAAGCAGAATAACTTATCCAGTGGTGACATTATGGCCTTCACACTTCTACCTTTGGCCGTATCTTGTTATGGCTGATCTCTAATTTAAGTTAGTCTGGGATTATTAAATCTCCCTCCCTGTTTTGCGCTCCTGGGGTCAGCCTGGCCACAATGGTCTTGACAGTGCTAGAGATGAAAGCGTTCATGGAGGGCTTGTGTCAATGAGTCTAATCAAAAGATGTTCTGGGCAAACCAGACTAGTTAATAAAAAATAGATCAATTTTGTATTTCTTAGCAATTACATTGTGCTTTTCATTAGTAAATCTTAGATGTTTTTACATTAATTTAATTGGTGAAACTTGCTATTTAAAGATTGCCTTTCTAACACAGCTTTAGCTCTGTCTTTCTTTGTAGAGCATCAGCCAACGTTGTTCATAGGGTCCAAGAGCTGATACTTCAGGGTGAATTCATAGAATCATAGAATAGTTTGGGTTGGAAGGGACCTTAAAGACCATCCAGTTCCAACCCCCTGCCATGGGCAGGGACACCTCCCACTGGATCAGGCTGCCCAAAGCCCCATCCAACCTGGCCTTGAACACCTCCAGCGATGGGGCAGCCACAACTTCCCTGGGCAACCTGAATTCATGTCCTTATCTCTGCTTGCTCAGGGTTTTGTCTGCTGGGTCATTTTAGATGTCCTGAGCTGGAAAGCTCTGTTTCTAACTTTAAAATGTGAGTTTGAGCAAAGCAGTAACCATCGTTCTTAATGTCATTGGGAACCAGTAGCTTCAGGTTGGAAAAGCACAACCTCCTGAGCGGCTGGTGCTGAGAAACCGAATTGGAATGGGATCAAACCTTGTGTTTCCAGAGTAGGTTGGAGGGTGCCAACTGGGTTCTGTCTGTTTTGATCTTTCTGCTGCAAGATCTTTTGGTGGACAAGCCGAAGAGAAGTAATGGTTTCTGACACATCTGCTGACAGGGACTGAACTGCGTTAGCACTCTGTCAATCTCATCTTCTAAGAGTGGCCTTTTTCGAGACCTATTTGACTTTTCTGGCCATCAAAGGCATCCTCAGTTTTTGGTTTGCATGGGAAGAGCAGCAGCAGTCGAGGGAGAGGCAGAGAGCTTCACAGCCAACGTGGGGATCAGCTGCTCTGAGGGAGCAGAAGGAGCATTAAGCCCCTGAGGTCACTGTAGGAGCTGGAATGGGTGCGAGGAGAGGTCAGCTTTGCCTCTCTGCGTTTTCTGTCTCTCTCTGTATTTTCCGGTCATTAGTCCCATAAATGGGACTTGAGCCAAAGCGGAAAGAAAAATGTACTCCAATTCTTTCACACTGGAGATGGCCTGGCAGGAAAAAAAAAAGGGGGGGGGGGAGAGGAATAAAAAATAGCTGTCACTGTCTGCTTAGCCTTGAAGATTGACATCTCACTAGCAGGTCCTGTCTGTGTCATTGCAATTCCCAGTGCAGCTTTTGAATTAATTCTGTCTCCATAGATGCAGTATCTACTGAGCTGTTAGGGTTTTTATTCCTTTTTCTTTTTTTCTCCTGAATTAAAATGGGATTTTAGGGTGATGGGAGAAACTACATGCATAGTCTGCTTCAGTCTTTCCCATTCTTTTTGAGAAGATCTTGTTTTAAAATCCTACGCTCATCATGCACGCGAGGATTTCTGGCTTGGCCAGGAATCAATGAGAGCGAACAACAATTCACACAGCGAGTCTGTGGGAGTGTGGTGCTGAGAATGCCTCCAGGATACTGAGCCCGTCAGCTCCCACTGCTATTAGTGAGGTGCAGAGGGGCACCCATATCTCATGGAATCATATAATGGTTTGGGTTGGAAGGACATTAAAGATCATCCAGTTCCAACGCCCTGCCATGGGCAGGGACACCTCCCACTAGATCAGGCTGCCCGAGGCCCCATCCAACCTGGCCTTGAACACCTCCAGGGATGGGGCAGCCACAGCTTCCTTGGGCAGCCTCAACCAGTGCCTCATCACCCTCATTGGGAAAAATTTCTTCCTAGCGTCTAGTCTAAATCTTCTCCCTTCCAGTTCAGAGCTGTTGCCTGCAGCCTACCACTGCATAGCCTTGTATCTCGCTTGATTAACTCTTTTAAGGTTCCTGAGGTTTAACAAGGCCAAATGCCGGGTCCTGCACTCGAGGCACAACCACCCTGTGCAGCTCCAGAGTAGGGGAATAGTGGCTGGAAGAGCCTGGAGGAGAAGGACCTGGGGGTGTTGATTGACAGTGACTGAACATGAGCCAGCAGTGTGCCCAGGTGGCCAAGAAGGCCAATGGCATCTTGGCTTGTATGAGAAACGGTGTGACCAGCAGGTCCAGGGAGGTGATTCTCCCTCTGTACTCTGCACTGGTGAGACCGCACCTTGAGTACTGTGTTCAGTTCTGGGCCCCTCATCACAAGAAGGATGTTGAGGCTCTGGAGCGTGTCCAGAGAAGAGCAACGAAGCTGGTGAGGGGGCTGGAGAACAAGTCTTATGAGGAGCGGCTGAGGGAGCTGGGGTTGTTTAGCCTGGAGAAGAGGAGGCTGAGGGGAGACCTTATTGCTCTCTACAACTACCTGAAAGGGGGTTGTAGATAGGAGGGCACTGGGCTCTTCTCCCAAATGAGAGGTAATAGGACAAGGGGGAATGGCCTCAAGCTGCTCCAGGGAAGGTTCAGACTGGATATCAGGAAGAATTTTTTCACAGAAAGGGTCATTGGGCCCTTGCAGAGGCTGCCAAGTTGGGTGGTGGAGTCCCCATCCCTGGAGGTGTTTAAAGGATGGGTAGACGAGGTGCTCAGGGACATGGTTCAGTGGCAGATAGGAATGGTTGGACTCGATGATCCAAGAAGTCTTTTCCAGCCAGGTGATTCTATGATTCCTGTCGTGGCATTTAGCATTCCCCCACCACCACCACCTCACCCTGGTCTATGGCAGTTCATCACGTAATTGCCAAACTGTTAAAACCACCAAAACTTCCCTGTAAGTAATTTTACTCTTTTTTTTTTTTTCCTTCTTCTTGCAAGTCTCTTTTTTCTTCAAAACTTGGGACTAAACCACATGTGTCTACCCCAGCCTTGGTCACAGGCCTTGATTGATTATTTTAATTACCCAGACAGCCTCCTCCAGCAGTAGTATTGTGCTCATAAATCCTCATTTTGCCTCACATGGCTGAGCCCACAGGGCTGGTATCAGAAACAGCCCCTCTTATCTTTCTCACCAGAGGAAAAGCCATTTAGCTTGGCCACCCTCCTGTTTGTTTAAAGCTAAAGCTGCACATTTCTCATTTGCAACCTTGTTAAGTGGTAGGAGAGCACGTCCGTGGGTTGCAGAGGCAGAGCTGGCCTTTTTGATAACCTGAGGGTGCTTCCAAAAAGCAAGTATGAAGTCTCCGCTACCATAGAAGTGACAGTTTGCTCCGCTTTCCCTCCAGCTGCCTCTTTTCCTTAATGTTTCTTCAATTTTAAAGCAGTAGTTTGACTTTGCTAGGGTTTTTTCTGTGACGGATGACCATCGCTGCAGTGTCCAGAAGCCTCTCAACGTTCACTTATGAGTCCTGTACAGAAGCAAAGTCTGATGAACTGCACTTAGAATTATAGAATAGTTTGGGTTGGAAGGGACCTTAAAGATCATCTAGTTCTAACCTCTTAGCCATGGACAGGGACATACCACTAGATCAGGCTGCCCAAGGCCCCATCCAACCTGGCCTTGAACACCTCCAGGGATGGGGCGGCCACAACTTCCCTTGGCAACCTGTTCCACTGCCTCACCACTCTCATGGTGAAGAAATTCTTCCTTATATCAAGCCTAAATTTGCCCCTCTTCTGTTTGTCCCCATTCCCCCTCGTTCTATCACCGCAAGATACACATTTAAAGGAGATCCGTATTTTTCCATCACCACCAACCCTCCAGGAGTTCCTTTCATAACTCTCATTTCACGAGGAAAGTTTAATTGCTTGCTTTTTTGAAGCACAGCAGTGGTAGAGCTTGAAGTCTTGGGCTTTGTTTGACTCTGCACCCATTACTGAAGATTGTGTTTCTCCATCTCAGTGGTGTCTATTTTTTATACCAGCCTTCTGCTTGGTTCAGTACGTGAATCCACAGATCCATGAATGCATCGGGGAGGCTTAGATTGGGTATTAGGAAGCATTTCTTTCCTGAAAGAGTGGGGAAACATCGGAAGAGGCTGCACAGAGCAGTGGTGGAGTCACCATCCCTGGGGGTGTACAGAAAAAGTGTAGATGTGGCACTTCAGGGCATAGTTTAGTAGCCACGGTAGGGTTGTTTGGATGGTTGGCCTGGATGATCTCAGAGGTCTTTTCCAACCTTAACAACTCTATGATAAACCCAAATGCAGTCTGTAACGCAGTCTCATGCTCTTCAGAGATGGCTACAACAGAAGAAACTTTGCTATGTTCTTCCGAGGCTCATTGGAAGTCACGTTCTTTTTTTCTTTATCCCTTGCATTTGAAGCCTGGGCCCATTTAATTTAGGAAGAATAACTGATTTCTGGTTTTTGAAATGTTTTCCTAATCAGAAGTGCTGTGTGAGAAGAGCCATCGCATCTTAAATAATTGATGGCTACTTTATTGAGTTGTCAGCACTAATTCATCCTCCTTTTGAAGTGCTCGGATGTTCAAAGGAGTAATCCTTCCACAACACGCTCATTTTTTGAAGGAAAGTTCATTTTTATAATTACTTTTTTTTTTCCACTGCGGAATGTAATTGTAGCTGTGCGGTGAGGGGGAGGGATGAAGTACCTTCCAACTCACACGTGCTCTAAAATGCCTTTATTAGTAATTTTGCTGCTAATTTCTCTGCCTCCCTCCTTGTGCAGAGCTTTAATTATACCTGTTTTAAAAGTGCGTTTTGAAATATGACACCTAATTCTCATAGAGAACAAAAGAGAGATTAATCTATTGTTAAAATGAAAGGTAAAGGAGTTCTGTTTTCTTTTGTCAGGGCCTGCCCCTCCCTGATAAGGAGCATTCAGTGGGCGGATTGCGGAGAAGTAGCTGTGATTCAGAAAGGATTTGTCAACAGGAGAATTAAAAACAGATGCTGAGATGCCTTAGCATCATAGAATTATAGAATGGTTTGGGTTGGAAGGGACCTTAAAGATCATCCAGTTCCAACCCCCTGCCATGGGCAGGGACACCTCCCACTAGATCAGGCTGCCTGAGGCCCCATCCAACCTGGCCTTGAACACCTGGCCTTGCCCCATCAGGGATGGGGCAACCACAGCTTCCCTGGGCAACCTGTGCCAGTGCATCACCACCCTCATGGTGAAGAAATTCTTCCTCACATTCAGTCTAAATGTACCCCTCTCCAGTTTATACCCATTCCTATCACTACAATCCTTTGTGAACCACCCCTCCCCAGCTTTCCTGTAGCCCCTTTCAGGTACTGGAAGGTCGCTATGTGATCTCCTCGGAGTCTTCTGTTCTCCAGGCTGAACAAGCCCAACTCTCTTTTACGCCTTCTTCCACGGTGGGTTTCATAGATTCATCAAGGCTGGAAATAGCCCTAAGATCATCAAGTCTAACCATCAATCCCACCTTGCTTCTGAAACCATGTCCTGAAGTGCCATGCCTACACATTTTTTGAACACCTTCAGAGATGGGAACTCCACCGCTTCACTGGGCAGCCTCTTCCAATGCTTCATCACTCTTTCCATAAAGAATGTTTTCCTAATATTCAGTCAAAACCTCCCCTGGAGCAACTTGAGGCTATTTCCTCTTGTCCTATCACTTGTTCCTTGGGAGAAGAGACCCAACACTCACCTCGCTACAACCTCCTTTCGGTTAGTTGTAGAGGACATTAACGTGGCCCCTCAGCCTCCTCTTCTCTAGGCTAAACAGCCCAAATTTCCTCTCCACCCTTGTGCTGGTAGAAAGGAAGTTTCTTCCTAGAGTGTGTAAACTTTGCCAGTAGTTTAAATGTTCATAGCACTCTAAATCACACCTGAAACAATTGAGAGAAGCAGTAAATTAAAAGCTCCCCTGTTGCTATTGATCTCTAAACAGACATTTTCCCTTTCAAATAAATAAAAGAATAATTGCACTTACATGCAGACAAAGCTGTCGGAATGGTAATTTTTCTGGAAATTATCTTCTTTTGTGCTGTGATTTTTACTTCGATGAATTTCACCGTGTAGAGGGTAAAAGCATTTCCCTTTCCATGCATGGAGTTGTTGGGTGGTACCAGGTTCTGCAGCCTCCGTTCTGGTCATTACAGGCCTGATCCAGGACTCACTGGGGAATTTAAACCATTGGGATGAGCTCTTTAATTAAATTATTGGGGGATGTTGTGCAGCTGTAAACTGTGAAAATAGAGGAAAATGACACAACTCTGTGGCAGAGCCCTGCCCCCGGGCTGTGTTCTATTTTAATTAATTAGGTGCTGATTATTGCTGCTGGAAAAGGTAAAGACAAGAGAGAATTGAAAAGCATTGAATTTGTGAAGATGGCATCCTAGATTCCAATCTTGGCTGACCTTGAAGTCAATGGAATTGCACCAGCTTTCTTCCAACGCGAGTGAGATGAGATCTGTCCCATTAGATCTAAGTAACGCCTGTAGTCGAGTCCCTTTTGAACAGCGAAGGACAGAAAATGATACGGTCATGCATCCAACTCCTGCGTGCATGAATAGTATCAGCCTCAAGAACCTCTTGAGTCGCATACAATTAAAAGAAAAACAAGCTTGAAAATGAAGCAAACCAAGTGTTGAAGCATCCAAGGGAACTCTAAGCCACTTCTTGTGGAAGGCACTGAGATCTCTCTGCCTAACTATATTTTTTCTCATTTAAGGGTAGTGTTAGAACCTGTTTAAAGGGCAGATCGGTGACAGGGTGAAAACACCTCGTCAGTAGAATCATAGAATGGTTTGGTTTGGAAGGGACCTTAAAGATCATCCTGTTCCAAGGCCCCATCCAGCCTGGCCTTGAACACCTCCAGGGATGGGGCAGCCACAACTTCCCTGGGCAACCTGTTCCACTGCCTCACCACTCTCATGGTGAAGAAATTCTTCCATATGTTAAGCCTAAATGTGCCCCTTTCCAGTTTATCCCCATTACCCCTTGTCCTATCGCTCCAAGCCTTTGTGAACAGTCCCTCCCCAGCTTTCCTGGAGCCCCTTCAGATACTGGAAGGTCACTATAAGATCTCCTTGGAGCCTTCTCCTCTACAGGCTGAACAACCCCAACTCTCTCAGCCTGTCCTCATATGGGAGGTGCTCCAGCTAGTATTAGCATGGGATCTCATATATAACTCCTGGTCTGTTGTTTTCTGTGGCACTTTCATAGAATCATAGAATCATTAAGATTAGAAAAGACCTCCAATATCATTAAGTCCAACCGTCAGCCCAATGCCACCATGCCTACTAAACCTTGTCCCAAAGTGCCACAGCTACATGCTTCTGTACACCTCCAGGGATAGTGGCTCCACCACTTCCATGGGCGGCCTCTGCAGTGCTTCATGATTTATTAAGGAAAGAAATTTTTTTCTCATCTAAATCTCCCCCAGAACAACTTGAAACCATTTCCTCTCATCCTATTGCTTGTTACTTGGAAGAAGAGACCAACACCCACCTCACTACTACCTCCCTGAAGGGAGTTGTATACAGTGATAAGGTCTCCCCACAGCCTCCTTTTCTCCAGGCTAAACAACCCCAGGTCCCTCAGCCGCTTCTCATAAGACTTGTTCTCCAGCCCCTTCCCCAGCTCCATTCTCTTTCTCTGGATGTGCTCCAGTCCCTCAATTTTTTTTTTATATGGAGGGATCCAAAACTGAACCCAGGATTCAAGGTGCAGCCTCACCAGTGCTGAGCCCAGGGGGACAATCCCTTCCCTGCTCCTGCTGGACGTACCATGACAGATCCAAGCCAGGATGCTGTTGGCCTTCTTGGCCAGCTGGTACGTGTTCAGCCACTGCCAATCAGCAACTCCAGCTCTTTCCTGCTAAGCAGCTTTCCAGTCACACTTACCCAAGCCTAGAGCTGCAGGGTTTGTTGTGACTGAAGTGCAGGATCCAACGCTTGGCCCCCTTGAATCTCATACAGTTGGCCTCAGCCCATCGATCCGGCCTGTCCATATCCCTCAGCAGAACCTTCCTACCCTTGATCAGATTGACACTCCCACCCAGTTTGGTGTCATCTGCAAACGTTCTGAGGGAGTACTGCATTCGCCCATCCAGATCATTGATATTAAACAAGATTTACCCCACAAAGTGAAAAATGACATCAACAAAACGAAAAATATTATTAATGACCATTCTGCACTTCACTAGACACTTCGAGTGAAGATGACCCATTTGTCTGGAAGCATTAATTGCAAAACACATACATGAGCTGGTGCATCAGAGCTCTCATCCAGGTGCTAATCAAATTGTTGATCTGGAAATAAAACTATATGCATTTTGGGTTCCTAGTGTTACACGGAGAACTGTTTCCCATCCTCTAAGTAGAAACAATTTGGGTTTGAGGTTTGTATTGCTGCTGATACGATAGAGCACTCTCTGAAAGCCATTGAGGAACGGTGTCTGGTCCCAATGGATGATGCAGGAAAGTGAGACTGTGGTCTAATAGTCTGCACTTTCAGACTTGGAGGCATACAGGTTTGGAAGGACTGTTTGGAGAGGTCCATTCCCAAGTTGGCCCAGTTGAGCTTATTGTAGAGATCCTCTCAAAAGCTGCGTCTGAAAGGTGGCCCTTCTGCTCTTGCTCCATCTCCATTTAAAGCCCTTTTTCTCGTTCCCAGGTTAAAGCCAAAATTGACCATTTAGTTTACACCTTATACTCCTTCTGAGCTAAAAGCAGTATTTTGACATTCAGATTCATTCCTTTTAATATTGCTTGGTATTTGGGGATTTCAATTTGATTCCTAGTTCTTCCTGAGGAATTTGTGTACAAGATGAATTTTTTTCTGATTCATAAAGCAAACCATAACATAGAATAGTCATCAAATGATTTTGATTGGAAAAGACCTTTAAGATCTTTAAGTCCAACCATGAGCTTTGCTCAGTCCACCACTAGACCATGTCCCCAAGTACAGCACCTCCATGTCTTTTAAACACCTCCAGAGATGGTGACTCAACCACCTCCCACATCCCTGGTGGAGGAGAAGGGTGCATAGGGGCAGCCAGAGCATCGTACGGATTTCATCTCTACTGCTCAGTTTGAACTCTAGGATGAGTGGCTAATTAGTAGTAATAGTAGTAGTAGTAGTAGTAGAACAGCAATAACAGCAATTCTTACATTGGTAGGGCTTGGGGAGTGCCAAATGCTTTAGAAAGGTGTATTTAGAATCATAGAATCGCCAGGTTGGAAAAGACCTCTTGGATCATCGAGTCCAACCATTCCCATCTGCCACTAAACCATGTCCCTGAGCACCTTGTCTACCCATCTTTTAAATACCTTTACTCACTCTTGCTGATAGAAGAGTTAATATCGCAACAGAGGTATAGGTGTTGGGTAGGTTCCTCAAATTGTTAACAAAAGGGCTATCGAAGAGCAACCAGTAGCCTGTGGCTTCCTAATCAGCATTGCCTCTTCAGAGCCGTGGACCACACTATGTTTAAGAAGCGTCCCTCCTCAAAGCCACATCAAATGCTTCTGGCCATGATTATGGTTTTTAGCCCTTCCTATGAACCATCTGCCAATAACCAGGTGAGGCCCTGGCCCAGATTGCTCAGGGACCTTGTGGATTTCCCCTCCCTGGAGGTGTTCAAGGCCAGGTTGGATGGGGCCTTGAGCAGCCTGAGCCAGCAGGAGGTGTCCCTGCTCATTGCACGGGGTTGGAACTAGATGATCTTTCAGGTCTCTTCCAACCCAAACCATTCTATGATTCTCTGAGGATGCTCTTTAGCCCTTCCTATGAGCCATCTGCCAATAACCAATGGGAGGGACAAGAAATGGGACTTAAAGTGATTGTTGCACCTCAAAGCACTGACTGTAGTCTGGACTAGCCAAAAAATAACCGAAAAAAGAGAGGACCTCAAGCTCTGAAAATAAGAACTTGCTGTTAGATTCGTGACGAATGGATTCGGGCAAGCAGAATCTACCTACCCACTGTTGGGTGTAAACCAACAAATAGCTGGGGGGTTTCAGGGCTTGCTTGGTCTTTTAGGTTCTTAAAAATAATTTGGCAACACTTGCATGGTTTGTCAAGCCAACAAAATCTCATTTAATTGAAACGAATTGCCTGTGTATATATAAATGTGTATTGAAGCCTCTGTATTGTGGCCTCAAACCGGTGATATGGGCTGAGCATCTCTTAATTGTATTCGGCGTTGCATTTTACAACTGGGCTGAAGAGCAGCCAGAAAAGCTGCTTTCCATCAAGTCAGATATCAAGTGAGAGTCCTCCTGCTAATTTTTAGGTTAATTATTCACCGGGACCATAACACTGGAGGTACAAAGAGCTGGTTGAAGTTTTGAAAAGGAGAGAAAGCTTTTTCAAATCCAATTTGTGATTTGACAATGAGCTAATGCAAAGTGTTCAACTCAGAAGCTGATAGGTACAGGTACGCTTGGGGGTCTGGAAAGATGTGAGCTTCACAAATAAATTCCACTCGTAATATAATGTGAATAAGAGCTCTTGAACATCAAACAATTCAGCCTTGAAGAGAAGGAGGCATTTAACAGCACCTTCACTTTTGTTGTGGAAGTAGATAAATGGCGCTGCACATTGGTCTCAGCCTGACATGTTTTTATAACCTTTGGGAACCTTTTTATAACCATTGGGAAAAAAAATTGCTTTAATGGAGCAAAGAAAACAAATCAGTTGATAATCTGCAGCCAAGGCAATGCTCCAACTCCTTCATTCTGAAGTCCTCGGCACAGGAAGGACATGAATCTATTAGAGCATGTCAAGAGGAGGCCACACAGATGATCAGAGGGCTGGAACACCTCCCATACGAGGACAGGCTGAGAGAGTTGGGGTTGTTCAGCTGGAGAAGAAGAGGCTCCGTGGAGACTTTCGAGCAACCTTCCAATACTGAAATGGCCTACAGGAAAGCTGTGGAGGAGGCTCTTTGTTAGGGAGTGCAGGGATAGGACGAGGGGGAATGGTTTTAAGCTGAAAGAGAGGAGATTTGGATTAGCGATTAGGGAGAAATTGTTTACTGTGAGTACGGCACTGGCACTGGTTGCCCAGATAAGTCTTGGCTGCCCCATCACTAGAGGTGTTCAAGGCCAGGCTGGGCGAGGCTTTCAGCAACCTGATCCAGTGGGAGATGTCCCTGCCCATGGCAGTGGATTGCAACTGGATGAACTTTAATGTCCCTTCCAACTCGAATCAAACCATTCTATGATTCTATGAAAGGCTTCAGGGAGGGCTCTTACAATGATGCCGGATCTGCAGCCACACAAAGCCTTCCAAAAATATATAAAATACGTATATCTGTATATTTTACCTTATTTGTTTATTTATGGTAGCTTGAGCTTGAACCACAAGGCACTGAGATGTGAATAGTGGAGGGAGGAAGAGGGGGAACGTGTGATACCAGTATTGGCAGATTGTCATTGGAGTAGACATGAACCCCTTTGAGATCTTCTTGTTCAAACATTCAATGGTGGGTTGGTTTAAACCACCCTCAGTTCTGCACAATTTGCCTTTCTCCTGGCATGTTCCCCTATATTCCTCTTTCGGTACTTTTACGTGGGTATCAGCTCGGCTTTTTTCTTTTAAAGTGCATTTCCACCTTGTATCGTATGGCACTGCTCCATATTTAGGTAATGAGGGAGGTTGTTTTCCTTCTGATGAGGAAAATTATTTTAAATGTTTTTCTTCTAATAGGTTAGCAAGTGTTGAAATCGTCGTAATGAAATAATGACAGGGAAGCATCTCCCCGTGAGTTTACTGCGGTGGTGAAACGCATGCTTCTTGACAGGCTTCAGGTTTCTCTTCTGGGTTTATTCACTTGCTCTTGTTCTTTGCTTTTAAGAAACAAAGAGCTCTTGAAGGTTTAGAGTGGCCACAAGGATATACTGAAGTCCATTGTATCTCCAGTAGCCAGTGTCATCCACACCAAATTTAGCTACCAGTGTGAGATCTGTACTCAACCACTGGTTTTTGTAGGAGGTGATTCACACCATTGTCAACCCCCTGCCATGGGCAGGGACATCTCTCTAGATCAGGCTGCCCAAGGCGTCATCCAACCTGGCCTTGAACAAGTCTAGGGATGGGGCAGCCACAACTTCCCTGGGCAACCTGGGCCAATGCCTCACCACTCTTGTAGTGAAGAAGTTCCTCCTTATATCTAGTCTAAATCTGCCCCTCTCCAGTTTACACCCATATATCCCATGTTACAGGTTGTCAGATTTGTGTCCACCTGCTCACACCTCTTCAGCCCTGAACTTTTAAGAGATGATTTTTTAATCTAGCCCCATGGCTTAGACAGAGCAAACACAGTCCTGTAAATATGTTGTCTATGCTTTGCATCTTTTCTAGAAGTAGAAATCGTAAGAGCTACCATAAGAACATAAGAGCTACCATAAGATTTACTTGTTCTTCCCTTCCATCATGGGAATGGTCAGCAAGAACTGCTCTTGGAGCCTGCTGTAAATCATAAATGAATAAAAGAGACCACGGGAAATCTTCCCTATTCATTAGACTTCATCGTGGTCTCTGATAGTTCAACTCAATCCCTAAATGCTGCGTGTGATATCCTTTCCAAATCACCTTTGATAGATGTGTAAACGGTCCGCGCCATTGTGAATCCGCTGAAATCTGTGTCTCCCTGATACCTCCTGTCACCAAATATAATCAGGCGCTCCCGAATAAGTGAATTCTAAGCTCTCATTACGCCTCAAATAAAAACTATTTGCTTGTTTCAGTTTTGGATTGCCAGTAATTAATTTAGAGTCCAGCGGGGTGTGAAAATAGATCTGATATTTTCCCTCTAGGCTGGATTTAGAAGCACAGCACTGAGGCACCTCTTGGGTCACAAAGTTCTGGTCCCTGCCATTAGATGCACAGTATCATATAATCTGCTTTTCGTAAACATATTCAGTCTGTCCTCAAAGCAGCCAGGCTTTTATTCCACATAGCTCCTGTTGGAGGGGATGTAGAGTTACATTGCTTTAGTGCTTTGATGTTCTGCTAATTCCAAGCCAAAATAATACTCAAGCCTGATCATCACTGTTTGCTCATGCAGGTCGCTCAGTTTGGTCTACCTGAACTTCAACACCTCTCCCTTGGGGCTGCAGTGGTGTAGGTAACTTGGAATCATAGAATATTTCAGGTTGGAAGGGACCTTAAAGATCATCCAGTTCCAATCCCCCCCTACCATGGGCAGTGACACCTCCCACTAGATCAGGCTGCCCAAAGCCCCATCCAGCCTGGCCTTGAACACCTCCATGGATGGGGCAAAAAGACATATGCGAACACATATGCTCAGAGCTATTCAACCTTTTGGCAGCTCAGTACTGATTAAATGAATGGCTGAGAAGCTGCCTGGAGGAGAAGGACCTGGGGGTGTTGATTGAGAGATGACTGCACATGAGCCAGCAGTGTGCCCAGGTGGCCAAGAGGACCAATGGCATCTTGGCTTGTATCAGAAACGGTGTGACGAGCAGGTCCAGAGAGGTTATTCTGCTTCTGGACTCAGCACTGGTGAGGCCACACCTGGAATCCTGGGTTCAGTTCTAGGCCCCTCACTCCAAGAAGGATGTTGAGGCTCTGAGTCGTGTCCAGAGAAGAGCAACGAAGCTGGTGAAGGGGCTGGTGAAGAAGTCTCATGAGGAACAGCTGAGGGAATTGGGGTTGTTTACTCTGGAGAAGAGGAGGCTGAGGGGAGACCTTACTGCTCTCTACAACCAGCTGAAAGGACGTTGCAGAGAGGTGGGTGCTGGGCTCTTCTCCCAAGTGAGATGTGATAGGACAAGAGGGAATGGCCTCAAGCTGCACCAGGGGAGGTTCAGACTGGATATCAGGAAGAAATTTTTCACAGAAAGGGTCACTGGGCACTGTCAGAGGCTGCCCAGGGAGGTGGTGGAGTCCCCATCCCTGGAGGTGTTTAAAAGACAGGTAGACAAGGTGCTAAGGGCATGGTTTCGTGGCAGATAGGAATGGTTGGACTCAGTGATCTAAGAGGTGTTTTCCAATCTGGTGATTCTATGATTCTATGATTCTAAATTAAAACAACCTGAAGTTTGAAACAGAAGCATGAGACAATCATCTTCACTTGCAAATGGGACATTTTCAGTGGCAATGCATTTGACTGTCTCTTGGCAAGTTTTTTATGCAAACTTGCATCTTACTCTAGGATTTAATTTTAGTAAGTTTTTGTTAACAAGTGGATCAGTGAAACCCTTTTTATCAACCCAATATTTATTTAGCAGATAGTTGAGCTGTTTGTCAAAGGACTCAAGCTTGTTATAAGCCATTTCCAATTTCTTGGCCACAAAATATCGTCTTAGCAACCATGGTTTAGATGGACTTCCAGATTCAGTGGTAAGGAATGCTTGATTTTTGCAGTAACTGGAGTGCTCAGGAGGTCAAGTGCTCAGATGAGGTCAAGTGCAGTAACTTGAGCACTTGACCTCAGCTACTTTTGTTCCTTGAGGTCTATCGGAAAACACTGTGCCTTTGAAGTTGGGGCAATCCCCATTTTTGTACACGATGGGGGATGATGTGCTTGAGAGCAGCCCTGCAGAGAAGGACTTGGGGTGCTGGTTGATGAGAAGCTCAACACGAGCCGGCAATGTACGCTTGCAGTCCTGAAGGCCAACCATGTCCTGGGCTGCATCAGAAGAAGCGTGGCCAGCAGGGCGAGGGAAGTGATTCTGCCCCTCTATTCCTCTCTTGTGAGACCTTATCTGGAATAATGTGTCCAGTTCTGGAATCCTCAACGTAAGGAGGAGATGGAGCTGTTGGAACGGGTCCGGAGGAGGGCTACAAAGATGATCGGAGACTGGAGCACCTTCCCTACGAGGACAGGCTGAGAGAATTGGGGTTGTTCAGCCTGGAGAAGAGAAGGCTCCAAGGAGATCTTATAGTGACCTTCCAGTACCTGAAGGGACTACAGGAAAGCTGAAGAGGGGCTACTCGTAAAGACTTGTGGTGATAGGATGAGGGGAACGGGTGTAAACCGAAGAGGGGCAGATTTATGCTGGACATAAGGAAGAATTTCTTCACAATGAGAGTGGTGAGACACTGGCACAGGTTGCCCAGGGAGGTTGTGGCTGCCCCATCGCTGGAGGTGTTCAAGGCCAGGTTGGATGGGGCCTTGGGCAGCCTGATCCAGTGGGATGTCCCTGCGTGGCAGGGGGATTGGAGCAAGATGATGTTTAAGGTCCCTTCCAACCCAAACTATACTATGATACTATGACACTATGAAGTCCTCAGGCTGAAGGTGTGTTGGTGAGTAACATGACCCTCGGCTGAATGAAACACAGGACTGAGGAAGAGATTTATCTTACCTGGGGTGATGGATGTGCTGTGCACATTCTTCTCATGTCTTTGCTGTCAGATATGGTTGTGCAGCACTTCATAGGCTTTGCTTTCTGTGCAGAACCAGCTCTGTGGTTATCTTATTCACAGCTTGAAGACAAGGAGTCATTTAGATTAGACACAACACCCCTTAATGCTGGATAATAAGACTGTATGGGCAGGACAACAGAAGTCTTTCCTGTATCACTTAGGCTACTTCATTAAACGGTCATGTGGTGATAGGACAGGGGAGAGTGGCTTTAAATTGAAAAGGGGGAGCATTTAGATTAGACATTAGGAAGAACGTCTTCACAATGAGGATGATGAGGCATTGACACAGATTGTCCAGGGAAGCTGTGGCTGCCCCATCCCTGGAGATGTTCAAGGCCAGGTTGGATGGGGCCTTGGGGAAACCTGGTCTGGTGTCACATGTCCCTGCCCATGACATGGGCGTTGGAACTGGATGATCTTTCCAACCCTTTCCAACCCAAACAATTCTGAAACAAAGAAAAAACAAACAAGCAGTAACTCAGCATTAGCCAGGTAGTAACTGAGCTACTTCAGTTTTCTGCTTTTACATGGAACTAGATCAAATCTGCTGCCATTAATTGCAACAGTGTCTTGACGTTGGAGACAAATTACTCCTCCACTCTCTTTGCGTTTGAAGCACTTCTCCCAGAGGCAGAAAGATCGTGTGAGCAATCTTGAGTGCCACCTGGCTTCCAGCTAAAGCTTGCATTTCATCTGGTTTACTTGTCGGCAATATTGCTCCTCTTAGCAGCACGGCATTGCCAGAGAGATCTTGCAAATATGACAACATTCAAGAGACAAATTATCTCCATTCGGAGTTAATTTCTGTTTCCCAGCAGGGCTCCGCTGTGACCCTGCTGGGTTTGGAAATGCTGCTGTTTGGTTAATAGATGAATGTTTTGTGGATGACTGTATCTGTGCTCTGCTGGTGCCAAGTTTGGCTTCCTCTGCTCCCTCTCCTTCTCACTTGCAGCCAACACTGTGAGGCCTAAATGGATTTATTCACAGGACAATAACTTGACTGTCATTAACATGGGGAAAATAATGTATGAGCAAGCGATAAAACAAAATGCTCATTCCCTGCCATCCATAACTGCCTGGGAGGTCTCTTAAAGATGTACTGTAGGGAGCCATCTGCTCGGAAGGGGAGATGGGACTGTAAGGAAATGATACACAAGTTAGAGATGGGAAGGGAAGATCTATAGTATCAACCAGACCATTTGCCGAGCAGGACTGCTCATTACTTCTCTGCCTGCTCTGCCTGGGGATTGAACAATGGCATCTCCACTGTTAGTAGACATCTCTCATAATGAGCTGACCCAGTGGGTCTTTCATTTCCTAATTTATCCTTTTTTTTTCCCCCCTTCTAGAATGTGGTTTTGGGGGAAAAGACAACTTCTTTTTTACACTGTCCTGTTGCCGTATTTTGGAAGCGGAATTTTGCGGTCGTGCAGGGTGCTGCGTTTCTTTGCCACAACAGAATTCCTGAGTTATGAGCAGATGGTTGCTAAACTGCTGAGTGGTTCGTTTAGTTCTTTTTGCTCCTTGTAGGGAGCTCAAAACAATGGAAACATTCATCACGTAGCGTAGGAAACTGGGAAGTGCGACAAAATACATTTTTGCTTCAAGTTTGCTTTGATTTCTTGGATTAGCTAGTTAGTTCTGGAATCCTCAGTTTAAAAAGGATGTGGAATTGTTGTAACGTGTCCAGAGGAGGCTACAAAGATGATCAGAGAGCTGGAGCACCTCCCTGACAAGGACAGGCTGAGAGAGTTGGAGTTCTTCAGCCTGGAGAAGAGAAGGCTCAGAGAAGATCTTACAGTGACCTTCGAGTACCTGAAGAGGGCTACAAGAAGGCTGGAGAGGGACTATTCATAAAGGATTGTGGTGATAGGATGAGGGGCAATGGGTATAAACTGGAGAGGGGCAGATTTAGACTGGACATTAGGAAAAATTTCTTCACCCTGAGAGTGATGAGGCACTGGCACAGGTTGCCCAGGGAAGTTGTGGCTGCCCCATCGCTGGAGGTGTTCAAGGCCAGGTTGGATGGGGCCTTGGGCAGCCTGATCCAGTGGGAGATGTCCCTGTCTGTGGCGGGGGAAGGGGGGTGGAACTAGGTGAAGATTAAGGTTCTTTCCATCTCAAACTGTTCTATGATTCTGTGATTCTATGATTCTATGATTAATAGAGAGGTTGTAGGCAGACCTACAGTGGTAAAATGTTATAGCTGCATAGTTGGGGTCTTGTGGATGGGTTTTGTGGTTGTGAAAGGGGAAAGGATAAAGTTGGATGAAGCAAAGGTTTTCCTGACATATAATCCCTGAAGGTGTTCAAGATAGGTTGCATGAAGCTTTGAGCAACAACTTTTTGAGCTGGTGTGGCCAGCTTTTCCTGCTGGAGATGGTCAGTCTGAAAGAAAAAGTACCCCACAGGCTAATGGCCTTTTGCAAATTCGTTACTGCTTCCCAGAAAATGTGTGATGGGAATATGGCTTTCTCAGTTTCCATCCGCCCACCACGGCTCACACTCGGAAGCATCCTGCTTCAGGAATGGTCCCCCAGTTGGACCTTTCATCAGGTGAGGTCTGAGTCAAGAAGAGGCAAGAAGCTCTGTTCAAGCAGGAGAAAATAGTGTTTTAATAGCATTTAAATGTTGCACCCAGCCTTCGAGTTTCTTTGTAATCGTTACTTCTCTTTGCAAGCATCAAAGGTTGCTGTTGTCTGTTCTCCCATCCCCTGAGTAGAAGAGTTTGTCAGACCTGAATCCCCAGGGGATTGAAGTGGTCACTCACTTTTGATTAATGCAATGTTAATACAAGCTGTCGGATACTTGGAGTGAGCTGCTCACAATCTCCATGCATGAGGAATTTCAAAGTAATCCTTTAGGAACATCCAGGGACAGACCTGTGATCTCTTTAGTCTTTGATGTGTAGAACATAAGGCTTAATTTATTGAATAAATCACAATTGATACCATCATGTGCAACATATAAGTTTTATCCTCTCCGTGCTTTATCAGAGCACATAATACAACATTTTCCTTGTTGGGCTGGCATTGGACTCCAGTGCTGTGCCAGGACACCCTGAGTTGCCCTAAAATTGATCAACTTGAATGGAGCTCATGCCACAAACGTAAATGCAGAAAAGTAAACAAAGGTAATAAGTGAGTCCTCAACATAAGAAGGAGATGCAGCTGTTGGAATGGGTCCAGAGGAGGCTACAGAGATGGTCAGAGGGCTGGAGCACCTCCCATACGAGGACAGGCTGAGAGAGTTGGAGTTGTTCAGCCTGGAGAAGAGGAGGCTCTGAGGAGATCTTACAGCGACCTTCCAGTACCTGAAGGGGCTACAGGAAAGCTGGAGAGGGACCATTCATAAAGGCTTGTAGTGATAGGACGAAGAGGAATGGGTGTAAACTGAAGAGGGGCAGATTTAGACTAGACTTTAGGAAGAATTTCTTCACCATGAGAGTGGTGAGACACTGGCACAGGTTGCCCAGGGAAGTTGTGGCTGCCCCATCCCTGAAGATGTTCAAGGCCAGGTTGGATGGGCCTTGGGCAGCCTGATGTAGTGGGATGTCCCTGCCCATGCCAGGGGGTTGGAACTAGATGATCTTTAAGGTCCCTTCCAACCCAAACTATTCTATGATTCTATGTTTCTGTGAAACTGTAGAGCTTTTAATTATTCTGCTTCCTTTCGCAGGTGAAGAGACAATTGGGACTTTTGTTGTTTCCAACTTAGGAAGCTTTGCATAATGCCAAGGGTTTTATAAAATTCAGATTTCACAGGTCTGATGGTATTTTGATTCTGTTTGTGTATAGACACTTATGTGCATTAATTTTTACCTCTCATTTCCTAGAGGCTGTGCCTTTTACTTACTAATTTAGAACCATAGAATCATTGTGCTTGGAAAAGAATTCCAAGATCAAGTCCAGCCATTAGCCCAACACTGCTAAACCATGTCCCAAAGCGCCACAGCTACACCTTTATTTTACCCCTCCAGGGAAGGAGACTCCACCACTGCCCTGGGCAGCCTCTTCCAATGCTTCACCACTCTTTCAGTACAGAAATTTTTTCTAATATCCAATCTAAACCTCCGAATCTTTAATATGTGAGTATGCTTTAAAGGCTGGGGCTCTGAGATTGAAGGAAATAGACCTCAGGGCACATCGAGTATTCATAAAAATAATAGAGATGGGTCTTATTCTCTAAACTGGGTTAGCCATATGAAAACATCCATTAAAAAACGAGGTTCACTCTGCTTCCAGATTCACTGGTCTGCTTCTAAGCATCATTAATGTCATCATCCGCATTCAATTTGTATCGCATTGCGGCTGCTAATGATGTTCTAGAGCAGATATTACAAAGGAGAAAGTAACCTGCCACTCAGTACCTGAGAAATAAATTGTCACCTTGTCATGAGTTTACCTGTAATTGGGAGAGTTCTGTAAAATCCTATGAGGAGCCACTTGTGGGAATATTTAGGGGGAGCTGAAAATGTCAGGGACGAGGTTTTCAGCTCCTGCAGTACAAACCGTGCTTGAAATAACTGGATGTTATTCCTTTTTATTGCAGCCTTGCACAAATGTATATTGATTAATCAAGGAAGAGTGTGGCCTGTGCCTGGCACTTTTGAGTGATAAACAGTTATGCAGCAGTAAAGAGGGTATATTAAAGGGTAAGAGCTAATGACTTTTCTTGCGTATGTAACGCATTAAAACCAGCATGAAGCTACAGCTATTTTATCATGCTGCTAATGTCCCTGACAACATTCACTTGGTGGGAGTGAACAAATGGAAATCCATTTAGAGAAGTAAATTAAAATACCTTAAAAAATGCCTTTAATAATAGCTACAGAACTCTGCAGGATCAAGAAGTGAGAGATACAAAAGACGTATTAAGTCATCCAGTCCATCTCCCTGCCAAGGCAGCGATATTCCTTATTATGCAGTTACTACTGTAGCATTCGGTGAAGATTTCAATGTCTCAAGTGCCAACACATCTGATGGGAGAGTAATCGAAAGGCTGGAAGACTGGGTTGTCGCAAACTTTTCCCTTTATGCAACCTAATTTTTCCTTCCCTGCTTGTCTCCTGTGCTGCACACGTGGCTGTGCAATGGGAATAAATGAAGGAAAACCCTTATTGAAGTGTTAACTTTTATATCCCCTGTTTTTTAAGCTTGTAACAATGCTGAGTTTGCAGCTTCCTTATATCAGGGATGCGTGTTTGTTTGTTTGAAGACTACCAAAAAGACATCTCCTCAAAAGACATCATCCTCTCCCTATAGCGGCATTTTCAGAGGTGAGACCCACCTTGACAGGGACAGCTTGGTGGCTTCTGCTCATCCATCTCCAGCAGCTTGGACCCACTAAATCCAATCCTTTCTTTTGGCAGGATGGCAAGCTCCTGGACTTTAGCTGAGAGTTGATGTGCTGAGAATTCCCATTTTTTGGAGAATTTCACAGAATCACAGAACAGGTTGGGTTGGAAAGGATGTTAAAGATCATCCAGAGAGAGTTAGGCTTGTTCAGCCTAGAGAAGAGAAGGCTCTGGGGAGAGCGTAGAGCAGCATTTGGGTACTGAAAGGGGCTCCAGGAAAGCTGGAGAGGGGCTCTTTATGAAGGAATGCAGGGATAGGATGAGCAAGAATGATTTTAAGCTGAAATAGGAGAGATTTAGATGAGATATTAGGAAGAAATTTATTACTGCCAGAGAAGTCTTAGCTGCCCCTTCCCTGGAGGTGTTCAGTGCCAGGTTGGATGGGGCCTTGAGCAACCTAATCCAGTGGAAGGTCTTCCTGCCCATGGCAGGGCTGTTGGAATTGGATGATCTTTAAGGTCCTTTCCAACCCAAACCGTTCTATAATTATATGATCTCAGATTTGGACAAAGAATATGATGAAAAATCCCATCCAGCCATATCTACAGTCCTTGCGCCTCCTCTCTAGTCGTCTCGAGCCTTGAGGTTTGGCCATGTGTATTGCAGAAAAGCCACGTGTGCTCTTAGACTGTGTAGGCTTTTGTTCAAATGACAGAGCTGATGAGAAGCCCGATTTTTTTTTTTACATCGTTGTAGACCTTAGTTTGAAAATACTGATGGTGCCCTCCTCTTTCTGTGCTTGGAATCGTTGTGATTGATTGTGTGCTTACTGTTCTTCAGCAGAGTTGGCTGCGGTTAATGTTAACTTTGTGTACGACAGAGGCTCATGTGTTCAGATCATGAACTCTGTGAAATCCTGACTAATGAATGTAGTGTTTAGAGGAAGAAACGGTTCTTCTGCATTGTCAAAGGCAATATAGTAATAAGCAGATTTTACGGTACATGTTTTCCATTTGAAATGTACACTTTGGTCTCCATCAATATTCTGGTTCACTGGAGCAAGTGTTTTCGAGATCGCACGGTGCCAGGTAAATAAAAGCTATCCAAGACATTTTATGCACTCATTTAGCTCCTGCAGCATCATGTTTAAAGGTGAGAGAGAAATATATTGTGTCCTGGGCTCCCATTCACATCAGCGGGGATGAAGGCACTCAGGACCTTTCAGAATAGAACAACAGAATCATAGAATGGTTCGGGTTGGAAGGAACCTTAAAGATCATCTAATTCCAACCCCCCTGCCATGGGCAGGGACACCTCCCACTGGATCAGGTTGATCAAAGCGCCATCCAACCCGGCCTTGAACACCTCCAGGGATGGGGCATCACCACCTTCCCTGGGCAACCTTTGCCAAGGGCCCCACCACTCTCAAACTAAAAACTTTGTGCCTCATCTCTCATGTCATTTCTTCTTTTTTACCTTAAAATCATTCCTTCTTATCCTATCCCTGCACTCTCTGATAAAAAAAGTCCATCAATAAATCCCATATAAAGAATAATATCACCTGCAGCGAACAAGGCACAGTTAACGTTAAAAAAACCCAGAAATCCTTCTGAATTGGGAGCATTTGGGAAGCAAAGTAGTAGTAGGCTGTAGTATAACCATAGTAACGGGCAGGAGTCTGCAGAACTGATACTGAAATAATGAATTTTGCTGAGAAGAATGCTGGATGAGAAAAGCAGGCTATCAGATTTCGAGGCCATAAAAAGAGAGTTTTTTGCATTTAAGCACATATTTGAATTGATACATACTAAAAACTCCATCCCTTTGTAAAGCCTGGCTGTACCGCAGAAGAAAGCAAATTGGAAAGCCCCCTTATCACTCCATGTGAAATAACCACTAATCAGTAAAACAGGCAATTTTGACTATCATTTTTCCTCTGTTAGCTAAAAAAAAAAATAAAAAAAAAACTTTTTTACTTGATGCAGACTTGATTTTTTCTTCTATTTTTGTGGGGGTAACCACAGCAATGATACAGTGAAATCGAGGTGCAGGTTGGCTCCCAGTGGCAATGATGGAGCTGGTGCAGCACCCAGATCTCCTGCCCGGCCCATTCCTGCTCCTCATAGCCGCAGGGCTTATCTTAGCTGGTTTTTAGACATCAAGTAGGCTTAAGCAGACAGTTTATTATAATATTGACAGGCTGAGAGAGTTGGGGTTGTTCATCCTGGAGAAGAGAAGGCTCTGGGGACATCGTAGAGCAGCTTCCAATGCTTAAATGGGGGCTACAGAAAAGCTGGGGAGGGGCTCTTTGTCCGGGAGTGCAGGGATAGGACGAGGAGGAACTGTTTTAAACAGAAAGAGGGGAAAATGAGATGAGAGATTAGGAAGAAATGTTTTCCTGTGAGAACGGTGAGGCCCTGGCACAGGTTGCCCGGGGAAGCTGGTGATGCCCCATCCCTGGAGGGGTTCAAGGCCAGGTTGGATGGGGCTTTGAGCAACCTGATCCAGTGGGAGGTGTCCCTGCCCACGGCAGGGGGTTGAAACTGGATAATTTTTAAGGTCCCTTCCAAGCCAAACGATTCTATGATTCAAGGTTAACTGAGTGGCCCACTCGTCCTTTTCAGTTTTGAATGATCTCCATCTCTACCAACAGGTAATATCATCTAATGAGATGTGGCCTCACAAGATATTTGTTAAACTGCTGGAATTTGGGCAAAGGGAGTAAGTGTATTTGTGATTTCATCTCCATTTTCCATTGCCCTTCAATGCACCGACAGCGCTTGATATTTATTGGCTCACAAGAGCCTGTCCAGGTATTTAAGCAGCTCGACTGGTAAAGCAAAGCACCGGGAAAGCCAAACAGATGCTGGGAGATCGCTGCAGAGCTCCGTTTCACCCGCCTGCTGAGTAACAAACCGTTATTAATTGACAGCAGAAGAACCAAATTGCAACTGGCAGCCTAATGCTGCGGAGCATCACGGGTCAGAGCACAGGGAGAGGCGGGATGGCAGGTGGAGGCAAGGGATGAGGAGGGAGCTCGGGCACGATGGGTTTCCAGTTTAGTGCTGATTGCCTCGGGTGGGATTTTGGCAAAGCTCCCACAGCTGCTGAAACCCCATTAGTCTCTGTAAATGTCCTTATAAAATTAATGATAATATTAATGAATCATTGAATAGAACAGCCCAGGTTGGAAGGGATCCGAAAAGACCATCTAGTCCAACCTAGGAGGAGTTGGGGAGTCAAGATGACATTTTGCAGTGCCCTCTCCAGTTGCATCTTGAAACCCTCCAGCGATGGGGACTCAACCGTGGCCCTGGGGAGGTTGTTCCAAGAGAAAGATTATAGAATCATAGAATCCTAGAAAAGCTAGGATTGGAAGGGCCTTTAAAGATTATCCAGTTCCAACCCCCCTGCCATGGGCAGGGACACCTCCCACTAGATCAGGCTGCCCAAGGCCCCATCCAACCTGGCCTTGAACACCTCCAGGGATGGGGCAGCCACAGCTTCCCTGGGCAACCTGGGCCAGGTCATCACCACTGTCATGGTGCAGGAATTCTTCCTAATGTCTAGTCTACATCTGCCTCTCTCCAGTTTACACCCGTTCCCCCTCGTCCTGTCACCACAAGCCTTTATGAACAGTCTGTCTCCAGCTTTCTTGCACCCCCTTCAGGTACTGGAAGGTCTCCTCAGAGCTTTCCCTTCTCCAGGCTGAACAAGCCCAACTCTCTCAGCCTGTCCTTGTATAGGAGGTGCTCCAGCCCTCTGATCATCTTTGTAGCCCAAAATTATTCTCACTGTAAAAAGTGTCTTTCTTAAAACAAGGTGAAACCTCTTCCAGTGCTACTCGTACCCATTGAGCTTTGTCTTCTGCATATGACTGCTTGTGAAGAAACAGTCTCTGCCCTCTTTGTACCCACCCTTTAAGTACTGGATAATGTCATAACAAAATTAATCCTTGATCTTGGACCTTGGATCCTATATGGTATTTGGGGAAATGCACATTTTTAGGCAGAATTCGGTATGCCAGGCCAACATCTAAGAGCAAATCAGTCCTCTCTACACAACCCCTTAACCCGAAATGCTGGGCAGCCTCAGGCTTTAGGCTGGCTGCTGTAGGCCAACAACTTCCAACCTGGAAGCAGATGAGAGTGCCTCCTCAGGAAGAATTTCTTCCTGATGTCTAATCTAGATCTTACCCTTTCCTCTTCAAAGCCGTTCCCCTTGTTCTATCACTGCAGGCCCTTGTAAAACATCCCTTTCTTGTGCAACCCCTTCAGGTACTGGAGGCTGCTCTAAGGTCTCCCTGGAGCCTTCTTTCCTCCATGCCGAGCAAGCCCAACTCTCTCAGCCTGTCCTCATAGCAGAGGTGCTCCATCCCTTGGACCATCTTTGTGGCCTCCTCTGGACCCATTCCAACAATTCCATATCCTTCTGTTGGGGATTCCAGAAATGGACTCAGGACTCCAGGTTGGGTCTCATGAAAGCTGAGCAGAGGGGCAGAATCCCCTCCCTCACCCTGTTGGCCGCGCTTCTTTTGATGCAGCCCAGGATACAGTTGGTCTTCTGGTCTGCGAGTGCACATTGGCAGCTCACGTTGAGCTTCTCATCAGTCAGTCCTTCTCCTCAGGACTGCTCTTAATCACATTATCCCCCATCGTGTATTGAAACTGCAGATCGTCCCGACTCAGGTGTAGGACCTTGCCCGTGGCCTTGTTGAACCTCAGCCTAACACCCACCAGTACTAAATGAAAGCAACATCAGGAAAAGAGACACTCTGTGGTCTCCTAAACCACAACCACACAGTTTCCAAATGCAGCCCCTCCACCCTGCACCCCACCTTCTCGGGAGGAACTGGAGCAATTCATGGAGGTGTTTTTCACTGTAACGGATGATGACACAGCACACGGCACCCAAGACAGCGGAGGCTGCACCGAGTGGAACAAATCTGTGTGGATAGTGTGTTCCTGCTAGTGCAAGTGAAGGCTTCCTTCTCAGATGTGGTGATTTATGTATTTGCAGCTCTTCATGAAGAGCGGTGCCCCAGCGTGGGTCACTGGAGCCGTCTGATGAATACATCTTCTCAGTGCCAGGAAAGGAGGATGAATGATGGTTTGGAAAGGCAGATGCTGTGAATTTAACGTTTTGGGAGTGGGCAGCTGAGAAGCTGTAATTTAAAAATAGAAAAGAAACACAACAAGAAAATGCACAAATAAATCACAGAATCATAGAATTGTTAAGGTTGGAAAAGACCTGTGAGATTATCAAGTCCAGCCATCAAAACAACACCACCGTGCCTGCTAAACCATGTCCTGAAGTGCCACATCTACACATTTTTTGAACACCTTCAGGGATGGGGGCTCCATCACTTCCCTGAGCAGCCTCTTCCAGTGCTTCATCACTCTTTCCATAAAGAATGTTTTCCTAATATTCAATCTAAACCTCCCCTTTTTCACCTTGAGGCCATTTCCTCTTGTCCTATCCATTGTTAACTGGGAGAAGAGAGCAGCACCCACCTTACTATAAACTCGTTTATGATAGTTATAGAGAGTGAGAAGGTGTCCCCTCACTCTCCGCTTCTCCAGGCTAAAGAGTCCCACTTCCCTCAGCCCCATCTCATAAGACTTGTGCTTCAGACCCTTCACCAGCCTCGTCACTCTCCTCTGGACATGCTCCAACAGCTCAACGGTGCATATCAGGGTGTCAGCATGCGACATAACCACTGGTGTCCTTTGGAAATGGTCCCATACTGAGCTTGAAGAGATTTGAAAACCTCTCGTCTCTTCTTTAATTACAACAGTGCTCCATATAATACTTCTTAAATTGTGCGGTGTCAGCTCAACTCCAGTTTAAAAATTAGATTAGGCTTTATTTATTTTGTCCTTTAAGGCAGCCACTCACCTGGTGCCTTCCTTTAAGGCATCTCGAGATTTTTAAGTGATGGGCAATAATGTGCTAATTATTGACAACCATTCCAGTGCCAAGGTCTCCTCCTCCATCTGCTGGGTTTTCAAGAGCCCATCACATAACAAAGACATCCCTGCACAGATACATTCCCGTCTTTGCCTTCTTCCCCCAAACAATTGAATGGGCATGGGAGAAGCTGCAATTCCTGCAGAGAAACATATTCCGAGTGGAGATTGTTCATCTAATCTAATGCTCCTTACCAAGAAGTTAGAGAAAACAAAACGACAGATTGCAAACTTGAAGGTTTACGTAGGCTTGACCTGTTGTTTTGAACTCCCTCCGCGTGTCGGGGAATCGTTAGGGAAGCAGCTTTTTTGTGCTGTATAACTGCATTTTAAGGGACCCTTGAAAACATACCTCCTGCTGCATCGTTTTACATTGAGTGCCCTCTTGCTGCAGAGGAGTTCAGTCATTTTAAAACGTTGGTGAGGTTGTACAAGACAATAATCTGTCATGGTTTAGCCTCAGCCCAGCCAATTTCTGCAGCTAAAACGAAGAAGTTGGGCTCCCAATTCCCTTTCTCCTACCCCCAGGGAGAAGGAAAATGAGAGAAAAAGACTTGCATGTTGGAAGCTAAACTAAATCAACTTTAATGAGATAATAGTCATAGAATCATAGATTGGTTTGGGATGGAAGGGATCTTAAAGATCATCCAGTTCCAACCCTCCTGCCATGGGCAGGGATATGTCCCACCAAACCAGGCTGCTCAAGGCCCATCCAACCTGGTCTTGAACACCTCCAGGGAAGGGGCAACCACAACTTTTCTGGGCAACCTCTGCCAGTGTCTCACCTCCCTCATCAAGAAGAATTTCTTCTTGATGTCTAATCTAAATCTTCCCCGCTCCAATTTAAAGCCATTAGTAATGATAAGGAAGAAAATACTATTCATAAGAAAGTGATAAAATGTATAGAAATGTATAGAAATATAGAAGATTGCATCCCCACCCTCGATTACTACGTCCCCACAAATGATGTAGAGCAGGAGGAAGGTGAGTGGTAGGAGGGAGCTGGGCTCAGCATTCAGGAAGGCACACATCCAGGATGAGAGACAGACAGATGAGGTCCTCATTGGATGTTGGCCATACAAAGAAGAGAGCAAGACTCTTGTGATTCCAGAGTTTTATCCCAAGTGTGATGCGTATGGGATGGAATTCTTTTGGTCCGTTTGAGGTCACCTGTCCCATCCACACTTTCCTGCAGGTGTGATCCTTTTTCATCTTTGATTCACGGCTCCACCAGCTCGAGGGTGGCCTTGGTCACTATAGGAATAAGTATAAGCAATGGCCTTTCTTTATCCCAGTGCCTTGTGTTACCACTTCTAGAGACAAATTCTGTCTGAAAAACACGCAGTTAACTTGCAGAAAATGTAGTTATTTAGACAAAACTGAGCTGAAGTTAGGAAACGATTCTACTTTAGATCAAACTAGGACATAATCCCAAAGGGGTGTTGAAATGATACCTCTGGGTCTGCTTATTCTCCATCACTCTAGGTTGGTGGAAACCCTATGGTCAGGGTATAAACTAAGCCTGCCCTGGAACTGCTTTACGTTACCTGAACCTTCAGGACAACTGAGAAGAAGGACCATATCATAGTCATCATAGTGACAATTGTTTTCAAAATATATTAAAGATAAAACCTATGGTTGTTAATGAGTGGTGCTGCTGTGGCTCTGGAGTGTGTCCAGAGAAGAGCAACGAAGCTGATGAAGGGGCTGGAGAACAAGTCTCGCTCGGAGTGGCTGAGGGAACTGGGATTGTTTAGCCTGGAGAAGAGGAGGCTGAGGGGAGACCTTATTGGTCTCCACAACTACTTGAAAGGAGGTTGTAGAGAGGTGGGTCCTGGCCTCTTCTCTTGATTGGACTCAGTGATCCAAGAGGTCTTTTCCAACCTGGTGATTCTGTGATTCTCCCAAGTGACATAGAATCACTAGGTTAGAGCTGACCCACTGGTCATCGAGTCCAACCATTCCTAACAATCCCTAAACCATGCCCCTCAGCACCTCATCCACCCATCCCTTAAACACCTCCAGGGAAGGTGACTCCACCACCTCCCTGGGCAGCCTCTGCCAGTGCCCAATGACCCTTTCCGTGAAAAATTTTTTTCTGATGTCCGTAACGACAGAGGACAGGAGAAGGGGGAATAGCCTCAAGCTGCACCAGGGAAGATTCAGACTGAATATCAGGAAAAAATTCTTCACAGAAAGGATCATGAGGCACTGAAACAGCTGCCCAGGGAGGTGATTGAGTCCCCATCCCTGGAGGTATTTAAAAGATGGGTAGATGAAGTGCTCAGGGACGTGGTTTAGTGGCAGATAGGAATGGTTGGACTCAATGATCCCAGAGGTCTTTTCCAACCTGGTGATTCTATGATTCTGTTTTATCCTATTACCTCAACAGCAGCTAATGGACGGGAGGTCATAAGAAGGAACTTCTTTATATTTTCAGTAGCTTAAGACTCTTTCAAAACCCTCCCCCTGATGTGTTGTAGGAGTAATGAGTCGTTCCCTCGGCCTGGCGTTAGGATTCAGCACCACGCAGCGTTTTCAGGTGCGAGGAGCTGAATTTAGTTCTGTGGGTGAGTTCTCTTGTTAGTGTGGGTTTTTTTAAAAGGCTTCATTGAAGTGTCTTGCCATTAAATTACGCTTTGATCATATCCATTTGCTGTTAATGAATCCAGATGGGTTAGAGGCAACTGGATCGTAACTCTCTGATAATATGTGCGCTGCCTTTCATTCTCTCGCACCGAGTTTTAGAAGATCCTGCGCTGGCCCAGCTAACGAAGCCAGCTTATATTAACGTGGTCTAATGCATCCTAATACACAGCGTCCCCAGAGACAGAGGCAGATGTGTCAGGATTGCTTTAGAAAAAGGTTAAAATGTTACAGAAAAATAGCCATTATACCTCTGGGACTGTCTTCTTTCATATGGTAATCACCTTTTCTGTTTCATTTTGTTTTTCAAATCATGCAAGCAGCTTTGTATTTCCTTTAAATCAAAAGGTCTTATTCTGAAATCAAGATATTGGCAGGAGCTTAGCTGTGATTGCAATGTTGTTGTACAGGGGAGAAAGTAAGAGGGAGAAACTACGTAGAAGCCAGCAATACCTTCTCTTTTAACATACAGTCTTTGGATTTTTAAGTGCTTGTTTGCTTGCATGCAAACAACTGAGACCCCACCTGGAGTGCTGTTGAGTCCCCACCTGGAGTATTGTGTCCAGTTCTGGAATCTTCAACATAAGAAGTATATGAAACTGTTGGAACGTGTTCAGAGGAGGCCATGAGAATGATGCAAGGGCTTGAGCAGCTCTGCTATGAGGACAGGATGAGAGTTGGAGTTGTTCAGCCTGGAGAAGAGCAGTTTCTCGGGACACCTTAGAGCAGCTTCCAGTACCTGAAGGGGCTCCAAGAAAGCTCAGGAGGGACCTTTCACAAGAACATGTAGTGATGAGATGAGGGGAAATGGGATTAAATTTGAGGGGTGAAGATCTAGATCATAAAATATGAAGAAATTCTTCCTGATAAGGGTGGTGAGTCACTGGCCCAGGTTGCCCAGAGAAGTTGTGGCTGCCCCATCCTTGGAGATGTTCAAGGCCAGGTTGGATGGGGCCTTGGGCAGCCTGGTATGGTGGCAGGCGTCTCTGCCTGTGGCAGGGAGGTTGGAACTGGACGGACTTTAAGGTTCATTCCAACTCAAATGCATTCTATGATTTTGTGTTTCTATGAATGGTGATTTATATAAAGAAATAGAAATGGGGCAGATAGAGACCAGGTTTGATTCCTCTTTGTGTGGTTACACATCCAATCCATGAACGATGCTATCACGCAAGGATGCCTGGAAGGAGAGATTCTTCCCCTGGTAAGCCAAAAGAGATCAATTAACAGTGTGGGTCTGCTAAAATCCCACTCCCTTCTCACCAGTGAAATAACAATGGAAAGCAAAAAGTATGATAATCGATGCAAAGAGAAGAAAAATTGCTTTTGTCTTCCAGGCTCCGATGTGAGTTAGGAAGGATTTTAGTTTTTTGTTCCCTGTGTATAAATGTTAGCCTTGACGTCTCATCCTTAATAATCAGGATCAGCCCTCAGAGGAAATTAGATTTGGATTGAATCATAGGATCATAGAATCACCGCGTTGGAAAAGACCTGTGGGATCATTGAGTCCAACCATTCCTATCTGCCACTAAACCATGTTGCTGAGCAATTCACCTGCTCATCTTTTAAATACCTCCAGGGATGGTGACTCAACCACCTCCCTGGGCACAATTTCTGCTGCACACTTTCTGTATTTTCCATTTTTGCAGTCAAGAGATGTTCCGGTGGCTCAGATCAGCAGGTTGAAGCTGCCTTTTCCACTGATGAGAGACAAACACTGGCCATGGGAGCACCTTGAAGCCATTCAAGGTGCAAAGTGAAGCATCTCTGCTGAACCCCCTTGCCCTGATTGCAGTTGTTGCTGCTTGAAGGTTGAAGGACAGCAGCTCCTTAACCTGCTTTAATGCCGTGAAGGTGTGGCTGTGCCCTACCTCTAGGCTGGTATACGTGATGGATCTAATTTCCAACACATTTATCAAGCCAGCATTCATGGGTTTGAGTTTACTCTCAAGGAAAATGTGCCAGATTGGTGCTTCATTTTAGTGGGATTCTTAAAAAGCTACTTTTGTCTATGCTGGGGTCAACCTGACGTGCTTGCAGCTGAGCAGGGATAGCAAAGAACTTGGGCAACACCTGAATCCTGCAGCTAAGGAGCTGCGCTCACTCCTTGGAGCCCATGGGTATGAAAAGCAGCATCTGTGACTGCTGCAGCCTCTCCACGCAGTTGTTGGCTCCATTTGCTGACGACAGCTCCAGGTTGCAAGTCCTTTAGGGCTGGTTGTTCTCCTCCATGCACATCAAGCCTAGGGTGGGATTAAATATTTATTAAAACCCAGGGACTTGTACTAACGGGAAAAGCAGCATCAACAAAAGCTTCTGAGCGGCAGCTATGCCAGACTGTATTCTTGTTTAGATAAAATAATCCCAAATTGTTGCTAATTTCAATATGAAAGATGGTTAATTCCTGTGATTTCCTTAAGAGCAAGCTTAATAAGATACAAGAACAACCAAAGAGAAGTGCTTTCTTTTGTCCAAGTACAGTTGTGAGCCAAGGGCGTAACAGGAACAGCACAGGCGGTGACTAAGCCTTCGTTGAAAGCCCCACATGCTAAGGAGTCCTGTGTGCTCTGAATGAGGATGAGCTTTGCAGATGCTTTTTTTTACCAGATCAGGGACAGGTAGTAGAGCAGAATCGATTCCTGTCACTCAGGGGTTGCTCTGGAGGAGCAGGATTATGGATCAGGGCGATGCTGCCGCACTTTAATCTGGAAATCGATAGAGAGGCGGAAGTTGGAGATGTGGCAGAGATGATGAGTTGGGGTTTGATGAGATTTCACTCTGCAGACAACGAGGTCACTAATTCCTCTTCGCATCCCGGTTAACACAGGGAAAGGGCTAAATTCAGCCTTGATGCAGCTCTCTCAAAGTCCGTGGTATCCCTCCATATAATTTGAGTCCAGAGGGATCTGGACAGGCTGGATGGATGAGCCCAGGTAAACTGTATGAGGTTCAACAAGGCCAAGTGCTGGGTCCTCCAGTTGGGTCACAGCAACCCTGTGCAACATTCCGGGCTTGGAGAGAAGTGTCTGGAAAGCTGCCCCATGAAAAAGGACCTGTAGGTGTTGCTTGACAGTGGCTGCACATGAGCCAGCAGTGGCCCAGGTGGCCAAGAAGGCCAATGGCATCTTGGCTTGTATCAGTCATGGTATGGCCACCAGCTGTACCGGAGGAATCATCCCCCTGGACTTGACACTGCTGAGGCTGCATCTTGAATCCTGCGTTGAGTTTTGGGCTCTTCTCTGCAAGAAAGATGTTGAGGTGCTGGGGCATATCCAGAGAAGGGCAACTGGTGACGGTGCTGGAGCACAAGTCTTATGAGGAGCAGCTGAGGGAACTAGGGCTGTTCAGTCTGGAGAAAAGACTTAGGAGAGACCTCATCACTCTATGCCGCTCCTCAAAAGGAAGTTGTAGCAACGTGAGAGCTGGACTCTTCTCCCAAGAAACAAGTGGTAGGATGAGAGGAAATAGCTTCAAGTTGAGCCAGGGGAGGTTTAGATTAGATATTAGGAAAAATTTCTTTACTGAAGGAGTGGTGAAGCATTGGAAGAGGCTGCCCAGGGAAGTGGTGGAGTCACCATCACTGGAGGGGTTCAAAAACTGTGTAGCTGTGGCACTTCAGGACATGATTTAGTAGTCACAGTGATGTTGGACTGATGGTTGAACTTGACAATCTTACAGTTCTTTTCCAACCCCTATGACTGTATGATTTTAAATACAAACCACACCAAGTCACTTTGGGGAGCATCAGAAATCCGGTAGTTCATATGGAGCTGTTTAAATCTCAGACATGATCAGATGTATGGTACTTCCTTCTGTAGGCTGTCCAAATTTGCTCATCTATAGGATGTGAAACAACATTTTCAGTTCGCGGGTTTGCCTTGTTGTTTCCATGGTTGTAATACGCTGCTTGGGGGTAACAAAAGGGTTGCAAGGTACTACTTAACCCTCAGCCCCCAGCAGAAAGCTTGTTCCCTTCACATGTAGTTTGTGTGAACGGGAGTGGATGAAGACTATGGTCTTTAGGACAGTCTGCAATCGGTGAGTCCGGAGTTATTGATCAGACTGAAATGCTGTGGTTTGCAAGTCCAAGAAGAGTTCAGCTAAGCTACAAGTACCTGGTTCCTCTGAAAATCATACCTTTGCATTTTCAGGTTCCATCAAGGCAGGAAAAGACCTGGTGAACTCTGCTGGTCCTGCCCCAGCTCGTAAACCAAATCTTTCAGACCTGATATTTAACCCCCTAAGCCATCGCTTTTCATCGCTTCATAGTTTCTGCTTTTTCCTCATTCATTCTGTTCTACATCACTTCATGCCATGGGCTTCTCCAGCATCTGCTCAACGTCAGGGAGCATCAGCTGTACGGTTGCGTCTGTGACACTAATTAGTGAAACATGAGAAGACAGAAATTAAGGTACATGTTGAACCGCTGTTCATACTTGTGCTTTTCTTTCTCTTCCAGAGCACAGTAATTGTGGAGAAGACTGTTCAAGACCTGATGAACCTGATGCATGACTTGAGCGCCTATTCAGATCAGTTCCTCAACATGGTGTGTGTAAAGCTCCAGGAGTACAAGGACACCTGCGCCCTTGCCTACAGGTACAGGCAGCTCAGAAACCCGTGTGTGCTGGAGATCCTGCTCTCGGGCTTTTGCTGTTCGATAGAATCATAGAATGGTTTAGGTCAGAACAGACCTCAAAGTCCATCCAGTTGCAATCCCTCAGGCCTGGGCAGGGACACCTTCCACTGGATCAACTTGCTCAAATCCCCATCCAACCTGCCCTTGAACACAATCACCTCCGTGCTCCTGCTGGTCACACTGTTTCTGATACAAGCCAAGATGCTATTGGCCTTCTTGGCCACCTGGCTCATGTTCAGCTGTCCTTTGGGTGCTTCCTTTATCATGGATTGCCTGGGTAACCATCAATAAATAACTTATTCTCTGTACATCCCTGTTGCCCGTGTGTAAAATGGCCCTCTCTGGAGAGGGGGACCAGCATTGTGTGTGGATAAATAGTTGCATTGAAAGACACTAAAGATGCTACAGCGTTGTGGGCTATAATAGCACTATGCATAATCTCCTTTAATGGCTCATTGAGTCTGACAGTAGCAGGGGAAGCCAAAAAAGCCCCTTGTGTTTTTTTCTGACCAAGAGCATTAAGAAATTATTTCCTATTGCCTGATTTCATTCAGGAGAAGCTTCATCTGGCGAGCGGCTGCGTAGGGGCTCATTATTATTATTAATAAAGCCAACAATAGCAGCGAGCACATATGTGGGCTAAACTTTGTCAGAGCGCTCGTGTAAATTGGTAGTTGCTCCTGTGCCGTTGTCCAAAATGCTCATATTTTCTATGAAACTCCACTGACTGGAGCCACACAATAGCTGTAACTTCTTTGGCTTGAACTTAAAGGTCCTTCCTTCCTTCCTTTGCTGATACCATTCCTGGATTTGGCACCTGCTGAGGAGTAATTAGGACAGCCCTAATTTGGCAATATCCTGATTACAGCAGGAGGAAAAACAGGAAACGTTCGAGTTTTGCTGCTAGCAAATGACTGACTGAAATAGAAATCTATATACATTTCAAATGATGCAGAGGAATAGAGCAGCTACCCTGCTTTTCAAGGGGCGAGCGGTTCAATCCGCGGGGATGTTATGCCCTCTGCAGGGATTTCACGTCGGTACAGCTCCGCACTGCCTTGCCCTTTGGACCAGAGTTTTCCTTGGGGCTTTGAGGAGGGTAAATCCTCGTGTCCATAAAGTTAGTGGAAGAAAGATCATGTATAGCTGATTAAAATCAGCATAAACTCCTAGCGAGTTTAATAAATAAATAAACTCCCTAACGATCAGGCGAAGCTATCGGAGCAAGCGAGTGTGTGTCTGTTCTTGAGATGTCAAAACAGTGAGAATTTGGGAAGCCAGAGAGATGCTTTATGCAAGATTTGCACATGGCAACCATTCGTTCCCCATGTGCGTGTGTTTCTTGAAGGGGAATATGAGCAAACGTGGATGAAATGTATTCAAATATGGGCTCCTCAAAGCAAGACTGTTTTATTCCGAGCCCTTTGCAGAACAGATAGCTCTGTCAGGACGTCAGCACTAAGAAATGCACAGCTGAGATTTTTCGTGTTCCATTTCCATTTGGCTCTGGTTTTCTAGTGAATGTAAAGAAAAAAAACTATCAGGGTAGGATATGAATGGATTGGACATTGGTATAAGTAGCACCCATGCATTGTGCTGTTTTAATTGATGATGAATTTTGGGAATGTATTTAATCTGATCTAGGTGAGGTGTCATATCATAGAATCATGTAATTCTTTGTCATTTCATTGTAACGTCTCCCTGTTTTGTTTTCATTTTAATCCCCAACCCCTCATAAACCAGTCCAAAAATATAAGTCCCTTTTGTAAATCATAGAATAGTTTGGGTTGGAAGGGACCTTAAAGATCATATACTTCCAACCTCCCTGCCATGGTCAGGGACACCTCCCACTAGGTCAGGCTGCCCAAGGCCCCATCCAACCTGGCCTTGAACACCTCCAGGGATGGGGCAGCCACAACCTCCCTGCACAACCTGGGCCAGTGCCTCACCACTCTTATGGTGAAGAAATTCTTCCTTATATCAAACCTAAGTCTGCCCCTCTCCAGTTTATACCCATCCCCACCACTCATCCTATCACCACAAAAATAGTTTGTGTCATACTAAAATTGCACTTTTACAAACATATAATTTGCAGAAGACGTAGATCTTGCACAGCTTTGTTGGAGCAAGTCCACAGGAGGTCACATAGATGATCTAAGGGCTGGAGAATCTCCCATACAAGAACAGGCTGAGAGAGTTGGGCTTCTTCTGCCTGGAGAAGAGAAGCTTCTGAGAAGACCTTAGAGCAGCTTCCAGTACGTGAAGGGGCTACAGGAAAGCCGGGGTGGGAATCTTGGCCAGGGATGGCAGGGATAGGATGACGGGGAATGGTTTTAAGCTGAAAGAGGGCAGATTTAGTTTAGATATTAGGAAGAAATATTTTACAGTGATGCTGATGAGGCTCTGGCACAGGTTGAATTTGTGGCTGCCCCATCCCTGGAGGTGTTCAAGGAGATGTTGGATGAGGCTTTGAGGGAAGATGTCCCTGCCCTTGGCAATGAGTTTGGAGCTGGATGATCTTTAAGTTCCCTTCTAACTCAAACCATTCTATAATCCTATGATTCTATGATAATTAAGATATGTCTGGACTCTCTGGAGGTGCCGAGCTCTCTCCACTGGCTGGGAAAGCAACTTATAGTGACCAGCTTCCTGGCTGAACTGTCTCAGTTGAATCTATAAAGTCAGCTGCGGTAAAACTGGGCATAAATCTCTCCAAATAATGGAGAGGGAAAACAAAAATTATGTTTCTTGCATTCCAGCCAGGCAAAATAAAACAAAGTCCCTGTTTATTAATAAGGAAATGAGAAGCAGATTAATTCAGCCAGGGTGTGGGGTCTGTGGTCAAACAGGATCTTCAAGTCGCTGGGAAACCCTCTTGCCACTCCTTTTATTGCTTTTTATTGGCATCTTCACCCTTTTGCATTAACTTTTGGGGGGTTAAGTTGGTTTTTTGACATTTTTAGGGCAGGCTTCTGTCTCCCTCAGACCATTGGGTGTCTGACACATGCTGAGTGCACGGCTTTAAACTCTTAGCAGTGTGAGCAGTGCTCAGCATGGAAGCAGCATCTCAGCCTGGGAAGATAAAAACTATTATTCAATAATACCTTTGGCACAAGGCAACAGAGCCCAATTAGCCCCCGTGGCCTTCCAGATGTTTTCCTAATGAAAAGCCACGGCCCTCCAGCTGTGTCCAGGGATGTTTGCGGTGCATCTGGGACCATGACCACCAGCAAATATTATCTGGATAAAACCCACTGAGCTGTGGAGGGCTGAACCCTCCTTGCTCATGTGCCATCACCTGTGTAAGGGTTACACCTATTCCCTCCCCGCTCCCAGGAGCTGGGTACAAACAGATGGCGTTTTCCTTGGCCCGTTGAGTTGTGAATTAATTAGTTGATGATGGCACTGGTGGCAGCAAGTAACCCTATTACAGCAGCAGGAATAATTACAGAGGAGGTTGGGAGAAGGGAGGGTGTTTGAAAGGCAGCGTTTTGAGCTGTACTAAAACATGTCATCCTGTCTTGTGATAATTTACTCGAGGACCTGAATTAGATTGACATTGATAAGAAGTTACGGAGGTTGAAAACTGGCTGAGATGCTAGAAAGAAAAGGTGGGGGGAAGGTCGCTTTTAATTGATGGGGAAAGCTGGGCATCCAACAGATATTGGTGTATCATAGAATCATGGAACAGTTTGGGTTTGAAGGGACCTTAAAGATCATCCAGTTCCAACCTCCTGCCATGGGCAGGGACATCCTACTAGACCAGGCCACCAAAGACCCCATCCAACCTGACCTTGAACACATCCAGGGATGAGGCAGCCACAGCTTCCCTGGGCAACCTGTATCAGTGCCTCACCACTCTCATGGTGAAGAAATTCTTCCTAATGTCTAGTCTAAATCTCTCCCTCTCCAGTTTATACTCATTCCCCCTCATCCTATCACCACAAGCCTTTATGAACAGCCCCTCTCCAGCTTTCTTGTAGCTCCTTCAGGTACTGGAAGGTCGCTATTAGGTCTCCTCTGAACCTTCTCTTCTCCAGGCTGAACAACCCCAACTCTCTCACTTCACCTTCATAGCAGAGCTGCTCCAGCCCTCCGATCATCTTTGTAGCCTCCTCTGGACCCATTGCAACAGCTCCGTCTCCTTATGTTGAGGATTCCAGGACTGGACACAATTCTCCAGTGTATGGACCACCTTGATTAATCCCTTCCTTAATGAGCGGGTGGTTGCAGTAAAACAAACCTGTCAATAAAAATTAGGAGGTGTTGCAAACATGGGAAAGAATGGGGTCATCAATCTAAGGAACACATGTAGTGGTGGCAGTGTCCCAGCATTGACTGATTTCAGTGGGAAATTCTGCTTTGGGCTCCAGTGACTTATGGACCCACGAGTATCGTCATGAAAAGGTGAGAAAAGCAGGAATCACATGGGTTGGGCTCTCAGAAAACACTAACCCTAGAAAAGCAAGGACACCAAGCTCAGTTTGCAACTTGCTGTGGCACCTAAACAGCCTCCCTTCTCTCCTCCCCCACCACTAAGTCCAAAAAGCAATAGGATTTTTGAAGACAACAGATAATAAGGATCATAAAACACAGAGGTAGCTTTGTCCTCTGTAGAACTCCATCAGCAGACTCCCAAAGATGACTTGCATCCATACACATCTGAAGGATTATGATAAGGCTGTAAATAATTGAAGAGTATAAATAGTGGAAGTGGTGAGCGCCGAGGCTGCCGTAAAGGGAAATAACGGGGAGTAATGGGATGAAATTGAGTAAAATAAAACACGAGCACATGATTTTTTTTCTTGTCCAAGAGTTAGATTTGTTCAACTGTGAAATAGACTCCCAAGGGAAAGAGACTATTACTTTAGTCATTTAAATCCGGAGAGGACAAAGCACTGGCTAATATATTCAATGGAACAGTTGTCTTGCCTTGGCAGAGAAATGGCCAGATATCATCAAATTCAGGTTTTCCATCTTGGATGTCAGAGATTCTGGTAGAGTTTTTTTTTTTTCCCCTCAGTTTTCACCAGGGTGGGGGAAAAAAAAGGCCTTTTTTTTAATCAGTGGAAAAACACCAAGTTCCTAACAGCAGCAGAAGGCCAAATTGAAATTTTGATGCCGAGGTCTTCTGTGGCTGGAAACAAAAATCATTCTTTTGTCTGTGGCAGATTGAACATGAAATTTAAAGAGAAGGAAAATTTGTATCTAAGTGCATGTGACAAATTCGTTTTCACAAATCCTGTCTACTGACTGAGCAGAGGTTGTTTTCTTGCTGATAAGTGAAGGGAGTGATGGGTTGCTCCATGCTGGTGGGAAAAGTAGTAATCTGCTCTGTTTCAAGATAGATCAGTGTTGGCTACTGTCTCAATGCCTTTTTCACTGTTTTCCTTCTCAAAATGCAGATACCCAGTGTGTATTTCTCTTTTGTTTCTCCTTATTGACCAAAAGATACCTCTCGGGACGTTTGAAATAAGACCAGTTAACCCACATGACCCCTTCGAAATGTGGGGTCTTTATTGTGATGTGTAACGACCCTTCCCCAAATCGCCACCTGAATTCTAGTCACAGCTCTGAGCATCTGTTTCATAGAATCATTGAACGGTTTGGGTTGGAAGGGACCTCGAAGCCCATCTGGTTCCAACCCCCCTGACATGAGCAAGGACTCCTCCCACTGGATCGGGTTGCTCCAAGTCCCATCCAACCTGACTTTGTTGGCGTGGGGCAGCCACCACTTCTCTGAGCAGTCTGGGCCAGGACCTCACCACCCTCACAGCAAGATATTTCTTCATAATATCTAATCTAAACCTGCCTTCTTTCAGCTTAAAACCGCTCCCCTTTATCCTATCCCTGCACTCGCTCACCAAGAGCCTCTCCCCAGCGTTCCTGTAGGCAGATCCTTGTTGTCTAACTGAACAACCAAAGAGTGGGAGAGGACTTCCCTCTCTCTAGTCACCAGTGTGCCAGTGAAGCAGCAAACGATGACGAGACCTGTGCAGGTGGTTGTTCATGAGCAATCCCAACACAAAAAATAGGCAGCTAATTTACTCCTTCAAATAGAGCATCTTGTTTGTCTCCTGCAATTGCCGGTGAGGAATTCAGATTAGTTACACAGCCAAAAATATTAAACAGGGGAAAGTTTTCATAATTGGAATATGCTGTAATTTTTGATTGGATTTCACACATAAATACCACTGAGATTAAATCTCTTATTATTGGATGCTTTGTATGAATGCAGAGAAGATCTGAGACCCTTCATTTCCTTTCATTGCTTCAGACCTGGTCCCCAAACTGGAGCAGCTGGTGTGCGGTGAGTTGGTGGCTTCCACCCAGGTCTTCCTGGGCAGGTTTCCACGTTGCAGTCACAACACAATCAGCGATGGCTGGAGAGCTCGATTGAGATTGCAGAGAACAAATGAGCCATGTCTTCTAGTACATAATGACCTCCTCCGGTTCTGTAAATTGTTGCAAGTTGAGCGATTAGAGCTGCGAAGATGATCTGAGGCCTGGAGCACCTCTACTGTTGAGGACAGGCTGAGAGAGTTGGGGTTGTTCAGCTTGGAGAAGGGAAAGCTGTGGGGAGACCTTAAAGCAGCTTCCAGTACCTGGAGGAGGCCTACAGGAAAGCTGGGGAGAGACTTTTTTTCAAGGGTCTGGAGTGATAGGACAAGGAGGAATGGCTTTAAATTGGAAGGGGGGAAGGTTTAGCCTAGACATTAGGAAGAAATTCTTCTCAATGAGGGTGGTGAGACCCTGGCTCAGGTTGCCCAGGGAAGCTGTGGATGCTCCATCCCTGGAGATGTTCAAGGCCAGGTTGAATGGGGCTCTGAGCAACCTGATCCAGTGGGAGGTGTCCCTGCCCATGGCAGCGGGTTGGAACTGGATGGGCTTTAAGGTCCCTTCTACCGCAAACCATTCTATGTGTCTATCATTTCAAGAGTGGGGACAATATGGCCTTTTTTCCCTTAAAGGGCTCTGTCAAAGCACATCAAGAGCTGCAAGTTTAAGAGTGGTCCATATCCTGTCCACCTCCGTTGTCATGCCCTCCACATGAGTGCTTTGTTGAATTCCTGTTTGGACCCATTCATTAACACAATGCACATATTTGCACAATAGGGATTTTAACAAATATGTGTAGAATTGCATGAAAAGTAGAATTTTACTTGCACTGATGCAATTGTTGCTGTTTTCTCTGTAGGAGCATCGTGCAGTCGGATGAAAAGCTGGTGATCAGCGCATCCTGGGCTAAGGATGACGATATTAGCAGGCTCCTGAAGTCTCTACCTAACTGGTGCAACATGACTCAACCCAAGCAACTGAGACCCAAGAGAGAGGAGGAGGAAGACTTTATAAGGTAAAATGCTTCATGAACTTGTCAAAGGGCTTCAAGGAGAGCAGCAGTAATGGTAAAACCTACTGGAAATGCAGTAATGATGGTGTTTGCTTAACTTTTGTGTCCCCAGGTATGAGAAAAGGTTGAGATATGGTCTTTGCTCAAGTGGACTTCATGAAACTTGAGTTCACACACTCTTCTGCATGATTTTGAAGGCAGGCATCAGCTTTGCTCAACTGAGAACTTCTTGTGGGTTGCCTGGATTAGGTTCTGCTGAGAACAAGAAATCATTAGGGAATTATCTGTTTGGAGGATGTTTCTCAGCCTTGTTTATCAGTAACTGTCCTGTGATATTTTGGTAGATAGACCATCCTGAAGCTCTTTATCCTTCAAAAGACAGGAGAAAGCAGAACTGCTCCTCAGATGCAGCAAGGAGAAAAGAAAGGGAGGCCACGGTTCAATAGGAGGCTTCTGTGGCATCACCAGACTGCTGCTTCCCTGCACCTGTTGCTCATTTCTGCTCACTCTGATGCTCAGACAGGGCTATTTGAGGAGTGGTGTTTGTGAACCAAGTCAGGAAAGTGGCTGGGATTGGGGAGGGAAAGGATTATTCTTAATTCAGGCAGGTCCTCGTCCTGGTTAATGGTGCCAACCTGATTATCCATGCAATGAAGAGAGAAGCAGCCTGCAATCTGATGGAGGAGCCAACTCGTTGGACTGGTCAGAGCTCCCCAGAATTGGTGGTGGCACCAAAGCTGTGCTCCATTTGAGCCATGAACTGAATCATAGAATCATAGAATCATGGAATCATAGAATAGTTTGGGTTGAAAGGGACCTTAAAGACCATCTAGTTCCAACCCCCCTGCCATGGGCAGGGACATCTCCCACTAGATCAGGCTGCCCAAGGCCCATCCAACCTGGCCTTGAACACCTCCAGGGATTAGACAGCCACAACTTCTCTGGGCAACCTGTGCCAGTGTCTCACCACTCTCATGGTGAAGAAATTCTTCCTTATATCAAGCCTAAATCAGCCCGTCTGCAGTTTATGCCCATTGCCCCTTATCCTATCACCACAAGCCTTTATAAATAGTCCCTCTCCAGCTTTCTTGTACCCCCCTTCAGGTACTGGAAGGTCTCTCTAAGATCATCTCAGAGCCTTCTCTTCTTCAGGCTGAACAAGCCCAACTCTCTCAGCCTGTCCTCATATGGAAGGTGCTCCAGCCCTCGGATCAACTTTGTAGCCTTCCTCTGGGTGGTATTTCTTCTCTGTTCCAACTGCAGGAGCTAAGCCAGGAGAGTCAAGTGAAAAATATTGGTACCTTCAGAGGGGATTCTTTCCGGGGAAACTTACTGTGTCCAAACTAGATTGTTTCTACCATTTCAGGCAACTGAAAGCCTTAAAGTAAGCAGGTCGCCTTTCTCTGTGCGCCGTAAATTACATAGTCTCTGATTCGTTGACACATCCTGAAGAAGCAGGTCCTTCTTGTCGTTCCAGTGAGTCAAAAAGCTTGTCTACACATTCCCATCACTATTCATCACTTCCTTGATTGGCATTTGGCTATAAAAACCGTAGGAGTAAGTGAAGCTGTTTAAAATTAAAGTCTTAATTTGCCCAGATTGCCATTTTCCTTATTCAGTGGATGCAAGCACAAGAACATAAAGCTGATACAGTCTAGAGAGAGGAAGGATGGAGAGTATAAAATATGTCTCGTCGCAGAAATGTTTGCTCATGCTGCAGTGGGGATAATCAGTTTTGCTAGCGCTTTAAGAAATCCACAGTGACAGGGCAAGAGTGAGGAAGCAAAGTCCTTGAGGTCTTTGTGCAGTCTCTGTGTTTTTTGAGTCATCAGTTTAGTCCTAAACTCTACCTTTGCCTTCACGTTTATCCATTTTTTTCTTGGCACTGAAAGGTGCTGGGTTGCCCTCCTGGCTCATATGGTGTTTTCTGAGCTGTGGGACACCAGAGCTCCCATGGATTCAATCCTGGGTACTCCTGAATGAGCGTAACCTGCTAGTGTAAATTCGTGCCAGGGCTAAATCTGATGGCCAAGCTCAGTCTGATGCTAGCAGTGCCAATATTTTCATCCTAATACTGATTTTATCCCAATTTTCATTTTACTAACCATTAATTGAGGTATTTTGTGAAGTTATATCAGAGGTGTTAGAATGGGAAGCCCATTAGGTCATCAACACTGAATTTCCTGGGAACAGCTCCTGTACCGAGTCTTTATTTTATCCTAGATATTAAGACGAAGATCTTTTCTTAGTATCTGTTTGTACAGAGCATCTTGTATTAAGCCTCAGCTTCTCAGAATGCCATGTGATTGCTCCTGTAGCATTAATTTAAGTGATAATAATTGGTCTGGGCCGGTTTTAGCCATTGATGGTAAGTGACATGGCTTATAAACTTCCTCAGGAATCCATGCATGGTTGAACAGATCTCTCCAGGAAGCTTCAAAATAGAATTAATTGCTTGTCCAATTTTTTGTCATCTTCTTTCCACTTAAGCAGACCTTTTTTCAGAGTTTCTTCTAATGCAAAGGAACATTTTTTTCACTGCTGTTGCTTCTTTCTCTTCCCCTTAGCACCGCTGATGAATTGGGAGTAACTCTACCATAGCCATCATTGCCTTAAAACTGCAGTGTAGCCAAAGGGAAATGAGTGCTGGGGATACTTTGGTTATTAAGGTCATGGCTGTGACAGGAGAACCTGTTTTAAGATGAAAGAGGGAAGATTTAGATTGGAGATTAGGAAGAAATACTTACTGTAAGGGTGGTGAGGCCCTGGAACAGGTTGCCCAGAGAAGCAGTGGCTGCCCCATCCCTGGAGGTGTTCAAGGCCAGGTTGGATGGGGCTTGGAGCAACCTGATCTGGTGGAAGATGTCCCAGTCCGTGGCAGGGGGGTTGGAACTGGATGGGCTTTGAAATCCTTTCTAACCCAAACTATTCTGTGATTTCATTCTCACTGTAACCAGGCAAGATATTTAAAACCTTGATATACAGATACCCACCGGTGTTCCAAGACCCAACTCCTCAGGTCACAGGCACAGTACTAAGCATCCTTTCCTGGAAAGGATGAAACACGGAGCATGATCTTTTGGGGCATAAGACAAGACTGACAGCAGTGCTTGAACTACTTTGAACTACTAGGCATTAGGAAGAATTTCTTCACCGTGAGAGTGGTGAGACACTGGAAGGGGTTGCCCAGGGAGATTGTGGCTGCCCCATCCCTGGAGGTGTTCAAGGCCAGGTTAGATGGGTATTGGGCAGCCTGGTCTAGTGGGAGATGTCCCTGCCCATGGCAGGGTGTTGGAACTGGATGATCTCTAAGTTGCCTTCCAACCCAAACTATTCTCTGATTCTATGATTCTGCTTCACGAATGTTGCCAAATTAAATAAGTCCTGTAAATTTACCACCAGTTTTTGTACAGTGGCAGGAGGAGATACCCGTGCAGTTTTCGTTCTGTCTCCCTTCCTGGCTTTCCTGTAACTCATTTGTTTAATTAAAAAGAAGAATCGCAACTCGATGTTTTGTGAAAAAAAAAAAAACCCAACCCTCATGCATATCTCTTTTGACAGTGATTGATTTTGTTGTCTTAACCTGCCACTTTCTCTTTTGCAAAGAGATGTCAAAAGGCAGGGTAAGACACTAACAGAATCTCCCCATTAATATTCTGGTGTGGTTGGCCAGACAAAGGGACCTGATTGAGCATATTATAGTAGCTCGGAACTTGGCAAGAGGAGAAAGGAAAGAAAAGTCATGCCTCTCTTCATATAATGAGTTTTTAAAGCCCTGAAGGCTGTTTGGCACAGGGGCGAGTGTGAAATATGCTGCCCTTATCGTTTTATAAAGGTTAGCCTTCAGTTCATTACTGATTCAGATATGTTGATAATAAAACCCAAAGATGTTTCATTTCCAGGTTTGCTTTTGAGTAGGCAAAGCAATGTTAAAAGAGCTTCAGATCTGGTCGTGCTCGAGTTACGGCAGAAATTCTTGGGTTTCGGTGCAGCTCTGCAGCACAAGGTGGGGTGAGGGCACCATGTTCCTGGGGGAAACCACATCTTTGGGGCACTTGGGGAGGTGTGTTGGCAATTCACGCTGCAACTCAGCTGCCCAGAAGCCCCGTGTTGATCTGAAGATCACACCAGAACACAAGGTGATTGTCGTCAAAGATCATGTAAGCAGGGGGGTGGTGATTTCCCTCTCACTTTTTGACGCCAGCAAGCTTCTGAACATTGAACTTGGGATCAAATTCTACGTATAAAGCTAATGGAGCAATAAAACCCCCACCTTTCAGCATGTCCATGTACCACACAACTTTTTCTTTCACTGCTTTTGGGTTTTTTAGTGAGAATAACCCTGACTGCAGAGTACTCCAGCTGCCTGCTGTTTCCTCCCCTGCACCTCCTGTCTGCTTGAGGATCATAGAATCATTAAACAGTGTGGGTTGGAAAGGACCTTAAAGCCCATTCAGTTCCACCTCCCCTGCCATGGGCAGGGACACCTCCCAATGGATCAGGCTGCCCAAAGTCCCATCCAACCTGGCCTTGAACACCTCCAGGGATGGGGCAGCCACAACTTCCCTCGGCATCCTGAGCCAGTGCCTCACCCCCCTCATTGGGAAGAATTTCTTCCCAACACCTAATCTAACTCTTCCCTCTTCCAATTTAAAGCCATTCCCCCTCATCCTGTTACTCCAGGCCCTTGTACTAGTCCTTCCTTTCTTGTAGCACCTTCAGCTGCTGGAAGGCCACTACAAGGTCCCCCTGGAGCCTTCTGTTCTCCAGGCTGAACAACCCCAACTCTCTCCGCTTGTCTGAGCACCTGAATCTTTACAGGGCTCCTCCTTATCATAGAATGATCAAATGATTTGGGTTGGAAGGGACCTCAAAACACATCCAGTTCCAACCTCCTGCTATGGGCAGGGACACCTCCCACCAAACTAGGCTGCTCAAAGCCCCATCCAACCTGCTCTTAAACCTCCAGGAAGCCACAACTTCCCTGGGCAATTTAGGCCAGTGGCTCCCCACCCTAACAGGAAAATTTTCTTCCTAATATCTATTCTAAATCTCCCCCCTTATCTGAGAAGTTTCCTTGTGCCTGACTTGTGAAGGCAAAAGAGATTTTGGAGAGTTTGGTCTGAATTTAATATTTTTTTTTGGGGGGGGGGAATTACATGTCTCCAGGACCCGAATCCATGTGGAATCGCCCAGCTTCAGATTCATTAATCCTACGAATTGCAGCATCCATTGAAAGCAGCACAGCAATGCTCAGCTCTGAGGTATATTTTTGGGGTAATGTGTGTGACCCTAAACAACGCAACGGGGACAGAAGTGGGAAGGCAGAGCAGAAACGTGGCCATTCAGCTTCTCCACAAAGATTTAATAACAGCTCCTGCTTTAACAAGATTCTACCTCGCTAAATCACATCATTAGAGCTATACAATATACTCCACGACACTTCCTTGTCTGCTGTGATAAATTGTATAATATGAACTTAACAAGACCAGAATATTCAAAATTGAAGTGAGAAGATGATGTGTGATGGTACAGCTTAAAATTGTCAATTAGCCGTGTCTGCTTTTTGACAGTGTTGTGACCTCTCAGTGGAGATTTGGAGGCGGCGCCGATTGCGTCGTGTCCTAATAGACATGCACAAGTTGTTGTTGAGGCTTCGCAAATCCCAACGAACCTCAAATCTGGGTCGTTTTTCGGATGGGTTAGATCTTCGGTCCTTTAAAGCTGAATCCATCAGGTTGGCGAGGTGAATTTCTATCCACCGAGGACTCTCAGCAGCAGCTTTTCATCAGGACTACAATGGTGTTTGGATGTGCTGCGAAAAGTGCCTTCATGTACTGAATTTTTAAAAACACCTTCAGGTGCTGAAGCTTTGAAACAAGTGAAACGGTTTCTTTGGCAGGAAGATGACTGGGCTGGGTTTTATTGTTCTTGTGGCAGCAAATCATTACCGAGGGCTTCCCTTTGCAGAAAAAAGCCCACGTGGGTTATTTGTTTTGGTGCTCGCAAGATGTTTTTTATGATTGTTAAACAAATTCTGGTGCAAGATGAAGCAGCAAAGCACCTTTTCTCTCTTGCGTTATAAATAAGAATATAATTGGAATTTCTTTGAATTAATCAAGGAGAAATCTGCCTGCTTGGGTAGTTTGTAGAGTTTTTAAGTGTGGTCTCCAGGCTGACTCTATGGCCCAAGTGCGGTAATAGAAAATAAATAGGTTATATACACCTGGGTCGGGGCAATCCCTGATTTCAGTACACAGTGGAGGATGATGTGGTTGAGAGCTGCCCTGAAGAGAAGGACTTTGAGGGGTGCTGGTTGATGAGAAGCTCGACATGAGCCAGCAATGTGCGCTCACAGCCCTGAAGGCCAACTGTATCCTGGGCTGCATCAAAAGTAGCGCGGCCAGCAGGGCAAGGAAAGCAATTCTGCCCCTCTATTCCTCTCTTGTGAGACCTTATCTGGAGTCCTGTGTCCACTTCTGGAATCCTCAACATAAGAATGAGATGGAGATGTTGGAACGGGTACAAAGAAGAGCTACAAGGATTATCAGAGGGCTGGAGCATCTCTCATACAAGGACAGGCTGAGAGAGTTAGGCTTGTTAAGCCAGACGAGAAGGATCCGAGGAGATCTTATAGTGACCTTCCAGTACCTGAAAGGGGCTACAAGAAAGCTATAGAGGGACTATTCATAAAGGCTTGTGGTGATAGGACAAGGAGGAACAGGTATAAACTGTAGAGGGGCACATTTAGACTAGACATAAGGAGGAACTTCTTCACCATGAGAGTGATGAAGCCCTGGAATAAGTTGCTATGGGAAGTTGTGGCTGCCCCATCGCTGGAGGTGTTCAAAGCCAGGTTGGATGGGGCCTTGGGCAGTCTGATCTAGTGGGAGGTGTCCCTGCCCATGGCAGGGGACTTGGAAATGGATGATCTTTAAGGTCCCTTCCAACCAAAACTATTCTATGATTCTATGATAGAAATTCATATATAATATAAATACATCAAAAAAATCTACTGATCCAAAAGAAGCTGCAATGAAGCTGATGCACATACTGTCATTCTGATCTTTCCATTATAATCCACGTCATGTTTTGAGACTGTGTATATAATATACCATACGTATTTTAAGTGCTTTATGTTAGGTAGCATACTGAGTTGTTATATGGCAAGTTTTGTACCCAGTAATTGTTTTCACATTTTCCATGAATATTCAGTGCAACATGGTTATGGTACAACACCGTGACAAAGCAGTAACCCTTATTTTCACAGATCTTGCAAGAGCATTTACATCTTTGTCCTGGTCACACTTTAATAGACAGTATTAGGGTATTTCCTCTATAGCCACAGCTCTGCTATTCATTTTGTTGCTTCTTTTGTTGGAGGGCTACGAAGATGATCCAAGGGCTGGAGCACCTCTACTACTGAGGACAGACTGGGAGAGCTGGGGTTGTTCAGCCTGGAGAAGGGAAGGCTCTGGGGAGACCTTAGAGCAGTTTCCAGGACCTGAAAGGTCTCCAGGAAAGCTGGGGAGGGACTTTTCAGAAGGGCCTGCAATGATAGAACGAGGGGCAGTGGCTTTAAATTGGAAGGGGGAAGATTTAGATTAGACATTAGGAAGAAATTATTCACACTGAAGGTGGTGAAGCACTGGCATGGGTTGCCCAGGGAAGCTGTGGATGCACCATCCCTGGAGGTGTTCAAGCCCAGGTTGGATGGGGCTTCGATCAGCCTTGTGTAGTTGGAGGTGTCCCTGCCCATGGCAGGGGATTGGAGCTGGGTGATCTTTAAGGTCCCTTCCAACCCAAATCATTGTATGATTCTATGATTCTCCTCTGCAAGGAACTGATACTCAGTGGAAAGCATCTCTCTGTGGTGGAGAGGATGTGAGAAAGTACAGGAGGTCCTCCTTGTGTCATTGTGTTCCTGGAAAGCTCCCAAGGGGATGGCATGTTGTCCCACCACCCCTCCTCCTATAGCTCCACACCTTCTTCCAGTGAGCTATTTCCTTAACATTATTTGCTGAAGGGATAATTAACACTGATTTCTTGGCAGAGAAAAGGGAGAGGAGCGGTAAGCGAACATAAAGCAGCTGCCAAGGGTCCATCAGAGGCTCATTCCTTGTTCGGCTGTATTGACGTTGACACTTGGCTACTTTTCAGCCCTGCTCTTGCATGAGCAAAGTGCCTTAAGCATAGCAGAGGTCATCTTGATTTATCACACATGCTCTTTCCTGACCTTTCTTCCCTTGAATATGAGTTTCCCATTCTCTCCTGTATGCTAAAACATGGGTGAGGGGAAGCTTCATATGTTGTCATCAGTCCCTCTGTTTTCAGGCAGCTTAACTCAACAGGTTGTTTAATTTTATTAACAGCTCACCCCTTAAAAATATCACCATTGCTCTTGGTTGCTGGAAGAGAGAAGGGGGACATTGGACTGCCTTCAGAAGGCTTCTTTGGTGAACCGGGGCACCAGCCCCTCCCCATCCCTGCTGGGAGCATGCCCAGGATGCATTATAAAATCATAGAATCATTAAGGTTGGAAAAGACCTCTAAGATCATCAAGTCCAACCATCAGCCCAACACCACCGTGCCTACTAAACCATGTCCCAAAGCACCACAGCTTTGTGAAAACATCCAGGGATGGTGACTCCACCACTGCCCTGGGCAGCCTCTTCCAATGCTTCACCACTCTTTCTGTAAAGAAATTTTTCCTAATGTCTAATCTAAACCTCACTTGGTGCAACCTGAGGCCATTTTCTCTCATCCTATCCCTTGTTACTTGGGAGTGAGAAGGTGTCCCCTCAGCCTCCTCTTCTCCAAACTAAACAATATGCATAGAATCATAGAATCATGGAATGGTTTTGGTTGGAAGGACCTTAAAGATTATTGAGTTCCAACACTCGTGCCATGAGCAGGGACGTCTTCCACTGGATCAGGATGGCCAAAGCCTCATCCAACCTGGACTTTAATACCTCCAGGGATGGGGCAGCCACAACTTCTCTGGGCAACCTGTTCCAGTGCCTCACCACTCTCATGGTGAAGAAATTCTGCCTTATGTCTAGCCTAAATCTGCCCCTCTCCAGTACATCATCCTATACGGTATCCATGAGGACAGGATGGATCCAGAGCTGACGCATCACTGGTCACTGTGTTTGGAAAGTGAAGAAAAAAAAAAAAAAAAAGAGAGAGAAATTAAGGTGGTTTAACAAAAGGAAACAAAATGAGGTTCTTAGTTAATCCAAGGATTAAAGCGAGTACAGCTGGCCTGCTCTAACAAAGCAGGGATTTAAGAGTGAACTCTTATTTCAGTGTGCAAGATCCCACGGGAATTGAAACTAGAGGGCAATGAAGCGGGGTGGGACCGGCATCAGATATCAGCCTAAGGAAGAGTGAGCTCCCACAAAGAAGCAGCTGGACAGGGAAGAAAGGCACTTCAATTTGCTTTATTGACAGTGTAGCCGATATCAAAATGAATCTCTGTCTTGACTGCAGGTATATGCACAGCTGAATGGATTGCAGGAAAGTGGAGAATTGTCTTTTCTTACAGTTCTGTGAAACACTCTGTTGTGAACGACTCAGTTATGAGGTTACCTGAAATAGATCCATCTCCATCTTTGGGTGCTCACCAAAATCACAGGATCTTTTATTGTTCCCAGAAGCTTTGACAGACTCTAAAGCAAATTTCAGCAAATTGCAGGTCGAGGGAGGTGATTGCAGGTCAAGAGAGGGGATTCTGCCCCTCTATTCCTCTCTTGTGAGACCTCATCTGGAGTCCTGTGTCCACTTCTGGAATCCTCAACATAAGATGGATATGGAACTGTTGGAAGGGGTGCAGAGAAGGCTACAAAGATGATCAGAGGGCTGGAGCACCTCCCATACAAGGACAGGCTGAGAGAGTTGGGCTTGTTCAACCTGAAGAAGAGAAGGCTCTGAGGAGATCTTACAGCAACCTTCCTAAAGAAGACCTGAAGGGGTCTACAAAAAAGCTGAGTAGGGACTGTTTGCAAAGGCTTGTGGTGATAGGATGAGGGGCAATGGGTATAAACTGGAGAGGGGCACATTTAGGCTTGATTTAAGGAAGAATTTCTTCATGATGAGAGTGGTGAGGCCCTGAAACAGGTTGCCCAGGGAGGTCGTGGCTGCCCCATCCCTGAAGGTGTTCAGGGCCAGGTTGGATGGGGCCTTGGTCAGCCTGATCCAGTGGGACATGTCCCTGCCCATGGCAGGGGAGTTGTAACTCGATGATCTTTAAGGTCCCTTCCAACTCATTCTATTTTATGATTCATAGAACCATAGAATGCTTTGGATTGGAAAGGACTTTAAAGATCACCCAGTTCAGCCCCCCCAATGGATCAGGTTACTCATGGCTAAGGTAGGATGGAATTTTGAATTTCCAAAATCGTGTCGATTCAAAACAACGGTATCCACTGAACCATCAAAAACTCATACATTAAATACAGAAGGTAGTTGCAGATCTCTTTGCACTGGCTCTGCTTTAGATGCACACTCAAGGATACAAATGTGACAAATGTTGGCCAGAAGCTATACGTGCATTAAAGGTTTGAAGATGCTTTTTTAATGGAGGTATTGAAAAGAGCGGAGTTCAGGTTGAATATTCAGTTGGTTTGGGTCTTTAGATCCTTCCTGTTAAGTGTTTAACCTTGTAAATTCAGTAAAGACGAAGAAATGCATGTAGGGAATATCCTTTCAAGAAGGCATCCAGAACACTAGCAAAAAATGTCTTCAGGGAGACATTTCCTGACAGGAGGTTTAGATTGAAATGACAGAATCCACCAGAACTCTTCAAAGTTATCTGCTAAACGGGAGTTACCTTGATGAAGGTTGTCTCAATTATAGGAGTCAGTTTGTGCGAAAGTGAATTGCGGTTTCTACAGTAGAGGATATGTGTTGAAGAAAACACTTAAGTAGTGTTTTCAGCTCAGGAGGGACATGGATCTGTTAGAGGAGGCCATGGAGATGATCGAAGAGCTGGAGCACCTCCCATACAAGGACAGGTTTAGAGAGTTGGGGTTGTTCAACCTGGAGAAGAGAAGGCTCTGGGGAGACCTTAGAGCAGCTTCCAGTACTGAAAGGGGCTACAGGAAGGCTGGGGAGAAGCTCTTGAGCAGGGAGCGCAGGGATAGGATGGGAGTGGGGGGGGCGGCGATTTGAAGCTGAAAGAGGGGAGATTGAGATGAGATCTTAGGAAGAAATGTTTTCCTGTGATGGTGGTGATGCCCTGGCCCAGGCTGCCCAGAGAAGCTCTGTCTACCCCGTCCCTGGAGGTGTTCAAGGCCAGGCTGGCTGGGGCTTTGAGCAAGATGGGAGGTGTCCCTGCCCATGGCAGGGGCATTGGAACTGGATGAGGTTTAATGTTCCTTTCAACCCAAACCATTCTATGATTCTATGATATATTTGTTATCTTTTGAAACAAACTTCTGTTGGTTTTTTAGAGTGAGCGTCAGAATCGCATTTATCCCAACATTTTACAGTATAGCTTGCCATAGAAGTCCTTATTTCTATTCCTAACACAAGTAAAAATAGGAAACACACCATGCTTTGTATTATTTAGATTTTTCCCAGCCTGACTAAAAGCACTGTATTATTCATGCCCAGGCTATCCATCCAAAGCGGTGCCAAAACCATTTCTCTTTGCATGTGGGAAGGCGAAAGAGTTGTCCCTGTGATAAAACCGCATTTGTAATCAGTTGTGGGCAGCGATGTGGCAGTGACTCCTCATCTAACAGCTCTCAAATTGTGATCCCAAAAAGTACTTTTTCTACAGAGTTTTGTAGTTGAAAGCTATGGTAGTGAAGGTAGAAATTCACCATCTGTATAATTGCTTATTTTTCTCAGTTATTGATGCAGTTGCCGGTGGGATTTAATAGTCTGAGTCAACAAGAGTGGTTTGGTTAGAGGGGGAAAAGTGTATCTATGGAAATCATTCTGCTCCACAGGAACAGATCATAGAATCATGGAATCATTAAGGTTGAGAAAGATCTCTAAGATCATCCAATCCATCAGACCAATACCACCATGCTGACTAAACCATGTCCTGAAGTGCCACATCTACACATCTCTTAAACACCTCCAGGAATGGAAACTCCACCACTTCTTTGGACAAGGGAGAATGGCCTCAAGCTGCACCAGGGCAGGTTCAGACTGGACATCAGGAAAAAATTTTTCACAGAAAGGGTCATCGGGCACTGACAGAGGCTGCCCAGGGAGGTGGTGGAGTCCCCATCCCTGGAGGTGTTTAAAAGACGGGTGGACAAGGTGCTCAAGGACATGATTTAGTGGCAGATAGGAATGGTTGGATTCAATGATCTAAGACGTCTTTTCCAGCCTAGGGATTCTGTGATTCTATGATTTCCCATAGCCAAATGGATCAAAATTAACCCCATCCTATGGAGAGGAATTACCACTGCCGTATCCCGCTGGAGTTGGAGATGTTCCTGTGTCTCAGTCCTCAGACACAGCCCACGGATGAGGATTCCTCCCAAACCATGGTATGCAAGATACAGCCTAAGGCAGTATATTTTATATTGTCAATCAGAAGAAGATCCTCAAAGAGATCTTTTTAATGAAGGCTATTTTTATTTTTTTGCCTTTAATGAATTCAGTTGAGCAATTTTAAACCATTTCAGGGTTGTTCTTTTTGCGTTATTTTTTTTTTTTTCTCAAGTGACAGTGAAGCCCCACAAATCTAGGGAGACGCTGGCAATAAAACTGCTTAGATAGTATATAAAATGCCACTGATGGGATTATTTTTCTGCAGCTCGTTGCAGCTATTATGCTCAGCAGCATGATTCCTCATTGTGAGTTCATAAAAGAGCTAATGACAGGACGTGAAGATCTGCAAAGTTGAATGAAAGTGGAATGCAAATTCACAACAAAAAGAGCAGCTAATGAGGGGAAGAGTAAACCCAGGACCACAGTAAATGTACCATCACTTAGGGTCTTTCGATGAAATGCACTTGGTTTCAACCAGGAGCTGTTGTAATTGGGTGTAGGAAATGTGTTCTGATTTTCTCCATCCTAACGGTACACTAAAAGGTGTTCTGGAGTCTCCTCTTTTACCTGCAAAGGCAATGAGAGCATTTGCCATGCAAACACTCCTAGGTCAGAACTAAATATGGAGACAGTTGTTGGGAAAGCTAAATCTAAATGCAAAAGATGGATCATTAGAGTGGAGTGAGCAGCTGTGCTCCTTGAAAGAGCTTTTTCAGCTTTTATGGGGTAAACACACTTGTCTTGGTCATTTTATTGGGGTAATCCCAAGCACAAGTACAAGCTGGGTGGAGAATGGATTGAGAACAGCCCTAAGGAGAAGGACTTGGGGGTGCTGGTGGATGAGAAGCTCAACAGAAGCTGGCAATGCGCGCCTGTAGCCCAGAAAGCCAACTAGATCCTGGGCTGCATCCAAAGTATTGTGTCCAACAGGGCAAGGGAGGGGACTCTACCCCTCTACTTTGGTCTCGTGAGACCTCACCTGGAGTCCTGTGTTCAGTTCTGGAGTCCTCAGCACAGGAAGGACGTGGATCTGTTGGGGAGAGTCCAAAGGAGGCCATGCAGGTGATCCAAGGGCTGGAGTACCTCCTATACAAAGACAGGCTGAGAGAGTTGGGTTTTTTCAGTATGGAGAAGAAAAATCTCTGGAGAGACCTTGTAGCAGCCTTCTAGTAGTTAAAGGAGACTATGGAAAAGCTGCAGAGGGGCTCTTGATAAGGGACTGCAGGGATAGGACGACGGGGAACAGTTAGAAGCTGAAAGAGGGGAGATTTAGATGAGCTCTTGGGCTGAAATGTTTTCCTGTGTGGATGGTGAAACACTGGCCAAGTCGCCCTGAGAAGTGGTGGCTGCCCCATCCCTGGAGGTGTTCAAAGCCAGGTTGGATGGGGCTTGGAGCAACTTGATCAAGTGGGAGATGTTGGAACTGGATGGGTACAAGGAGAGTTGGAACTGGATGATCTTTGAGGTCTCTTCCAGCCCAAGCCATTTATGAATCCATGATTTTTCACCAGATACTACCTCTGTGCAAGTAAAATAACGCATGGACTGATACTCAAAAGTCATTTGTTTGTCAATTTGTCCTGATACACCATCAGGTTTCATAGGAGATTTCTTTTGACAGAGATGTGAATAAAAGAAAGTGAATGAAGGATTGGAAGAGCTGATTTATAAGGAAAGATTAAAAGTAATGCATGTGCATTATTTATGCATAACCCAGGGAGACACGGAAAGCACCTGCGTGTCTCAGCAAGATGTAAATGCTGGGGGTGGGGGACGAGGTGTGGGGGTTGACTGGGATTAAATTTATAACTGTGAGCTGAAATTCAGAGATTGTAAATGCCGGGAGAAGAATAAAAACACCTCTCTGAGACAGAATTGTGAATGCCCCGTCTCTGGAGGTGTTCAAGGCCAGGTTGGATGGGACCTTGGGCAGCCTGACCTAGTGAGATGTCCCTGCCCATGGCAGCGGGGTTGGAACTAGATGATCTTTTAAGGTCCCTTCCAACCCAAACTATTCTATGATTCTGTAGAGATGTTGTTCAGTGTAACGAGACTTCAGAAACTCCACCTGACAATGTTCTTGATACGCCACACTAGAACAGTTCTACATTGGCTGGTTTGACCTTCTTCATGGTGTCTCCCCTTTGCTGTCCTCTGATGTATTTCTGAGAGTGGCTTTGGTTTGCATTTCAGGGCTGCTTTCGGCAAAGAGTCAGAAGTTCTCATTGGAAACCTGGGAGATAAACTCATCCCTCAACAGGAGATCCTGCGGGACGTCAGTGACCTGAAGGCCTTGGCCAACATGCACGAGAGCCTGGAGTGGTTAGCAGGTCGCACCAAGGCAGCCCTGTCCAACCTTTCAGCCACCCAGAGTAAGTAGCTCCCAGAGGAGAATCTCTATCTTAGAAATGGAAACTGGCATAAATATGTGATTTTAGCAGGAGTGGGCATCTTTTGTTCTGCATTTCAAAGCGGATTTATGTCAGAGGGAAGTAGAAAGCAAAGCAGCTTCATCTCTTTCTTCCTGGTGAATGCTGTGCTGTGACATCCGCTCAGAGTGTGGTAGGCATGACGTGAGGGTTCCAGGAGCATCCCTTCTAGCATAAGCTCTGAAGGGTCTTTCAGTGCTTGAGCTTTTCAGCTGTCCCTGCTAATGACATTGCACAGGAGCAGGTATCGGTGCCGAGACAGGTTTCATTTTCTTTAAAGCACTGCTAGATCACTGAATATTTAAAAATATAGATGTATTATAAATTCAGTAGAGAAATCGAACAGCTTTTAATGAGCAATGCCCTAACATGTATGTCACTGGGGCACTGATGCTCTGGCTGCAAAGGCAGAAGCAACCCTTGGTGAACTGAGGTGCCGAGAGGGCAGAGACAGGGGAGGCTGGAGACACCGATTCAGCTCCTGGCTGTCAAGAATCACCCGTGCTACCTTTGTGAGATCAATTCACTTCTCTCTGCTTCAGCTTTCCCTCCTTCCCCCAGGGAACAGTGATTTTTTTTCTGTCTGGAAAGGGCTAGAGACGTGATTAGAGTGTCTTCTTATCGCTGCCATCGGTGCTGTCTGCATGGGGTCACGTTCAACCAAGGGTTGTGTCTGTGCACCAGGAGTAGAGCTCAGCATAAGCAGACCTCAGCTCTGCTCCTTTCCAACAATGCCTTTCCACTGTTATTAACTCGCCAGTAGCTCAACTGACATGGGGTTTCCTTGACCAAGGGCTTGGGTCTCACCTGCCTGCTGAGATGCTGATTGATGAGAAGCTCAATATAAGCTGGCAAGGTGTGCTTGTAGCCCTGAAGGCCAACCATATCCTGGGCTATATCAAAAGAAGCGTGGCCAGCAGGGCGAAGGGAGAGGATTCTGCCCTTCTATTCCCTCTCTTGTGAGACCTCATCTGGAGTATTGTGTCCAATTCTGGAATCCTCAACATAAGAAAGATGTGAAACTGTTGGAATGGGTCCAGAGAAGGGCTACAAGGATTATCAATGGGCTGGAGCACCTTGCATATGAGGACAGGCTGAGAGTTAGGCTTGATCAGCCTGGAGAAGTGAAGGCTCCGATGGGACCTTATAGCGACCTTCCAGTACCTGAAAGGGCTGCAAGAAAGCTGGGGAGGAACTTTTTACAGAGGCTTGTGGTGACAGGACGAGAGGCAATGGGTATAAACTGGAGAGGGGCAGATTTAGATTGGACATAAGGAGGAATTTCTTCACTATGAGGGTGGAGAGGCCCTGGCACAGGTTGCCCAGGGAAGTTGTGGCTGCCCCATCCCTGGAGATGTTCAGGGACAGGCTGGATGGTGCCTTGAGCAGCCTGATCTAGTGGGATGTCTCTGCTCATGGCAGGAGGGTTGGAACTGGATGGTCTCTAAGGTCTCGTCCATTCCAAACCATTCTTATTCTAGGATGATTGTGTGTTTTAGAAATATTGAACATTCCATGTTATCCAGGGGGTTTATTACACACAGCTGCCTGTGGTGTGGGAGGAGGCATCTTCACTGTGGTGTAGATGAGGAGCAGAGGAACAGAGAAGGGTTGCATAAGAAAAAAAGCCACACTGCTTGCTAGGATCCCAGGACTCGTGTAGTCGTAGTTAGTCTGCACAGCAATTCTGCAGTTTGTCGTGTGAACACAGAGCCTGGGAAGGTACCCACAGATGAGCAGGGCTGTGGGCAGCCAGATCTTCTGACCTCTCGTGGTCATCTGCTATTGAAAATCACCTTAACTTTATTTTCTGGGATGTGATGGGGGAAATTTGCTCATGCTAAATAAAGTCCTAGTGTTGTATCTCCATTAAATAATTGTCCCTCAACAGCAGAACATCTCTGGTTGGCTGCCAGTCCTTCCTATGGTTTATAACTATGCTCTAAAGCAGAGTCTTTAACTCTTTACTCCGGCTGTCCATCATCAGTTTGTTGGGATCCAGAAGAATAATTTCAGGGCAGGTTCAGATTAGACATCAGGAAAAATTTCTTCACCAAAAGGCACTGGCAGAGGCTGCCCAGGGAGGTGGGTGAGTCCCTGTCTCTGGAGATGTTTAAAAGCCAGGTCGATCATAGAATCATAGAATATTTTGGGTTGGAAAGGACCTTAAAGTTCATCCAGTTCCAACCCCCTGCCATGGGCAGGGGCACGTTCCACTAGATCAGGGTGCCCAAGGCCCCTTCCAACCTGGCCTTGAACACCTCCAGGGATGGGGCATCCACAGCTTGATGAGGTGAGATCCACAACCTGAGATGAGGTGCTCGGGGATATGGTTTAGTAGTGGACAGGTATGGTTGGACTCGATGATCTCAAAAGTCTTTTCTGGCCGAATGATTCTATAATTAAGATTATACAATCAGCTAACAATTAAATACCCAAAATGCTACAGGTAGGTTTAATATTCCTGTAACCCGATCTCTGAATTCTCTATAGCAGAATGACAAGAAGAGCTGCTGTGCTCTCACAGAGTGTACTTTAGAAGATTATAAAAAGAAATAAAACAAAAACCAATAGAAAATGTTATCAAAGTTCAGCAGCCAAATATTTATTCACCGAACTTTAGTTACTGGGAGAGATCTTGGGGTTGAGATGATGTGCTCTGACAGTCAACACTCTTAAAAATGAAAACGTCATTTATTATTTCAGTTCTAGCTGATACTCAAATTTTTTAATAAATCAATATTTTCCAAATGTAAAGGGGCACGAGCGTGACTTTCAGGCTTCTGAGAGGATGTTACACGCAGCAATGAATACATATAAAGGTACGAACCGTAATATTTCACTTGGCAGCATCCTCCTGACAATAAAAATTCATCTTCCTTTGTAATAACTTTATACCAATGCACTGAAATGTCTGTACACAAATGCCAGATGGATCTGAAACAAAAGGAAGAGCGAGTAGTGCTAGAAAATGATGGAGGCTGTTGACCTCGTGGTTATAAATGAAACTGGGTGAAGTCTATCTCATAAATGGAACATCAATAGAGCTGACTGCGATCTATACGGGAGAAGTAGAAAGCGATGCCTTGGGGCGGAGGTGGTGGTGTAAGTCAGATGTATTTACAAATCCACGAGCAATGGTGATATACAGGGGAATGCAATTCTTTGGAGGAAGAAAATGGAGAATAAGCAACAGAGGAAAAATGAGATTAGATGTCTCTTTCCATCCAACCTGGGCAGGAGGAGAGCAATGCAAATATGCTCAGACTGAGCTGGAAGGAGGAAGGATTAAAACTACACTATGGTGTTAATGCCATAATACTCAGCTATCATAGGAGTTGTTCTGTTCTCTTCTGTCATGAGAGATTCTCACCTGAATTTCTCATCATCTCACTGATGGAAGCCACAGGCTGTTAATGAGCATCAGAGGAGAGAGGAAGGGAAATAACTAACTGAAAGTAAAGGTAAATATAGGAGGTTTCTATCAAGCACAGAAGCTCACCAAATTCAGACTCATTGCCGTAAGTGGAGCCCAGCTTTGTCATTTCAGTATCAGTAATTTTGACTTTAAGACATGCCCACGTAGAATCATAAAATCATTTAGATTGGAGAAGTCCTATACTATCAAGTCCAACCATCAGCCCAGCCCCACTGTGCCTACTAAGCTGTGTCTCATAGTGCCATGTGTAAACATTTGTTGAACACCTCCAGGGATGGAGACTCCACCACTGCCCTGGGCAGCCTCTGCCAGTGCTTCACTGCTCTTTCAGGAAAGAAATTTTTTCCAAACTTAAGCTCCCTTGGCGCAAGTTGAGGCCATTCTTGCTCATCCTGTCACTTGTTACTTGGGAGAAGAGACCAACACCCATCTCGCTACAACCTCCTTTCGGGGAGCTGTAGAGAGTGATGAGGTTTCCCCTCAGCCTCTTCTTTTCCAAGCTAAAAAGACCCAGTTCCCTCAGCTGCTCCCAAAACCCTGATGCTCCGGACCCTTCCCCAGCTTCGTTGCCCTTCTCTGAACGTGCTCCAACCACTCAATCCATCACGTACTGAGGAGCCCAAAACTGAACCCAGAACTCAAAGTGTGACCTCACCAGCACCAAGTACCATGATCCCTTCCCTACTCCTGCTGGCCACACCGTTTTGGATCCGAGCCCAGATGCTCTTGGGTACACTGCTGGTTCATGTTCACCGAGTGTGATACCCAGGTATTCCAGTTTAATTGAACCAGAATTTATTTGTTTATCACAAACCAACAGGCCATGAGTCGCTCAGCTTACTTCTTTGGTAGCTGACTTTGGGCAGGTGGCAATTGTTACATTTCTCTGAATGACACTGTCTTTGTCTTTATTTTTCTTCTTGGACTAGACACTCCATTGAAGTGTCTGTGCTTGTAGAAGAGCAGTCATCTCACTAACTGGTAGCAGTGGCGGGGTTTTATCTTCCATGCTTCTCACAGGTTAGAGCAATGAGTGATAAGAACATACATCACGGTCTTTGATTTTATCTCTTTTCTGTCTCAGCAACTTGAGATTAAATCTTGGTCCCACCTAGGGCATCATCAAAGCCTTCAGTGAGTGACCGGGATCAAAGTTGATGCAACACCAGACACGCCATAATCTCCAACAAGTCCATGGTGTGGTGGTGGTGGCCCTGTATTGCTTCAGTGCAGAACGTAGGTTCCAGCAAAGCTTCCTTGGCTGCAAATGGACAATTCATATCCGTAGCTCCAAGTGTTTAGAAAGCACAAGATAGAATTGGGCAGGTATGGACATGGTTTGGGAAATCCTAAAAAGGGGGCTACCTCTTGGTGGCTTTCAGGGTAGGCTGTCAAAAGGCCCCTTCTTGAGATAAGAATTCAATAACCTTTTGCTGTGGCTGTGCCACAATTATCACTCATTTAAAAACAGTCTTGCTAATAGAGTGTTTTATCATGCTGGGCAGTCTCTGCATTCTTCATTATTTAGTGTTTGCTAAGCTGATGGCTCTTCCCTAGCTCTTCCCTTATCTACACTCCTTCAGAATTGGATTTTATATTCTCCGAACCAGTCAGATATGACAAAACCATTTTCTTTCGCTCTTGTCTTTTGAGGGAATACAAACTTCTTTTTAACAATAACCATTTAAGGATTAAAGTTGCTGGAAGAAGATGAGTTAACCGAGGAAGTCAAGTAGATTTTTAAATAGGCTTTATATGAAAATGGAAGTAAGGTTTACTCTCCTCTTCTTCTCCTGCTTCTCTGCCATGTCATAAACAGATGTAATACACACTCATCCTTTTCCCTTCCCAGAGCTTCAGCCTTCTAAAACCCTCTGAATATTTTACACAGAAGGAATTATTTTGCACGATGAAGGAGTTGGGACAATCTTTACATTTTTAATGTGGTTGCATGCTGTGTGTAGGTAGAAAGATGAAAGATTAGCCATTAGCTTACTGAGTTGCAGCTACTCTTTTTAATTCAGCCGGCTGTTGGCATCTTGTTATTTCAGGTCGCTGTAGTCAGCAGTTAATAACTGACTGCCTTAAAGACTGAGCTTGAAATCGTGTTCTCATGGAGCTCACAGGAAACAGGATTGTCTTTTTCTTCTAGATCATAGAGTCAGAATGGGTTGAAGGGACCTTAAAGACCATCCAATTCCAACCCCTTGCCATGGGCAGGGACACCTCCCACTAGATCAGGCTGCCCAAGGCCCCATCCAACCTGGCCTTGAACACCTCCAGGGATGGAGGAGCCGCAACTCCCCTGGGCAACCTGTGCCAGTGGCTCACCACTCTCTTGGTGAAGAAATTCCTACTTATCTCCAGTCTAAATCTGCCCCTCTCCAGTTTATATCCATTGCCCCTCATCCTATCACTACAAGCCTTCGTGAACAGTCCCCCCACAGCTTTCCTGTAGCCCCTTTCAGGTACTGGAAGGTTGCTATAAGGTCTCCTCAGAGCCTTCTCTTCTCCAAGCTGAACAACCCCAATATCCTTCCACTGAATCAGGTTGCTCAAAGCCCCATCCAGCTTGGCCTTGAACATCTTCGGGGACAGAGCATCCACGACTTCTCTGGACAACGTGTGCCAGATGGCTGACCCTGTTACTGCAGTAGCAGAAACTAGAAGCTGACCTCACAATAACTGAAGAAAAATATGAGTACATATTTAGAAGTAACTGCTGAAGCTCACTCCTGCCTATCTGTGGGGAAAACACCCTGGTATTGGAGGACCTGCATGGGAAACCTGCCTGGTGGGGTAGTAGAGTCATCATCCCTGGAGGTGTTCAAAAACATGTAGATGTGGTGCTTTCAGACCTAGTTTAATAGGCATGTTGGTATTGCGTTGATGATTGGACTTGATGAACTTAGAGGTCTTTCCTAACCTTAATGATTCCATGATTCTATGAAACCTCCTCCAAAGGCTCACTCCATCACTGGAACTGTTGTACCCTTGAGGACATCTTAACCCTGCTGCTGTCAGCAAAGCTGTACCTGCAATAAAACCAACAGGATGAAGCCATTGCTACCTGCTTGTCACTCCACAGCCATGAATTGCAGTTGCTCACAGGCAGAGCTGGGTCTCTGCTCTGGTGATTTGCATTCGACACAGAGCTAATTACTGTGCTCGGTTAAGCCATCTGCATACAGGTTTAATGAGAAATGTGGTAACGCCACATTCCCTTTCCAAAGTGGGGGTTTGCAGAGATTGTTGGGAGACCATGAATCTCCAGCTCTCCCTCCTCATTTCACATGAGCCGTATTCTGTCTCCCCCTCTGACCGTGGCCTTCCTGTCCCCACCTCTGCCATCAGTCCCATCATGACAGCCGTAAGCAGGGTTTTTAAGCGATGTCGATACATCAAAGTGATGCAGATGCCAATATTCACATTGGGAGATAAATCCCTCTTATTCTTCCCGAGGAAGTGCTTTCCCATTGGACTCTTACGTCTCTATTTTTTAACCATCCCAGCAGTTCAAGTTGCATCTCACTCCATACAAAAAGCCAATGTGGAGTTTTTTACTGGCAAAGGCTTTATTTGGGAATCCAACAATTTTCCTGTAGCACTCAGTTCCCTCTGCCACATAGCACTATAATCCTGTGGTTTTGGAATTGGAGACCTCAGTCTTGTGTGGGGTTGTGAACGGGCCAGATTTAATTCCTGAGGATCATGGAATCATGGAATCATAGAATCATAGAATGGTTTGGGTTGGAATGGACCTTAAAGTCCATCCAGTTCCAAACCCCCTGCCATGGGCAGGGACACCTCCCGCTGGACCAGGCTGCTCGAGAGCCCATCGAACCTAGCCTTGAATACCTCCAAGGATGGGGGATCCACAGCTTCCCTGGGCAAGCTGGGCCAGTGCTTCATCACTCTCATCATGAAGAATTTCTTCCTAATGTCTAATCTAAATCTTCCCCCTTCCAATTTAAAGCCATTCCCCCTCATCCTGTTTCTCCATGGCCTTGTAAAACATCTTTCCTATAGCCCTTTCAGGTACTGGAAGGCTGCTTTAAGGTCTTCCTGGAGCCTTCTCTTCTCCAGGCTGAACAACCCCAGCTCTCTCAGCCTGTCCTCATGGCAGAGGTGCTCCAGCCCTCCGATCATCTTTATGGGCTCCTCTGGACCCGTTCCAACACTTCCGTCTTCTTCTTGTATTGGGGATTCCAGAACTGGACACAGAATTCCAGATGAGGTCTCATGAGAGTGGAGTAGAGGGGCAGAATCCCCTCCCTCGCCCTGCTGCCCACTCTGCTTTGGATGCAGCCCAGGACACAGTTGGCCTTCTGGGCTGTGAGTGCCCATTGCTGGCTGATGTCGAGCTTCTCATCAGCCAGCACCCCAAGTCCTTCTCCTCAGGGTTGCTCTCAATCACATTGTCCCCCATCCTGTATTGAAACGACGGGTTGCCCCAACCCAGGTGTAGGACATAGCCCTTGGCGTTGTTGAACCTCATGAGGTTCACACAGCCCCACTTCTCCAGCTTGTCCAGGTCCATCTGTATAATATCTCATCCTTCTGTTGTGAGAAAGAAATAAAATCACAAGAAAAGCAACAATAAAGCTTAGGAGTCGTTGGCTTTCCCTGTTTATGTTGCAAAACGAGCATGGCTTTTCCCTAGTAGCTCAGTCGTGTTAGGGATGCTATTAGGATGCAGTTTGGCACATCAGTGAATTTTTAAGGTGTTATAAAATGAGGCATTATAAAATATAAGGTGCTATGAAATTTAGGGGCATTGCAGGGTGTGCAAGGACAGTTTGGCCGTTTTGAAGTGTCTGAAAGGACACATTCAGCCTCACCTTATTTATCCAGAGTGCTTCTGAAGCAGGTTATTTTCTCTTGCTCAGGGGATAAATCACCCCCAAATCAAAGGGAATCACCCTTTCACCCCAAAATCAAAGGGCAACTTGTGGAAGATGCCTTCACCACTACCTTCTGCCCTCCAGACTGGCAGTAGTTCAGGTGAACTATGATTTCATTCAAATGCAGGAGGAGAAAAAAAAAGGGTTGTGCTACAGCTTTTAACCAAATAGAGCAGCTTTCTGTCACCAGCTGACTCTTATTAATGAGAATGGTGAGCATTTGCATGGCATTTTCCAGCGGTAGAGCTCAAAAGGCTTTGAAAAGGTTAGTGAAGGCCATTAGAGGATGAAGACTATCCCAGACCACTTTGCAGCTGGAGGGTCAGCCTCCCCTTTTGCCTGGCTCTCTGTGCCTCTTCGTTCTGAAATAAGCTTTGATGGCTGATAGAAAGCATCCTGCACCACTCGAGAAAGCGATGCCTTTTAAAATTGATGTCGGAGCCCCTTTATACCACTCCACCGGAGGAAAGGAGCTATAATTTACAGTCACTTTAAGGCCCCCTTTCTGCTGACAGAGTGGTGGAAAGGGGGCACAGTACAAATGAAAATCAGTGGTAAAATTGATGCCTTTCATTTCGTACTCAGGCCACACAGCGGTGGTGAACTCAGACAGGTCTTTGTGTTTAACCCTGGTGTTTCTAATGAACTGAATTCAGCTCTTAAATGGGGCTATATTTCTCTCAAGTTGGAGCTTATTTTTTTCCTGTCACGGAACTTGTAACACGTCTTGCTGTATTGATTGCTCACGGGGAACTTTTTTTCTGTAGAGATCTATTAATAGAGAACCTTATTTAAAAGCCAGATTAAAGATGATCAACACGTGCCTGACCTCACGCAGGAGAAGGACATCACGAATGCTGTTGCTTTGTTATTGCCACCAGAGTCAAGTTCTTTCTAAAATAGAAAAAGCTGCAAATTTCTAGCAAATGTAAAACATCTCCTAGTTACTTAAGAAGATGAAGCATAGAATGGCTTGAGTTGGAAAGGACCTTAAAGCCCATCCAGTTCAAACCCACCTGCCATGGGCAGGGACACTTCCCACTAGATCAGGCTGCCCAAGGCCCGGGGTTTTTAACCTGGAGAAAAGGAGGCTGAGGGGAGACCTTATCACTGTCTGCAACTCCCTGAAAAGTTATAGAAAGGTGGGTGCTGGTCTCTTGTCCCAAGCAAGAAGTGATAGGACAGGAGGAATTGGTCTCAAGTTGCACCAGGGGAGGTTCAGATTAGACATCAGGAAAAATTTCTTCACCGAAAGTGTTCTCAGGCCCTGGCAGAGGCTGCCCAGGGAGGTTGCAGAGTCCCCATCCCTGGAGGTGTTTAAAATATGGGGAGATGAGGTGCTCAGGGATCTGGTTTAGTAATGGACAGGTATGGTTGAACTTAATGATCTCAAAGGTCTTTTCCAGCAAAATGATTTTGTGATTCATAATACAATCAACCAGAACAACTTTTTCCCTCACGCAGCTGTTCACACATTGTCTGAATGGCAATCTAGTGTCCCAGGGAGATCCATTTCTACCTCTGCTTTGCTCACTGTTTGATCAGGGTCATATATACTGAGTTTATATCTACAGGGTGTTTTATAAGTGGATGCAAGTTCACCATATCCATGCCCTGAGCTGACCACAGTTACATGAATGTTGATAATCCTGTGATAAGCACAGAATCATTTAGGTTGGAAAGGACTTTTAAGACCACGGAGTCCAGCTGTAAGCCTAAAACTGTGAAGTCCACCACTAAACCATATCCCTGAGCACCACTTCTACAGTTCTTTTAAAGTCCTTCAGGAATGGTGACTGCACCACTTCCCTGGGAAGCCTCTGCGAATGCTTAACAACTCTTTCTGTGAAGTAGTATTTCCTAATATCCAATTTAAACATTCCCTGGAACAACTTAAGGCTTTTTCCTCTTGTCCTATTTCTTTTTACTTGAGAGAAGAGACCAACACCCACCTGGCTCCAACCTCCTTTCAGGTAGTTGTAGAGAGCAATGATGTCTCCCTTCAGCCTCCACTTCTCCAGGCTAAACAATCCCAGTTCCCTCAGACACTCTTCATCACACGTGTGCCCCATAACCTTCCCCAGTTCCATTTCTCTTCTCTGGATATGCTCCAGCCCCTTGATGTCCTTCTTGTACTGAGGGACCCAAAACTGAACCCAGGATTTTGAGGTGCAGCCTCACCAACGCCGAGCACAGGGGGACAATCCTTTCCCTGTTCCACCAGAAGACCATGGACTAGAAAGAACCACCAAAAATTTGTTCGCGACAGGAAAGTGGTAATATTGACCTTTGAGACCAGGAAGGAGCTGGTGACCTTGTGAAGACACAATGACTGTTTTGGTAAAGCCCCAGAATTAAAAGATTCTTTTGGTGTGTTTTATAACTTTCACAACTAAATTTCAAACCTCAGATATGGATCTGCTTCGGTAAATCCCAGGGAGTGAAACCATACAGTTATCAGCCAACTAAAAGCTCTTGGTTTCTTGTCAAAGTGATCTCCTATTGCCTTTCAGTGCCTTTTTTCCCCCTTGTATGTCTGCAGTGAAGCTGTTCTTTCGGATTAGTGGCTGCTGCTTTCGCCAGCCTCGATGCTTTACATCAAACATTTAATGGTTAGAAAATGAGACGTTGTTTTTCTGACCTTGATGCTCAGCATTTCTGGTTCTCCATCTCATACAATAGACGCACCACCGTGCTGCAGTCCCAGTATTGATCTGGTGCCGTGGGGTCAGCACTTAGCTTACCATCATGATTACACTAATTACTCTTGCTCCATCTTTCTTACCTCCCACCCACCAGCCTTAAGCACGGGGGTTTGTCATGTAAATAAGTGACCTAATTAGCAGTGCTTTCAAACCATTTTACAATGAGGATCCCTCATGAGTAATACCAGCAAATCAAGGGTTTTGTGGAAATAACTCCACAAAGAGCCTGCTGTCCTCTCCAGTTGGTTCAATGCATTAGGTTCTATTTATCTCTTCAGAAGAAAATGACTCATTGGTGTCAAAGTTTAATAGCAGTCGATTCCCCAGCTTCTCCTTTGCTTGTTAGAGGTGACAGCTCACTATAGAGTGGAAGGGGCAAAATCATTTTCAAAACTGAGTGACCTGACTCAAAAGGATGGCCAATCGTTGATGCCATCAGTGAGTCACGTTGCCATGGTGCCTGGGCTATAGGGTTCTTCTGACCTAGCCAGCATTTAGATTGGTACGGAACTTGGAGGAAATTACTCTTAAATAAGCAGGAATTGTGAAGAAGTCAGACAATGAGGCTGATGCAGCTGATGCGCAATGTAGGTGATGTTTATGCTGACGTTAAGACCATCTTTGGGCTTGTCTCCTTTCCTGTGAGTGGGTTCTGTGTTTTGCATTCATAGAAGCAAAGAATAATTAAGATTGGAAAAGACCTCTGAGATCAATAGGCTGAGAGAGTTGGGGTTGTTCAGCCTGGAGAAGAGAAGGCTCCGAGGAGATCTTAAAGTGACCTTCCAGTATCTCAAAGGGGCTACAAGAAAGCTGGGGAGGGACTGTTCATAAAAGCTTGTGGTGATAGGATGAGGGGGTATAGGTATAAACTGTAGAGGGGCAGATTTAGACTGGGCATAAGGAAGAATTTCTTCACCACGAGAGTGATGAGGCACTGGCCCGGGTTGCCCAGAGAAGTGGTGACTGCTCCATCCCTGGAGGTGTTCAAGGCCAGGTTGGATGGGGCCTTGGGCAGCCTGATCTAGTGGGAGGTGTCCCTGCCATGGGTTGGAACTGGATGATCTTCAAGGTCCCTTCCAACTCGAACTATTCTATGATTCTATGATCATCAAATCCAACTGGCAGCCCTATGCCTACTAAACCATGTTCCAAAATGCTACATCTACCTGCTTTTTGTACACCTCCAGTGATGGAGACTCCACCACTGCTCTAGGCAGCCTCTTCCAATGCTTCACCACTCTTTCAGGAAAGAAATTTTTCCTGATATCCTATCTAAACCTCCCCTGATGCTACTTAAGGCCATTTCCTCTCATCCTGTCACTTCTTACTTGGGAGATGAGACCAACACCCACCTTACTACAACCGCCTTTCAGGCTGTTGTGGAAGGCAATGAGGTCTCTTCTCAGCCTCCTCTTCTTTAGACTGTTCTTTGTCTTGCATTTGAAAACTCTTAGTAACTCCCATAGATATTCAGATTCACACCTTCCTCTCTATCCTCCTGGACAAGACTCATTCATTCTCCTTTGTCTTCCAGCACAGATTGCCCTACTGCTCCTCCTCTTGCTTTGCAAGCCAATCTATTAAAAACAAACTGCTTCCATAGGGACAAATGTAAGCAATGGTCTTTCTTCATACCAATACCCCATTACTTTGATGATAATCATAAATTGTAAGCGTTATCACTTCTAGAAAGAGAAACTGTCTGAAAACATACAATTAACTTTCACAAAATGAAGCTACTTAGATGAGGCTTAGCTGAAAACTTAAAATCATAGAATGTCCTTGGTTGGAAGGGACCTACAAGGATCGTTGAGTCCAACTCCTGTCGCTGCACAGGAAGAGCTCAACATTCACACCATGTGTCTTCCTGGGAGCTCTTGCAGTGCTCCACCACCCTCTGGGTGAAGAACCTTTACTAATATCCAGCCTAAACCTCCCCTGACACATCTTCGTGCCATTCCCTTTGGTAACTGATTCTACTTTAGCTCAGACCAAAACAGAAAGGAAAAAGTTAAATTTACGCTTGTGTTTGCGAGAGAAGTTATGTGGAATCATTGATGGTTTGGAGCATCACCCCCTTTTCTGGCCCAGTTGGCCAGTCCCTTAGAGAAATTATAGAATCATAGACTCGTAGAATGGTTTGGGTTGGAAGGAACATTAAAGAGTATCCAGTTTCATCTCCTCTGCCATGGACAGGGACACCTCCCACCAGACCAGGCTTCTCAAAGCCCCATCCAATCTGGTCTTGAACACCTCCAGGGATGGGGCATCCATGATTCCTCTGGGCAATCTGGGCCAGGGCCTCACCACCCTCATGGTGAAGAATTTGTTCCTAATGTCTAATCTAAATCTTCCCCTTTCCAGTTTAAAGCCATTCCCCCTTGTCCTATCACACCAGATCCTTGAAAAAAAAGTCCCTCCCCAGCTTTCTTGGAGCCCCTTCAGGTACTGGAAGGCTGCTCTTAGGTCTCCCTCCACAACCTTCTTTTCTCCAGGCTGAACAACCCCAACTCTCTCAGCCTGTCCTCATAGCAGAGGTGCTCCAGCCCTCGTGTCATCTTCATGGCCTCCTCTGGACCCATTCCAACAGTTCCATATCCTTCCTGTGTTGGGAATTCCAGAACTCAACACAGGACTCCAGATGAGGTCTCACAAGCATGGAGTAGAGGGGGAGAATGTCTTGATCCTTCAGTTTTTAGTTCAAGGCTCAGTTATGCAGCTTTATGAGTGCCCTAATACCAATCATTGCTCTTTTCTTTGCTGGTTCCGAGGAAGCCTCGTGCTGGTTGACAGCTCTTTATAGCTTTGGGGTTTTTTTATTAATCCAACTGCATGGCCAAAACTCATCTTCCTTATTCTTTTAGCTGCCAAAAAATTAATCAATTCAATTCACAGAGGACACATCTTAACAGTGGTGTGGAGAAACTTCCATTAAGTCGACGCAGCACTGTCTGTTGTTCCCCTCGATTCACACATTGATGCGAATTTTTCTGTAATCTTCACAAATGCCCAGCGTTCCTGCTCGATGCTCGTCAGTGAGTTAACAGCAGAGCTGGCATCCGCTGAGTCAGATACCATAGAAATGTCATTAATTCGATGGTTTTGGTGTACTGATGGACAAAAAGCTGGACGTGAGCCAACAATGTGCACTTGTAGCACAGAAGGCCAACCATGTCCTGGGCTGCATCAGAAGAAGCATGGCCAGCAGGGCGAGGGAGGGAATTCTCCCCATCTATTCTGCTCTCGTGAGACCCACCTGGAGTTCTGTGTCCAGTTCTGGAATCTCCAACATAAGAAGGATATGGAACTGTTGGAACGATCCAGAGGAGGCCACGAAGATGATACGAGGGCTGGAGCACCTCTGCTATGAGGACAGGCTGTGAGAGTTGGGGTTGTTCAGCCTGGAGAAGAGAAGGCTCCAGGGAGACCTTAGATCAGCTTCCAGTCCTTAAAGGGGCCTACAGGAAAGCTGGGAAGGGACTTTTTAGCAAAGCCTGTTGTTACTGCACAAGGAGTAATGGTTTTAAACTAAGGAATGGGAGACTTAGTCTGGATATGAGGAAGACATTTTTAACAGCGAGGATGGTGAAACACTGGCACGGGTCGCCTAGGGTGGTGGTTGAGACTTCATCCCCGGAAACATTCAGGTTCAGGTTGAATGGGGCTCTGAGTAACCTGATCTAGTTAAAGGTGTCACAACTCCTGCAGGAGGGTTGAACTGTATGACCTTTAAAGGTCCCTTCCAACTCAAAGCATTCTATGATTCTATGTCTATTTTGAATGCTGTGAAGTATTCTTTATTAACAGTTGAGCTAAATTCATCTCCATTGGCTCTGAGGTCATGAGAAACAGCTGGCCTTAAGGTTTTCTGTTTTCCTTCCACTCAATTTTGCTCATTCGTTCTCAGATGTTCATAATTTGTGAAAGATCATTTTCTGCCTGTTGAAACCAGTGATGAATCAGTAAAGGTACTAGTTTGGGGATGAATTTTTGATGCTGTGTAGATTGATGGAAGTCAAGCATTGGAACAGGCTGTCCAGGGAAGTGATGGAAGCCCCATCCCTGGAGGTGTTCAAACAACATGTAGCTGTGGCACTTTGGAACATGGTTTACTAGTCACGGTGGTGTTGGCTGATGGTTGGACATCATAGAATGGTTTGGGTTGGAAGGGACGTCAAAGCCCATCCAGTTCCACCCCCCTGCCATGGGCAGGGACACCTCCCACTGGATCAGGAGTCTCAAAGTGCCATCCAACCTGACCTTGAACACCTCCAGGGATGGGGCAACCATGACTTCTCTGGGCAACCTAGGCCAGGCCCTCACCACCCTCACAGGAAAACATTTCTTCCTAATGTCTAATCTAAATCTTCCCTCTTTCAGCCTCAGACGAAGAGCCCCATGTCAGCTTTCCTGGAGGGCCCCTTTCAGTACTAGAAGGCTGCTATATGGTCTCCTTGATGATCTTAAAGATCTTTTCCAAGTTTAATGATTCTATGATTCTCCAATTCTAAGTTTTTCTATTGCCTTCACCTTGTCTTTGCTTTTGCCCTGTCTTTAATGAAGATAAGGCGAAGCACGTGGGTGGTTTTTCCTAGCCAAGGACAAAGATGAGTGGGAAACACTGAGCAGGCAAAAACTTCTTTCTGTAACTCAAAAGCAGATGAATGGGTTTTTACTAAGCTTTCTAAATCAAATTGTTTCTAAGCTAATAGAATTCAGCCCAAGAAATTATATTTCTGAGAGGAATAGGAAGGGGAAAGTTGTTTTATAAATTGCTGAGAAGAGAAAAATATAACACGGAAGACGTGTTTGTAGTTGAGGAGCACTGGAACGGCAAACCCCGGACTTTTCAAAGATATCCTTCCTTATGGAAAGTTTTCACCTCAATAGCTTTACTGCTCTTTGCACCACCTACACCTTTTTTGATAACAGCCCTGAGGAGAAGGACTTGGGGGTACTGGTGGATGAGAAGCCCAATATGAGCTGGCAATGTGCGCTCGCAGCCCAGAAGACCAACCATGTCCTGGGCTGCATCCAAAGCAGTGGGACCAGCAGGGGAGGGAGGGCATTCCACTCTTCTACTCTGCTCTGGTGAGACCTCACTTGAAGTCCTGCGTTCAATTCTGGGATCCTTAGCACAAAAGGACATGGATTTGTTAGAGCAAGTCCAGAACAGGCCAGGAAGATGATCTGAGGGCTGGAGCACATCCTGTAGGAGGACAGGCTGAGAGAGTTGAGGTTGTTCAGCCTAGAGAAGAGAAGGCTCCAGGGAGATCTTATAAGAGCCTTCCAGTGCTTAAAGGGAGCCTACAGGAAAGCTGAGGAGGGGCTCTTTATCAGGGTACGCAGGGATAGGATGCAGGGAAATGGTTTTAAGCTGATAGAGATGGTGAGGCACTGGCACAGGTTGCCCAGAGAAGTCATAAATGCCCCGTCCCTGGAGGTATTCAACGCCAGGCTGGATGGCGCTATGAGCAACCTAGTCCAGTGGTATGTGTCCCTACCCATGGTAGGAGGGTTGAAACTGGATGATCGGTAACGTCTCTTCCAACTCTTTCCATGATTCTGTGATAATTTCACTTCTTTCAGTGAGAAAAAACTGCTCTTCAGAGTTTTGGAAATTAATCAAGAGTTTTGGTGTTTTCTTTCAAGCCTTTTTGAGGCTTAAAGAACAGCATTGAGCAATCAAACCTTCGTAGCAGGTTATCCTGCAATGGTGCTAGGACCTCCCACCACACTTTTTACCTTGCCAGTCTAGCTCAGAGACACCTTTATTCACCCACCGCCCCCCATCCCGATAATCCCTTTCCCGAGGCTGCATATTTGCAGAAAGTAATGGAAAACAAACCACTTTTCAAGAAGTTATTGCCTTTTTAAAAGTGCTAATTTCCTTGTGAAATTTATGCCTGCCAGCAGAGGAGCTCCACAGGCAGCTCTAACGAGACAATTCATTAACTAGCAAGTGTACACATGCCATAAAAAGCATTAATTCACAAAATGAAAAACTAATAGAGTGTTTAGCCTGTTCTTTATCACTGGTGACAGCCTGTGCTCTCCTCATCATTAGTGTTTACTGAACTGATGGGGACTGCAGCCCAGCCTGCTTATCACCACTTATCGCAAATGAGGTCGCGTTGCTTTTTTCCAGCACGCTGCCTTGTCCCCTCTCCCACACTTGAATTTTAACATGGAGAGAGGCATGGAAGGAAGATCTCAGTGCCAGCCTTCAGTTTTGTCTTGTTTTTCATAGGTTTGGGGCATAAGTTGTCCTTCTTTCTCCTTCCTCATGCGAACCTCAAGGAGATTTGCAAGGGAAAATGCCATCCTTAAGTGTTATCAAGTCATAGAATCACGGGATGGTTTTGGTTGGAAGGGCCTTAAAGATTATCCAGTTCCAACACCTGTGCCATGAGTAGGGGCGTCTTCCGCTGGATCAGGTTGCTCAAAGCCTCGTCCAACCTGGCCTTGAATGCTTTCAGGGATGGAGCAGCCACAATTTCTCTGGGCAACCTGTGCCAGGGTCTCACCACCTTCACAGGAAAAACATTCTTCCTAATATCTAATCTAAATCTCCTCGGTTTCAGCTTCAAATCATTCCCCCCCATCCTGTCCCTGGAGTCCCTGCTAAAAGATCCCCTCTTCAACTTTCCTGCAGCCCCTTTCAGTACCGTGAGGCTGCTGAAAGGTCTCCCCGGAGCCTTCTCTTCTCCAGATTGAACAACCCCAACTGTCTCAGCCTGTCCTCCTATGGGAGGTGCTCCAGCTCTCGGATTATCTTCAGAGCCTTCTCTGGACTCACTCTAACAGATCCATTTCCATTCTGTGCTCAGGATTCCAGAACTGTAGACAGGACACCAGGTGGGATCTCACCAGAGCAGAGCAGAGAGGCTGAATCCCCTTCCTCACCCTGCTGGTCACATTCCTTTAGAGGCAGCCCAGGATGTGGTTGGCTTTCTGGGCTGCCAAGCACACATTGCCAGCTCATGTAGAGCTTCTCATCCACCAGTACCCCTAAGTCCTTCTCTTCAGTGCTGCTCTCAATAGATTCTCATCCCAGACTGTAATTGTACTTGGGATTGCTCCAACACAGATATCTTTCCATTCAGTCCAGAATCCCTTTACTAGAGAACAGGTTTCGTTAGTAAGAGTTTGCTATGAGTAACATTATTGAGAAACTCTCCCGGAGCTTGCTTTCTCTTTATTTCTGCTTGTCCTTTAAGTGTTGACATAACTTTGCCCATCCAGCACCAGTGAGTGGTTTTGCCATTGATCCCCGTAAAAGGTGAGCCAGACCAGTGCTGAGTATGTAGGTAATTCCATCCTCCTATCTCTTGTTTGATAAGTCTTGACCTCTTAAAGTATGTCCTTTCTTGGTATTTATTTTGTTTTAACAAGAATCTCCGTTCTCTGTGGTGTTGATCAGTCAATATGGGCAGCTGTGCATGGTAAACATTCTCCCTATCTCAGAACTTTGCAGGGGTCAGGGTGAAGGAGGGTGGTTGCAGTCATTTATGGGAGACTCAATGCTTGGCTTAGGTAGATGCTGGCTCTTGTAGCCTCTGCTCATGGCCTCCCATGCTTGTCTGTACCTACAAGTGTCTGTAGAAGCAAGCATGCGTAGAGACAAGCTCATCTTGGAGTAAAAAGTCAATCTTACCCATCATTGTGGAAGTGAAGATTAAAGCTCTGGTGTACAGAGCTACCATCCATGCCAGCCGCGTGGGCTATGGAGCCTTTCGGTTTGGAGCCGATGTGAAAAATACAGCTGGCATCAAAAATCAAGGTGTTAGATGCCAGATACACAAAGGCTTGCAGTGACAGGATGAGGGGCGATGGTCATAAACTGGAGAGGGGCAGATTTAGATTGGACATAAGGAAGAATTTCTTCATTATGATAGTGGTGAGGCACTGGAACAGGTTGCTCAGGGAAGCTGTGGCTGTCCCATCCCTGGAGGTGTTCAAGGCCAGGTTGGATGAAGCTTTGAGCAACCTGATCCAGTGGGAGGTGTCTCTGCCCATGGCAGGGGGTTGGAACTACTTGATCTTTAAGGTCCCTTCCAACCCAAACTCTTCTATGGTTCTATGAAGATACATAGAAGGTTGGACCAGTTGACCTTTAAAGGTCCCCCCAGTGCAGACTGTTCTATGACCTTGGAAGTCTTGGGAGATGTTATTGCTCATAATGATTATTTTTCTCTATATTTAAAATCTATAAAGACAATAATTCAGGTAAAGTGAGCAATGCAGCAATATCTACCTAAAACTCTTTAGTATTCAGCCGTATTGTTAAGCCATAATTTTAAGTATTCAGCCTTATCCTTCCAGTACCTAAAGGCGTCCTACATAAAAGCTGAGGAGGGGATCTTGATCAGGGAGTGCAAGGATGGGATGAAGGGGAAAGGTTTTAAGCTGAAAGAGAAGACATCTAGATTAAACATTAGGAAGAAATATTTTCCTTTGAGGGTGGTGGGGTCCTGGCCCAGGTTGCCCATAGAAGTTGTGACTGCCCCATCCCTGGAGGTGTTCAAAGCCAGGTTGGATGCGGCTTTGAGCAACCTGATCCAGTGGGAGGTGTCCCTGCCTATGGCACGGGGGTTGGAACTGGATGGGCTTGAAGGACCCTTCCAACCCAAACCATTCCATAATTCTGTAGTCTAAGTGGCCCAGAAGTTCACACTTCTTTAAAGGAAGGGGGAGGATGTCAAACCCAAAATCTAGGTTTGGTTCCTGAACTTTTGTAGCTCTGAAATGAATCTCCTGAACTTTGGGAGAATCAAAATCCAGTTCCAGATTTTGTAACTCGTTCCATTCCTTTTCTATAAAGCTACAGCTCTGAGATCCCCAAACAGACCAATTTAGAGGTAGGCAGTGAGTGATCTATGCCTTAGAGCATCACATAATACTCCTGCAGCCAGAAACCGATCCAAGTGGCCATATGTATTGCATATAGTTGTTGTTGTTCATTATTTCTTGAGCACCACAGGTGTACAGACTACTTTGAAAAGAATAAAAAGGTAAGGCCCCTGCTCCTCAGAGAGCTCACACTCTAAATTAGATCGAGACAGCATCTCGAGAGCGATAAGAGATCATAGTGGGAGGAAAGATGTGTAACCATGAAAAGAAAACTCTCTTGAAAGCAGAGTCCTGGTATTTATTTCCACCAAGAGTAAATCATTTGAGTTGATTTGCTTTGTCTGGCTTTCTTTGGTTGTTTAGGCTTTTTAATCTCCAGCAAGTTCTAACGAATCTCCCAGTTGCCATGGGTCAACATAGCCAGCTCCATACTGCTACATGGAGGTGATGTCCCTTGCCACTTGTGTCACCGTTCAGTCAGGCTATGGGCATCTCAGCAGTGTTCCTGTCACTCCCACAAAGCCCTTGCTCACCGGCATGACCACAGCAGAAGCTTTCTTTTATCCAGCTCTGGCCCAGATTGACAGATCGTGGCTTAAAAGAAAGCGAGGTCATAGAATGATAGAATGTCCTGAGTTGGACCCACAAGCATCATCAAGTTCAGCTCCTGTCCCTGCAGAGGGCAACCTCAACATTCACACCATGTGTCTGAGAGGTTGTCCAAAAGCTCCTGGAATATCAGCAGGTTTGGTGCTGTGACTGCTCCCCGTGGAAGCTGTTCCAGTGCTCCACCACCCTCTGGGTGAAGAACCTTTTCCTAATATCCACCTCTCCTGGTGCATCTTCCTGCCATTCCCTTGGGTTCTATCACTGGTCACCAGAGAGAAGAGCTCAGTGCCTGCTCCTGCTCCTTCCCTTGTGAGGAAGCTGTAAACTGTGATGAGGTCTTCCCTCAGCCTCTTCTTCTCCAGGCTGAACAGACCAAGTGACTTCAGCTGTTCCTCATATGGTTTCCCCTCTAAACTCTTCACCAACCTTGTGGCCCTCTTTTTTATTGGTGATGTATTAAAAAAAAATGTTAGTTTCCTCCTGCTTTTCAGCTTCAGAAGACAGAGGTCTCCTGGCATATGTCTTCCTTCAGAGATCTTGCTGAAATGTGTTCTTGGTGTTGTGTCTAATCATAGAATCATCAGGTTGGAAAAGACCTCTTGGATCATCAGGTCCAACCATTCCTATCTGCCACTAAACCATGTCCCTGAGCACTTCATCTATCCGTCTTTTAAATACCTCCAGGGATGGGGACTCCACCACCTCCCTGGGCAGCCTCTGCCAGTGCCCAATGAATGTGCACACTGTTCTGATGTATTCCATCTCCTTTAAGAAAACCTGGATAATCACATCTCTAATTCCTCCCAGCTTCACCCAGTGTTTTCCTTTCCTTAAAATAACCAGATATTCTTCTCTCTTGTTGGTGTTAGAGTAGCAATTTTGTCTCCCAGTGGCATCATCACCTCATGATGTTAAAAGCCATATGAACAGAAGACATGGATAAAAACATATTCTCCAGATTTTACACATTGGGAACAAAAACATGAGGAGAGAAAGTGGTACATGAGATCTCCAGCAGAGAGAAGAGTTAGCCCCAAGGATCCAAAGGCACAGTCCTAGACAGAATGATAGACTGGTTTGGGTTGGAAGGGACTTTAAAGATCATCCAGTTCCAATACCCCTGACATGGGCAGGGACACCTCCCACTGGATCAGATTTCTTCCTCATATCTTATCTAAATCTCCCCTGTTTGAGTGTAAAACCCTTACCCTCCGTTAACCCAGGACAAATTTCCTTTCTTTGTGTATATTTGCAATTAATTTGGAGTTTTCTCTTCTGGAGAGGAAGGGAGTAAGGAATTAAAATATAATTTTATTACTCGTGGAGCACAACAAGCATTTCAGACCACATCTCTTTTCCAAATAAGAGCTATTTTCCCCAACAGATTTGTGAATTTTCTCTGTGAGCCTCTCCCCTTTCCTCTGTAAAGCAAATGCATGTCGTACTCTGTAAAGTTTGAGCGTGCTGGAGGTTTATTTCTCAGTTTCAGGTTGCACCGGAGCCGGAGCAGGACATATAACCTTAGATTGATTTTTCTCCTTATGCTATTAAATCACTCAAATCTGTTAACAGTGACTCTGCTCAAGCAGAATGCACTATTGTAGACCTCGATTGGTTACAGAGGTTCGTTCATGAGCAACGCGGCAGGTTTTGTTTAATATTCCAGTGGTCTGGTAATTTACACCCATCGATTTACAAGGCACAATCTGTCAAGAGGCACCAGCGTCGCACTGAATTGCAAAATGATTGAAATCATTGGTGACAATGAATGTGTTAAGTTTATTTTCCTCGGGTTTGCTGGAATGAAACATTCCTTCTCCATAGAGTGAGATATCTTGACTGTGCTTAAGGCAAGCTAGAAGAAATCCCAAACAAAACCGTAACTGTTAGCTGGCGGTACAGGAAGTTCATAGAATCATGGAATGGTTTGGGTTGGACCTTAAAGTCCATCCAGCTCCAATCCCTCTGTCATGGGCAGGGACACCTTCCACTGGACCAGGTTGCTGAAAGCCCCATCCAACCTGGTCTTGAACACCTCCAGGGAGGGGGCTCCATGACTTTTCTGGGCGACCTGAGTCCTTCCCACCATCACAGGAAAACATTTCTTCCTAATATCTCATCTATATCTTCCTTCTTTCAACCTAAAACTGTTACCCCTTTTCCTATCCCTGCACTCCCTGATAGAGAGCCTCTCCCCAGAAATTAAATTCATCTCCTTAGGCTGCAAAATAATAGGGGAACTGGAGCAAGGTGTTGGCCACTGCAGATCCAACCACTGGACATTTTGTTGACCAAGAGGGCTTCTGTTCAACATAGTATAAGCGAGCCAAGGTACTTATGAAGGAGGAGAAGGGGAAGAAGTGGATGGCCGCTCATCTGTTCTTTTGCTTTTCCAGCACTGCAGCTGGAGGAATGTCCCTCCTTAAGCAAAGAGTTCAGAGTATGCTTTGGTGGGTTGAATGTCCATGCAATTTGGGGTCGCCCTTTGCTCATGTCTGCCCAAAGAACTCACCATGTCCAAAGCCAGCTCCAACTTGCCCTTTTTCCTTAAGACCTTTTAATATTTTAGGCTTTGATTATTTTATGCTGCTACAACTGGGATTTTTCTGGTGCAGCCATGAAATGGTCTTTTCTGGGTGTCCAGAGAAGTAGAAAAGGGAATTAATGGGCTCTGAAAGGCTTCTTTTATTCTCAAAAAGCAGAAGTACACTTCAGTGTCCTTATCTTGCGTGGGAGAAATTGGTATGCGGGCCCTAAGTCAGCCCCAGACCCTCCTCCGCACCGTGGTGGCTCTGAACACCCAGAAGGACCTCAGTGCTCTCGCTTTAAATAAGAAGCAGATTGTCCCCGTCCCCCTCCTCCTCTTATCTCCACTGACAAATATAATTACAGCTTCACTTAAATTGCTGTAAATGAATTCTGGAGAGCAGAAAAATGTGCATGTGTCTCTCCGATGCAGAAATTAGCTGACGCTTGCGTTTTGGATGACGGGTCCATCCATCTCCACTACTTGCAGGGAGGCATTGCTGAAGCGAGCTGACACAATCGAACCCGAGGCTGCAGCCTTGGCACTGCTAAAGAGAGATGATTCTTGGAGCAAATCCTTCTCCGGGAGAGAGGGTGATCGAAATGTCTCAAAATGTAGGATTTTTGCCTAAAAATTGATGGGTTTTTTGCCCTATAATAAACATCAGGTTTCCTGCTTTCTACTGTTAACCAAATAAGCACCTGCAGACCTGATTCTGCATGATCCAAAAGTTCTAACACCCTCCAGGGAAACAGATGTCACTTGAAGGTCTCATAGCTGAAAGGTGAGTGACAGCTGGACAAACAGCTCTTCCAAAGCGCCTTCTGAGAATCATCTCTTAACATCGTTATCTGGAAATTAGAGGCTGTGTAAATAAGCCCATCACCCCCTCGCTGATCATTTCATTTTCCTTGTGGCCGAGACCTCAGTGAGCAGAGAGAGAAGCTTAAAGAAGTGTTGGGATGTGCTAGGGATGTGGCATCCTTGTTATTTCCATTCACCCTGGTTGGATTGTCTCAATCATTTCCATATTTATTTCTCCTTTAGACTCCAGATCAGTTAATTTTCAGCAGTATTTGTTGGGCTTTGAATTTCTCTACCATGTTCCTCAGTTAAAAAGAAACAAAAAGCTTCAAAAATATTGCTGTGATTGCAGGAGCTGCTGAAGGAGGGTGTTTCCAGGAGCTGAGTTTTCATAGAATCACAGAATCAGAGAATGGTTTGGGTTGGACCCTGGGCAAGGAGAACTCCCACTGGACGGGGCTACTCAGAGCCCCATTCAACCTGGCCTTGAACACCTCCAGGGATGGGGCGTGTACAGCTTCCCTGGGACAACCTGTTCCAGGGCCTCACCACTCTCATCATGAAGGATTTCTTCCTAATGTCTAGTTTAAATCTTCCGTCTTCCAATTTATACCCATTCCTCATGGTCTATCACTGCAAATCCTTGTAAACAGTCCCTCTCCAACTTTCTTGTAGCCCCTTCAGGTACTGGAAGATCCACTAGACTGAAAAGTCTTCTTGGAGCCTTATCTCCTCCAGGCTGAGCAATTCCAGCTCTCTCAGCCTGGCCCCATAGCAGAGGCGCTCCAGTCTTCTGGTAATCTTTGTGGCCTCCTCTGGACCCATTCCAACACTTCCATTTCCTTCTTGTGTTGGGAATTCCAGAACGGGACACAGGACTCCTGGTGAGGTACTGCAAGAGTGGAGTAAAGGGGCAGAATCTCCTCCTGCGACCTGCTGTCCACACTTCTCATGATGCAGCCCAGGACACGGTTGGCCTTCTGGGCTGTGAGCGCACGTTGCCGGCTCATGGTGAACTTCTCATCAACCAGAACCCCAAGTCCTTCTCCTCAGGGCTGCTCTCAATCACATCGTCCCCCAGCCTGTATTGAAACCGTGGATTGCTCCGACCCAGGTGTAGGACCTTGCACTTGGCCTTGTTGAACCTCATGAGGTTCACCCAGCCCCACTTCTCCAGCTTTACACAGCTTCATCCATGGACGCTTTTCTCTGTTGCAATTCACAGTACATTTAGATACACAATCCGGCTCTATTCTGTGTGCGATCTTTTCACTTTGTTGCACTTCTTCAATTGTATAGTTTTGTATGTTTACCTCTGATTGGATTTGTTTTGCACAAAATATATTGAGGCTTTTCCTCTCCTCATTTTATAGATTTTTATTTCCTTTTCAGACTAGAGCTGAAAATGTATTTTGAAATACATTTCAAAAAATTGAAAATTTTGGAGTGAATCCAAAGCTCGATGTAGATTCCTCTTTCAAAGTAGGTCTTTGTCTGTACAGATACCAGCAAGTGATGTTTTCTTAATGTCTATCAAAATTAAAATTTCTTGTCAAAAGGTCCTTAGTGATGTACAGATCCTTTCTGTGCAGAGTTGCATGGATGTGTTACTAAGTGTTTATCACGTAATGAACATAAGTGCAAGAATAAAGGGAAGGAGATGTTTCCTTAAGAGCACATGAGGTTTAACAAGGCCAAATGTCGGGTCCTGCACTTGGGGCACTACAACCCTGTGAAGCTACAGACTGGGGGAAGAGTGGCTGGAAAGCTGCCTGGAGGAGAAGGACCTGGGGGTGTTGGTTGAACATGAGCCAGCAGTGGCCCAGGTGGCCAAGAAGGCCAATGGCATCTTGGCTTGTCTCAGAAACAGCGTGGTCAGCAGGTCCGGGGAAGTTATTCTGCCCCTTTACTCGGCGCTGGTGAGGCCGCACCTCAAATCCTGTGTTCAGTTCTGGGCCCCTCATCACAAGAAGGATGTTGAGGCTCTGGAGCGTGTCCAGAGAAGAGCAACGAAGCTGGTGAGGGGGCTGGAGAACAAGTCTTACAAGGAGCGGCTGAGGGACCTGGGGTTGTTTAGCCTGGAGAAGAGGAGGCTGTGAGGAGACCTTATTGTTCTCTACAACTCCCTGAAAGGAGGTTGTAGAGAGGTGGGTGGTGGCCTCTTCTCCCAAATGACAGAGGACAGAACAAGGAGGAATGGCCTCAAGTTGCACAAGGGGAGGTTTAGATTGGATATCAGGAAAAAAAAATTTTCACGGAAAGGGTCATCGGGCCCTGGCAGAGGCTGCCCAGGGAGGTGGTTGAGTCCCCATCCCTGGAAGTATTTAAAAGACGGGTAGATGAGGTTCTCAGGGCCATGGTTTAGTGGCAGATGGGAATGGTTGGATTCAATGATCTAAGAGGTCTTTTCCAACCTAATGGTTCTCTCATTATTCAGGTTGATCACAGAACAACTGTGAGCTGAAAATATGAAGCAACCATGAAAAAAAGAAAGCAGATATGGCAGAGCAAAAGAGTGCTTCCAGGGAGATGGGAAAGCTCTGTTCCTGGTCGCTCCAGTTACAGCTGAGATACAGCTCTGGTTACCTGTGTTCAAGACAAATTCATCAAAACCAGAAAGCGTACAGAGAGTCGCTTTTGTGAAGCACCAGAAGAGGCTGTCCAAGAAAGTGGTGAAGTCACCATCACTGGAAAAATTTAAAGCCCTGTGGATGTGGTGCTTAGCAATACGGTTTAGTGGTGGAGTTGGCAGTGTTAGGTTTATGGTTGGACTTCACTGAAGAACAAGTGAGAGGGTGGGAGGAAATGGCCTCAAGTTGCACCAAAGGAGGTTTAGATTTGATAATAGAAAACATTTCTTTATCAAAAGAGTGGTGAAGCATAGGGTGAGGCTGCCCAGGGCAATGGTGAAGTCTCCTTCTCTGCAGTTATTAAAAAAACATGTAGATGTGGCCCTTCAGGACACGGTTCAGTAGACACAGTGGAGCTGGGTTATTGGTTGGACTTGATGATCTTAGAGATCTTTTGCAACCTAAACGATTCTATGAAGAGGGATGCCAAGGACAGAGGACTTCATAAGACAAAGATGGCATATAAAGAACCAGAGTAAAACATCAGTGAATAAGTTTAGGCTGGAAATCGGATCCCAAACTTCAACTTCGCTGTTAGAGAAGTGCAGTTTTGATGGGGCCAGTGAGGGTAGAAATCTAAACAATTTTAACGTGGCACAGAAGCTTATACTGGACGTGATGATCTAGGAGATCCCTCAAAATCCCAGCATTTAATTCAAGTGGAAGTTGCCTAACTGGGGCTGCCTGATTTCAAACATTGCTAATCACCCTGTGGAGGAAGTCATTTCTGAAGTGCTACTCAAACAAGGAGTTGGACACATATTTGGGAAATACTTCCTCTAATTAGGGTGGAATATATCATAACAGTCTGTTACTCTCGTTAGGGAAGCTACTTCTTTAGTTGGAGTGGCAGCAATTTGTGTTGCAGGGGAGAAGGTTTGGGGTTCAGGCACTGTGATAAAATATAGGGATGAAGGCTGCAGAGATATCACTGCATTGAAACCTCTCCAAGAGAGATGATGCTCTCATGGGTGGGATAAACTCAAGGTGGTTTTTTACAGAGATCTCAGTGGGAGGGAGTCAGTTGGTCCATGGCCAACTTATACCTATTATCTGCTTTTTAATTGCCTTAACTGTCAAAGAGCTGTGTTTTATTAATGAGAATGAAGAAGGCTTCCCAGATGCTTTCTGGGACCTGGTTGGATGAGGCTATGAGCAACCTGATCCAGTGGGAGGTGTCCTTGCCCATGGCACAGGGAGTGGAACTGGATGATCCTTAAGGTCTTTTCCAACTCAAAACCTTCTATGAGTCTATGATTCTATGCCTCTGAAGGGATGAGGGCAGGCATAAACTCGCTTGAGATTACAGGGGAGGCCTATGGTGACCACAAAAGGACCATCCTTCATGTCGGTCCTGTTCTTTGTCTCCTGAGCAGCATATTTCTCACTCCGAGCAGAGCAAGATAAATGTTCCTGGGTTCTGCAGCTACAGAAATACTCATCACAGAGCAATATCTTCCCAAGCAAATGTACTCTGGTGGTTGATTAAACCTCTCAGATTCACTTTGGAGTTTAATCAATTGCAGAAGCAGTTTGTTGCCTCATACACTCCCAAATTATAGATGTTATTGCTCAGCCAAAGGTGGGAGAGAACACACACATGCTTAGGATGGAAGCAGACAAGGTGCTGTGTTGATAAAGCTGAGTGGTATTGATGAATTATGTCACAAATGTATACTCTCTTCTCTTGCCAGCCATGTCTCCAGGCCAGGACAGCCATGCCAGTATGGAACACCTTCCGGCGTCTGAACATATCCTGCAAACCCTGAGTGAGCTGGCCAGATCTTTTCAAGAGATGGCCGACCGCTGCCTGCTGGTCCTGCATTTGGAAGTCAGGTAAAAGCCCCGAATTCGGGTATTGCGGGTGAGCTCAGGAGGCTGTAAAATCATAGAATAGAATCATGGAGTGGTTTGGGTTGGAAGGGTCCTTAAAGATGATACACTTCCAACCCCTTTGACATGGGCAGGGTCACCTGCCACTGGATCATATGGCTCAGAGCCCCATCCAGAGGGGCGTCAGATCCTCTAGGGATGGGAGATTCATGACTTCTCTGGGCAACCGGTGCCAGTGCTTCACCACCCTTATCATGACGAGGTGCTCAGGGACATGGTTTAATGGCAGATGGGAATAGTTGGACTTAATGATCTATGAGGTCTTTTCCAACGTAGTGATTCTATGATTCTATGAAGAAGTTCTTCCTAATGTTTAGTCTAAATCTTACCTCCTCCAATTTTAAACCATTTCTCTATGTTCTGTATCTCCAGGCCCTTATAAAAAGATCCCTCCCCAGCTTTCTGTAGGCCCCTTCAGGTACTGGAAACTGCTCTAAGGTCTCCTCAGAGCCTTCTCTTCTCCAGGCTGAACAGCCTCAACTCTCTCAGCCTGTCCTCATAGTAGAGGTGCTCCAGCCCTCACATCATCTTTGCAGCTTCCTGTCCTTCTTCTGTTGGGGATTCCAGAACTGGACAAGGGACTCCAGACGGGGTCTCATGAGAGCAGAGGAGAGGGGCAGAATCCCCTCCCTCGCTCTGCTGGCCACGCTTCTTTGGATGCAGCCAGGGTACAGTTGGCCTTCTGGGCTGTGAGCACACATTGCCGGCTCACGTCGAGCTTCTCATCAGTCAGCACCTGTAGGTTAAGATTGTCTTCAGAGTCCATAGTATTGCACCTGAGACAGATCTGCATGCCTGCTGTAACATCAAAGGTCAGTCCAGAAGTGCCAGATCCCACCACCATAGATGGCCAAATGTGAGACAGAGACAGGACAGTGGAAGTGGAATTTCCTAGGCAGATCTTACGTGTTAGAGACTAGGAAAAAATGCATTTTCTGGTGAGATTTGTTCTTAGAAACTTGCACAATGATGCTTTAATAGCCTAACAGGCTCCTGCACATTTATTAGCCACTGCAAATAGCAGATTTTCCTCCTACTTTTTCAAATAGCAGATTTTCCTCCTACTTTTTCAAATAGCATCAGAAACTGGGAAAGCAGCTGGATTTTTTAAAAGGAGGGATAATTTTATGATGTCCCTGACTTCACATGGAAAATCAAAGGCAGCAAACCCCTTTCTTCAGGCTGCCAGCTCTCCACTCCTAGCCTGGGAAGACGTTTTTCCTTTATGTGTCGTATTGGCAAGGTGCATTTTTGTTGCTTCTCTTTTTTTCTGAAGCATCAAATATAAATGGGTGTCAGAGGCAGGGAATGAGATTTGATGGACCACCAGTTTGTTCTGCCGTGACATATCCTGAGCCATATTGTGTACATTGGCAGAGCTCTGGTGAAGTCAATATGTAGCTTTAAAAGAAATACACATTAGTTATTGTCAGCAGCCCTTGAACTTGCTATCCATCATCTACCGGCCACTTGATTGCAAGCATCACAGATGAGCTGGGGTTTGAAGGATTTGAGGAAAAGATTGTTGAGGTATGGAAATGGAGCAGCTTTGCAGCCGTGATATAATAGGAGGTGATGCTCGAGGTAGCCCAGACTTGTGGTATGAGCACCAGCCTGAATGGGCTTCTGGCCTCGGTCCTTTGTGGCTTTCCATCATGCTTGGTTTAAGCAGAAATAAGTGCAAATGTAATTCAGGAAAGAATTTTGCTGTCATTTTAAAGCACACCGTTGCCCGCCTCCTCTAGCACTTTGAACAGGAGCTCCAGTTTGATGCTGTAAATACACCAAACCATGTTCCTCACTGAAACGGCTGGAAACGGCTGAGAAAAAAAGGTGCTCAAGTGGGCCTGTGCAAACCTCATGAGGTTCAACAAGGCCAAGTGCAAGGTCCTACACCTGGGTCGGGGCAATCTGCAGTTTCGATAAAGGGCGGGGGATGATGTGATTGAGAGCAGCCTTGAGGAGACTTGGGTGATTGATGAGAAGCTCAATATGAGCTGGCTGTGTGCACTGACAGCCCAGAGGTCCAACTGTGTCCTGGGCTGCATCCAAAGCAGCGTGCCCAGCAGGGCGAGGGAAGCGATTCTGCCCCTCTATTCCTCTCTTGTGTAACCTCATCTGGAGTATTGTGTCCAGTTCTGGAATCTTCAACATAAGAGAGAAATGGAACTGTTGGAACGTGTCCAGAGGAGGCTACAAAGATGATCAGAGGGCTGGAGCACCTCTGCTATGAGGACAGGCTAAGAGAGTTGGGGTTGTTCAGCCTGGAGAAGAGAAGGCTCCGAGGAGATCTTACAGCAACCTTCCAGTACCTGAAGGGGCTACAAGAAAGCTGGAGAGGGGCTATTCACAAAGGCTTGTGGTGATAGGATGAGGGGCAATGGGTATAAACTGGAGAGGGGCAGATTTAGATTAGACATAAGGAGGAATTTCTTCACCATGAGAGTGGTGAGACACTGGCACAGGTTGCCCGGGAAGGTTGTGGCTGCCCCATTCCTGGAGGTGTTCAAGGCCAGGTTGGATGGGGCCTGATCTAATGAGAAGTGTCCCTGCTCATGGCAGGGGAGTTGGAACTACATGATCTTTAAGGTCTCTTCCAACCCAAACTATTCTCTGATTCTATGATTCTGTAATTCTGTTCTACGCTAACAATCAGGAAAATCTCCAGCAGGGTGGGAGCTTCCCCATATTCATCCCTCTGCATTTGCAGCCTTCTGCAGTAACAGGAGAAACCCCAGGCCCTCTGACGGCTGTTACTAGCAGGTTTCTCTGCGACTTCTACACCAGCTCTCCGGATCCCTGCTATTTCCAAGTTGCATAGTGATACAAGACATAGTTATTATTACAAAAAGTGGATTATTTTTTAATTAAGCTATATAGAGTTAAGTTTCTTCTAAGTAATTGTCTTCTTTGAAAGTTAGACAGAATGTTCCTCTGATAGCATGTTTTCTTTCAGATAGTGTTTATCCAGACAATGTTCATTCTTTGAAGGTGATAACATCTTGTGGTCAGTATACAATCGTAGAATCACCAAGTTGGAAAAGACCTCTTGGATCATCGACTCCAACCATTCCTATCAGCCACTAAACCATGGCCCTGAGCACCTCGTCTACTCGTCTTTTAAACACCTCCAGGGATCGGGACCTCACCACCTCCCCGGGCAGCCTCTGCCGGTGCCCAATGACTTTTCTGTGAAAAAATTTTTCCTGATATCCAGTCTGAACCTCCCCTGGCACAGCTTGAGGCCATTCCCCCTTGTCCTCTCCCCTGTCACTTGGGAGAAGAGGCCAGCACCCTCCTCTCTACAACCTCCTTTCAGGTAGTTGTAGGCAGTGATGAGTTCTCCCCTCAGCCTCCTCTTCTCCAGGCTAAACAAACCCAGTTTCCTCAGCCGCTCATCGCAAGACTTGTTCTCCAGCCCCTTCACCAGTTTCGTTGCTCTTCTCTGGACACGCTCTGTGCTGAACAGAGGTCTCTTCATCTCTTTTTGGAGTCTTTCCTTGTCTTAAAGGCACGGTCAAGCAGAGAGCTGGAGCCAGCTCCAAATTAGCAAGAGTTTTGACGGTTGTGAAGTCCGTAATAACATTGAAATTAGACCTCAGAAAGTAATAGAATATGCATAAGATTTCTGGGAAAATTTATCCATATGCATGGAAGTGGGAAATATATTCTGTAGCCAGCTCCTGTTTGCTCCCTCGTGTTGCCTAGGCTTGATAAAGGATGCTTGCTTTCTAAAACTCCAAGATGTGTCTTAGAAAGTTTATTTTGCCGGTATTTTTGGTATCAGTAGTACAATGTGTTCCTTCACAGAAACCCTGTGCTTTAAGCAGACACTCAGAGCATGTTTGTAGAGAGCTGGGAATTTCTCCAGCCTTTTTCCTGTTGCAGGTGCAGCCTAAGAAAACACCAGCACATAGCAAAGTGGATTTAAGATGACACAATTATACCCTTATCTTTCTCCTCCCTTAGGGCTTCCCTTCATTCACAGCTCTGCCAGGTGCACGTCAGCACCAGCCTGCGTTGGATTCTCCTCCTCCAGGACCATGTGGGCATGACCTAAGGACAGTGGTCACTTCGTTAAAGGAAATCTGCTCGTGCATTCAGATTATTAATCATTTCTTTTGTTGCAAATAACCATGAAGTTTTAGATTACTTAATCTCTTTTACAGTATTTTACAGTAGGGGTGGTGGTATTGGGTTCATGGTTGGACTTGATGATCTCAGAGGTCTTTTCCAACCTTAATGATTCTAGGATTCTATTTTCCTATAAAGAGTACAAACAGATGTTTCTTACTCTTAGAATCACAGAATCATGGAATAGTTTGAGTTGGAAGGGACCTCAAAGAACATCCAGTTCCCACTGGATCAGGCTGCCCAAGGCCTCATCCAACCTGGCCTTTAACACCTCCAGGGATGGGGCAGCCACAACTTCCCTGGGCAACCTGTTCCAGGGCCTCAGCACTCTCATGGTGAAGAGATTCCTCCTTATGTCTAGTCTTAATCTGCCCCTCTCCCATTTATACCCATTGCCCCTCATCCTATCACCACAAGCCTTTGTACTCTTGAAATTGCCCAAAATTGATCTTGCTTGTGATGGCCACCTCAAGGATGTTTTCCGGGAGGACAGAGTACATGAAAGCCAGGACATACCCATCACAGCTTCTCCCACCCTAACACAACTTCCTGCTGTTTGGACCAAGCTGGTGTGAATGTTCTGTCTCAGTGTGCTGATCCTGAGTTATGTAAGGAATATTTCACCCAGTCTGTGACTTGACCGTGTTTCCATGACAGGTGACACTCAGAAGAACCCAAACAACCCCCTGTCCCCGTTGAGTGATGTGGGTGAAACCCAAGAGTTACAGAAGTAGTAGGAGTTTTGCTATTGACTGTGCTGGACATAGCACTTTTATAGAAGCATAGGATCATTAAGGTCAGAAAAGACCTCTAAGATCATCCAGTCCAACCATTAGTCCAATCCCACCGTGCCCACTAACCCACATGCCATAGTGTCACAGCCGCAAACTTTTTTAACACCTCCAGGGAAGGAGACTCCACCACTTCCCTGGACACCCTCTTCCAATGCTTCACCACTCTTCTGGTAAAGAAATTTTTCTGAATATCCAATCTAAACCTCTCCTGAAGAGGTTTTTCCTCTATAGGTTCAAGAGAAATTACTTAATCACGGGGTTTTTTTCAGAACCCCAATAGGTAATTTGAATGCATAGAATTTCTCCTTCAATGGAGGGATGACAATTGGCCACGTTGCCTACCTACCAGTCAGGTGAACAGAGAAGAAAATGTTTGCGATAGTGTTAAATGCTTGGAAATAAACACAACCTTGGCCTACTAATTACCATTTCGTGTCCCTTGGATCGCTCCTTCTCCCACTTTTCCTGGATCTTTTATGGTGCATAGAAGGCATTCTTATTTGAGCGCCAGTATGGAAGTGCTGTTGAAGCAGTATGTGTGAAGTTGGAGAACTTGGTGAAAAGGCACTTGGCAACTTTACTGGGCTGTTGTAGGTCAGATCTGTGAATGAAGGGTTCTTTGCATTCACCTCTCAAGTTGGGACAATGACATGTTGAGAGGAGGATGTTTAATGCAGACATAACCACCCATTTCTTAAAATTACTGTTGTTTTTTACTTGCTTAAACATCGGAAGGAAAATAAGCAGGCAACACTTTACGTACCCACCAGTGTTTTAATGTTGGGCTTGTTGCATTCTAATCTCTCTCTTTTTGGCCTCACAGAGTTCATTGCTTCCACTACCTGATCCCACTGGCTAAACAAGGGAACTACGCCATCGTCGCCAATGTGGAGAGTATGGACTATGACCCTCTTGTCGTCCGGCTCAACAAGGACATCAGTGCAATCGAGGAAGCCATGAGCGCCAGCCTCCAGCAGCACAAGTTCCAGTACATCTTTGAAGGTCAGGCTCTTTACTATAGGACTTCGGGTCTTATGGAATAATTTTTCAGGATTTCTTTAGCCTTGAAGAGGAGGACTTGGGGGTGCTGGTGGATGAGAAGCTCAACATGAGTTGGCTGCGTGCACTTGGAGTATTGATAAAACAAGGGGTCATGGTTTTAAGCTGAAAGAAGGGAGATTTAGATGAGATCTTGGGAAGAAACTTTTTTCCTGTGAGGCTGGTGAAGCACTGGCATAGGCTGCAAAGAGAAGTTGTAGCTGCCCCATCCCTGGAGGTGTTCAAGGCCAGGTTGGATGGGGCCTTGAGCAACTTGATCCAGTGGGAAGGGTCCCTGCCCATGGCAGGGGGGTGGAATTGGATGATCTTTAAGTCCCTTCCAGCCCAAACCATTCTATGATTCTATGCTTCATTCTCATCCCAAAGCTCAGCAGTATTCCGTTGGGGGTTAAGGAGGCTGTGGAACTGTTGCCACCTACAGCAGATTGATAAGTGAGACCCATGCAGACACGAGACACTCAGAAACCCTGTTGCCTCCATTTATTTTTGAGCATGTCTGGCTGAATAGGAGAAACGAGCCCATGCTGAGACGGAACGCAGTAAGCTGATGTGCATGCAGGACCGTTCATCCTCGGGAAGCCGTAGGGCATGTATATATATTATATATACAGCTCTATTACAGCACAGTTCCTATTTGAAGTGTAGCCATTCCATTTCTAAAATTAAATTTAGAGAACATTAGCTCTTCTGATGTCTCATCTGTTGTGATTACCTTGGAGAATATAAATCATATCTTGGTTCATCTCTCCTGCATTTATTTGTGGCACCGATGCCAGTTCTCTTGCCTGCACACCAGGATCCGTGGCCTTTTTATGTGGTGGTGGTTGTTCAAAGTCAGAAGGTGGGGACTGGAGGTGTACCCATTGCCCAGCACTGTGCAGAGGTGGCCAAGGAGACCAACAGCATCCCGGCTTGGATCAGAAACAGCATGGCCAACAGGAGCAGGGAAGTCATCCTTCCCATGTACTCAGTGTTGGTGAGGTCACACTATGAATCTTCAGTTCAGTTTTGGGCCCCTCACTACAGGAAGGACATTGAGGCACTGGAGCACGTCCAGAAAAGGGCAACAAAGCCGGGGAAGGGGCTGGAGAAAAAGCCTAATGAGAGGCAGCTGAGGGCTTTGGGTTGTTTAGCCTAAAGAAAAGAAGGCTGAGGGGAGACCTTATCACTGCCTACAACTCCCTGAAAGGAGGTTGTAGCGAGGTGGGTGTTGGTCTCTTCTCCCAAGGTGATAGGACGAGAGGAAATGGCCTCAAGTTGTGCGAGGGCAGATTGAGATCGGACATCAGCAAAAATTTCTTCCTGGAAACGATTTTCAGGCCCAGAGGCTGCCCAGAGAGATGGTGGAGTCCCCATCCTTGGAGGTGTTCAAAAGACAGGGAGATGAAGTGCTCAGGGATCTGGTTTAGTAGTGGACAGGTGCAGTTGGGCTTGATGATCTCAAAGGTCTTTTCTAGCCAAAAGTTTCTATGATTCTAATATAATTTGCCAACAGCAATGAAGGCTTTGCAAGCTTGCCTCATCTTCTTTTGACCACTGCTTCTATTCCTAGAGAAGGCTTTCAGAATCTGTGTGCTTTCCCCTATACCTATGTAACTACTGATGGAGCATTTTTCAATCTGAATTTTTCTGAGCTATGTAAACCCATGGCCAACTGAGCGATCACCAGCACATTGCAGAGCTCGGGTCTACCCTGTCTGTTTGAGGACAGTGAAACGGCTCCACACAGAGCCATGGGGACCATCCATATCTCCCTAAGTCATGAAGTTGAAATTCATACACATGACATTCATGAAATTTAGGCACCTCTGAAGCCCAGGTTGGGGATTTACATATATCCCTACTGGTTGCCTATATATGGACATATTTTCTTTATTCAGACTTTTTATTGTCCTCTAGTCAAAAGAAGTGTGACCAGAAGGTTGAGGGAAGTGACTCTGCCCCTCTATTCCTCTCTTGTGAGACCTCATCTGGAGGATTGTGTCCAGTTCTGGAATCCTCAATATAAGAAGGAGATGGAACTGTTGGAACAGGTCCAGAGATGGGCTACAAAGATGATTGAAGGGCTGGACCACCTCCCATACGAGGACAGGCTGAGAGAGTTGGGCTTGTTCAGCCTGGAGAAGAGAAGGCTCCGAAGAGTCTACATAGCAACCTTCCAATACCTGAAAGGGGCTACACAAAAGCTGGGGAGGAACCGTTCACAAGGCTTGTAGTGATAGGATGAGGGGTAATGGGTATAAACTGGAGAGGGGCGGATTTAGACTAGACATAAGGAAGAGTTTCTTCATCATGAGGGTGGTGAGACACTGGCACAGGTTGCCCAGGGAAGTTGTGGCTGCACCATTGCTGGAGATGTTCAAGGCCAGGTTGGATGGGGCCTTGGGCAGCCTGATCCAGTGGGAGGTGTTTGGGACTAGATGATTTTTAAGGTCCCTTCCCACCCAAACTGTTCTATGATTCTATGATTCTTGTACTGAGTGAATCAGGCTGGATTTTTTGCTTTCTGTAATGCAACATGAATGGATACATCATTTTGGGGGTAGCTCTGTCCTTCAGCAGCAAAGAAAAGATGGAGACATCATTCAGACACAACAAACTGTTCAAGACTGATCAGAGAGAGGCTACACATCAAGTGCATTTAAATGAGGTCGTTTCTGCTCTTGCAGACTGTGGGTTTACCAGGGAAAAATGCCACCCTTGATAACAGATTAAACTACTATCATTTGGTTGGAGCAGTAGTGGTCCATTGCGCTGCTCAGAGAGAAGGACTGAAAGGGACAGTACACAAAGCCTGATTGAAAATCTGGAAGTGCCTTGGAAATATGAACAGCTGTGATAATGCAACTTTGAGTTTTCATACTGTTTGGGGGCACGTTTGTATATTTAGTATCATAGTATAGTTTGGGTTGGAAGGGACCTTGAAGATCACCTTGTTCCAACCCCCTGCCATGGGCAGGGACATCCCACTGGATCAGGCTGCCCAAGGCCCATCCAACCTGGCCTTGAACACCTCCAAGGATGTAGCGTCCACAGCCTCCCTGGGCAACCTGGGCTAATGTCTCACCACTCTCATGGTGAAGAAGTTCTTCCTAATGTCCAGTCTAAATCTGCCTCTCTCCAGTTTATACCCATTCCCCCTGATCCTATCCCCACAAGCCTTTACAAATAGCCCCTCTCCAGCTTTCCTGTAGGCCCCCTTCAGGTACTGGAAGGTCGCTATAAGATCTCAGAGCCTTCTCTTCTCCAGGCTGAACCACACCAGCTCTCTCAGCCTGTCCTCATAGCAGAGGTGCTCCAGCCTTCCGATCATCTTTGTAGCCCTCCTCTGGACCCTTTCCAACAGCTCCATCTCCTTCTTACATTGAGGATTCCAGAACTGGACACAGTATTCCAGGTGAGGTCTCACAACAGAGGAGTAGAGGGGCAGAATCCCCTCCTTCACCCTGCTGGCCATGCTGCTTTTGATGCAGCCCAGGACACAGTTGGCCTTCCGGGCTGCGAGTGCACATTGCCGGCTCATATCCACCTTTGGAGGTGGTCGAGTCGCCTTTCCTGGAGGTGTTTAAGGAACGGGTGGATGAAGTGCTGAGGGACATGGTTTAAGGGAGTGTTAGGAATGGTTGGACTTGATGATCCAATGGGTCCTTTCCAGCCTTGTGATTCTGTGATTCTGTGTGATTCTCATCGCCCAGCACCCCCAAGTCCTCTGCAGGGCTGCTCTCGAGCACATCATCCCCCATCGTGTACTGAAAACAGGGATTGCCCCGACCCAGGTGCAGGACCTTACACTTGGCCTTGTTGAACCTCATGAGGCCCACTTCTCCAGCCTGTCCAGGTCCCTCTGGATGACATCCCATCCTTCTGGTGTGGCAACTACACTACTTAGCTTGGTGTCATCCGCAAATCTACTGAGGGTGCACTCAATCTCGCTGTCAGCATCATTGATAAAGATATTGAACAGCACCAGTCCCAGTACGGACCCCTGAGGGACACCACTTGTCACGGGTCTCCATCTGGACTTTGAGCCATTTGAGCCATTTACTAAAGAAGGGAACCTTGAGGGAAGTCTTAAAATACATAGGGATGATACTTAAGGTTGTTTCCACAGAGAGTCCACTGTATCTCCTGTTCCAGTCCACATGCACCACCTAACAGTGCTGCTTCATAGGTATTACGATGAATTATCATCACTTAGTGTCTTCCTCCTGTGATTTTATTGTTTGTTTCCCACCTCACCCTTGCAGGTTTGGGCCACCTTATCTCCTGCATTCTTATCAATGGAGCCCACTACTTTAAGCGCATCAGCGAATCTGGCATCAAGAAAATGTGTAGGAATATCTTCATCCTCCAGCAAAACCTGACGAACATTACCATGTCACGTGAGGCTGACCTGGACTTTGCAAGGTGAGCAAAGGCGCCCCGTGTTGTGTTTGTTACCGTTCTGATGTCCATGTCTATGAAAGTAGCTCCTTCCAGAGGTTTTACCACTCGTGCGTGCAACTGGATGGATAAAGTTAAGCCCATGAAGTGTTGAGAATATTCACTTTCCCTGTTGTTGAGCAACACTGAGAGAAACATGGATTGCTTGAGCTCAGCGTGAACTCTATGTGAAGGTCCCACCAAAGTGTCTGTGCTCGGGGCTTCCTCTTGGTGTGGTTCTCCTACAACCAAAACCCAGGCAAGGAAAAGCTTCTAGGTATAGGTCTTGGGTGGAACTCAAACTGGATTAATCTGAGGCCTGGATTCATGCCCGGATAAATAATGCTTTGGTTTGTTGAAGGTTTAAGCTTTTAGCAACTCAGAAGAGCAGTGTGTGTGAACCTCCTGGATGCCGGATCCTGTCTGTCTTGAAGTTCTGTTGCTCTTAAAATAGCGGTAATAGCAAAATAAAACCATAACTTGACATGATGGATCTCCTGCAAGTTCCTCACCCATTTTGCTGCTTTGTTCACTAAAGGGGCATCATTTGAGGAATAAGCAAACTCTAAAAGGCATGTGCTTTGCCCATGGACTACCAGGAGTAATATTGGCTGATTCTTTGTGGCAGCTGCTGGTTCAGCAATGGGCAACGAAAGAAAGAGTCAGGAACTTACAATTTAAGGCATGTAAATCAAATGACAAGAGTTTTGCATCACACTTGGATATGACCCACCACAAACACTGGAAATAGTTGGTGATTTGGCCATCACTCGTGGGGACTGAACTGCAAGAGAAGCACAACTCAGATGAGGGAGAGTAGGTATGACTGAGTGCCTCATTTATTCAGGCTCTCATATGGGGAATGATCTCATTATTGAATTAGTTTCTTCATAATAACATTGACATGGAGAAGTTATGAATGCTGAGGCCTAGAGGAGGGGCAGAGAGAAAGATCCATTACTAACTCTCCAAGGTATCAAGTTCCCAAATTCAATCTTTCCTTTTTTAAGTGCTTTTTTCTTTTTCCCCCTGATATGTTAAAATGCTAAATAAATTAGCCTAGTTTTTTGGCAGGCAGAACAGAGCTTGAGCATGTGCTGACAGCAACTGGCACCCAAATAATGAAATGCTGACCGAGCGCTGCTGGAGGCTGGCACGGAACGGCTGGCTGTTTTCTGGAGTGGTCTTTGCAGTAAGGGTTCATAAAATCATAGAATCATAGAATAGTTTGGGTTGGAAGGGACCTTAAAGATCATCAAGTTCTAACCTGCCAGCCATCGGCAGGGACATCCCACTGGATCAGGCTGCCCAAGGCCCCATCCAACCTGGCCTTGAACATCTCCAGGGATGGGGCAGCCACAACTTCCCTTGGCAACCTGTGCCAATGCCTCACTGCTCTCATGATGAAGAAATTCTTCCTTATGTCTAGTCTAAATCTGCCCCTCTCCAGTTTATCCCCATTCCCCCTAGTCCTATCACCACAAGTCTTTGTTAATAGTCCCTCTCCAGCTTTTCTGCAAACCCCAGAGGAGGTTGAAGAGCTCTGACTCGTAGTATTGCACGGTTTGACGGGGAGTTTGAAGGGAAGGGTGAGGAGGGAGTGTTTTCCCCTCGTCCTATATTGCTGGATGGATCATGTGCCAGACGAAGAGTTTCTACAGTATCAACCACCCATAACCAGCCCTCTTTAAGTGTGAGCTATGTGGCAAATAGATTTTCTCCTGCACCACTGGAGCTGCTCATCAACAGCTGAGGAGCTCAGAAGAGATAGAATCATAGAATGGTTTGGGCTGGAAGAGACCTTAAAGGACATCCAATTCCAACTCCCCTGCCACAGGCAGGGACACTTCCCACTGGACAAGGCTGCCCAAGGCCCCATCCAACCAGGCCTTGAACACCTCCAGGGGTGGGACATCCACAACTTTTCTGGGCAACCTGGGCCAGTGCTTCACCACCCTCATTGGGAAGAATTTCTTTGTAATGTTTAGTCTAAATCTTCCTCTTTCCTATTTAAAACCATTCCCCCTCATCCTATGCCTACACACTCTCGTAAATATCCCCTCCCCAGCTCTCTTGTAGGGCCTCTTCAGGTAGTAGAAGGCTTCTCGAAGGTCTCCCTGGAGCCTTCCCCAGGCTGAACAACCCCAACTCTCTCAGCTTGTCCTTATAGCAGAGGTGCTCCAGCCCTCGCATCATCTCTGTGGTCTGCTCTGGACCTGTTCCAACAGTTCTATTTCCTTCTTCTGTTGGGGATTCCAGAACTGGACACAGGACTTCGTGTGGGGTTTCACGAGAGTGGGATAGAGGGGCAGAATCCCCTGCTGGCCACACTTCTTTGGATGCAGCCCAGGACACCGTTGGCCTTCTGCGCTGTGAGCGCCCGTTGTCAGCTTGTGTTGAGCTTCTCATCAACCAGTACCCCACGTTCTTCTCCACGGGGCTGCTCTGAGCTGGGATACCTGAGCTTTATGCACAACAACATCAGCTGCTTTGTGGCACTTATGATGCAGATTTCTTCCCATAAGATAAATTCAACAACATTTTGGTTTAGCTTTCATGACTGTATTGCTTCCGTCTTTCTTTGGGGGCAGATTTCTGTGAACTAGAGAGTATGTTTTATTCTTTTATTCTTCAGATGACTCCTCAATGCTTAATATCCAGCTTCCCCTTTAACATAAATGAGGTGCCTTGTGCATCCAAACCCTGCCCTGCTCACCTGAATTTACAATTACCTGAGCAAGTTCTCCTGTTACCCCAGGGGCTCCCATTACTGAGGTCTATTCAAGCTATAAAATAAACATAACAGTTCGCCCACAGAACGCATAAAATAACTTCAATGTAGGATAAAAGTGATTTGTACTTCTGTGATATTGCTCATATAGGAATCTGTAAATGCTCTGTGCAGTAGCTAACTATCATTTTCACCTTTTTAAAGATGAGAAAAGGAGAACAAGTGGTTATTTTGCATACGGTAGCAGTGACAGAGCTGATGATGGATAAATACTCACTCACCTGCTTCCTTCCTCCCTGCACCTCCTAGTAACTGGGGTAAATTCCCTCTCTGCCTCACTTCTGCAAGGAACTGGGTGATCATGATTTAGTAGTGGACAGGTATGGTTGGAATTGATGGTCTCAAAGGTCTTTTTCCAACCTAATAATTCTATGATTCCATGATCATTACAGAATGGGAGAGATTTCTGGAGCGGGTTTAACCCAGCTTGGGACTCACTGTCCCATTGCTCATCTTTGCAGTTTCCCTTGTGCAAAATAATCCAATGTCTACTCCAATTTCTTTAAATAACTTGATTAGAAGCCATGGGGTCCTGTGATCAAGAGAAGACATAATAATCTTTTAGTAATAGTTAGTGGTTTTTTATACACAAGCACAGAAAAATAGATTTTCTCGGGCAGTTATGGAGCTCTTTCACTCCAGGCTGGATCTAAGCCTCATCTGAAACCAACTGGTTCATGCTTCTCCTGGACAGTCAATTTGCTGCCCCTGTTGCTCTCTTGCCCTCTTGACATTTCTTTGTCTATGAGAGTGGGACACTCGGGGTTTGAGAAGCAAACAGCCACAATTAGTGATCAATACATCACTGCTACTATGATCACTCTTCATACGTTAGGGATTAATTCTGGAAGAGGTCCTGTGTGATCCTTTTCTGGAGGTGAATGCATTTAAAGTCCAGCGTGCTCAAGTTTATAGGAAAGACTGGACCACTTGAGAAAGGCCCAAAAGGCTTTCAAGACTTCCCTGGGTATCATAATTTCCTGGGTACCTGAAAGAGGAGAGATTTAAATGAGACAATGGAAAGAAATTCTTTACTGTGAGGGTAGTGAGGCCCTGGAAGAGGTTGCCAAGGGAAATTGTGGCTGCCCCATCCCTGGAGGTGTTCAAGGCCAGGTTGGATCAGGCTTTGAGCAGCCTGATCTAGTGGGAGGTGTCCCTGCCGATGGCAGGGAGGTTGGAAATGAATGGGCTTTGAGATCCCTTCCAACCCAAACCATTCTGTGATTCTATGATCGTGCTTCTCATTTTGAGTTTGGTTTCATTTTTCACTTGTTATATTCTTCAAGGCTTTATATGGGTCTCAAGGAGTATCGGGCATCTCCTTTCTTCTCTTTCTCAGTGACTTAGGCAGTACAAAATCCAACCAGAGAAGCTGGAGGGGGCAAATCTTTCTCATCTGAAGCCAAAATCATGTTGAGAATTAACAGCAAACTTTTAACTTGTGTAACACTCGCTGGTTCTAGTGAGACTCTTGCTCTTTAAACCACATTTTTCAGAAGATTTGTAACCTGCAGATGACAAAAGCAAGATCTGCTGCTTTGGGCGTCACACCATGGCAGGGGAAGTTTTGTTTCAGATGAGTTTTGCTTTTTGATGCTCAGTTCAAGGTAGAGTCAGGTAGGGAAACTCTCAGCAGAGTGTCATGAAGCAGAGCCGGAGCACGTTTCCATTGGAAAAAATACATTATAAAATCATAGAATGATTTGGGTTGGAAGGAACCTTAAAGCCCATCCAGTTCCAACTCCCTGCCATGGGCAGGAACACATCCCACCAGATCAGGCTGCTCAAGGCCCCATCCAACCTGGCCTGGAACACCTCCAGGGATGGGGGAGCCACAGCTTCTCTGGGCAACCTGTGCCAGTGCCTCACCACTCTCATGGTGAAGAATTCCTTCCTAATGTCTAATCTAAATCTTCCCCCTTCCAGTTTAAAGCCATTTTCCCTCATCCTGTCACTCCAGGCCCTTGGAAAAAGTCCCTCCCCAGCTTTCCTGTAGCCCCTTTAGGTACTGGAAGGTCGCTATAAGGTCTCCCTGGAGCCTTCTCTTCTCCAGGCTGAAAAACCCCAACTCTCTCAGTCTGTCCTCATAGCAAAGGTGCTCCAGCCCCTGGATCATCACTGTGACCTCCTCTGAACCCGTTCCAACAGTTCATATCTTTCTTTTGTTGAGGATTCCAGAACTGGTCACAGGACTCCAGGTGGGATTTCATGAGAGCAGAGTAGAAGGGAAGAATCTTCTGCCTCACCCTACTGGCCACGTTTCATTTGATTGCCGAGTTCTGAGAGTTCTAGCTAGGAGTTTCTCCACCAAAAGGAGAAAGAGTAAAAAAAAGCTGGTTCTGCCTCCAAGAGGATGTGTAGTATTTGCTAAATTTCCTGCAAATATTCATATTTTTCCCTCTTATAGATGTGTTCAGCCGCTAGGCCAGCAGAAATGCAGTCAATTTTTAAGGCACCCACCACTATATTCAAGAAAAATCAGGATTTTCTTCCTGTGTATAATACCTACGGATTTACTGCAAAGTCTAGGAGGAGCATGAGTTCCAAATACCTCAGAATTTTGAAATTTTCAGACCCAGAGTGAGATTTATGGCATTAAACAGATAAAATTCAGCTTCAGATTTGGATTCTAGTTCAGATCTTTTCCCTTTGTGCCTTCTTTCCTTCTCCCCTCCTATCCCCACCAAAATTTACACTTGAATGTTTATGCAGAGATTTCATCGGAGGTGGTTGAAAAAGGTAAGGTTTCTGCTGCAGACTTCTTGTTATATGAAATATCATTCAAGTCTTAGAAATTCATTTTTCATTTAAAAAAAACCACTTTCTCAGACACACAGCGGTGCTAAAATTGCCCTATTCTTGAAAGTTAATTGAGATGGTTGCAAGGGGAAGGGAAAGACCGGTGATGAAATGTGAACATTTCATACAACACTGTGTCATTTTGACCTCTGAGATAAAGGTTTTTGAATGGTGCTGCTCATCTTTACTGAATCTGAAAGTGTCCTTCATCCCTTAAATGGTTTGCAGCACAGGAAACCAAAGGTATCTGTACACCTACGAGTGAGATCGGATGTTTCCCTGCTGCTACCATTCAAATTAGTGGTTGCAACATCCATCCATCCCACAGGGACTACGAATCTCTTTTCCTGCTGCTAAAGATGTTACCAAGGCCTGTGGCTCTGGCCAAGTCTTTCTAGTAGATGTGGTACCTACGTTGTCACTGCCAGCAGCTCCCAGACACTCCAAGAAGTCATAGAATCGTAGAATAGTTCAGGCTGGAAGGAACCTTAAAGATCATCCAGCTCCAACCCCCCTGCCATGGGAAGGGACACGTCCCACTAGAGTCCTTAGTGAGAAGATACCGGGAGAAACCATCAGCATGCCAGAGAGTTGTTCACAGGTTGGCCATGAATAAGCCCTTGAAATGTAGTCCAGACTCCTCCGATCGAATGTATCGATGCACGAGGGCTGCTGGAATTCTTATCACTCACAAAAGAGAATGACCTTTGCTTCTGTTCCTGGGTAGCTGCTGCTCTGACCCTGTTCCTCTGTGTCTGTGCTCTCCCATTGACCTCCAGGATGCCACAATGCATATTTACTTGCTTGTATTCTTACATATTTTGGACATCTTCCTTTCACCCATGCAGCTGCCTGCAGAGAGTCAGGAGTGAACGACACCAGTCCTCATACTGGTTTCAATAAGTGAGAAATGCTAAGGCATTTGTAGGAAGCAGTTACCATTAACACCAGTTACCCTAAATGGGTCCTGGAAAGACACCTTTTACCCAAAACCCATCTTCATTTAGGTGGAAAGGGTCAAGGAAGTATTGATGGAGGAGGATGCAGCTGGACCATGAGCTTTCTTTCAAACCAGTGTCAAACTGCTGCATTACTGGTTGGATTTGGTCAGGGTGTCAAGACAGGCTGTGAGAGCTGGGCTTGTTCAGCCTGGAGAAGAGAAGCCTCTGGAGAGACCTTCTAGCAACCTTCCAGTACTTAAAGGGGGCTGCAGAAAAGCTGGAGAGGGGCTCTTTGTCAGGGAGTGCAGAGATAGGACGAGGGGGAACAGTTTTAAGCTGAAAGATGGGAGATCTAGAAAGAAATGCTTTACTGTGAGGGTGGTGAGGCACTGGAACAATTGCCCAGAGAAGTAGTGGATGCCCTATCCCCAAAGGTGTTCAAGGCCAGGCTGGATGAAGCTATGAAGAACCTGATCCCACAGAAGGTGTCCTTACCCGTGACAGAGGGGTTAGAATTGATGGGCTTTAGCCCAAACCATCCTATAATTTATGTCTGCATGAAGCCACACAGAGACCACCATGGGTTTGGGAATGGCCTGAAGCTCCGCCAGGGGAGGTTCAGGCTGGATATCAGAAAAAAATTCTTCACGGAAAGAGTCATCGGGCACTGGAACAGCTGCCCAGGGAGGTGGTCGAGTCACCTTCCCTGGTGCTTAAGGAATGGGTTGATGAAGTGCTCAGGGACATGGTTTAAGGGAGTGTTAGGAATGGTTGGACTCAATGATCCAGTGGGTCCTTTCCAACCTGGTGATTCTATGATTCTATGGTCTGCCTCTGGCACCGAAGCAGCTCTCTTGTTTTTAAATCAATCAAAAAGTTTGCAAGCTCGAATCAGTCCCAGCAGCAGAGTGGCTATCGACCTTCCAGGTTTAGGACCAGCTCAGCTGGTGACGAGGTGGAGATGCTCTTGTGCCTGAATTTTCCAGTGCAAACAGCCCCGTTGCTTTCAGCACTAACATCCATGGGGGTGGCAGCTCTGTCCTACCCAACTCTTCTCTTATTCTTGCATGAGGAGAACTGGAAAATCCCTCCGGGAACAATCTCCAGCAGTGGGATTTCAGAGGGTGCTTTATTTCAGAGTGCAGTTCTGGTTCGGATGCTCTGCATTTAGGGCTCTTGACTGGCAGGCAGGGAATTTTTTTGTTTGATTATACAGGAGAAGGAGAGATTTGTGTCTTTCACCTAAAGTGCAAGGCTGTCCCAGACAGGAGAATAAGCAGGAACTTGCTGCCATCTACTGGATGCTGCAGAGGGAAGGGGAAGCCAGAGTGCATTAGAGATTCCTCAGATGTCTCAGTTCTCTGAAAGAAGTCCTTTTAATTGCCAAATGTTATTTCTCTTTCTGATTTCAATCTTCATAGATAGGGAAACAGCAAGCTGTGTTTGCTGCCGGGCTGCCCAGGCTCCCTGAGGATGTAGGTGTTGGAGGGAAACCTCCTTCAAGATCCATTCTTGATGCTTAGAATCATAGAGTCATAGAATCATAGAATAGTTTGGGTTGGAAGGGACCTTAAAGATCATCCAGTTCCAACCCCCCTGCCGTGGGCAGGGACACCTCCCACTGGATCAGGCTGCCCAAGGCCTCATACAACCTGACCTTGGACACCTCCAGGGATGGGCTTGACTTGTGACTGTGTTGAAACCCAGGTCCAATGGATCCTGACCAGGATCCCCTTCATTCAGTGGCAGATGCTCTTCTTTTATCAGTGCTCCTGTGATGCTCCTCTGCTTCCTGTGGTTCAGAACTGGATGAGAAGGATATCTCAGATGTTCTTCCTTGGGGCTGCACTCAAGCCAGGGTATTTAAGATCATGGAATCATAGAATGGTTTGGGCTGGAAGGGCACGATGTAGGCACAGTGGTGTTTGGCTGATGGTTGGACTTGATGATCTTAGACGTCTTTTCCAACCTTAATGATTCTATTATTCTATCGGTTTTGGATCTCAGGTGCAATGCAGCTACTTCCACCATGAAATAGTTATGACAGTCTCCCCGATGTTCGGTGGTTGGTGGGTGTCGAGATTGAAGGTGAAATTTCAACCCATATGAAGTGGTTTTTTCCTCTGCGTGGCAGGGACAGCAGATGGCTGTCACGTATATATCCTTTAATACCTTGTCAGGGCTAGACAACCCTACAGATTGAACCCGGGCCTTTTGCAGTCAGCTACCAATGGGTTGGGTTTTTTTTAAATCCTGATATAGTTAAGCTGCTCATTGAGCCAACCCCTCCCAGAATCATAGAATCATTTGATTGGAAAAGATCTTTGAGACCATCAAGTCCAACTGTACCTGTCCACTACTAAACCATATCTCTGAGCACCTTGTCTGCCAGTCTTTTAAACACCTCCAGGGATGGGGACTCAGCCACCTCCCTGGGCAGCCTCTGCCAGCATCTGAGAACCCTTTAGGGAAAGAAATATTTCCTAGTATCCAATCTGAACCTCTCCTGGTGCAACTTGAGGCCATATCCTCTCATCCTATCACATTGGGAGAAAAGACCAACACCCACTCCGCTACAGCCTCCTTTTAGGCAGTTGTAGACAGTGATGAGGTCTCCCCTCAGCCTCCTTTGCTCCAGGCTAAACAACCTCAGGGCCCTCAGCTGCTCCTCATAAGGCTTGTTCTCCAGACCCTTCTCCAGCTTCGGTGCCCTTTTCTGGACACGCTTCAGCCCCTCAATGTCCATCTTGGAGAGAGAGGCCCAAAACTGAACCCAGGATTCGAGGTGCGGCCTCACCAATGCCAAGTACAGGGGCACAATCACTTCCCTGCTCCTGCTGGCCACGCTGTCTCTCTGTTGGACGTAAAAACTCTTCCTCGTTCATAAAGATTGCTAACGTTTTAGTCTGGAGGAAACTTTATAGCCCAAGTTTCTCAGTGCTGTGGAAGGCAAAATTCACCAATGCTTTGCAGTATGGATCCTAGGAATGCTCTTCCCTATAGAGGAGCCAGAAGCAGAACAAGATCTAGAAGAAAAGCTTTTCTTTGCTGACAGCATGGGAAAGACATGTTATCTCTATCACGATGTTGGACTCATGTTGTGTATCTGTGGAGCGTGCCCTCATTTTGGTTTTGCCGCTTTTAATTAACAAAGCTGCTTTACTTTCAATTAATGACTTGGTTACAACAAAACCCATATTTTCTTTTCCTTTCTTTCCTCTCTTGTTTTCTCCCCCCTGTAGTTTCCACTGAGCTTTGATCTCAGTGCAGGTTTAATTAGCTGTAATTAGTGGTTTCACTGCATTAACCAAAAATCCCAACCACAGAGGATTAAAAAAACACTCCTCAGCTTGATGTCCCCACCCCACCTTTCTCCTTTAGCCTCCTCCGTGTGCTTTGAGGGATCAGAAACTGTGTCCCCATACAGTCCCTCACTGGACGGGTGCTGGTGGGTGATGCCTCATGCATCCCAAACAGTTGCCCTGTTCTGGATTCATAGAATCATAGAATAGTTTAGGTTGGAAGGGACCTTAAAGATCATCTAGTTCCAACTCCCCTGTCATGGGCAGAGACATCCCACTGGATCAGGCTGCCCGAGGCCCCATCCAACCTGGCCTTGAACACCTCCAGGGATGGGGCAGCCACAGCTTCCCTGGGCAACCTGGGCCAGTGCCTCACCACTCTCATGGTGAAGAAATTCTTCCTTATGTCCAGTCTAAATCTGCCCCTCTACAGTTTATACCCATTGCCCCTCGTCCTATCACCACAAGCCTTTGTGAACAGTCCCTCTCCAGCTTTCTTGTAGCCCTTTCAGGTACTGGAAGGTCGCTATAAGATCTCCTTGGAGCCTTCTCTTCTCCAGGCCGAACAACCCCAACTCTCTCAGCCTGTCCTTGTACAGAAGGTTCTCCAGCCTTCAGATCATTGTTCTAGCCTCCTCTGGACACGTTCCAACAGTTCTGTTTCCTTCTTATGTTGAGGATTCCAGAACTGGACACAGGAATCCATAAGAGGTCTCAGAAGAGAGGAACAGAGGGGCAGATTCAATAAAACTTCACTGGAACAAATCACCCATCCATATAGTTTGATTTCCAGTTAAATGTACAGCTGCTGTATGTTTTAGTAGGACACAAAATTATGGCTTCCCAACTTCTCATATAGTGCTTCATGGGGTTTCTGACTGCTCTCAGTACATTTACAGCATGGTGCCTGCTCAAGACTTCCCAAGCTTTCAGCTTCTTCAGTCCTACATGAGCTTCTGGAAGCCATAATATGGCCATGTGCTTTGTTGGAGCTGCCCAGAAATGAGAGAGGGTTCTGGAAAACGTGACTGATCTGGGGAAACCAAAATCACTGGTCTGCTTTCCTCCATGGAAGTGCACAGGGGAATTGCATCGTTGGCCATGCAATTCATCTGATCAGTCACAAGAGAGCAGGAAGAAACCAAAGAGCTCCTTGAGCTGTGAAGTAAGAGTAGTGCTGAGAACCATGTCTCCTGTCAAGATACCCACTCAACACTTATTAGACATCAGTGTACACCACACCGAGCCCCACCAACCACTGGTGCGTTGCAAAAGGTCTTGCTTCCTCTGACCAGCTCAGAAGCTTGATGGATATTTTTGAAGACCACACTGGAAAATACAGTGTTCCCACATAGCCCACCTTGATGCCCAGGACTGGAGATCACGTATGGGTCCCAATTCACTGTGGGTCAAGCATTTCTACTTACCCTGTCTGTGCTAAGGTTGGTTGTTTTCAGTGTCACATGTGCACCCAATCTCCTTGCAGTGTGGGGAACCAAAAGGCTCTGCTTGTCCCTTCCAGAGTTCTCCAGGGTAAGAGGGTAGAGAAATTCAGGTCTAAGTTTACATCCGTGAGTGTTTTAGAGAGGAGTTTGGCCACCCTTTGCATCACTGGCCCATGGTGCTGACATGTACAGGATAAGCAACACCCCTGTCTTGAACCTCAAAATGGTTCTCAGGTCATCTCACTGGAGTGAGGGTACACATGCTCTGAATCCCATACTCCCCAGGACTCAGAAACCATGTCTTGCTGTCCCAGGTTTGTCATTTCTGGAAGGGAAGCCTTTCCAAAGTCAGGAATTACACTCTTCAGCCATGACCTACAAGGGGCCTACAAGAAAGCTGGGGAGAGACGGTTTACAAAGGCTTGTAGTGATGGGATGAGGGGGAATGGGTATAAACTGGAGAGGGGCAGATTTAGACTGGACAAAAGGAGGAATTTCTTCACAAGGAGAGTGGTGAGACACTGGAACAGGTTGCCCAGGGAAGTTGTGGTTGCCCCATCCCTGGAGGTGTTCAAGGCCAGGTTGGATGGGGCCTTGGGCAGCCTGATCCAGTGAGAGGTGTCCCTGCCCATGGCAGGGAGTTTGGAACTGGTTGATCTTTAAGGTCCCTTCCAAGCCAAGCTAGTCTATGATTCTATGATTGCGCTTGCGTATCTAGTGGGATCTTACCTGATCTAGTGGGATGCCCATGGCAGGGGAGTCAGAACTGGATGATCTTTAAGGTCCCTTCCAACCCAAACTATTCTATGATTCTATGATTCTATGATTCTATACCTCATGATGCCGACACCTCACCCAGTATCACCTTCCTCTTCTTATCCTGTGCACAGCAAACCCTATCAAATCATGGAGTGGTTTGGGTTGGAAGGGACCTTAAAGCCCACCCAGTTCCACCCCCGTGCTGTGGGCAGGGACGCTTTCCACTGAATCAGGTTGCTCATAGCCTCATCCAACCTGGTCTTGATTGCTCTAATGCAAAGTAGTAAATGAGAGCAGGGAAATGATCCAGCTTGGGGGGGGGCAGGGCTGTGTTTTGGGTTTAGAATCAGCTTTTTCTCATTTTTGGCATGATCAGCTCCCCGGTTTGGTTCACAGCAGGCCTCGCAAACAGCTGTGCTGGCACAACTGAAAGAGAGGGAACAAACAAGGAAATGAGCTGTAAGGTTCCGAAATGATAATGCTCCTACAAATGGAACTTTGTCTTAAATTAGGATAAGACATCAGGGGTGATGAAGGAATTGGTCAAGGTTGGAGCAGAGGGGAGGGAGGAGGAGTGAATATGCCCTTATGCAGAGCTCGCTGCGCTTCCCTCACCACCTTTAGGCCACTTGGCCTCACTCCAACTTATGGAGGGACAACTGTTGTTCTCAGATTTGCTGAGCAGCAGCTTTCTTATTCATTGCCTGTGTCTGGGAAATGTCTTGCCTGCTGCTGATTCTCTACATTACGAAAAAAACTCCAAAATGCCCTAATGGTGATAGACCAGATGTTCAGAAGCAAAGAGCCTGACTCTTGAGGGATGACATTTCTTATGTTTGTCCTTAAGTAATTTTCACATAATGAGAGCACTTGAGAACGTGAAGATGGAAAGAAAGTGGCTGAACCACAGGGTAATGACAGCACATCACTCCCTTTCCTTTGGTGACTGCATGGATTAAAAATTCCTCAAGGAGGGGATTTTGTTGGCTTTGTAATTAAAACACACACCAGGCATTTTGCAGACACATGGGCCGTGGCAGCTCGAAGAACATGCGTTCAAGTCCAACAAAGTATTTAAGTCTGAGTTTAACTTTCAGATGTATGCGTTGACCTGTTGAACCCATGAATGCTTGCTCTATAACTAGAGGTTCACCACAGTCACGTCTCCATCAGAGCTGGCTGCCCTTCCTTCCCTTTAGAGCAAGAAGCGAGAAGTGAGGATGATTAGAGTGCGATTGTCTGAATTGGTTTAAATTTTATTTGAAATGAGATGAAGGGCCTCCTAGGAATGCCTGTTGCTTTCCCACAAGGATCAGGGAGCAAAGGTGACCTGCTCAGTGGAATTATCTACAGCAGACATTTATCACTGGGTAAGATGAGCCCCTCCTCGGCTGTCTGGGGCCAGAAGGTGACCTTGCAGGTGGGCAGATCAATCTGCAAGCACCCTCCATAGGTTTTACACCCAGTGGCAGCTGCATATTAACTGGATTACAGGGATGAATTCATTTGGCAGTTTCTACCTTCCTAATCGTAGAATGGTTTGGGTTGGAAGGAACCTTAATGATCATCCAGTTCCAACTCTCCTGCCATGGGCAGGAACACCTCCCACCAGACCAGGCTGCTCAAAGCCTCATTCAGCCTGACCTTGAACACCGCCAGGGATGGGGCAGCCACAGCCCCCCCTGGGCAACCTGTGCCAGTGCCTCCCCACCCTCATCATGAACAATTTCTTCCTAATGTCTAATTTAAATCTTTTCCCATCCAATTTAAAGCCATTCCTCCTCATCCTATCACTCCAGGCCCTTGGAAAAAGCCCCTGAACAGCTTTCCTGAAGCCCCTTCAGATACTGGAAGGTCACTCTAAGGTCTCCTTGGAGCTTTCTCATCTCCAAGCTGAACAAGCCCAACTCTCTCAGTCTGTCCTCATAGCAGAGGGTCTCCAGCCCTTGGATCATCTTTGTGGCCTCCTCTGGACTTGTTCCAACAGTTCCATGTCCTTCTTATGTTGGGGATTCCAGACTGGACACAGGACTCCAAGTAGGTTCTCACAAGAGCAGAGTAGAAATGGAGAACCGTGGTCAAACAATGTCCAAACATAGTGTGATGTGTGAAATCATGTAGCATCCACTCTTCCGTGGTATCGCTCCGTATAGCAGAGGAAGTATCTTAAAATACCAGTCGACACTGGAAGGTGCCAGTCCTGCTCAGGCTTTCCGCTGTTGACTCAACAGTTTTATTTTGATCAGCCATTTCGCTTTTTCCCGGAGGCACTTTTAATCTTCTCACTGTAACCTTTAAAGACATAGGTTTTAGTGGCCTCTGTAATGATTTTCATTGCCTGAATGTGGATGTCTGAGTTGCTCTGAGTAAAGACATTAATTCAATATTTCTAAACTGGAAATGGACTGAAAAACTGAGAGGCTTCATTGACTTTCCTTGCTTGGTTCTCGCTGTGTTAGTGAAACAATCAATGGAGGTGAACTTCTCAGCCAGCAGAAAGCGGCGTTCGCATTTCCAGCGACACAAGCTCAGGAAGATGTGGATAAACATTTTTAAGAAGTAGATTTTGGCTGTTAGACTTGGCCAGAGCCCATTCCTACTCTGCATTAGCAATATCAGGATATATTCTCCTGGAAATGAATTACAAACAAGTTCCTTATTTATCCCTGAGGTGACAGTCTTTTGCTGATACGTGCTTTCTTGAGACTAATAAGTTTTGAATGTTGGTGGGGAAAGGAAAAAAAAAATCAAAGTAATTACTTTGTGTTCCCAAGCTCCTTATTTGTGTAGGTGCATGTGTGTTTATCTCGCTCTGTCATGCTGCATTGCTAATGATAATTAAAGGGAAGGGATTTTTCTTGTTAAGAGTTTTTCTTCTTAATTTCTGCCTGTGGTGACTTTGGCCTCCATGACAACACTGAGCCACTGACCAGGTACTTGTAGAACTGTAGTTCTTTAATAGAAGGACTAAGGCTCGGGTAAGAGTAGCCTGATGGAAAAGGACCTGGGGGTGCTGGTCAACAGCAGCTTAACATGAGCCAGCAGTGGCCCTGGTGGACAGGAAAGCCAACAGCATCTTGGCTTGGATCAGTCATGGTGTGGCCAGTAGGAGTAGGGAAGGGATCATCCACCTGGACTTGGTACCGGTGAGACCACACCTTGAATCCTGGGTTCAGTTTTGGGCCCCTCACTCCAAGAAAGACATCAAGGGGCTGGAGAGTGTCCAGAGGAGGGCAACACAGCTAGGGAAGGATCTGGAGCCCAGGGGTTCTGGGAGTGGCTGAGGGACCTGAGGCTGTTTAGTCTGGAGAAGAGGAGGCTGAGGGGACACCTCATCATTTTCTGCTGCTGTCGTAAAGGAGGTTGTAGTGAGGTGGGTGTTGCTCTCTTTTCCCAAGTAACAAGTGATAGGATGAGAGGAAATGGCCTCAAGTTGCACCAGGGGAGGTTTAGATTGGACATTAGGAACAATTTCTTTGCAGCAAGAGTGGTGCAGCACTGGCAGAGGCTGCCCAGGGCAGTGGTGGAGTCCCCACCCCTGGAGGTGTTAAGAAAATGAGTAGGACATGATTTAGTAGGCACTGTGGTGATGGACTGGCAGTTGGATTGGATGACCTTGGAGGTCTTTTCCAACCTTAATGATTCCATGATTCTATAGTTGGGTTGTTTTGTTTATCCAGGTCTGCAGTATGTAGGGTAGGTGTTGGTTTTCTTTGTAGACCAGGTGTTGAAAGCACATCCTGTGTGTGTGAGTCCAAGTGTTCACTATCATCTTGACCATGATTCTTGCAAATCACAGAGTACTTGTCAACCTTTACCTTATATGACTACGAAGAATTTAGTATGTGGGTGACCATAGCGAAAATACGGTGCAAAACCAGATTGTACATCGTCAGCTCTGGTGTGATGTGGGTGGTCTAAGGAGTTGTGCCTGGTTTCCAGCCTGGAACGTCCATCCCACCCAAGAGGGATTCAGTCTCTCCTTGCTCTCTGTTTTTTTTCATGAAATGTGATCTAAGTGATCTGGAAAGAGGGCATGGGGCTTTCCCACCAGCTACCCAGGCTGCGTAGATGGCAGACCAGGAGATGTCAATCTGGATCAGGAGACCAAAACCCCAGACCCACTATTGTGTCCAGAAACGGTGCAGCTTAATATAGGATTTCTTATAGCATAGAAATCTGAAGATGAATGTGAAAACATTCTTTGTCACAGACATGGATAGTAGGATTGAGTGCACCCTCAGCAAGTTTGCTGACCACACCAACCTGCGGTGTGTGGTCTACACCCAGGAGGGAAGGGGTGCCATCCAGAGGGACCTGGACAAGCTTGAGAGGTGGACCTTTGTGAATCTCATGAAGTTCAACAAGGTAAAGTGCAAGATCCTGCAGCTGGGTCAGGGCAATCCCAAGCACAAATGCAGGCTGGGCAAAGAATGGATTGAGAGCAGCCCTGAAGAGAAGGTCTTGGAGGTGTTGATGGATGAGAAGCTCAACAGGAGCTGGCAACACACACTTGCAGCCCTGAATGCCTGGGCTGCATCAAAAGCGGTGCAGCCAATAGAGTGAGGGAGGGGATTCTGCCCCTCTACTCTGCTCTTGTGAGATCTCACCTGAAGTCCTGTGTTCAGTTCTGGAGTCCTCAGCACAGGAAGGACATGGACCTGTTAGAGTGAGTCCAGAGAAGGCCATGAACATGATCAGAGGGCTGGAGCACCTCCCGTACGAGGACAGGCTGAGAGAGTTGGGCTTGTTCAGCCTGGAGAAGAGAAGGCTCTACAGAGACCTTAGAGCAGCTTCCAGTTCTTAAAGGAGTGCCAGGAAAGCTTGGGAGGGACTCTTCCTCAGGGAGTGCAAGGGTAGGATGAGAGGGGACAGTTTGAATCTGAAAGAGGAGAGATTTAGATGAGATATTGGGAAGAAATGTTTTCCTGTGAGGGTGGCGTAGCACTGGCACAGGTTGGTCAGAGAAGTCATGGCTGCCCCATTCCTGGAAGTGTTCAAGGCCAGGTTGGATGGGGCTCTGAGCAACCTGATCCAGTGGACAGTGTCCATGCCCGTGGCAGGGGTTGGAACTACATGATGTTTAAGGTCTCTTCCAATTCAAACTTTTCTATGATGTGATTCAATGATGTCTCTGTGATGTCCTGATTTGAGATGCCTCTGTCATGTAGACTTGGACTACATTGACTGGTGTTGCTTAAACAAGGTCAAAATTTAGCTGCAGGCTCTGGATGATTCTGAATAAATATCCAGAGTCATCCCACGGGACCGGATACCCCTGGAAGTGTATGTGAATGTGAAATCTATGTCTGAACTTTCACATAGCCTGCTTGGAACTGCTCTTTGATCTAGAAATTGCTTTCTGCTCCCATGCTGCAAGGTAGGCTCTGCCTGTGCTCGGTTCGTGTGCTGGAGGTGTGGGAATCATAGAATCACTTGGTTGGAAAAGGCCTTTGAGATTATCAAGCCCAACCATACTGGTCCACTGCTAAATCATATCCCTGAGCACTTCATCTCCCCATCTTTTAAAGACATCCAGAGATGAGGACTCCATTATCTCCCTGGGCAGCCTCTGCCAGGGCCTGAGAACCCTTTCTGTGAAGTAATATTTCCTGATATCCAATCTAAAGCTCCCCTTGTGTAACTTGAGGCCATTTCCTCTCATCCTATCACCTGTATCTTGGGAGAAAAGACCTACACCCACCTCACCACAACCTCCTTTCAGGGAGTTGTAGACAGTGATAAGGCCTCATCCTCCTTTTCTCTGGGCTAAACAACCCCAGTTCCGTCAGCCATGTGTCATAAGACTTGTTCTCCAGTCCCTTCACCAGCCTCATTGCCCTTCTCTGGACACACTCCAGGACCTCGATGTCCTTCTTGGAGTGAGGGGTCCAGAACTGAACGCTGGATTCGAGGTTTGGCCTCAGCAGTGCCGAGTCCAGGGGCACAATCACTTCTCTGGTCATGCGAATCAGAATCATTCAGGCAGAATCACTCCCGGGAGTCTACTGAGATCTTTTACTTAAACATACAGCAAAGAGAGCTGTTACAGGATGGAGTTTTTACGAAGGGAGGTTGGTGTGACACAACAACAAAATTGCCATGAGAGGGGGAGCCATCAGTGTGTGAAGAACAACCATCCCAGGCATTTTGTCTGCAGCTGAAATAAAGGTAAATATTGGATTGTCAGCTTGAAATACATCGCTGTTGCCTCGCTTCAGCCTGCAAATGGAAGCGATTAGCAAGATGTCCTGCCTTTTTCACAGCAGGCTGCATCTTTCTAGCACAAGCCTCACAGATAGAAGGACACATGCAAGTCTTTAAGTAGCAGATTGGTTTACCCTGTCAGTCAGATCTCATTAGAAACCACAGTGCTTCATACCCGCTAATCTGTGAGGAAATAACAGATATTGGTGCTGTGTGATTCATTTTGAGGAGTTGCTGCTCATCATTTTTCTACGCTCTAAATTCCTGTCTTTCGCAGAGGTCTCTCTTTCTTAATTAGATTGAGCTGGGAATTGCTAGGAATGGTTGGATTCAATGATCCAAGAGGTCTTTTCCAACCTGGTGATTCTATGGGGAGCTCAGCATTTCAACCTGCCGATGCGATGGCATCTGGAAATGAGGAATGTTTCACTTGGAAGGTGTAGGAGCAGGCAGGGCATGGCTGGTAGGGTGTAAAACATCATCTTCATCTAAAGCTGAAACCAATGTCTCAAGTGCTTGCAGGAGGTGTCTATCAGATATGTATTCCATGCTGTCATGTGCGCAAAAACAAAGAAAAGAAGCAAAAAGTTGCAAATAATAGCAAGTTTTGTGCTTTCATGAAGAACAGCTTGTATTATGAAGAAGCAATGTGTAGGGCACAAGGGGAGAACATGGCCAGTTTTGGGTTGGGTGCTCCCAACATTACGTTTGAGAGCAGGAGAGAGGAGCAGAGGGTAGCAAGGACCCAGGGCCGATTCCTACTGGAATAACGGAGGAAAGAGGGAAAATGAGCAAAGGACAAAAATAGCACAACTGAGAGGACCAATGGGGTCATGACGCAGCATTCGGGGCAGAGCAAGATCTACAGCAGGGTCCAAAGCAGGTATAGCCCAGGAAATGTACAGCAGAGCTGCCCAATTTTCCAGCTCCTTTTAGTCATGTGTGGAAATCTGTCTACAACCAAGAGCTGCAAGAGGTGTAGCAGGTTCCCATAGAGGTAAGAGCACTTTTTGGGGTGTCTCAGAGACATCCTTCTGGCTCTGCAAGTCCCCAGTAGATGGGATGGTGATCTCTGGAGGTATTTAAGAGGCAGGTAGATGAGGTGCTCAGGGACACGGTTTAGTGGCAGATATGAATGGTTGGACTCGATGATCTAAGAGGTCTTTTCCAACCTAGTGATTCTATGATTCTGCAATCACTGACGTGCTCCTCTCTGGGCAAGTGGTGTCGATACTGAAAATGTCGGCAAATAAACTCTCTAAGACTTGTTTTGGAGTTTTAGAAAGCAAGCGTCCTTTATCAGGCGTGGGCAGCATGAGGGACTGTTGGAACGTGTCAATCTCCATCGGTCATGTGCAACAAGACAAAAGCTGTTTGGAATTGGGTGGTCCTTAAGATTCCTTCTGACCCAAACCATTCTGTAACTCTATGATTTTGGATACTAAGGTGTGATTGTCATGATTACCCTCTGACATCCATGAAAATGCACCCCCAAATGGGAAGCTGTGGGTTTTTTTGCAGCTAAATCGGTAAAAAAATGAGTAAACTGAGAGAGGATTCTTCAACTGCAGAAGGCAGCTGGCTCCGGGGCACAAACCCATACAGCCTGAAGGGGGAATGCAGATCAGGCAATTCCTCTCTATCCGAGGCAGATGCACTGGTGAGACTGACATTAAGAATTCTGACTCAAATGAAGAAAACATGGAGTTAAAGAGGTGAATTATTGATGGAGCGCAAGCATTACCATATCTGACAGATGGAGACTGTCTGAGAACGTTTTGCAGAGTGGCATCTGCACCATGCCTGATTGGCATCACTGAACTTTCGCATGTCAGATGTGGAATATCAACACGTAAAACTCTGATGTAGCAATTAAATCTGTCCCATCATGAACCTGGGCTTCATAGCTGTCGTGGTTTAACCCCAGTTGGCAACTGAGCACCATACAGCCACTACCAGCACAGTAGCCAAGGGAGATCCATATACTCAGATAAAGATCAAAAACCTCGATTCTTGTAATTTAAGGTCATAGAATCATAGAATGGTTTGGGTTGAAAGGGACCTTAAAGATCATCCAGTTCCAAACCCCCGACATGGGTAGGGGCACCTCCCACTGGACCAGGCTCCTCAAGGCCCCATCCAACCTGGCCTTGAATACCTCCATGGATGAGGCGCCCACAGCTTCAATGGGCAACCTCTGCCAGTGCCTCACCGCCCTCATCGTGAAGAATTTCTTCCAAATGTCTAATCTAAATCTTCCCCTTCCAATTTAAAGCCATTGCCATCATCCTGTCACTCCAGGCCCCACTCCAGGCCCTCATAAAAAGTCCCTCCCCAGCTTTCTTGTAGCTCCTTCAGGTACTGGAAGCTGCTCTAAGGTCTTCTCCGAACCTTCTCTTCTCCAGGCTGAACAGCTCGAATTCTCTCAGCCTGTCCTCCTAGCAGAGGGGCTTGGAGATCAGCTCCATGGCCTCCTCTGGACCTGTTCCATATGCTTCTTATATTGGGGATTCCAAAACTGGACACAGTAGTGCAGATTGGGTAAAAATAATTATATCCATACCACTGCATTTGAATATGCACATATGATGTCAACATAGAACCATAGAATGATTTGGATTGGAACCACTGCTGCGGTTATCCCATCATAGAAAGCCACCAAGTTGGTCAGATAGGACTTGCCCCTGGTGAAGCCATGCTGGCTGCCATTAATCACCTCCCTGTCCTCCGTGTGCTTTAGCACAGCTTCTAGGAGGATCTGTTCCATGATCTTCCCAGGCACAGAGGTGAGGGTGACAGGTCGGTAGTTCTCAGGATCGTCTTTTCTACCCTTTCTAAAAATGGGCACAATGTTACCCTTCTTCCAGTCAGCAGGGACTTCTCCTGACTGCCATGACTTTTCAAGTATCATGGAGAGTGGCTTGGCAACCACATCTGCCAATTCCCTCAGGACTCCGGGATGCATCTCATCAGGTCCCATGGACTTATATACATTCAGGTTCCTCAGGTGTTCGTGAAACTGATCCTCCTCTACTGTAGGAAGGAGTCTACCCACGTGGTCACCATCTTGCTGTCCTGTGACCCAGGAGGGGCGAGGAGAGCAGTTATCGGTGAAGACTGAGGCAAAATGTTCTTGAGTACCTCATCTGTTGATACATGATCCCCATTTCCAGTCATCAGTGGGGGTACGTTCTCTTTGCTCTTCCTCTTTTGATTGATGTACCTGTAAAAGCCCTTCTTGTTGGTCTTTACTTCCCTTGCCAAGTTCAGCTCCAGCTGCGCCTTGGCCTTCCTGACTTCATCCCTACACAACCGGGCAGCGTCTCCATACACGTCCCAGGTTCCCTGTTTCTGTTTGCACTGCCTGTGCAGTTCCTTCTTTTTTAGTTTAACCAGCAGGTCTCAACTCAGCCATGTCGATCTCTTCCCTTTCCTGCCTGATTTTCTATATACAGGCACTGAGCACTCTTGCACCCTGTGAAAAGCTTCCTTAAATATTTTCCAGCTGTGTTCCGCTCCCTTGTCTCGGAGGACTGTGTCCCAGGGGTTCCTACTGAGTATTTCCTGGAAGAGCTGGAAGCCTGCTTTTGTGAAATTTAGTGTCCTGATACTCCTCACCTGTCCCATATCCCTCTGGACCTTGAACTCCACCAGTGCATGACCACTGCAGCCCAGGTTGCCACCGACCCTAACGTCACTGATGAGTTCGCTTGTATTGGTGATCAGAAGGTCCAGTATTGCTTCTCCTCGGGTGGAGGTCTCTGACACCTGGACTAAGAAATTATCTTTGATGCACTCCAGGAGTCTCTTTGATTGCCTGTAGCTTGCCATGCTAATTCTCCAGCATACGTCTGGGTGGTTGAAGTCCCCAAGTAGGATGAGAGCTTGTGAGCGCGAAGCCTCCTGTAGCTGGAGGAAGAAGGCTTCATCAGGTGTCTCTCCTTGATTGGGTGGCCTGTAGTATACACCAACCACAAGGTTCCCATTGGCTCTTCCATCTTTAATTTTTACCCAGAAGCTTTCAACCTGTTTGTGGCTACTCTTCAACAATAGCTCTTCATGTTCTATCCCTTTCCTGAGATACAGGGCAACGCCTCCACCCCTCCTTCCTGGTCTGTCTCTCCTGAACAGCCTGTAGCCATCAATAGCCACATTCCAGTCATGGGACTTGTCCCACCACGTTTCCGTGATGGCAACCAGATTGTAGTTTTCAAGTAGCACAGTAGCTTCCAGCTCCTCCTGCTTGTTACCTAAGCTTCATGCGTGTGTGTAAAGGCACTTCAGCTCTGCTGCCGGTTGCGTCACCTTCCCAGTGGACCTTCTTTTACCTATAAGGTGTTTTGGAGAAGTCTCCTTCCTAACACCTGTCCCCTGACACCCATCCTTCCAGCTCTTGTTAAGGGATAGCTTGGTGTTATCTCCCTCCCTCTTCATATCTAGTTTAAAGCCCTATCTGCAAGCCCTGCAAGTTCCCGAGCAAAGATCCTCCTCCCACCCCGAGAAAGGTGGCTCCCATCTGAAGCCTGTAACCCCGGTGCCATGTAGGCCATCCCGTTATCAAAAAACCCGAAGTTATTGTGATACCAGCCATGGAGCCATGTATTAATAGACTGGACCTATCTGAGCTGTTCTATGTCACCACCGGTTACTGGGAGGAGGGAAATAAAAATCACCTGGGCCCCTGATTCCCTCAGTAGCCATCGCAAGGCCTTAAAATCACTTTTAGTCTCCCTTGGGCTTCTTACAGCTGCTTCATCACCTCCCACATGGAGCAGCAGTAATGGGTAATAGTCAGTTGTTCTCACCAGGCTGGGAAGTTTCTTGGTTCCATCCCTTACCTGGGCTGCTGGGAGGAAGCAAACTTCCCTGTGAGTGATGTCTGCTCGACATATCGGACCCTCTATACCCTTCAATAGAGAGTCTCCTACAACTATGACTCTCCCATCAGTCCTTGTGCCAGTCGTAGCAATGGAGCGTTTATATCGTCTCGGTCTCTGACCCTGATCTGATGTGGGTGCATCTTCGTGTTTTCCTCTGGTCTGTCCTCCACATTGAGAGCCTCAAATCTGTTGTGGAGTGACACCTGCGGTGGTGTGGGCAAGGAGGGCACTGATTTTCTGCCCCATCGATGGTCCACTCCCTACCTCCTTTTGAGCCTTCGCCCACAACCTTAGGGGAGGAAGATGGCAGAACCTTTTCATCCTGGGCTCTTACCTGTGTATGCGTCTTCTCTTTTGCTTTGGCGCTCAGAGTGTGATCCCGTTGGTCTATTTCCATCTCCCACTCTCTGATGCTCCTCAGCCTCTCTACTACCTCTTTCAGCTCTACTCCCAGGCTGAGGAGGAAATCCACCTGTTTGCGCCTTATGCAGCCCTCGCTGCCCTCCGTTTCCAGCGCAAGCTGGTGGCACTCCATGCAGCCAGAGACCTGGATGGCTGTGTGATTTCCCGGGAGCTCAGTCTGAACTGATGCATCCCTCCTGGCGGGTGTGGAGGAATCAGCCTTTCCTTGGGTGAACACCATCGCTGGGCTCCCTCTCTCCAACCGAGCTCAACTCTCGAGCACTGGAACTGTGCGCCCTGCCTTCGCCAACTGATCTCGCTAACTCATGCCTTGTCTGACAAGCACGTTCCTGTTTGCGCGCTCCTGTTAGCATCGCTCCCAGAAGACCATTTAAATCTCCCACGGCCGCTTCTGGGACTGTCCCCCTGTGTCAGCCGTCACGTACGAGCCTGGGCTTGCTGCAGTCCAGACCCGCCTGATGGGCTCCCTCCAGGGTTCCTGGGCTTCCTGGGCTCTGTCGACAGCCCCTCCGCCTCGATCTAGTGCCTCGATCTAGACACTTACCGTGTCTGCCACCGAACCGCGTCAATTAATAGTATTTTACAATTTGTATTCCACGTTTGAGCTTAAATAATACAGGGAAGCTATAAAACTCAGATGACATCTCACATCGCCTAAATGCACTGACATCTAACGCTGAAGCCGGTCTCAATTGCACGCAGGTGTCTTATCAGATACGTGTTCCACGCCATCATGTGTGCAAAAACAAAGAGGAGAAGCAAAGAGGTGGAAATAATAGCAAGTTTTATGCTTTCACAAAGAACAGCTGGTATTATGAAGAGGAGATGTGTAAAATATGTCTTTTCTAGTAAGATTTAGTGCCTCCTATTGCAGGTTGTTTTCTGAAGTCCAGTGCAACTTGGTAAATGATTGTAATTTTTTGCCATCTGTTGACTCTTTGGTGCGCTGGGTGACGTTCATTCTGCCTTCACTTGTGGCATGCAAATATGCAGCTTGGAATCATCAGGAAAATGCGCTTTTTTAGCCCCAGGAGGAGATTCAAAGTGAAATACCAGCAGGAAAGCTGGTACTTGACACTGGAATAAGTTGCCAAGGGAAGTTGTGGCTGTCCCATCCCTGGAGGCATTCAAGACCGGGTTGGATGGGACCTTGGGCAGCCTTATCTAGTGGGAGGTGTCCCTACCCATGGCAGGTGGTTGGAACTAGATGATCTTCAAGGTCCCTTCCAACGCTAACTATTCTATAATTCTATGATTCTATGAAAGCTGGCCCTGGGTGGTTACTCAGTGAGCATCAGCAAGGAGATTGCTGTTGTTGGGTTGTTGCCATCCTGTTGCACAGACAAAGGACTTTGCTCTGACTCCTTCTTCTCAACAGACCTTTATTTTCTCAACCGCAAAGCAGCCTTTTCAGAGGAGGGAAGAAGTTCTGTACATGGTGTCGCTAATGCACGTTGAGGTGTACCAAAGAGAAGGTTAATAAATTAATAAAAAACCCCAGAATTTCAGTTCTCACAGCAGAATTTTTGCTGATAGTCTGGAGGTTTAGTAGAGTTAGAGGATGCATTTCTGGAATGAGATAAAAATAGCAGTTCAGAGTGATTTTCCTGCTTTTGATGGCTGTGAGCTACTCCAGCAGTTCAGAGGCAGCGCTGGGATTCACTTCTCACTCTGCAGGGACCAGCTTTGTTGCCAAGGAGCCATCGTCGCATGGCAGTGGTGTGTGTCTGGGGGTTGCAACCTGTACGTAAGGAGTAGTGAACAAAGGGACGCATCTCTGAGATGCTCATAGAATCACAGATTAATTTAGGTTGGAAAGGGGCTTAAAGCCCATCCAGTTCCAACTCCCCTGCCATGGACAGGGACACCTCCCACCAGACCAGGCTGCTCAAAGCCCCATCTAACCTGACCTTGAACACTTCCAGGGATGGGGCAGCCACAACTTTTCTGGGCAACCTGATAGTACCTCACCACCCTCATTGGGAAGAGTTTCTTCCTAATGTCTACTCTAAATCTGCCCCCTTCCAATTTAAAGCCATTTCCCCTCATCTCACCACTACACATCCTTGTAAAAAGCTCTTCCTGAGTTTTCTTGTACCTTCACATACTGGAAGGCTGCTCTGAGTTCTCCCCAGAGCCTTCTCTTCTCCAGGCTGAACAACCCCAGCTCTCTCAGCCTGTCCTCATAGCTGAGGTGCTCCAGCCCTTGGATCACCTCCATGGCCTCCTCTGGACCTGTTCCAACAGTTCCATGTCCTTCTTCTGTTGAGGATTCCAGAACTGGACACAAGACTCCAGGTGGGGTCTTGTGAGAGTGGAGCAGAGATGCAGAATGCCCTCCCTCACCCTGCTGGCCACACTTCTTTGGATGCAGCCCAGGATACAGTTGTTCTGGGCTGTGAGCACGTATTGCGTACTCCATCAGTAGGACAAGCAGACTTGCTGTTTCCATGCAGTGTAGAGTGAAGATAGAAACCACATCTATAGTCTATGGCTGTGAATCTTCAGGGAAGCAATCACAGCACGAAGCCTGGCAACATTCAAGAAGTATTTGGCCAACGCCATTAGACACAGGTGTGAATGTTGAAGTTGTCCTGTGCAGGGACAGGAGCTGGACTTGATGATCCTTGTGGGTCCCTTCCAACTCGGGTCATTGTGTGATACTATAAAAAACCAATACCTTAGAGACACAATGGCTTCCTGCTGTAAGTACAGCTTTTACCATAAGATGTTAGAGAGGGAAAAGCAATTTCCTCCTAAAATACTGCTGCAAGAGCATATGAGTAGCAGCTGGACATAAATTTCACCCAGCCTGCAAAACTGAAGGTTTCTAAGCATCACAAGGAGTACTGAGAATCATAGAATCATTAAGGTTGGAAGAGACCTCTAAGATCACCCAGTCCAATTGTCAACCCAACACCACCATGCCTACTAAACCATGTCCCAGAGTGCCACATCTACACGTTTGCTCAACACCTCCAGGGATGGGGACTCCACCGCTGCCCTGAGCAGAAGAATGCATAGAGAACTGGCATATTAGGTGTGATGAAATGTTCATCTGGCCAGTGGCCAGTGCTGAATGCATGGAGTAGTGTGTTGAAGTTCTTGAGCATTAACTGCATCATCCAGGAGACCTATAAGTTCTATGTTGATGTACCCTACTTTTGGCCATTTAAAAATTTGGCCTTGAATCCATCCAGGTTTCTTTGTGATATATAAAACAACCTTCACAGGGCACTTTAACCTGTTGTAACTGTCCATTGTAGGATAGGGTGAATTAACTTCAGCCCATTTCTTCTCTATTCATAGGTAGGAGATCATGAAAGTCAATCCCCTTAAGGTCTTGGTGGTGGTTGTAAGTGATGACTGTGAGGAGATAGGGTTTGAGGCTGCTGCAGCACTTGGTTTTCCTCCTTGTTCGGATAGCTCTGTGCACAGTGCTGAGCAAGGGTTTTGTAGGACATTTCCCCAAGACAAAAGGAAATGGTCTCAAGTTTCACCAAGGGAAGTTTAGAGTGGATATTAAGAAAAATGTCTTTATTCAAAGAGTGGTGAAGCATTGGAAGAGGCTGCCCAGGGCACTGCTGGAATCCCATCCCTGGAGGTGTTAAAAAAAGTGTGTATATCATAGAATGGTAGAGTAGTTTCGGTTCGAAGGGACCTTAAAGATCATCTAGTTCCAACCCCCTGCCATGGGCAGGGACATCCCACTAGATCAGGTTACTCAAAGCCCCATCCAACCTGGCCTTGAACACCTCCAGGGATAGGGCAGCCACAACTTCCCTGGGCAACCTGTTCCAGTGCCTCACCACTCCGAGTTTATACCCATTTCCCCTCATCCTATCACTACAAGCCTTTGTGAACAGTTCCTCTCCAGCTTTCTTGTAGCCCCTTCAGGTACTGGAAGGTCGCTGTAAGATCTCGGAGCCTTCTCTTCTCCAGGCTGAACAACCCCAACTCTCTCAGCCTGTCCTCGTATGAGAGGTGCTCCAACCCTCCGATCATCTTTGTGGCTCTTTAGATGTAGATGTGGTGCTTTAGGACATATTTTGGTTGTGTTGAAGGTTGGACTGGATGCTCTTAAAGGTCTTTTCCAACCTTAACAGTTCTATGATTGCCCAACCTCAGTGATTTCTAGGCTGGCACAGGTGATGACGCTGGACACTGGACTACAACCAGACACTAGCAGAAGAAATCGTAGTGCTGTGAGGCAAATGAATCCAGTAAAGGGCTCTTCCATGAGAAACAGCAACATGGTCAACAAAAGAATGTAGACAGACCCAGTTTGGTGTCAGCAAGTCCACAAAAGCTCTCAGTTCTCTAATTTCTGAAGCCACTGTGGCATTCAAACCAAATGAATAAAGCCAGAGAAAAAAGATCAACTGGAGTTTCCAAGGATTTGGGGCCATTTGCCTGCTTCCCACAAGTGATTCAAACCTCCTCTGAAGCAGGAAGGCACAACCACAACCTCCTGTGGGCACGCATGGGTGTGATAACTATGTCATTCATAGAGGGAATCATGGAGAATCATTGACTCGTTTGGTTGGAAAGGACCTTTGAGATCATCGAGTCCAACTGTACTCCCTCCTGCAGTTCACATATTGCAGCCTCTTCTGCTCCTTAGCAAGCAGATCATAGAACCATAGATTCACTAGGTTGGAAAAGATCTCTTTGATCATCGAGTCCAACCATTCCTATCTGCCACTAAACCATGTCTCTGAACACCTTGTCTACCCATCTTTTAAATATCTCCAGGGATGGTGATCCCATCAGATGTGTCCTTCACCCATCTGTAGCTACCAAACAGTCTTGGTTTTATTAAAAACCAGCAAACTGCACCACTGAGCATCTCCCCGATTACTGTGTCAGGTTTTGTATCCAGTTCCAAGCCACTTGATCCTAAATAAAGCTTTGGGGTTTCGCCACAGTAATTGTTGTTCCCGAAGAGTAGCTAAAAGTGTATTATTTTTTGCTGACAGGAGCAATCTTTGCAGCACTTTCCATCGAACTGCTGACTTGCTTTTCTTTCGGGCTACGTTCCTTTCCACATTTTCTCTCATTTATGCATGAGGCAAGGGGAAAAATTGCTTAATATTCTTTATAAACTGGCATATGGTATAGATAATTTTTTCCTTTTACTATATGTAGTAAAAATGCAAATGTGTGTGGCTTATTTGCAAATACCGGCATTAATAACTGATATTTAAACAAGCCGGATTAGCACTTTTACTGATACATTAAAAAGATTTTTCCAATCATTTGCACACTCAAAATCAATTTTAATACATGTAAATTGAATTTAATTTTTTTATATAAAATTGCATTTATCTGCTCGAACCATTAAATTTACTGTTTAATATGTACTTTCCAGCTCACTTGGTTAGAATTTCATTGCTCTTTATCTGTATAAATTTAATTAGCCTTGATATCATCAGTATATTATAGAACTAATTAAAGATTTAGATAAGTGCTGAGGGTGCTTATTTAATACCCTATAAAGTTCCATTTGGAGAGTGAGAAATTCCATCCTTCATTATATCAGCCAGCGTGGAACTACAAGGAGCATCTCAGACATTGTTTTTGAAATATTCTTTAATGGGGTTTAATGGATTTATCCTGTCTTTGAAAAGGCATGTAATTAGTGCGTATCACGGCACGGTGCGAGTTGTTCAGGGAATGGGTTTGAAACAATACGTGCATGCGTTTGCCTCCTTGGAGATGCCGCACAGAGATCTCTGTGCATCACGTGTTCTCAGCAGGGTAATGTTGCCCAATGCAGGATTTGGCCAACCTCAGGAGGAACAACATTGTCCAAGGCACAAGTGACCAACCTCAGGAGGAACAACATCGTCCAAGGCATTTGTGACAAACCTCAGGATGTACAATGTCCAAGGCACAAGTGACAAACCTCAGGAGGAACAACATTTTCCAAGACACAAATGACAAACCTCAGGAAGAATAATATTTTCCAAAGTAGGAGTGTCTAACCTCAGTAGGAATGACATTGTCCAAGACACAAGTGACAAAACTCGGAAGGAACGACGTTGTCCAAGGCATGAGTGACAAACCTTAGGAGAAACAACATTGTCCAAGGCAGGAGTGACAAACCTCAGGAGGAACAACATTGTCCAAGGCACAAGTGAAAAACCTCAGGAGGAACAATGCTGTCCAGGAAGAAGTGACAAACCTCAGAAGGAACGATGTTGTCCAAGGCACAAGTGACCGAACTCAGGAGGAAGAGAAAAGGAAATAAGAAGGAAAGATTAATAAGAAAGTAGTAGATAAGGCAGAGCTGAGCAGGTGTTGGGATGTAAAGGAGGAGAGGAAAAGGAGAGGTCTTCTTGAAGAGTAGTTACGTTCTGCACATACCATTTCTAATTAGCTATGTGTTTTATGGGTGATTTATCACTTGTGTTCTGCAAAAAGGTTTGCAGCACAGAGCAACTCAAGTGCTTCAGTGACGCTGAGCTGCACAGAGCATCCAAAGGTGTTGCCCGTTAAAACAAAGCTGTTTAATCTGTGTAGAAGCCAATGCATAGGTGAGCCGGTTTGTACTTAGTGTGTCACGCGCTGTCTTTGTGGTTTAAATTTTAAATGGGAAGGTAATTGGATTTTATAATTTGGTTGCCTTTAATTAGGGCAGATTTAGATTAGAAATTAGGAAGGAATTTTTGCCTATGAGGGTGGTAAAGCTCTGGCCCAGGTTGCGCAGAGAAGTTGTGGCTGCCCCATTCCTGGAGGTGTTGGAGGCACTGAAGTTCTTTGTCCAGTTCTGGAATCCCCAACATAAGAAGGATGTGGAACTGTTGGAACGGGTCCAGAGGAGGCCACAAAGATGATGTGAGGGCTGAAGCACCTCTGCTTTGAGGACAGGCTGAGAGAGTTGGGGTTGTTCAGCCTGGAGGAGAGAAGGGTCCAAGTTGATCTTAGAGCAGCTTCCAGTACCTAAAGGAGAGGAAAGCTGGGGAGGGACCTTCTTGCAAGGGCCTGGAAATATAGGACGAGGGGGAATGGCTTTAAATTGGAGGAGGGGAAGATTTAGACTAGACATTAGGAAGAACTTCTTCATGATAAGGGTAGTGAGGCACTGGCATGGGTTGCCCAGAGAAGTCATGAATGTCCCATCCCTGAAGGAGTTCAAGGCCAGGTTGTATGGGGCTTTGAGCAATCTGATCCAGTGGGAGGTGTTGAGGGTGTTGGAACTGGATAGGCTTTAAGGTCCCTTCTGACTCAATCCATTCTACAATTTTTAAGGGCAACAAGCTTATGGAACTTTTGTGTATGCCATCTTTTACTTTCCCTAGGAAGCTTATCAAGAACACTTTTTAACTGCAGTAGCAGCTGCTGAATGCTGACTCCATGGGAGAAGCTAGGTTTTTAAGAAAAGCTATTATCTCTTCTGAAGACTTACTGCTTCAGTTTGGGAAAACCAAAACTGTTAAGCTCTTCAGGATGGGGCTTTGAGCAACCTCATGCAGTGGGAGGTGTCCCTGCCCATGGCAAGGGGGTTGGAACTGGATGATCTTTAAGGTCCCTTCCAACCCAAACCATTCTGTGGTTCTATGACTTTGAAGACTGTCCTTACACCCTTGTGAACAAATACACCTGCTTTTCTTGCCTGGCTCTATACACTGATCAGAGCTGTGTGTGTTGCAGTCCCAAAGTTGGGTGTAGGACTGATGAAGATGTGAGGGCTTCTAATACTGTTTTCTACCTTGGACAAATGACTTATTTCTTATCTCAGTTCTTCCAGCTGTACTAAGAAAGATTTGCAGAGATACCACAGGAGCATGAAGCACCGTTACGTTATCAATTCCCTTCTATATCTTCCTGTCATGTTTTGTTTTCTTTTGCAAACCATTTCATTGGATGTTTGCACATTTTAGCTTTTCAAGTGCTTTCTACTTTCTTGACACTCTCCTCCTGTAATAACACAGCTCAGAGCGCGTTCATCCTGCCCCAAATTGTGCCGTGTCTTGCAGGGAGGGGAGGGTGGGACATCTACCTTCAGGCTTCCAAAAGTGTCTGCCTGAGGTGGTCTCTGATGCATCTAGAGAAAATGTGCTGCTTAGGGGTGTGGTTTAGTGGTGGACTTGGCAGTGTTAGGTTGACGGTTGGACTCAAAGATCTTCAAAGTCTTCTCCAACCTAAATGATTATATGAAATACAAAATAAAAATGTAGATCATAGTGGCAAGCAGACTTTTTTTTGGCTGATCTAGATTCATTCTGTGTTCCCTCTACATTACATGGAGACAAATAGATGCTTCTTGGCCACAGTTCATCCCACTCCAGGCACACAGGAGAGGTGTTCATTCCTTGGCGCTGTGTGTAAGAGGAGCTGAGGTTCACTAACACAGCAATATCACCATCTACAGGAAAGCTGGGGAGGGGCTCTTCATCAGGGAGTGCAGGGACAGGTCAAGGAGGGATCATTTAAGCTGTAAGAGGGGAAACTGAGATGAGATTTTAGGAAGAAATGTTTTCCTATGTGGATGGTGAGGCACTGGCCCAGGTTGCCCGGAGAAGTTATGGCTGCTCCATCCCTGGAGATGTTCAAGCCAGGCTGGATGAGGCTTTGAGCAACCTGATCCAGTGGGAGATGTCCCTGCTCACAGCAGGGAGAGCAGAAACGAAAGATTTTTATGGTCCCTTCCACCCCGAGTTATTCTATAAGTCTATGATCTCTGATGTGGATATCCAAGAATTCCCTCAAAACACTTTGGATTCTCCCAGAGGCAGAGAATTGGCATTACTGTTGTTGCTCCCAGAACTGGTCCAGGTTAATTAAAAATGAAGAAAGAAATCTTAAGACCTGATGATCAGGTTATGCATTTCCCATGTGGTATAATGTTCTGAAGGTAATGATATCCTGTAGTTAGTTTTAGGGCTGTAATTGCAGAGGGGATTTGAGGGATGCGGTTTAAGACAGGGAGCAGTTGGAGAGTGGATATAGAATCATAGTAAAGTTTGGATTGGAAGGGACCTTCAAAAATCATCTAATTCCAAACCCCTGGCCATGGGCAGGGACACCTCCCACTGGATCAGGCTGCCCAAGGGCCCATCCAAACTGGCCTTGAACACCTCCAGGGATGGGGCAGTCACAACTTCCCTGGGCAACCTGGGCCAGTGCCTCACCACTCTCATGGTGAAGAAATTCTTCCTGATGTCTAGTCTAAAGGTGCCCCTCTCCAGTTTATACCTATTGCCCCTCGTCCTATCACTACAAGCTTTTGTAAACATTCCCTCCCCAGCTTTCTTGTAGCCCCTCCAGGTACTGGAAGGTTGCTATAAGATCTTGGAGCCTTCTCTTCTCCAGGCTGAACAAGCCCAACTCATGTGGGAGGTGCTCCAGCCCTCTGATCATCTTCATAGCCCTCCTCTGGACCTGTTCCAACAGTTCCATATCCTCCTTCTGTTGGGGATTCCAGAACTGGACACAGGACTCCAGATGAGGTCACACAAGAGAGGAATAGAGCAGCAGAATCCCCTTTCTCGCCCTGCTGGCCACGCTGCTTTTGGTGCAGCCCAGGATACAGTTGGTTTCTGGGCTGCGTTCACACATTGCCGGCTCACATCGAGCTTCTCATTGACCAGCACTCCCCAGTCCTTCTCTGCAGGACAGCTCTCAATCACATCATCCCCCATCCTGTACTGAAATTGGGTATATATGGTATGGTGGGTATCGGGTATATATGATATATGGTGGAGCAGACACCCTCATTAGTTGCTATCTTGTTATCATGAGCCCCTAAGATGGAAGAAGAACCAGCATCTGTACTTGCAGGGTCTCACTTTAAAATGCTGATCACCGGCGCATATATGCAAACATCACTGAAGTCTTCATGACATGTAGAAATTACAGTTATTGCTGGTTTATGTGGATTTTCCTTCACTTGATATTTCAGGTTTTCAGAGCTTGCTTTGCAAAATCCTGTGTGCTAGAGCTCATGTCTCCTGCCACATCTCCTTTTCCTTCTATCAACTCTATCTTCATCTGTTTCCCTTTCCTACCTCAAATGTCTTATCTCCCATAGTCAGAAAAGCTCCATGGGCTTTTCTTCTTGGTCAAGCCAGTCCTGAAAGTCCATCTCTTCTGCAATACATCCTGGGCTGCTTCAGAAGAATTGTGACCAGCAGGGTGAGAGAGGGGATTCTGCCCATCTATTCTGCTCTCGTGAGACCTCACCTGGAGTCCTGTGTTCAGCTCTGGAGCCCTCAACCCAGGAAGGACATGGATCTGTTAGAGCAGATACAGAGGAGGCCACGAAGATGATCCAAGGGCTGGAGCACCTCCCATACGTACACAGGCTGACAAAGTTGGGCTTGTTTAGCCTGGAGAAGAGAAACCTCTGGGGAGACCTCATAGCGACCTTCCAGTATTTGCTGTATCTTCCCTTTTTGCACTCACCCATCTCCTCCACAAATTTAAATGCAATGGTTCCACTGTATATCAAAACTGAATGACTTTATGACTGCAGCTTTGGTCTTCATTTCGATGTTCTTTGTTCCATGTTGTGGGATTTGTCTAGATTTAGTCTGAAAGTGCTTCGTATTTCACCTTTTTTTGCTTTCTTATTAGGGTACCTAAGATATTTCTGGGTTCTATAAAGGTGACTCCCTAATCCCCAAAAAGGGAGGTAGATAAGGCACAGAAATTTTTGGTGCCTTTGGGTAAGTCAGCACCCAACTCTGAGTTCTCACCTCGTGAATCTGCTCCCATCTGCACCACTACAACGTAGTCACCCGTCTGTATAATGAAGGAATAATTAAACTAAGATCCTTTATTCTGAGACATGGCAGTGTTCGTCTGAAGGTCTTTCTCTTAAAAAGAGATAAGTCATTCTCAGGGAAATCAGAATTTAATTTTCAATTCACCTGGCCATGGTTTGAAAAACTTTTTTTGCGGGCAGGCCTTGGCTTATAGGTTAACATTAGCATTTAAATGGAGAACGGTATTAATAGCCCTCAGAGGAGCTTGTCTCATCCTGATTGCCTTCCCAGAGATTTTTTTCTAAATGAGAAAGTCTCTTTGGTTTTTTTTTCTCCTTCACCAAGAGCAGAGAGAGACCATCTTTTTTGAGATATGTATACACTCAAAATGCATACTTGCAAAATGGTTGCCTTCTTGGCAACTTGATGCTTTGGTTTAAAACTACTACTTAAAAAATCCAAACCGTTGTGGGTGTTAATTCATAGAATCATAAAATGTTTTGGGTAGGAAGGGAACTTAAAGATCATCCAGTTCCAAACTCCCACTGGATCAGGTTGCTCAAAGCCTCATCCAACGTGGCCTTGAACACCTCCAGGGATGGGACATTCATGACTTCTCTGAGCAACCTGTGCCAGTGCTTCACCACCTTCACATGTAAAAAGTTGCTTCCTAAGATCTCATATAAAACTCCCCTCTTTCAGCTTAGAACCATTATGCCTCATCTATCCCTGCACTCTGTGATAAAGAGCCCTTCCCACCTTTCCTGTAGACCCTGGAGCTTTCTCTTTTCCAGGCTGAACAACCCCATTTGGCTTCTTCAGTTTCGTTTGCTCATGGGACATTTTTTCTTTGACCTGGGAACCATTTCCACCAGTTATACTTATCCTTTCTTATCTGCTTGTAGTACAAAGATGTTCTTCAGAGGAAGGTAGATCTTCCTTGGCCAATTCCAGCCTGCTAAAGTGAGCAGAAAGAGTACGCTTGTATTTGGGCTTTGGATTAGGCATTATTCCCTCTAACGTATGTGTTTGTCCTAAAAAATATGCCCAAAGAATTCAAGTTCAGAAACTTTGAACCCAATCTCATGGCCAGTAGTCAGAGGAGCAGATGACGAGGCTGGTTGATGTGAGGTAATCACAGGAAGGAGCATTCTAAGGATGGATTTTATTTGTTAAAAAAGAACAAATTTTTGTCATACAAGCCATGAAAACCACCTCATCATCCTGAACGAGCAGGGTAGGAAGGACTTTGGGAAGTGGTGGAATCCCCATTCCTGGAGGCATTCAAAACGTGGGTAGACATGGCACTTCAGGACATGGCTTAGTAGGCACGGTGGTGTTGGGCTGACAGTTGGACTTGATCTCAGAGATCTTTTCCAATCTTAACAATTCTATGATTCTGTGACTTCAGATACCTTAGACCTTCCCTCACTCCTCCAAATTATGGCCATTAACACTGAAGCTGAGCATCAGTGGAGAGTTCAGCCAAGTGTTTACCATCCTAAAGAGCCAAAGGCCTGGAGCCAGATTAATGTTTCCTTCCCCTTGTAAAACAGCAATGGTTGTTGCTACCACAGCAAACGGGGAGAGATGCTCTCTAAGAACCTGCACCACATTTATGGGTATAAAATTTATCGTATCAGATCAACTCAACCACCCTCATCTATACAAATAAATAAACCTGTGCAAATAAACACCCAAACAAAAAGATTTCCCTGATGAAGTGAGTTACCCAGGTCACTTCATTACCATCAGCTGCGTTCCTGAGTTCACACTTAGGTGGGTAAAGATCAGAGAATGACAGAATCATTAAGGTTAGAAATGACCTCTAAGATAATCGAGTCCAACCAACACCCCAACGCCACCATGTCTATTAACCATGTCCCAAAGTGCCACATCTACACATTTTTTAACCCCTCCAGGGATGGAGACTCCACCACTGCCCTGGGCAGCCTCTTCCAATGCTTCACCATTCTTTCAGTAAAGAAATTTTTCCTGATGTCCAATCTAAACCTCCTCTGGTGCAGCTCAAGGCCATTTCCTCTCATTCTATCGATTGTTACTTGGGAGGATTCTTGAGTTCAGCTTTGATCTGTTCTCTTCTTACCCCGAACATCTCATCGCTGAGCACTGGCATGATCTGACCACCCAGGCTGAGGATCTGTGCAGGGTAAAGCAGCTTCTGTGTGCTTCGCTGTGCTCATGTGGACACCGACTGAAGGCTTGGGAAGCTGAATTTGCTTTTTGGTTAGGGATGCTAATCTATTATGATTATTTATTAACCTCTTTGTCAGGCGATGGAATCAGCTTTCCATAAATATTAATTCTTCTTCTAGTGGGATGTGTCCCTGCCCATCTCAGGGGGGTTGGAACTTGATGATCTTTAAGGTCCCTTCCAACCCAGACTATTCTGTGATTCTGTGATTGTAAATCTCAGCTTTAAAAGAAAAAACAAAGCAGTTTGGACAGCATTTCACTGAATCGAGATCTCCCTTACCTGTCGGCCATTTATTTCCCCCATCCCTTACTAACTTGCTTTTCTCAACCTCTTCTTGATAATCAAAAGAGCATTTATAATAGCAGGGACAAATACACTTCTGAAAATAAAATGAAGAGCCTAAATAAAAAATCACAGAACAAGAGGCTCATCCCACTCACTCTTTCATATTTCATTATTTGATAACATCAGAAGATGAGTCCATCAGAGCTGCTTGGGCAAAGGCAAACAAGAGTGTGTCTGATCAATATTTATTAATACTTTCAAAGACAAGGGAGGCAAAGTTGAGCAGACTTCGTAATGGAGTGAATAATTACTCATGCAAATAGGGTTTGGCCGAAGGCAATGCCATGCCAAGGCAGCAGGTTTTTAATTGCACCCAATTAAAAATGCATACCTTTCGCTCGCTCGTGCTGTCTCGCTTGCTCTGTTTTTTTATTTTGCAGGAAATTTTTAATTAAAAAATAATCTGATCCTGAAGAGTGACAGATGAATCCTGTATTTATTAGGGGCAGGATTCTTCAGTAATCCCAAGATTTGAGACAGGCTAAAAAGGCAGGCAGCTATCAGGACATGGGGTATTGAATCATAACATGATTTGCATTGGAAGGGACCTTAAAGACCTTCCAGTTCTACCACCCTTGCCATGGGCAGGGACACCTCCCACTGGATCAGGTTGCCCCAAACCCCATTCAGCCTGGAGGGGAGATAGAGGAGATAAAAATGTGGAGCTCCAAAGTCTAGTAGCTTGACCACACTAGCAGACAAGGCGTGAGATCATAGAATCATGGAATAGTTTGGGTTGGGAGGGACCTTAAAGATCATCCAGTTCCAACCCCCTGCCATGGGCAGGGACACCTCCCACTGGATCAGGCTGCCCAAGGCCCCATCCAACCTGGCCTTCAACACCTCCAGGGATGGGGCAGCCACAACTTCCCACAGCAACCTGTGCCAGGGCCTCACCACTCTCATAGTGAAGAAATTCTTCTTTACATCTGGTCTAAATCTGCCCCTCTCCAGTTTATACCCATTCCCCCTCGTCCTATCACTACAAGCCTTTGTAAACAGTCCTTCCCAAGCTTTCTTGTAGCCCCTTCAGGTACGGGAAGATCTCTTTCAGGTACTGGAGATACCCGAAATGTGTGGGTTTGCTACAACAGTTACAGTTATTGCTGCAGTGATTTGCAGTCCAACAGCACGTGGGATGCTCTCTGCAAAGGCACAGCTAAGCCCAACTTGAGACCCTGCAAAGTAAAGAACACGAGAAATTTAATATGCAGCTTTGTCGTGTTTGCCCTCATTGCTATTTTAATGCATTCAAAGATGAGAGAAAGGGAGGGAGGTGATAACTTTTTCTGGAGCCTCTGCACTTGGATTTTAAATAATTTATTCCACCAAGACCTGAAGATTAGACTGCAGCCTGCCCTTGTCCTACTGCAGCAGCATGGAGAAGTCACACAGGGACCTCCTCTTCAGCTGCTCTGGCTCGTTTCTGCCTTGCTTTGCTCTTCAGTCAAAGCAGTGCTAGGTATTTGGCTGACACGAGTCCTCGCTGCTGTGTAATGCTCACAGACTGCCAGGGATCTTTTCACTTCTCCTTCCTTGAGCTTTTCCGATCCTTGTTTCTTTACAAGGCCGTGTAATATCTATATGAAGCTATAAAATTAACCAATTCCACTAGAAAAAAAGGGATACATTCAATCCATGCACTACTTGTTTTTGGTTTTGATAACCATGAACAGACCTAAGCCCAGAAGGCAAACTGTATCCTGGGCTGCATCCAAAGCAGCGTGGCCAGCAGGGCAAGGGAGGGAATTCTGCCCCTCTCTTCCTCTCTTGGGAGACCTCATCTGGAGTATTGTGTCCAGTTCTGGAATCCTCAACATAAGAATGATATGGGTCCAGAGGAGGCCACAAAGATGATCAGAGGGCTGGAGCACCTTCCATATGAGGACAGGCTGAGAGAGTTGGGCTTGTTCAACCTGGAGATGAGAAAGCTCCAAGGAGACCTTAGAGTGACCTTCCGGTATCTGAAGGGCTACAAGAAAGCCGGAGAGAGGCTATTCATAAAGTCTTGTGGTGATAGGATGAGGGAGAATAGGTGAAAACTGGAGAGGGGTAGATTTAGTCTTGATATAAGGAAGAATTTCTTCACCATGAGAATGGTGAGACACCGGAACAGGTTGCTATGGGAAGTTGTGGCTGCCCCATCCCTGGAGGTGTTGAAGGCCAGGTTGGATGGGCCTTGGGCAGCTTGATCTAGTGGGAGGTGTCCCTGCCCATGGCAGAGGGGTTGGAACTGGATGATCTTTAAGGTCTCTTCCAAGCCAAACTATTCTATGATTCTATGATTCTAAACCCACAGCCAAGGTTTGTTGCCTGATGTATGCGAGAACCTTCCCGTTATCCCTGACCTGGAAGGATCTGCCCAGGAATGGGAACCCTTCCTGCCTTAAGAAGCTCTTGAAAGCCTTATATTTTCACAGCTCCCTCTAGACAGGATGTTTTGTCTTTGTGATATCTGGACCACAGGGCCTGAAAGCAGATCTCACCCCTTGGTAGAGAAGGGGAAACTGAGGCACGGAGCACAGCTATGTGAATGCGAAAGGCCGTGCCAGGAATACAACGAAATGCTGTGTAAGGAGCACAATCGTCCTGATTCCCCTCCTGTTTTGTGACCTGTAGGTGGTGATTTCCAAGAGCCACATGCTCTTCTTTAGGTATCAGACCTTAATCAGTTTGTGCTATAAAAGAAGGAGGGGGAAGAAAATAATAGAATCACTAGGTTGGAAAAGACCTTCGAGATCATCAAATCCAACGATACTTGTCCTCTACTAAACCAGATCCCTAAGCATTTCATCCACCAGTATTTTAAACACCTCTAGGGCTGAGGACTCCACCACCTTCCTGGGCAGCCTCTGCCAGAGCTTGATAATCCTTTCAGTGAAGGAATTTTTCCTGAGGTCCAGTCTGAACCTCCGCTGGTGCAACTTGAGGCCATTTCCTCTCGTCCCAGCACCTGTCACTTGGGAGAAGAGACCAACACCCACCTCACTACAGTGTCCTTTCAGGGAGTTGTAGACAGTGATAAGGTCTCCCCTCAACTTCCTTTTCTCCAGGCTAAACAACTCCAGGTCCCTCAGCCGCTCCTCATAACCCTTGTTCTCCAGCCCCTTTGCCACCTCCATTCCCCTTCTCTGGACACACTCCAGCTCCTCAACATCCTTCTTGGAGTGAGGAGCCCAGGATTCGAGGCGTGGCCTCCACCAATGTCAGTCCAGGGACACAATCACTTCCCTGCTCCTGCTGGCCACAGTCTTTCTCATACAGGCCAAGATGCTATTTGCCTTCTTGTCCACCTGGCCACAAAATGTCCCAAAGGGCCCCAGCAGCTCTCACTGGTTTTCCCTCTTCCACCTGGGCTGTGGAGTGAGGGCAAATCAAGCAGTCCCTCATCCAGTCCCAGCTCATTTATTCTGCAGTGGAAGTGGTTGGATTGGCAGCTGTCAGAACTGCCCCACTGCTTCCCTGGGCCGTGAGACATTTTCTCATTCGGGAAGTACTTGCTTAAATTCCCTTCCTTGAAAATCCATTCTTTCACTAATGCCATTTTATTTTAATTGAAAGCAGTCTGCACTGCAGCCTCTCTGTTATGCCTTCTCTTCAGATGATCTTGTACTTACTAAAAAAGGCTCCTCAGCTCCTGGCTCAAGTTTTATTTTGCATTATTTAATACTTTTCCTCTTAAACGGTGTGTCTCAGTACCACTGGAGATCTTTGGAGTTTGGGGCTCGAAGCTCTTCCTGTGCTCCGTATTAGAATCTCACTGTTAAAGGACTTCATTAGGGACAAAAAACTCCACTTCCTCTAACCCTGTGATTCTCCTCTCCTCTCCTCTCCTCTCCTCTCCTCTCCTCTCCTCTCCTCTCCTCTCCTCTCCTCTCCTCTCCTCTCCTCTCCTCTCCTCTCCTCTCCTCTCCTCTCCTCTCCTCTCCTCTCCTCTCCTCTCTCTCTCCTCTCCTCTCGTCTCCTGGTGGCGCTTGGTGGTGTTGGGCTGACGGTTGGGCTTCATGATCTTAGAGGTCTCTTCCAACCTTAATGATTCCATGATCAAGTATCACTGTTCACCGGAGGGCTTTTTTGTTTGCTTGCTTTTCAGGCAGTATTATGAGATGCTCTACAACACAGCAGACGAGCTTTTAAACCTCGTGGTGGATCAAGGGGTGAAGTACACGGAGCTGGAATACATCTATGCCCTGAACTTACTGCACCGGAGCCAAACGGGTGTGGGAGACCAAACCACCCAGAACATGAGGTTGCAACGGCTGAAAGAGATCATTTGTGAGCAAGCTGCTATCAAACAGGCCACCAAGGACAAGAAAATCACCACCGTGTAATCGGTTCTGTCGCTTATTTTAACTGAGTGGTGGAGGCTGTCAGGTCATGGGTCAAGCCTCTGCATTTCTCTTATATTCAAAAGCAAAAGTGCATATTATCCGGGTGGCGTTGTATTAGTGAGAAGGGAAATGCCATGAGAGGTTTGGGTTTGGGGTTGTTTGAGGGTGGGGGGTTGATGTGTAGTCATGTTATGCTTTCTTAACATGTTCTCCCAAGAGTGGTTGCACAGCAGGAACAGGAATCCTGGTGGAGATCAGAGTGGGATATTTGGCTTTGCTCTGTTGCTACTGCTTTGCCTCAAGGCGTAAGGCAAGCTGCTTTCTAGTGGGGCAGGTGAAGATTTCACCCTGGGTTAAGTCAGAGTCTTCAGTGGAAGTTCAGACCACACTGAAGAGCACCAGGACAGTCGCGCGCAAACCTGTTGGTCACACATGAGATCCTGATGAGTTTGAAGCTATTCCAATATCTTTGCTGTGTGGAGCCAGTTGCAGCTCTGCCAATCCTATTCTCCAGGACAATTGTAGATGCATTAAGTTTTCTGCTGCTTCCACTGCACAGAGATCTAGTTGCTTATTCCTTTGGGTAGTGATAAGGCAATTCTCGTAGTAGGAGGTAACACGGGACCATTTGTTTTCACTTCTCCGTTTTCATTATCACGGAGCCATATGGCATCAGTTTTTACTGCAATGGATGATGGTGGATGTAGGAGAAAATTGCCAATATAAGGTAATAGCGAAACTTAATTCTCTTTTTCTGAATATATCTTTTGAGTCTCCTCAGCTCAAAAGATATTTTGTTATCATCATTTGATGCACTGGAAGGACACACAGGCTTATGTAGCTCAGCACTGATGATCGGCAAGGGCAGGGGGAGGGTAGATCCCAGCTCTGCAGTCTGTGACACACTCAGGTCACCGTTTTTGCTCTTCTTTGACCATATAAAGCCACTTGGTAAAAGATTTCTTATTCACTGAGGCTGGGGAGTTCATACCATCCCTCCAGACTTGTATTTGTCCATTAGATTGCCAACCCAGCTGAGTTTCACACCCTGAGGTAGGTTCCCTCAGAGCTGTGTAAGTGCTTGTATGTTTGTCTTGAAACCACAAAATTAAAGGATGCTTAAAGATTCCTGAAAGGCTTTCCCACTTTGCGTGTTTCTTCTAAGAACTGTTTCTTTTGTGGCATTTAAAAGATTCTCTTCCAGGTCTGAATTTCTATGGTGTCCTCCAAAGTCACATCAGTTTGGAAGTGGTCTTCTGAATCATTTTTGCCAGCAAGTCCAGGGAGGTGATTCTGCCCCTGTACTCGGCACTGGTGAGACCACACCTCGAATCCTGGGTTCAGTTCTGGGCCCCTCACTACAAGAAGGATATTGAGGCTCTGGAGCGTGTCCAGAGAACAGCAACGAAGCTGGTGAGGGGGCTGGAGAACAAATCTTATGAGGAGCGGCTGAGGGACCCAGGGTTGTTTAGGCTTGACAAAAGGAGGCTGAGGGGAGACCTTGTTGCTCTCTACAACTACCTGAAAGGAGGTTCTAGAGAGGTCAGTGCTGGGCTCTTCTCCCAAGTGACAGGTGATAGGACAAGGGGGAATGGCCTCAAGCTGCACCAGGGGAGGTTCAGGCTGGATATCAGAAAAAACGTTTTCACAGAAGGGGTCATCGGGCACTGGCAGAGGCTGCCCAAGGGCGGTGGTTGAGTCCCCATCCTGGAGGTATTTAGAAGACAGGTAGACAAGGTGCTCAGGGTCATGGTTTAGTGGTAGATAGGAATGGTTGGACTCAATGATCCAAGAGATCTTTTCCAACCTGGTGGTTCTATAATTCCATAATTCTATGATTCAGTCTGATCGCCAGCTACCACAGGTCAACCGGGCAATAATCGTCGCAACCTCCATGTTAAAAGCAGAACCCAGTAATTCCGGTTGTTAGGAATCTTCTTCTGGTTTTTATTCTCATTTTATTCATGAACCCATTTTTTCTTACTTTGGTATTAGCCAGTAACTACAAGAGTTCCTTCCTTTCCCTGATGGATTAGCATGAGTGACAGTGAAGAACATCATCATGGTAGCACACATGGTGGTCCAGGGGTCTTTCTGGGGTAACTCATGAGATCTGTATTCACCTGCTCAACCACCACGATGTGCTGCAGCATAGATATAGGAAATCAGGCTATTCCATATCCAGACTTTAAAGAAAGGCAAAGCGGCTGCTTGGTCCATATAGTTGCCACACCAGAAGGACGGGATGTCATCCAGAGGGACTTGGACAAGCTCGAGAAGTGGGCCTGTGAGAACCTTATAAGGTTCAACAAGGCCAAGTGTACAGTGCTATACCTGGGTCGGGGCAATCTCCAATTTCAGTACAGGATGGGGGGTGATGTGATTGAGAACAGCCCTGAGAAGGACTTGGGGTGCCCAGGAAAGCTGGAGGTGTTCAAGGCCAGGTTGGATGGGCCTTGGGCAGCCTGATCTAGTGGGATGTGTCCCTGCCCATGGCAGGGGAGGTGGAACTAGGTGATCTTTAGGTCCCTTCCAATCCTAACTATTCTATGACTCTATGTAAGAGAGGTTTCAGACCCTTTGAGGTAGAGAAGTGATTTGTGAGGAGCTCTGAATTCAGACTGGGCTCCTGTGGCCTAAGGTCAGACTATTTTTTATTAATCTTTACTTGCTTAATAATCTGAGTCTCTATCTTGTCTTCACATGGCTGATCTCGAGCTTTGCAGTCCACGTTTTCCACCTGCCAAGCAGCTGTGCTGATGGGTGCTGTGACAGATTGCGTGAAGCCAGGCACATTTCAAACTTGGAATATGTTTTCCTCTAAAGCAGAGTATCTAAACAACTCTGCACCTCACATTGTCCATCACGCCACCACAGGATGTCAATACAAAGCCCTCATCCATGCCTGAGGAGGGTGAAGACATTTGCTGGATTTAATGGTACAAGAACACCATGGCATGACCATGGAGAGAAGAGGCAGGGACTCTCCTAGAACCTGGTGTAGAAGAAAGAAAAGGTTTTGCAGTGGAGGTAATTACAGTATATAATTACCTTACAGCTCTCTCCTGAAGTGTTCAGACTCTCAAAACCTTCACAAGTGAAGTTAATATTCTCTCTGTGTTTTGAAGTGGTCTCACAAAGGGCACAAAGGGAGTGAGGGTTGCCAGACAGCACAGAGAAAGGCACAAAAATACTCTGTGCAGGCTGCCTTGTTGCCTCGCAAGAAGATGCTGCCAGAAAGTCCTCATCAGCCTTATCAAATCCTCACTGAATACTTTTTCCTGGAAAGAATCATAAACTCATAGAATCATAGAATGGTTTGGGTTGGAAGGGACCTTAAAGATCATCCTGTCCCAACCCCCTTGCCATGGGCAGGGACACCTCCCACTGGATCAGGCTGATCAAAGCCTCATCCAGCCTAGCCTTGAACACCTCCAGGGATGGGGCAGCCACAACTTCCTTGGGCAACCTGTGCCAGTTCTTCACCACCCTCACAGGAAAACATTTCTTCCTAATATCTAATGTAAATCTCCCTTCTTTCAGCTTAAAACCGTTCCCCCTCATCTTATCCCTGCACCCCCTGATAAAGAGCCACTCTCCAGCTTTCCTTTAGCCCCTTTCAGTACTGGAAGGCTGCTATAAGGTCCCCCCAGAGCCTTCTCTTCTAAACAATCCTAGATGTCTCCAGATAGCTCAAGTTTAGGCAGTGTACTTGGGGTTTTGTGTGCATGGGTTGGTGTTTGTTGTAAATCCTCTCGCTAATGGGATCGAGTAAATCCCTTGTGTGCTTCTTGGTGTTTGTTATAAATCCTCTTGCTAACAGGGGATCGAGTGGGTGGGGGAGATCTTTTGGGAACATCTAAGCTGTTATGTGGACAAAGTCAAGCCGTTATGTTTCATAGCAAATAATTACTCAGACAACTCACTGGCTTGCCCACTCACAATGTCCACAAACTCACATAAGCACCCATCTGAGCCACAGTTGGGAGGCCAACCTCAAAGGTGTTTGGAAGAAGCGAGTGGTACTGACACACAAGTGCCTTCTAAGTAGGAGTTTGGAAAGTCCTTCAAGAGCATGTTGTCGCACCAGACATATATGTAACCCTCTACTCTTCATCTCCTTAGACCAGCCACCACCCTCTCAGGTATGGCCCAAGTCACACAGGTTCTTGGTGATGCTCATGTATGCTCAAGGTCTTATGCAGACTTGGCAGGCTATGGTTGTCCTGAGTTTATCAGTTCTTACAGATCCAACGGAAGCACAACTCTCCTGAGGGGATCACAGAGTCATAAAATGGCTTGGGTTGGAAGGGACCTTTACAGATTGTTACAGATTTAGTCCAACCCTCCTGCAGAAGCAGGGACTTCTTTAACTTGATCAGGTTGCTTAGCGCTCCATCCAAACTCACCTTGACTGTTTCCAGGGATGAGGCCTCCACTACCTCCCTGGGTAACCTGTGCCAGAATTTCACAACCCTCGTAGTAAAATACTTCTTTCTTATATCCAGTCTAAACCTCCCCTCCCTTAGTTTAAAACCAGGATCAGCCCATGGGACGCTTTCCAAAACTACCTTGCAAGTATATGTTTTTCCATTCTTCAGTGTGTTGTTCTCCAATAAGAAGGTCTCCATCCCAACCTGTGGAATGCAGTCCAACAGATGTTCCAAAGGGAACAAACTACATGAGGGTGTCAGACCCAGGAACATCCTTCATCTTAGATCTGAGCTATGCATGTTGAGATTTATGATTCACTGGCACAGGTTGCCCAGGGACATTGTGGCTGCCCCATCCCTGGAGGTGTTCAAGGTCATGTTGGGTGGGGCCTTGAGCAGCCTAGTCCAGTGGGAGGTGTCCCTGCCCATGGCAGGGGAGTTGGAACTGGACGGTCTTTCATGTCCCTTCCAACCTAAACCATTCTATGATTCTGTGATTCAAACCATTCTACCCTACAACCCAATCTTCAGTCTAGTGCCTTCTTACAAAACCACAGACAACTTCTCCAGTTCCGTTCTCTGCACCGGCTCTGCCTGCAGTGGGTTTGCTTTCCTGGACATGACCCTGTAGGACACAACAGTTTATAGACAAGGCATAGAGATTTTGGGTTGTGATGCTACATGAAATGCTATCAGCTCTGCCAGCTCTTCGAGAATAATCGTTAGATGGATGTGGCTCTTTGGTTCTTAAAGAGACAAGGAAATACTCCTTCAGCCCACAAAATGAAATGTTTTCATGGGGGCTGTAAAAGTTCATGAGGGTTTCACAATTTCCTCTTTACAGCCTCGTAATCTTTACTGGGTTTTAATTATCACACTATTTTGAAGCTTATGCCAGACACAAGGGGAGAAGTGGAAGGTAAAGCAAATTGCTCTGGTTCTTTTCACAGTTGTGTCTCTATCACCAGCTTGTCCTCTTGCAAGTCCCTCCTCCCTCTTGACATCCTCTTGATTAAGGATGATATAAACCTGCCTGTCTGACAGCTAAATGTACACATATAGAATCATAGAATAGTTCGGGATGGAAGGGACCTTAAAGATCATCCAGTTCCAACCCCCTACCATGGGCAAGGACACTTCCCACTAGATCAGGCTGCCCAAGGCCCCATCCAACCTGGCCTTGAACACCTCCAGGGATGGGGCAGCCACAACTTCCCTGAGCAACCTGGGTCGGTGCCTCACCACCCTCATTGTGAAGAAATTCTTCCTTATATCAAGTCTAACTCTGCCCCTCTCCAGTTTATACCCATTGCCCCTCCTCCTGTCACTACAAGCCTTTGTAAACAGTCCCCCCCCCCAGCTTTCCCGTAGCCTTTTCAGGTACTGGAAGGTCACTATAAGATCTCCTCGGAGCCTTCTCTTCTCCAGGCTGAACAAGCCCAACTCTCTCAGCCTGTCCTCATATGGAGGTGCTCCAGCCCTCTGAATCTTCATGGCCTTCTCTGGACCCGTTCCAACAGCTCCATATCCTTCTTATGTTGAGGATTCCAAAACTTGTTGAGGATTCCAGAACTATGTATGTGCACACACACGCACATAGATAGGAAGACAGACAGATAAATAGGCAGACAGATAAACAGATAAAGCCCCCCAGGGATATTGTGCATCACCCTAACCTCATAATCTGCCATACATGTGATGAGTGCAGCCATTCAGAGACAGCGCTGGCTGGAAAGGTTTGTTGAGAAGTCGTTCCACTGAGACTCTCTTGTTTTGCCTTTATCGGTTGCATTTTTATTGTATTAGCATGAGTCATAATTGCAAATTTCTTTTTGAATGTGGTAGATGGCAATAAAAGGGAGGGCAATCAGACAGGGAGCCGAGGAAAGCTGCCAAGAGGAAATTAGCATTGCAGTAATGTTGATTCTGTTGCTCTTAGACACATGGGGAGTTTTTTTAGGGGGTGAAAGGGAGTCATTTTTACTGAGCTCAGACATGGAGAAGTCGCACAAATATCTGCGCATCAATTCACAGTCCTGGGGGTTAATTCTCTTAGTGGACACATACTACGATACACAAGCCCATCCATCACTGCAGACCTTGGCCACAAATCTGACTGTGCTCCAATTTCAGGAATTTATTACCCAAGGATTCGTCCTAGCGTGCTTTAAATGTCCAGTGACCCACATGAATTCTATCACAGTAACAAGCTGAGCCTCAGGCGAGGCTGGATGTCCACCACTGTGTCCGTGCGTAGCGGTGAATGTTCTGCCCTGAAGACTTTGCACTCCAAACAAGCGTGATGGATGATAAACTTGAAAGGAAACTGAGACGCGGGGAAGTCAAATGTTGCTCTCCAGGCCATGGTCCCTGGTGTACAGGCCCTGCTTTCTCATTACTGGGCAAAGCTGTCTTGTCGATCCAAGCTGGAGCTGCCTGTGCCCTGCAGTTCATGTTTTAGCTTTTTGTATCGAATAGGGAGCGTGCTCAGAAATGAGGCATTTTATTTTATTTTCTCTTCCTTCCTTTGCTGATTGGATTTAACAACTGAGACAGGAAAAAAAAAATGAGGTAGCTGAGGCCAGCATATAATCATTAAATTTGCTTTTGGATGACCTGTGTGAAATTCATCAGGAGCAATTTATTGAGAAGTTCATTGCATCGGTGTTCATTATTTACTCTGTTAGGCTTAGGCACAGTGGCAATCAGTGAAGAAAATTGGACTGTTAGGGCATTGGACTTCGGTGTTTGTAATTTCCTTTACCGAGTTGCAGCATGAAATGTATTTGGCAAAGACAAATCACTCCCTCCACTGCTACAGCTCAGTGTGCTCATCCGGAGGCACCCAGCCATCAGCGTGGATTTGACAACTGGAGAGCTGAAAGGAGATGTGGGGAAAAGAGAGAGAGAGGGAGCAGCCTGGATCTCAACCCTCAGCACTTCCGAAGGTCTGCAGTGACTTTAATGAACATCACGGTTATTTTTCATGCCTCTGCCACTCAGCTGAGGCAAAGCTACTGCTCGCACTCCTGGTGAAGTCCCCTCTCCATCACTGGACTCTGACAAGCACAAGACCAGGCTGAGCAGTATGCGACTAAAATCCACAGCAAGACTGGTGGAGAATCCTGCTTAGGGGAGGGTTGGGTTCGATATAAGGAAAAGGTTCTTCACCCAGAGGGTGGTGGAGCACTGGAACACCTCCCCAGGGAAGCAGTCACAGCGCCAAGCCTGACAATATTCCCAAAGCATTTGGCCAACGCCGTCAGCCACAAGGTGTGAATATTGGGGCTATTCTATGCAGGGACAGGAGTTGGACTCGATGATTCATGTGGGTCCCTTCCAACTCAGGACATTATATGATTCTATGAGGACCGGGGATACTTACATCATACTGATTGCATTTTCCTGGTTATCAAGGGAAAGATGGAAGGGGACCAGGCCTAGAGAAGAAATACATCTCCATCTCCCTTCCTCAATAGCTGTGTTCTTTGCTGGCCCCTTATCATGACAAGCAGCAATACACGACACTAGAGTGGCTTCATGGCTCTGAATACAGTCAACTCCACCAGCTCTGTAATAACCAGACATCAGTTCTCTCAAGGTATCAAAAGTGCTTCTCAGCAGGACAGGCTGTTGGAGTCTTTGTCCCTCCATGCTAAGGGACAGTCTTCAAGGCATCATCAATCACCCACAGTGCCTTGTTTGCCCCCAAGCTGGTGGCACATCCCACCACCACCAGTAAGGGAAAGAGCAGAGCAGAGTTTCTGGGATATGAGGACCTGAGGGCTGACAGAGTGTGGGACTGAAGTAAGGGAATTCTCATCTCCAGGGTTGGGACAGATGTTAGGCATGGGGCATCTGCTGCTGCCTCAACCCCATGAGAAGTCCCCAGAAGGCTCAAGACTGTCAGAAAGACAGGGAGCTTATTGGACAGACCTGGGCTTCCCCAAGCCCCTCTGATCCCTGAACCAAGAATTTTAAGACCATGACAAGGACAGGCTGAGAGAGTTGGGATTGTTCAGCCTCCAGAAGAAAAGGCTCTGGGGAGACCTTATAGCAGCCTTCCAGTACTGAAAGGGGGCTACAGGAAAGCTGGGGAATGGCTCCTTATCAGGGAGTGCAGGGATAGGACAAGGGGGAAATGATTTTAAGCTGAAAGAGGAGAGATTTCAATGACATATTAGGAAGAAATGTTTTCCTGTGAGGGTGGTGAGACACTGGCCCAGGTTGCCCAGAGAAGTCATGGCTGCTCCATCCCTGGAGGTGTTCAAGGCCAGGTTGGATGGCACCTTGATCAGCCTGGTCCAGTGGGAGGTGTCCCTGCCCATGGCAGCGGGGTTGGAACTGGATGGGCTTTAAGATCCCTTCCATCCCAATCCGTTCTCCGATTTTAGGATTACTTTGCTCATGCAGGGTGCTAGCAGCTGACCCCACATGGGGCCCTCTCCAAATTCAAAGCAGCCAGCTCTGATGTGACCCACATAGACACACATACATGCAATTCCCCAGTGGAAAAGCTCAGGAAGGCACAGCAAGAAACACTAAAGGATCAAGTGGAAATGAGTGAACCCAAGCCACTGGCTGCAGGGAATTGATTTAGGGAGGTAACCCGTGCTACCAGCAGGCTGAATATCAATAACACAGGCACAGGAATAAGCTGAAGGGAAGACGTCAAATAGACTCACACTTCTGCCCCATCACCATGAAAACTGGGACCTGTAAAGCTGAGTTCGGCATAGTTTGAACAGTGTGGAAGTTGTCTGTTTTATACCTTGCTTCTCTTCCTGCTCAGGAGCACCAAAGCAGCACTTCAGGTTTCCCCTTCCTCCCTACATCCAGCTGAGTCCTTTTATTGCTTGGTGAATTGCTTGCTTCTCGGTGAATCACCGAGTGAATTTGCATAGGACTTAAGCAAGTGCAAAGAGCCATCAGGGTGCAAGGGCTGCCTATAAATCTGCTTTGCATGTGGCAGGTATTTGGGAGCTGATTGTTTTTATAATTGAATAGTAAATCAATGTATTTAAGCCCAGCATTTTCTGTTAACGCTTCGGAGTATGAAATGCTCCCTCTGTCAATAGTGGGAAGGTTTTATTAGGATAATAACTACTGATTTAGAGCTTCAGTTCTGGTTTTGGGGTTTTTTTCTATTGCTTACTTCAGTGTTTGCTGTTCCAGAGCCAGGAGAATTTGGGGAACATTTCACACCACAGCAAAGCACTATTGTAAATGTGACATCAAGATTGAATGTCTGGGGAAACCTCTCTCACCCTTTGTTCCACAGCAGCCCTTTCAGCAATGAGGGAACAGCAGATTAATGAGTTTTCCTTCATTAGCACAGCTGAAGTCACTTCTCACCTGTCTAAACTACTCCATCCCTTTTAATCTTTCAGCTTGAGAAGATGAGCACAGTGAGGGGTCTTTGAGAAATGTTTTGGCGGCTGAATCTACTTCAAACCACTGATCTTCACTGGGCCAGGCTGGCCGTGATGTGAGTTGCCCCTTCTCCTACCCTCCCGGCTACCAGCCAGCTATTCTCCTTCCACTGCTCGAACGTTTGCCGTGAAGATTTATCTCTCCTTGATGCATCCAGAAATGTCCCTCCTCGCATGAAGAGCAGGAAGGTGTCAGATGAGGCTGTGAATAACTGAGCCCACATACTGAGCTGTTTCTCATTAATCACTCAGAAGAGAAGCCCAGGCGTTTAGGGGAACTGTAAAAGTCCCTCATCTGCATGATTAGCTCTTTCCCAGCTGATTACACAAGAAGGACACTCTTTGAACATCTCCTGTGTTATTAATGCTTCCTTAAACGTGAGAAGATTACCCCAAAAGCTCTGGGCAGCCAGAGGGAACCCCTTGTGCCATCCTCCCTCCTCCTTTTACTGGATCAAGAGAGTCCACATTATTGAATGCAGAGAGGTTGGATGGGAGGACACGGAGACACCCATGGATACGCAGCCACTATTTCCCACAGAGAGGTCACCTCTGCCATGTAGAGGACACGGAGGTGGGAAAGGTTGAATAAGAGTGGTCTGGGCACAGAGATGACAACATGGGACTGAAGAGACTGCCGTACAGATAGTTGGTCAAATATGGAGACAGATAGTGACATGGGATCTGGTAGATCCTCTGCAGCAATGGTGGCAGATGGTCCCTCCCCTTCATAGATCCAGCCAGTTTAATATCCCATTAATATCCCATTGTGGGCAGAGTTGCTACTCAGGTGAGTAAAGGCTCCCGCTGCTAGGACAAAATTGCCATGTTATTATGTGAAACCTCACACCCCACAGACCTGTATATTCGGAGATGGCCATTTTGAGCATGCAATCATGGTGCTCTGGCTTTTCAGTCACATCCCTCCCTCAGGCCATACACGCCTGCTCATCCCGACAGAAAAGTTCCTTTTGAAGCTATTTGCCTCCCCAGATTTTGACTAAATGATGAAGTGTGCCAGAAGAGCTGGATGCAAACAGATGCAAAGGAGCAAGGTGGGCTGGCACAAAGACCTCCAAACAGACCTCCAAAGGAATCAGACAGCTTGTAGATAAGCTGCATGGAGATGCAAGCACAGCCCTTTTTCCTTGGTGGCTGAGCCCACTGCATGCTTCAGCACCCACCACCACCCCCTCAATGCCACGTGAAGGATAAGGTAAAGATTGTGGTCTGGAATCTGCTTGCCCAGCGGTGGTGAAACCTGCCTTCGCGGCACACAGGCTCCAGTTGGATCTAACACCTGCAGAAGAGTTAATAAATGGTAGCATGTGGGTGGTGTTTCATAGAATTATTGAGTAGTTAGGACTGGAAAGGACCTCAAAGATCATCTAGTTCCAACCCCCCTGCAATGGGCAGGGACATCCCACTACATCATGCTGCCCAAGGCTCCATCCAGCCTGGCCTTCAACACGTCCAGGGATGGGGCATCCACAACATCCCTTGGCAATCTGTTCCAGGGCTCCACCACCCTCATGGTGAAGAAATTCTTCCTGATGTCTAGCGTAAATCTCCCCTCTCCAGTTTTCACTTGTTTCCCCTCATCTTATCACCACAAGCCTTTACAAAAAGTCCCTCTTCAACTTTCTTGTACCCCCTTTCAGGTACTGGAACGTCACTGTAAGATCTCCTCAGAGCCTTCTCTTCTCCAGGCTGAACAACCCCAACTCTCTCAGCCTGTCCTCATACGGAAGGTGCTCCAGCCCTCTGATCATCTTTGTAGCCCTCCTCTGGACCCTTCCCAACAGTTTTCCAACCCTTTCCAACTTTGATATGGTTTGATGATTATTTGCATAAACATAATTACTGCTAAACCCCTCCCAACCCACTCGCCTGACAACTTCAAAGGCAAAAAATGGCTTCTCTGGACTATCATGGTCAAACTTTCTTCCCAGGAGCATCCAGATGAGCAAAATAACCCCTCAGGAGCAGGATAACTTTTTGGGAGTTGGAACAACAAATGTGGCTATGGAAATGGTACCAACCCAAGACCATGGAGAAGCTGGAACTAAAAAGTGGTGGTAGCTGCTAAGGGCACAGAGGGATGAAGACAAAGCAGAGGGAAGTGCCTAAATCATTGACAAGGCATAAAACCCAACACAGCTCCCAGAGGAAGGTGGACCGACAGCTGGTGGCTCTTTGGGGTGGCCATCCGTAGCTTTTGGAGTGCAGTTTGCACTATATGATTTATGGAGGGGAAAAGTGAATTTGCATCCTTTCTGCTAAGGAAGGAGATAATCCCCTAGTTGGATGTGATGTGCTGGACCAGGGATGTGGCACTTGAAGGAGGATGTCCAGGGTGACATTCCAACCGTGCCAACTATTTTCTGCCTCCACCAAAATTACCATTACTGCCCAGGCATTTTGTTCCTCCTCCACCCCCCTTTTTTTAATGGCCTCATTCAGGAACAATCTGCCTCCAGCCCAAACTACATAAAGCTAATTTCACTCCAGTTGCCATCCTCCGTGGAGAGGGGTCTTAGAGGAACCATTTCATCTCAGAGCGCATGAGCAGGCAGCCAATCCCTGCACTGCCAAGCCAAACAGATGGGGTGGGAGGAGACAGGGAGGGAGGAAAAGTGTGTTTCTGTGGTTTTAATAATCCCTTCTCCTGTCTGAATCATCACAAATCCTAGTAGAAGGGCAGGCATTTTCCAGATGGTGGGAAATAAAACTCTGGGACACTTCCATGCAGAGAACTCATTAGCCCTGCTGGCTCTGCTCCAAGCTCGATGGCAGTCCGTGTAAACTGTATTTGGACCAGCCCTTTTCCTCTCATCTGTTCCCATGAAATCTCCAGCCCCATCTTACAGAGACAAGCTGCCCAGCTAGCTATTAATTTGATTAAGCGTGGCCTTTGCCTCTTGGAGAGCTTAGTGCTTGGGCAAGTATCTTCCCCTAAACCAACCACACTCTAACATCTCAGCCGCCTTCATTCTATCCATCTGTTTGCCACTCCTTTGATGCTAACCTGCCAGCATGGAGTCAGGGGAATTGTGAAGCATTTGGCTGTTTTCCAGGTTGGAAAGGCAGAGAAATGGACAAAAAAAAAAAAAAGTAAAGAAAGGCATATATGTACATGCACGAAAAAGGATTTAGGCCCAGCCACAGCCAAATGTTACTACTGTGCTTTGCACGGTCTGGAGTGGTGTTCTCTGTCCTACCACACAAAATGGTGTGGGAGGGGGTTCTGCCAGACAGGATCTGTGCTCAGTGGCTGTCACTGCCACCCACCACAGATGATGGAGCCTCCAGAGCAATTATGAGACCCCAAATCATAAAATCAGTTGGAAGGTACCTTAAAGATCATCTAGTTCCAAACCCCTTGCCATGGGCAGGGACACCTCCCACAAGACCAGGTTGCTCAAAGCCTCATCCAATCTGGCCTTGGACATCTCCAGGGATGGGGTATCCACAACTTCCATGGGTAAACTCTGCCAGTGCCTCACCACTCTCATAGTGAAGAAATTCCTCCTTTTGTCCAGTCTAAATCTGCCCCTCTCCAGTTTATACCCATTGCCCCTAGTCCTTTTACTACAAGCCTTTGTAAACTGTCCCTCTCCAGCTTTCTTGCAGCCCCTCCAGGTACTGGAAGGTCGCTATGAAGTCTCCTTAGAGCCTTCTCTTCTCCAGGCTGAAGAAGCCCAACTCTCTCAGCCTGTCCTCATATGGGAGGTGCTCCAGCCCTCCACAAAACATGATTGCACAAAACTCTTTAGCATCTTTAAGACTTGGATTGGTATGTGTCAGACATATTTTTTTTTTGGTCTAAAGCTTTTTGTTTGCATTGCGAGAAGCCCTGAAGAGAAGGATTTGGGGGTACTAGTGGATGAGAAGGTCGACAGGAGCCAGAAATGTGTGCTTGCAGCCCACAAAGCCAGACAAATCCTGTGCTGCATCAAAAGCAGCGCAGCCAGCAAGGTGAGGGAGGGGATTCTTTGCTCATTTATGAGACCTCACTTGGAGCCCTGCATTCAGTTCTGGAGTCCTCAGCAAAGGAAGGACATGGATCTGTCGGAAGGGATCCAGAGGAGGCCAGGAAGATGATTTGAGGGCTGAAGTACCTCTGCTATGAGGACAGGGTAGGAGAGCTGAGCTTAGTCAGCCTGGAGAGGGGAAGGCTCTGGGGAGACCTTAGAGCAGCTTCCAATATTTAAAGGGGCTTCAGAAAAGCTGGGGAGGGACTTTTTATCCGGGAGTGCAGGGACAGGACGAAGGCGGACGGTTTTATGCTGAAAGAGGGGAGATTTAAATTAGATACTAGGAAGACATATTACTACAACTCCCAGCATGCCTTGCGGCAGGGGATGCAGCAGGCTCTCCCCTCAGAGAACTACAACTCCCAGCATGCATTGCTGTCTAGGGGCCTGTGCAGATGCCCCCGCTCAGAGAACTACAACTCCCGTCCTGCACAGCGCCACACGACGGTTTTCTATTGGTCGGATGGCGAGTAGACGCCAATCACGTGATCGGCGGGGGGGCAAAGGGAGGGGGTGTGCTTCCCCCATCGCCACGGCAACCGCAGCAAACAAGATGTCGGCGGCGTGGTGAGAGGGCGCAGCTTCGCCCTTCTCGCTTCTCCTTGCAGCGCATGGCGGGGGGCGAGGAGAGCAGGGGCGAGCGTGGCCTCAGTGAGCCCCTTCCCTCTGCTTATGGCCTCGCCGAGCCTCTCTCCCAGGGGTTCCCAGGGGAGCAGCAGCAGGACGGTGCCAGCTTGGCGCAGCCACAGCTCAGCCCGGCTCAGCGAGAGGAGGAAGAAGAGAAGAAGGGAGAAGAAGAGGAGTCACAGCACGCAGAGGTTCAGCTCAGTGCCCCTCAGATGTTTGGGGAGGGGTGTGCTTATATGGGAAAAGCCCTTGCCCCTGCCTCATCACTCAGGTGGGGAAGAAGGGGAGGCAGTGGGGGCACCAGGAAGAGATTTCTTATCCCTCAAACAGACAAAAGGCTGGCTTGGTCTGTTTCCCAACGAAATGGCAGGAAGATGAGCCAGGGGAGGGTTAGGTTGGATATTAAGACAAGGTTCTTCACCCAGAGAGTGGTCCAGCAGTGGACATTTGGGAAGATTTCTTCTCCGAAAGGGTTCTCAGGCCCTGGCAAAGGCTGCCCAGGGAGGTGGTGGAGTCCTCATCCCTGGAGGTGTTTAAAACATGGGGAGATGAGGTGCTCAGAGGTCTGGTTTAGTAGTGGACAGGTATGGTTGGACTTGATGAATTCAAAGGTGTTTTCTAACCAAACGATTCTATGATTCTATGAACATCTTCCCAGGGAAGCAGGTCACAGCACCAAGCCTCACAATATTCCAGAAGCATTTGGACAATGCCCTCAGACCAGCTGTGTGAATGGTGGAGTTGTCCTGTGCAGGGGCAGGAGTTGGACTCGATGATCCTTGTGGGTCCCTTCCGACTCTGGTTATACTGCGATTCCCCTCGTGTCTAATTTCTGCCTTTTTGATCATAGAATGGTTTGGGTTGGAAGGGACCTTAAAGATCATCCTGTCCCAACCCCCCTGCCATGGGCAGGGACACCTCCCACTGCTCAAAGCCTCATCCAGCCTGGCCTTGAACACCTTCAGGGATGGGGCAGCCATGACTTCCCTGGGCAACCTGTGCCATGGCCTTACCACCCTCATTGGGAAGAGTTTCTTTCTAATGCCTAATCTAAATCTTCCCCCTTCCTGTTTAAAACCATTACCCCCTCATCCCGTCACTTCAGGCCCTTGTAAAAAGCCCCTTACCAGCTTTCAGACCCAGGGGAAATGAAAATGAGGGGGAAAAGATTTGGGTGTAGGAAACCAAAATTACTGCTTTAATGAAATGATAATGATGATAATAATAATAATAATAATTAGAAAGTAATAAAAACTATACAAATATATGAGATTGTGCCCTCGCACCACTCCTTGATGACTACATCACCACAAATGCTGCAGAGCATACGCGAGGGAATGGGTCGACAGCTAGGAAGGAGCTGGGCTCAGGACCTGGATTCAGGAATGCACGGATCTGGGATTAGCAGCAACCAGACCGTCGAAGTTCTCACTGGACATCGGCTATCACAGAAAAGGGGGAGACCTTCATGGTCTCTCAATTTTATACTGAGTATGATGTATATGGCTTGGAATTCTCTGTTGATCAGTTTGGGGTCACCTCTCCTGTCCATCCCTCCTTGCAGGTGCAGCCCCTTTTTTGTCCGCTCGAGGATGGCCCTGGTTACTGGAGGAATAAGTATAAGCATTGGCCTTTCTGCAACCCAGGGCCTGGTATTATCATTTCTAGAGAGAAACTGTATGAAAAACATGCAGTTTGCTTTCAGAAAATGAAGTTACTTTGTGTGATTGAGTTAGAGTCAGAAACTGATTCTGCTTGAACTCAAACCACAACACCCTCTCTCATCACTCGGTGTCATTGTGGGGGAAGGAAGGAGGAGGCAATGGGGGCACAAGGTAAACATTTCTCATTTCCCCATAGAAGGGAAAGGCTGCTTTGGTCTGTTTCCCTCCACACCTCTCATTTCTGCCTCTTTTTTTAGGGAACCTTCCATCGCTGTGGTGTCCAGGATAGTTCTGGATTACCCTTCTCCGTCTTTGCTGTATGAACTGGCAAATGGATGGCCAAATTAAACTCCTTTCCTGTTTATTTGCCCACCTCTGAGATTCAATCAGCACCTGGAACCAGGTGGATTATTTCTTCCTGCACTGCTGGGCTCTAAAGTGTCCACTGCCACAGTATTATCACCTCGTATTTTTACCTAGTGGAAAGGCATCTATAGCCTCCACTGCTTTAATGTTTAGGTGCTATAATTTAGCTGATCACCATTTGAAACATTATTTATCTTGGTCCCTAGATTAGCAATTGTTGGGTGACTTCTCCAGGCTTATAGGAATTTCACAAGCCATTGGCTTATTTTCTCATTAAAGCTACGCAGTGGTTCATTAGTGCCATCTGTCAAGTACTCTTTTTGGCAGGATTGTTCTCTGAAGAACAGCGATAGCTGCTCATGCCGAACAGATTTAAAGGGCCTCCTATAATGCGCATATTGGGGTACAACATTGGGGTTGTGTTAGTGCTGATTTGCTGAGATGTTAACATCCATAGTCAATGTGAGTTTCATGGCTCAACATCTCTGGAAATGGGTCCTGTTTAGAGCTGCACATTTAAACCAGAAGGGGGGGGGGAAAACCCCAACAAAAAGCTGTTGAATCTTTTTAAATATATAGAGCTAGTACTCTATGTGTTTCTATTTATCTGTTTTGTGGGCTGTATTCATCTTTTTCCCTAGTGTGCCTTGGTAGGATGATGGAGCACGAAAAGCAGCCTTTGATTGAGCACTTTTATTACCCTCTGTCCCCAGTTGCATTCCAAGCAGCCCCTAGATTCTGCCAAGTGTGGAATTCCGTTTCATAAATCTCCCCTTAATCCATTTCTCTCCATGTCCTCCCTTTCTGGTTTTTATAGGGTCAGTTTGATGGAGTATTGGATGAAGACACTGTGGCTGAGGGACTCCACAAGCTGGGGCGCTCAGCCCCTGGTACCGAATACGTTTATCTTAATCTGTCACTTACAGTAAGTATGAGTAGCGAACATCATTGTAAAGAGCTTATTGCTTAAAAGTTGCCCCTTTTTTAACAGCAAATAGTTGGTCTAGTAAAAAAAATATTGAGAGGCAGATTTTTGTCTCTGCCTTTCAATGCCATTTCATGTAGATGGGACTTTTGACAAGACACAGCACAGCTCCTGCTGACAACTGCCGTGTTGGTATTGTTTCTTTCACAGCGTAGCGACAGCAGTAAGGTTTTTCCTTACCCAGTCTTCGAATGTGAAAATGGATCTTCCTGCTTCAGTCAGCTAGAGACAAAAATAGAGGAACATGCTAAACACCTGAGAAGGCTGTCCCTCCAGAAAGTTAAAATGGTTGTGTCTTTTTAAAGATTACTTGCTGCCATTCCTTTTTCTATGCAGCCCTGTTTTCTTGGCATTTTTCCTAGCTCCAGCTGTCTCTCCTGGTTGTGTTTCAATGTCATCTTTTGACATTTTCTCCATTCATGACTGGTCTGCAGGTCTAACATCACTTTCTGTATATGTCATTCTGTTCTGACACATCCAGCTGGAGAGACCTTGGGGCATCTCTTCAATGTCTCCTGCCTTTGTGTATCTCTTGGGAGAGTGCTGAGGTTGTACAGCTAGTTATTAAAGTCTCTCTGCTTTATTTTTCCAGGGTCGTGAGTTAAGTGACATTAACATTCTCTCCAGATATGTTCACCTACAGAAGCTGGAACTTTCATATAATAAAATTAATGGTATGTAGTAAATACACTAGTAAATTCTTGGGTTGTGAAATCATTTAGGATGAGAAATGCACTGTACCATGTAGATTTAATAGCACAAAGCCCAGTCTACATTTTAGTGATATAACTACTCCAGCTCTACAGAATGAGGCAGTGGCTTGATCCTCTCGAGAATGATTTATGAACCGTAGACAACTGCACCAGCTTATACTTATCAGTGGGAGCATTGTCCAGTTGATTATCCAAACATAAAATGCAAGCAAGCTTGTCAATACAAGGCTAAGGTTGAGATTTTACATGTGCAGTTGTCATAATATTTAAAGTTGTGTCTGTTCCCAGCCTTGGGTTTTCCTTTGCCAGGGTTTCCCATTGGTGAAAAACTATATCCTGGATTTAGAAAGGTAACAAACGGAGAGGGGGCTAAACTCTATCTCTTCTACTCCTTCCCTCTCCCTCATATTCCCCATCTAATTTTCTGCTATAACACCAAAAGGAATAAGCTGTTGTGGGCAACCTGTTGCATTATTTCTTTTGAGTTTGTTTCGCTTGAGGTGCTGGGCAAAAATAATGGCAGCGTTTCTGTAAGGCGACACTTCTCTGTTTTCATTTTACTGATGGTTTGTCTGTGAAGGCTGGGTCTGAACAAAGCAGGGACTTTTCCGTAACAACTAGTCATTTAGTCTTCAGTAGTGGCCTGAGTACTTATAGAACCAGAGAATGGTTTTGGTTGGAAGGGACCTTAATGATCATCCAACTGGGTTTGTTCAGCCTTGAGAAGAGAAGGCTTAGGGGAGACCTTATTGCCATGTACCAGTAAATAAAGGGTGTCTATCAAGGGGATGGAGGCTCCCTTTTTACAAAGAATCATATGGAAAAGACAGGGGGTAATGGATATAAGTTCCTTCTGAGGAGATTCCACTTGGATTCCAGAAGAGATTTTTCACCATGAGAACAGTTAAGCATTGGAATAATCTCCCCATGGTAGTGGTAGATTCCTCTACACTGGACACACTTAAGGTTGAGCTTGACAAGAGTTCTGGGCCATCTCATCCAAACTATAGATCTCGTAGAACGTTGGACTAGATGTTCCTCAATGTCCCTTCCAACCTGGCATTCTGTGATTCTGTATCATTCTATGATTTTGTGAAAGTGATTTTGATTGCTATTGGACGTAACTGTCATATTTTGACATGATGATCTCTGTGTTTACCTATACATTGATGTACAGGATTTGACATCTTGTTTTGTTACTAGATCTTTCTTGTATCGGTCACATACCTCACTTACTAGAACTGAATGCTTCCCACAATGAATTGACTACATCTTTTATGTTTAAACCACCTAAAAATCTCAGGGTAAGTTGCAAAAAAATGCATTTTATAATTTACATTCAAAACAGTTTTCAAAATCTAATTTAGACATTGTATTTGGACATGTGCAAAAGCTAATTTCTGTGCCTTCCTTTTTCTTGCTTTCTTACTTCATTTGAGATTTTAATAGCTTTTCCGAATATTTAGGTGTTCTACACTGCACATTTCAGTCTTTTCTTTTCTTTTACACCCTGGTGTGCTATGGGAAAGTACATTGCACAGCTACCTGTTCTAGCCAAAGCTAAATACAACCAGATTTTTTTCCTTGCTTGTCGAATTCACGGCCTCAAATTGCACCAAGGAAGGTTTAGATTGGACATCAGGAAAAATTTCTTCACCTAAAGGGTTCTCAGGCCCTGGCAGAGGCTGCCCAGGGAGGCGGTTGAGTCCCCATCCCTGGAGGTGTTTAAAAGACGAGGAGATGAGGTGCTCAGGGATCTGGTTTAGTAGTAAACAGGTACAGTTGGACTTGGTGATCTCAAAGGTATTTTCCAACCAAATGATTTTAAGCTTCTGTGAATTCATCAGACCTTTAGTGGGATCGGTTCCTGCCTTTGAAATTCATTTCTGGCAAATCGTAGAATCATAGAATCACTAGGTTGGAAAAGACCTCTAGGATCATCAAGTCCAACCATTCCTATCAACCACTAAACCATGTCCCTGAGCACCTCCTCTACCCGTCTTTTAAATACCTCCAGGGATGGTGACTCAACCACCTCCCTGGACAGCCTCTGCCAGTGTCTGTTTCACAGACCCTTTCTGTGAAATTTTTTTTTCTCATGTCCAGCCTGAACCGTGGCGGATCTTGAGACCATTCCCAGATGTTATTGTGAAACACGTACTTAAAGTATAGCTGTGTGCTAGTCTTCCCTTCGCTGTTTTCTGGTAGCCCACTTTGGGTTATTAAAAAAAGGAGATTGTTTTGAAACACGACCTTCGTGTTTTTCTCCATCTTCTCTGTTAGTTTTTTAGTATGCATGCATGATTACAGGACCATTAACGATAATGTTGGAAGAAATTGTAGTTTTGGATGTTCCCAAATGTCAATTCTGTGCATCATAAAAAAAGAGCCTTTCTGTTTATGTCCCAATATTAATATTTATGATATTTTCATTACTTCCACACCTTTGATGGAAGTTTAATGTAACAGCCACTTAGCTTCACAAGACAGCTCTAAGTGCTGAAGAGAAGAAATTAATTTCATGTCTCATTTTTTCTTTAGGAAGTGGATTTTTCATACAATCAAATAGCTAAAATGCAAGATTTGTCAGCATACCAGTCTCTTACTAAGCTTTTGCTGGACTGTATCCTTTCTGGAAGCTTGAATGGGAGAGAATTTTCTTGTTTGCTTTCTGAACAGACATTTGCTTCCAATAGATACCTGTTTTCTTTGTTTTTTTTCCTTCATGTCAGTTTTGTCCTTAGAAGCAAGATTAAACACTCTCATTCTGGTGGTGAAACATCTTAATTTACTTAAGCATGTGAGGTGTTAAAGGTGTCTGTGTATACATGTACGGTTTTAGCCTGCTTAGAGGAATACAAAAACTCCACTGTGTTGCATCATGTAAAACTGAAAAAGCAGCGTGTCACGCTGTCTTTTCATGGCAGAGGTAATAAATAATCCCAGTATTTTTATATAAGAAAGGTTAATAAGAAATCGGCTTGGAACACTAAGCTCCCTTAACTGAAGAAGCTGCGTGTTTTTTAATCTTAGACATAGCTAATTACACAGGGACTATGTAATCACAATGACAATAGAGAGAATCCTTTAGTGAGAGAAGACTTCCAGGAGCGTGCTGAGGGAAGTACAGTGAGCGAAGGTGGTCTGCTGTCCACCTTCTATGCTCTCACTGTGGTACCCAGTCTGGGGGCTTAGAAACACTGTGCTGTAAGAAATCAGATCAATATCAACCTGCAGATTAAGTTTCTTCATTGCTTCATTCTCCAAGGCTTTCCATAGTACTCGTAGTCTCCCTAAAGATTCTCCTATGCTTTTCTGAAATATCTCCTAGAGTTTTGTGTTGACGTGCTGCCTCACTTGCAATTGCTTCCCAAGGGCACGTGAACCTTTTCTCTTTGCCTCATAAATTGCATCTTGCTTTTCTGCTCTCTGAAAAGGAGAAGACGGCAGGCTGCTGCAATTTTTTCTCTGCCTTTTGCCCTCGAAGTAGCCCATTACCAAACGGTATTAATACAATGCCTTTTTCATGTAGAAGCAGATAAAGCATTTGCAGGGCATCCAGGTTACGTTATTCACATCTTACAAGTTGTGCAGGTGACATGGTTCTTGTCAGAAAATGGCATTGAGACGCTGTCCCTTTGCAATTCTAATTTTCCATCACGGAGCAAAAAACCATACAGCAAAATGAAAAGAAGAAAAGATCAGAGGTTTGTATTGTGGATCTGAATCAGTATTTTTTCATTTGGTTTCAGGGCAGCAGCGCGCTTTCTCTATTTCTTCATTTGTCAATGAAGGTGCCATTGAAATGGGGAGGAAGACAGTTCTATGCATACAGAACCCTCTGAAATAGAGGAAAATGGGTGCAGAATTGAGAAGTGCAGAATAGCCACTGGTCCTAACCCATATCAAGCACTCTTCAACAAAGACATGGCAGACAAAACAAGTGGTTCTTTGTAATCATAAATGAAAAATACTGTATTAAATATAGTGCAGTAGCAGAAATATTTGGCATGCATTTCTCACTGACAGTAACTAAGCATTTCTGACCATATTTAAGTGAATTAGGATGCAGATGGTATGGTCAGTGAAAAATTCTTTCTGACAGGTGCACACACAACCATACCTGACAGGTTTATAAATGAGATTTCAAGGAGGAAACTTCCCAAACCAGAAAGGAAGACAGCTTATAGAATCATAGAATGGTTTGGGTTGGAAAGAGCCTTAAAGAGCATCCAGTTCCAAAGCCCCTGCCATGAGCAGGGACACCTCCCACTGGATCAGGCTGCTCAAGACCTCATCCAGCTTGGCCTTGAACACCTCCAGGGATGGGGGAGCTATGACTTTTCTGGGCAATAATATCTGACCAAGTGTTGTAGTGTGTCATTAAAAAACTAAAACTGCTTGCCTTTGGATTTAGTGCTTAATAATTTGCTATGTCATATTGATGCTCATGGTTTAAACAATATTTTTCTTCCTCAGTTGAAAGAGGAGCAGTCCCATTTTGTATGCAAATCCATGAATATCTATCAAATATCAGTGCCTGTGGATGGTTTTGGTTTCTTTTCTAAAATGACAAAGACAACACATATAAATCTGTGCTTACCGGTTACTTTTTTCCTCCTTTCCTTCCCCATCTAGACCTATAAGTGTAGAACTAGAGTAGAGTACAATGAAGTCACTGTGTAGGAGGGCAGTTAGGAGAAAACAGCTGGGTCACAGCTATTAAAGAGTATTCTTTTGGCCCTGGCTAAGCTTACATTTTGTTTGGTTACAATATCATTCAGACTGAGAGAAAAAAGTCGTTATCAGTTGGCCACTGCCTGGTAAGACTAGAAACGTGAATGAAAACTCACTTGGCTCTGTTTGCAGGCAGAGTTCATTCTTTCAAATCAATTAAAAATGTTTTCTTCTGTGATTGCCTAAAGGCATTTCTCTGCCTCCTACATGTTCTGGCTATTTTTTTCAGTTATATTTTTTGTGGGTTTTATTTAACTAGTTCCAGCTTGAACACCTACAATACAAGTGCAATTCTTCTTGCCTGACTTCAGTCACAAAGCAATGAGATGCCTGGATCAGAGTTATCCAATATCAGTGCAGCAAGAGATACAGAGGCAGGTACCTCTGCAGTTCACCCCAGTCTGAGATAGCTTGTTGTCAAAGGCAACTGCTTTGTTTAACTAATAGAGGTAGTTATGTTAATGCTGAAGTTTCCTGAGGAATCCTAACTACTTTTACTCTTTAATGTATATTTAAAATGCACCTTCCCCTTTCAGTACAAATGGCCAGTATGGAACAGGAATAATTTAGAGTGAACTCACCCGGTATAGTACTATCCTCTGTTATTACTTGGGTAATTTGTGTGGAATGCTTGAGGTCAAGGTCAGTTTGGAGCCACATTTAAGTACTCCTATGGGTAAAAAAGATCGCGCTCTCTTCTAATGGCTCAGCCATGTGCCTGTGTTCTACAGCTGACTGACCATGACTGGTACTCAGTTCAAATCAAAGACATAAAGACCTCTGTGTTTTAGCCTTCACATATGCATCTGACGATAAGACCAGAGATTTATAGCAGGGCTTTGCAAGACACTGGCAGAAGCAGTTTCTTCCCCACTCTCCCATTGCCTTATTTTCTCTACTTTCTTGATTTGCCACCAGCCTGGTTGTGCCAGCCTGAAAAACTGCACTGTAGACCAGGTCATGGAAACAATTGGGCTTAAAAGTCCCTCCAAAAAGGAGGGGAGGATTTATCAAGCTGGATCAGTGTCGCTTGCCCTGCTGCCCTACAAAAAGTTGTGTCAGCCAAACAAGGAGGCAGTGAGTTCCAGAGTAAGGGTGAGTGTTAGCAGCTGTGATTTTAAACTTCTTAGCACAAAGCATTCGATATCTAGCTCCCCATATCCTAAAATTCAGCTCTGTTGGCTAATTTAACTACTAATTATTACCAAGGGTTTGTGTTCAGTTATTTCCTTAAGTGTAACCCACTCTGTAGTTAATAATATCGAGGAGATAAGAGGACTGGAGAAGTGTCGCAGTCTGAATCATCTTAGTTTGTCCCACAACAGACTCATTGCCATCAGTGGCCTGGAGAATTTGCCTATCAAAGTACTCGATCTGGTAAGAAAGAAGTGATTGCAGCTGTTTTCCTGTCTTATCTTTTATCAATGTATTAATGCTCTAATAAACATGAAGGGAAATAACACAATTTCAGAGATAATGTGTAATACTGAGCTCATTTTTTATTAATACAAGATCATAGAATGTTACAGGTCAGAAGGGAGCTGTGAAGCACATCTGACCCAGCTTCCTCCTCGAAGCCGAGCCACCTTCAGCACAGCTTGCTCAAGGCCTTGTCCAGCTGGGTTTTGAATTTCTCCAAAGATTTTTGGAGAATACCCCAACATAAGAAGGATATGGAACTGTTGGAACAGGTCCAGAGGAGGCCATGAAGATGATCCAAGGGCTGGAGCATTTCTGCTATGAGGACAGGCTGAAAGATTTGGGGTTGTTCAGCCTGGAGAAGAGAAACCTCCAAGGAGACCTTAGAGTGGCCTTCAGGTACCTGAAGGGGGTTACAGGAAAGTTGGGGAGGAACTTTTTACAAGGATATCTAGTAATAAGACGTGGGGGAATGGCTTTAAATTGGAAGAGGGGAGATTTAGATTAGACATTAGGAAGAAATTCTTCACAATGAGGGTGGTGAGACACTGGCACAGGTTGCCCAGAGAAGTTGTGGATGGCCCATCCCTGGAGGTGTTCAAGGCCAGGTTGGATGAGGCTTTGAGCAACCTGGTCCTGTGGGAGGTGTCCCTGCCCATGGCAGGGGGGTTGGAACTGGGTGATCTTTAAGGTTCCTTCCAACCCAACCCATTCTATGATATTTTGCATTGGCTCTGGGGAGGTTTTGTATTACTTGGGTGATGTGTAAGAAATCGCTTACTGTGCTTTTTCAGAGTACATTTCCTCATAAAATTGTATTCATAACAGTGATCTACGAGTGGAGAGGGGAAACTGAGAAGTGAGAAGCCTGCATTAATTTCAGAAAACGAGTTAAGTTTAGTATGCAAATCTGATACATTATTAAAGGATCTTTGTTTAATTTTTAAGTATCTTGTAATGAGATTGGAAGCTTTATATTGCCAGCTTTCCAACAAGATAGCTAGGATTTATTTGTTCAAATACAGCATTTCTAGGTTCTGTTTCCAGATGCTTTAGCACTATTTATCTTCTCTGGCTTCAAATTTCTGCAGTGTAGACGGCTGCATGTGAGGCAGTTGTTCTTTGCTGCCTCAAAATTCAGTGCAGAGAAATGGACACCTGAAATACTTCATTATTCTGATCCAGCTGCTGACACCTACTTTAACACAAGAAGCATCAGTGCCTGTTTCTGTTATGAACATCATCCCTGGAGGTGTTCAAGGCCAGGTTGGATGGGGCTTTGAGCAGACTGGTCCAGTGAGACATGTCTGTGCCCATGGCAGAGGGATTGGAACTGGATGATCTTCAAGGTACCTTCCAAGCCAAACCATTCTATGATCCTATCATTCTATGATTTTGGGATATTTAATAGGAAGAGCCGTCAATAACATGGTTATGCAGAAACTTAAGCAAAGCTTATATTTAATGCAGTTTAGCTGGTATAAAATACAAGTGACTTCTCAGTACTCTTAAAATTACTTCAAATTACAGTTACTTTGTAATAGTAATTTGAGGAAATATTTAATGGGATTTTCAAAATGAGTACCAAAAAACTATACATAGAAATAAGCTCATATTTGCTATATTAGTTTTAAGCACCTACATAAATATTTCAGGTAAAGTGAATGAATCCCATATCAAAAATAGAAATATTCTTTTCCAATCCTTTTAAAATTTTAAAGATTGTTCTTCCATTCTGTAGGAATCGATATAGAGAAGAGAAACTAAGGTCTGTACTCATCAAAGGCTGATTAGCCCTTGAACTTATTACTGCAGTTAAATTCAGGAGAGGAATTCACATTTAAAAGCCGTCAATAGTATGTTTTGAATAATACAGAATCACAGAATCATAAAATGGTTTGGGTTGGAAGGGACCTCAAAGCCCATCCAGTTCCAACCCCTGCCATGGGCAGGGACACCTCCCACTAAGCCAGGTTGCTCAAAGTTCCATCCAACCTGGCCTGGAACACCTCCAGGCAGCCACAAATTCCCTGGGCAACCTGTGCCAGGGCCTCACCACCCTCATCAGAAAGAATTTCTTCCTAGTATCTTATCTAAATCTTCCCCCTTCCAATTTAAGGCCATCCCCCTTCATCCTATCACTCCAGGCCCTTGTAAAAAGTCCCTCCCGAGCTTTCCTGGAGCCCCTTCAGGTACTGGAAGGTCCCTCTAAGGTCTCCCTGGACCCTTCTGATCTCCAGGCTGAAAAACCCCATCTCTCTCAGCCTGTCCTCATCTATTTGAATAGTGTTCAGTAACATTTTAGTATATATTTTAATTATATACGATATATAGTATCATATATAATTTTTAATAATTATATTTCAGATACATGCTGCCTTCAATATCTTCCAGTTATGCCCTTAGTAGCAATCAAACTGAATTTTCTTTCATTTTTAGTGGATAAGATTAACTCAGATTGGCAAAATCATGTCTAAAAGTTCTGAAATGAGCTATAGGAGTGTGACAATCTAAGCTGACACGAAGATCTTTTCTTAAAATGCTTTCTTCAGGGAGAACGACAGAAAGCCGCTCAACCATTGTATGCACTGATTTCCTCATCTGTTAAAAGACTTAATAGTAATTCTGTTAGTCATGGTTATCTGCTCTCTAAAATGTTTTGGAGGTTGTGTTAACAGCTAAGCCTTATTAGTGTGAACATGTTCTTCAGTTTGGGTTCTTACATGCTGATATGATTATTTATACAACCGCTTGTCTTTTTTAATTAGCAAAGTAGATAGTCATGTGGAAATTATGTAAATAGACAGATTTTAGCATAGCATTTTCTTTTACTAATTAGGATAGAATACAATTCTTTTTTTTTCACGGGAGCAGTCATCCTCTCTTTCCATTGATTCAGCTTTCTTTTCCATTTTCCCTGGAGCTTTTTAGGTTGAAAGAGGAGAAAAGACTGAAGTTTGGACGAAAGGCTTCAAAAACTGTAAATAGTGCCTAGCTGTACCAAAAAGCCTTCATTGTGCTTATAGAATCATTGAATCATGGAATCATAGAATTGTAGAATTGCTTGGTTGGAAAACACTTTTGAGATCATTGAGTCCAGCTGTACCTGTCCACTACTAAACCAGATCCCTGAGTACCTCATCCCCCATCTTTTAAACACCTCCTTGGATGGAGATGCAACCACCTCCCTGGGAAGCCTCTGCCAGGGCCTGAGAACCCTTTTTTTCCTGATGTCTGATCTGAACCTACCCTGGAACAACTTGAGGCCATTTCGTCTCGTCCTATTGCCTGTCACTTGGGAGAACAGACAAACACCCACTTCACTACACCCTCCTTTCAGGGAGTTGTAGACAGTGATAAGGTCTCCCCTCAGCCTTCTTTTCTCCAGGTTAACAACCCCAGTCTCTCAGCTACCTTTTATATGACTTGTTCTCCAACCCCTTCCCCAGCTTTATTGCCCTTCTCTGGACACGCTCAATCCCCTCAGTGTCCTTCTTGTAGGGAAGGGCCCAAAACTGAACACAGGGTTTGAAGTGTGGCTTCACCAATGCCAAATCCAGGGGCACAATTGCTTTCCTGGACCTGCTGGCCACACTGTTTCTGATACAAGCCAAAATGCCAATGGCCTTCTGTGCCACCTCGGCCATTGGTGTTTCATGTTCAGCCACTATCAACCAACACCTCCAGATCCTTCTCTGCCAGGCAAAAAATGTTTGCAAAAAAACCCAAAAAAAAGGCTCTAATCAACTGGACTCTTAGAAATTTTATACTTTGCAAAAAAGCATCTCTACACAAATCCGTTTTGTTCACAAGCGTATGTGCTCCTCTTGTATGGCATTTTGCAAGCAGAGCTCTGAAATGTGTCCTATTAAAGGAAGGCCTAACAAAGAACAGGAAGAGAAGAGGGAACCTCTGTGCTATTAATAACATAATTAAACATTTAAAAGTCAGGAAAAATGTCAAGGACAGACAACTGGATTAACAGTAGAGTCAGATGGCTTATTTATTTCGATAGTTCCTAAATATTTATTAGTAGAATATGAGGCTTCTAAGCTTGCAGCACAAGGTGATGCTGGTGGAAAAATATAACTTGTAAAATTACACAGAACGAATAATTTTGAGAGGCCGTCTGGGCACACGTGGCCACTGGAACACAGATGAGTACAGAACCTAGCGTGTTATACCTGTTTGGAGTTCATAGCAGAAACGAGTGTATGATTGGTGAGGCCTTGAGAAGTGAAGCCATTTGGTGTCCAGTGATAGGTGTAGATTTTCTATCTTGTACCTTGTTTAGAAGGAATGTTAAACAGTGATAGTTGTGAGTTCTCAAAAGCTTGAGTCATTTCTGGAGTCTAGATGACTTATGTCTACAGGAAAGCTGGGAACAGGCTCTTGATGAGGGAGTGCAGGGATAGGATAAGAGAGAATGGGTTTAAGTTGAAAGAGGGGAGGTTGAGATGAGATCTTAGAATCATAGAGTCATAGAATCATAGAATAGTTTGGGTTGGAAGGGACCTTAAAGATCATCCAGTTGCCCCTGCCATGGTCTCACGAGATCAGACTGCCCAAGGCCCCATCCAGCCTGGCCTTGAACACCTCCAGGGATAGGGCATCCACAACTTCCCTGGGCAAACCTGTTCCAGTGCCTTACCACTCTCATTGTGAAGAAATACTTCCTTAAGTCTATTAGGAGGAAATGTTTTCCTGCGAGGGTGGTGAGGCACTGACAGGTTGCCCAGAGAAGTCGTGGATGCCCCATTCCTGAAGGTGTTCAAGGTCAGGTTGGATGGGGCTTTGAGCATCCTGGTCTGGTGGGAAGTGTCCCTGTCCATGGCAGGGGATTGGAACTGGGTGGGCTTTGAGGTCCCTACCAACCCAAACCATTCTATGATTCTATGCACTTACAGTAAGGTGGGTTTGATGGGGGGTTTTAACAATTCTGTGCATGCTCTTGCTGACAGTAAATAAAGTCTGCCTTCACTTCGTATGCATTAAGATGAATTTGTGTATCCTAGAGATATTTTTATAGACTGCCTGTAGTCTAAAGAAAACAGTACCTCATTTTTCTACCTTAATATTTTCATTATTTATTCTGTAATCATAAGTGTAAATATAACCATGATTACAGAGGGAAATTCTATGTATTTATGTATATATATTCTACAATTTTATGTGCATATCTCTTTCTAAATTTTGTATTGGTAGAGACAAGAGTATCCTTTACTCAGTATCAGCTTTAAAAGAATGCTAGAAGACTTTTTATTGCTGTTGTTTCTCACTGCTCTTCAAGGTGAGATAAAGATAAGTTAATCAGAACATAGTTGATTCTTTTTTCCTTGAGCATTGTGGAAAGCTGCAATATGTCATCTCAAGATGAAGATCGGGCTAATGCATAAAAGGCCTATTTGTTGTAGGATGCTCAATAATGACCATGAACCAGCAATGTACCCAGGTGGGCGAGAAGGCCAACAGCATTCTGGGTTGGATCAGCCATAGTGTGGCCAGCAGGAGTAGAGGAAGGATCGTCCCCCTCTACTTCATGCTCATGAGGCTGCACTTCAAATCCTGTGTTCAGTTTTGAGCCCCTCAATCCAAGGAAGACATTGAGGGTCTGGAGTGCATCCTGAGGAGGGGAACGGAGCTGGGGAAGGGTCTGGAGCACAGGGGTTCTGGGGAGCTGCTGAAGGACCTGGGACTGTTTAGTCTGGAGAAGAGGAGGCTGAGGGGAGACCTCATTGCTCTTTGCTGCTCCTGCAAAGGAGGTTGTAGCAAGGTGGGTGTTGGCCTTTCTCCCAAGTAACAAGCGATAGGACAAGAGGAAATGGCCTCAAGTTGTGCCAGAGGAGGTTTAGACTGGATATTGGGAAAAAATTTTTTACTGATAAAGTGGTGAAGCCACGAAAGAGCCTGCCCAGGGCAGTGGTGGAGTCTCCATACCTGGAGGTGTTCAAAACCCATGTAGACGTGGCACTTGAGTTGTATGGTTTAGTAAGGCACGGTGCTGTTATGCTGATGACTGCTGATGACAGAATTATTTCCAACCTTAATGATTCTGTGATTCTATTTTTCTATGATATCATGATAATAAAGTGAACTATATGCTTCCTCAGGAATATTGTTTTCCATCTATCTTTATGAACTTTATGAACAGTTTATATGCTTTATAAACTTTATAGAACTTTTATAAACTTTATAGAACTTTATGAACAGTTTATATGCTTTCATGTCTTCCTAGAGCTCGAACCAGATTGAGAAGATAACTGGGTTGGACAGCTTGAAAACTCTACAGAAGCTGGACCTATCCAGCAACAAAATAACTAGCCTAGAAGGCTTGGAGGAACATGATCTGCTAGAGACTATCAACCTAGAGGGTAACCAGGTACCATACTTTATATTGATCTCAGCTTTTTCTAAGGACACGCGATTTTTTTCCTACAATTCAACCACGTTAAGGCATAATCAAAAAGTCTTACAGCTCTGCAAGAAATGGATATTAGAAAAGGGGACATTTTTTTTCATTTGGTGTTTCACTCCAATGCTGTTTCACATGCTGATTCATAGTGTGCTCCTCAGGCCTTATTTCATACCTCTAGGAGGTTTTATCTTTATGTGGATATCACTTCTGTAGTATTTAGTGCTCATGGACGTAAAGAACTAACAATGCTCCCTTGAGTGGATAAGATAGGGATGAGTGTGCAGCTTTTTCAGTTTGATTATTCTTGAGGATCTTTACTTACATTACAGCTTTTCTACTGCCAGGCCTTAGGAGGATTTTCTAATATCTTTCAGCCCAATTTTATGACCACAGATTTTTCTGAGCTTTCAGCTGGAAACATCCTCTGAGGCAGAACTGCATGTACTCTATTAAAAAGTGGCTTTTGTTATGCAGCAAATTTTCACTGGAAATACAATAACACAATCCAGCTCATTTGTATTTGAATTTTGAAGCCCGAGCCATTTATACATAATACACTTGATATTGATCTTCCAGGGTCCGTAACTGAAAAGACCATCAGTTCATGAATCATTTTGTTATCAAAACAGATCTGCATATGCAATGGAAATCTAAGAAAATAAGAAATAAAAATATAACCCTGGAACTGAACATTTTCTGTCATATTTACCCACTTGAAAGATACATTTAGAGAATTTAATTCACGACGCTATGAATTCTTTTTCTCACACTGTGTTCAGGCTGACATTTAAAGGTACATCAATTGCACCAAACAGGAAACTAACTAATAGTATGGTTGCTATTAGCATTAATAACACCACTTCCATTGCCTCATATAGTTTCCACTGTTCTTTATGGCATGCAAAAGCTATCAATTTTACCTCATCAAAATTTGCCTCTTTTAATGATGTTATTGGAACTGTTTAATGAGTCACCATTTTTGAACATTTCCTTCTGAAGAATAACTTAAAAAGAATTTTAATGAATTGAAACAGAAAGATGTGTGTTACTTTAGCTCGCTACCACCCAGAATGATCTTAAATTCTTGATTTTCCAAAAATGGGCATGATAGGTTTATTTGCAAACCATGTCTCTCATATACATATTCAGTGATTTTTGAATGTTGATGGTTGATGTTCCAGTATTTATTTAGGAAACCCTACAAATGACATTTAACTTGATCAAAACTACTCCACAGTGGGCTTCTTGTTATCTCAAAATGTGTATTGAGCAGGCTATAGAATCATAGAATGGTTTAGGTTGGAAGGGACCTTAAAAATCTTTGAGTTCCAACCCCCCTGCCATGGGCAGGGACACCTCCCACTAGATCAGGTTGCTCAAGGTTCCATCCCTGCTTCCAGGGATGGGGCATCCACCACTTCTTTGCACAGCCTGTGACAGTGTCTCACATCCCTCATGGGAAAAAGTTTCTTCCTAATATCTAGTCTAGATCTTCCCTCTTTCAGCTTAAAACCATTCTGTCTTGTCCTCCCTGGTAAAAAGCCCCTCCACAGCTTTCCTGGATCCAGTCCAACTCTCTCAGCCTGTGTTTGTATGAGAGGTGTTCCAGCTCTCAGACCATCTGTGTTGACCCTGTGATTCAGATTTGTGTTTTTAGACACTTCATATTGGCTGAGTATAGGTTAAGGATTGAATCTGAAGTCTTTGTGGTTCAGTCTTCTGTCACTGGAGGGGAAAAAAGGTACAAGGCAATTCTTCCCAGCCTTTCATGGATTGGATGACCTCTGAAACGGCCTCTCTCCACTGATTATAAAAGGAGGTTAAGTGGCTGACTTGGGCTAATGTAACAGATGGCTAAAATGAGGCAAGATGGATTCCATTTGACCTGTTTTATTTTAATTGAGAGCCTTACAACTGTTCACTCAAGGTCTAGCATGAGTATTGGAAATACTGTGGCCAGCAGGACCACAGAAGTGATTGTGCCCCTGGACTCAGCATTGGTGAGGCTGTATTTCAACTATGTTCAGTTTTGGGCCCCTTATTCCAAGAAGGACATTGAGGGGCTGGAGCACATCCAGAGAAGAGCAAGGAAGCCGGTGAAGGGGCTGGAGAACAAGTCTTAACGACACTCGGCTGAGAGACCTGGTGGTGTTTAGCCCAGAGAAAAGGGGGCTGAGGGGAGACCTCATCACTGTCTACAACTCCCTGAAAGGAGGTTGTAGCGAGGTGGGTGCTGGTCTGTTCTCCCAAGTGACGGGTGACAGGAAAAGACTAAATGGCCTCAAGTTGCACCAGGAGAGATCCTGATTAGATATCAGGAAAAATTTCTTCTCTGAAAGGTTCTCAGGCCTCAGGCAGAGGCTGCCCAGGGAAGTGGTGGAGTCCCCATCCCAGGAGGTGTTTAAAAGACAGAGAGGTGAGGCGCTCAGGGATCTGGTTTAGTGGTGGACAGGTACGGTTGGACTTGGTGATCTCAAAGGTCTTTTCTAACCAAGTGATTCTATGATTCTATGGCTTTGCTTTGGGCACATGAATGTTGATTAATCCCACACGACCTCTAAGGCTCATCTGATGTGCCTGAGTGCAGTGAATCCAGGTTTCCTGTGTGGGTAGATGGGACCTTAAGTGAAGTGCAGCACCCACTGGACACAGGCATCCAAGGACAGCTCTGCTGATGTTTTTCAGTCAAGTGCTGCAAGCTAGGTAGGATGAATTTAAGCTCCAGTGAAAAGAAACTCTTCTTAGAATGAATTTTTTTGCTAGTCAACTGATGCGCAAATATAACAGCAGAATTGCTGCACTTAAGCACATCAGCCACATAAAAGCTAAATGTGTTAGGGCTTGACATTTGAAAGAACTGGAAAAATGCAGGTGGTTTGAAATTGCTGTCTGTATTATACTGCTGCTACGGTTAACATCCAAGTTGTCTGCCTTTTGTGACTAGAAGTGCCTTATTGAATGCAGTTAACATGTATGCCCATTTTGTGAGTATAATGATTTTTTTTTATGTCCAGATTTTTAAAGCAGGGATTAAAATACCTTTTTCCCCCATAGTTAGCATGGATTCTGTTGGCACTGATTTATGCTCTGTTTCTGTCACTAATTAGATTGCTGAGTTGCATGAATTTGAATGGATTGAAGGTCTCCCTCTCCTCAGAGTTTTAAATCTTTTAAAAAATCCTTTACAGGTAAGAAAAAACTAAAGAGGAAGCCAAAACTAAGAACCCAGTACTGGTATGTTAGGTCAGACCAAAATCCGTTTACCTTCCATTTCTAACTCGTAAGTGGCCAGGTCATTTCAGGGAATGAGTACATGAAAGAATGAGTGATGGTTCCCCTGGCATGGTTACCTAGTTTTATCTGAACCAAAGCTCCATATGAATCATGATGCTCAATATCCATATAGTAAATCCATAAATTTTATGTAATTCCATTGGTGAATTCATTTATATATTTGTAGTCATAGTATGCTGTGATTTTTGTATGGAAAATTCTCATTTTCATTTGCTTTGGAGATCTGTGCTTGATTGTTCCAAGGAAAAGGTTGAAGGAGCTCAATAGTACCCCTTTTAAAATCATATGTCTCAGGACACATGGATCTCTTTTCTTCTTTAGGATTTACTCAGTTCTCATTTATGGCTCCCATAGTATTCCTCAATTAATGAGTTAAACATCCATAAACAACAATGACAGTGGTGAAATATCAGAAATTCTGACTTTGACTCTGCATCCGTAATTTGCCCTGACCGATCAAAGGTGATTCTGCCCTGACTTTTGTGATTTCTAAACTATGTTTGAATTTTACAGTGAATTCCAGTGTCAGGGAGAAGAAAAATATTCAGGGCTTAACTTCTTCCTGGATTTGCCAATTTTGTATTGGCTTTCATGAAACTGGTTTGTCAAGACAGACAAAGAAACTAGCATGAAAAAAACACCCAAAATAGGCAACCCTTGGTCCTCTGTGATCTGAAAGCCTTTTTCTGTTTAGATGTTCATCCCCTAAGCAAAATCTGATCCTTTTCCTTTCAGTTGCTGTTTTAATAACTCACACATGCAGCAGTCATGTTAAGCCACCTGAATTTTAGTAGTTTCAACACAACCTTAGAGGCTCTAGAACTAAGCAGCCTCACGAACTTGTCAGTGTCAGCGTTTTAATTTGATATTTAATTATCCCTGTTTTGTTGTCTCAGGCAGAAAAGCCTGTATGATGAAAAATCTGTAACACAAATTCTCTGTTAAGTTCCTACAGTACTGCTAAGGTTAGATGTATTAACCATAGTTTATTGCATAATCCCAGTGTAGATAATGCTTTTGATTTGATAGGACAAGGGGGAATGGCTTTAAATTGGAAGGGGGAAGATTTAGATTAGACATTAGGAAGAAATTCTTCACGATGAGGGTGGTGAAACACTGGCCCAGGTTGCCCAGGGAAGTTCTAGTTGCCCCATCCCTGGAGGCAACTATTCAAGGCCAGACTGGATGCAGCTTGGAGCAGCCTGATCTGGTGGGAGGGTTGGAACTGGATGACCTTTAAGATCCCTTCCAATCCAAACTGTTCTATGATTCTCCAGCATTCTTTGTTGGTATTCTAGTGGGTGTGGTGGTGATTTTTAATTCCCATCCTGACCTTTTAAACAAGGTATTGCAGACTTTTGAGCAACTATTAGGTCTTGTTGCAGAAGCTGATTTTATGGTGGGGAGTCAGTTCATACAGGGTAAAAAGCTTTTCATGTTGCAATGTTTTAAGGCCGATTTACTCTCAGCCAATTGAAATTAAATATTAGATTGTTGAAGTTAAGTACTTTCTCAAAGTGGAAACTTTGTCCTGTAGGAGCAAACAGATTATTGGCTGTTGGCAATTTTCAAGATGCTCCAACTAACTGAACTGGATCTCAAGAAGATTTCCGTGGAAGAAAAGGTATGTAAACATCATAGCATTCAGGAGTTTTGCTAAATAAAAAGTATAAAACACTGTGCATGCAAATGTAGCTTTGTAGTCATCTGTGTGTGACAAATCTCCCATGTTTCAGTCCCTAAGATAGGCAACAAATTCAAAGACTTTTGCTTTTAAATCCAGTTATAAATCTGCAGAATTTCTGCAGCAGTTGTGGTATGTAAAAATGCAAAGCTTACTAAAGCTTTGCTCAGTGAAGAAATTCATTAAGAAGCTATTGTTACTCAGCTAATCAAACTAAACAGGAAATGATTTTAAGCTGAGAGAGGGGATATTTAGATTAGATACTGGGAAGAGATACTTTACACTGAGGGTGATAAGGCACTGGTACAGGTTACTCAGAGAAGTCATGGATGTCCCATCCCTGAAGGTGTTCAAGGCCAGGGAGGATGGGGCCTTGGGCAGCCTGATCTAGTGCGAGGTGTCCCTGCCCATCGCAGTGGGGTTGGAACTAGATGATCTTTGGGGTGCCTTCCAACCCATGCTATTCTATCATTCTTGGATTCTATCATTCTACTCTGTACAGCTTTCCTTGTAAAATCTCGTCCCCCAAAACACCTGCTCAATCACCTTACAGTAACTTTCCATTGTAGTAGAAACCTTTCCCTCTTGTGCTGCTTTTACTGTAATTTGCTTGCTGCCTGCAGTATTTGGGCCAAAGCCATTCTACAACTGTTAGTATTAACAGCTGCAAATTGGGATTGGATTTCAGGGAATTATCCTTTAAAAATGATCTTTACAGGAAATTAATCACTCCTAACTTTAGCTGCATAAATATTAGGGTTCTTGTTTAATGCTAGGCTCTCTCTATAAGGAACATAGAGAAGGGATGGTACCAGAGTGTGGTTTATCCCACCTGCCCAAGATATGGGTCTTACTCTTTGTCTCATAGAATCGCAGAATGTTTTGGGTTGGAAAGGACCTTAAAACCTGTCCAGTTCCAACCTCCCTGCTGTGGGCAAGGACCCCTCCCACTGGATCAGATTGCTCAATGTCCCATCTAACCTGGCCTTGAACACCTCCAGGGATGGGGCAGCCACAGCTTCTCTAGGCTACCTGTGCCAATGCCTCACCACCCTCACAGGAAAATATTTCATTCCTATCTCTAACCTAAATCTTCCCTCTTTCAGCTTAAAAATGTTCCGCCTTGTCATATCCCTGCATTCCCTGATAAAGATAATGTTGTGATTTACTATAGATCAGAAGTACAGTTTTCAAATAAAATTCCCAGTTGCCCAACTTACCATTCCTGGTTCTCATTGTGGAACTCTTGCAATATAGGAACTAGACTTCTTTTGGACTAACATTAACCAGGCGATGTGTACCGGGACGTGCCTGATGTGTTCTTAGCCACTAACTCAGACCAAAGGACCACACTGGAGCTACATTGACTTGAGCTCCCTTCCTTCACTCCCCCAAACTAGTGTGGACATTGGCTTCTGAGTACTGAACGTTTTGCTTTGAAGGTCCACTACTGTTGCACCATGCTCCATGCTAATATGGGGGTGGCTGTCAGCGAAGTTCACAGCATATTTTGCAGCAGTGTCAGCAAGTTGATATTTGATGGTTTACATGAAATGCCGCAGTAGTTCCTAACCTGTTTCTGAGTGGGTAGCATTAACAATGTGAAAAAAATATCAAACTCATTAGTGGTCAGTACCCTCAACTGAGCTTTCACCAGAACGGATGGAGGGAATTGGTGGCATTTGAGTGCTGCTCCTTCTCCCAGGAAAGGCAGAAATGCATTGTCAGGAAAAAAATGCAATTTACTCACTTTGTTAATGCCCATTCTGTTCTACTGCTGACGAATAAATGAGTGGCTTTGGTCCCTAAGGATTTTAGTTCAGCATCTTCCACCAGGACTGAGAGGATGCAAATTAATGGATAATTAAAACCTAAGCAAAATTACTTTGCATCTTATGTGGCCTCCTGTTTTCTTTCCAGTAAAAGGCTGAATATATTAAAGATGGTGAGCTATGTCTGGCTGCCTTCCATCCATCTATCAAATTGTGCTTAAATCTCCTGAAAAGATTTATGTAGCAGAGTGCTCTCAGATGAGCCAAACGCAAAGACTGACCCTCATAAATATGAAGCCATTGGTACTCATAGCGTTCTGCGAAGCATGTCGCAACTGGAAACAATCACATCACTGCTCTCTCTTTTGCCCCTAACCTGTGGGAACAGGTTGCTGCTGTGAATAAATACGATCCTCCTCCAGAAGTTGTTGCTGCTAAAGACCATATGATCCACGTTAAGAACAGCATGCGGCAGCCCCAGAGGATCTTTGACAGGTAAGCTTACCTCCACTTCACATCTGCTCCTGAGGGTGGCACTCAAGTAAAGCAAAATACGTTGTCATGTTTAGAAGGACATTTTACTATCCCTCTCCCACCTTTAAATTAATCCAGCAAAGAGGAGAAGGTCCATAGTATTCTGTTAGCAGCCTGGAAATGAGGCAGATCTTATTTGGTTAAAATTGATTATGAAATGAAGTTAGTCATTCACCCCTAAAGTCTAAGACAGATTGTCCACAGCTCCAGTTCTTTTAAACAATCTGTTGGAACAGATGGCTATTTGCACCATACATGAAAGATGCAAAATTCCTATCAATACCCAAAGGCAATTTAAAAATCCCTAGAGGGAGAAGAGAGCTGTAAAACATATCTTCTTCCTATTCTACCTAGTCCCTCTCTTCACTATTGCCATCCCATTGTGAACAAAATGACTTTATTTTGTGGCTTTGGGGCACACTTTAAATTCATAAGGTTGAAATCTTCAAGTTTGTGCTTGGAGAAGTCCAGCTACTTCTACCTTTGGGAGGAGGTGATCCTGGCTTCCACTTAAATTACAGAAAGGAGAGGCAAATGAATATTCTTTTTCCAGTGTTGCCATTGCTGTGCCGTGTGACTTCTCTCGGTCTCATTTCTCATCTAAAGAATAGAATCATAGAATCACAGAATCATAGAATCATAGAATAATAATAGAATAATTTGGATTGAAATGGACCTTAAAGATCTTCTAGTTCGAAAACCCTGCCATGGGTAGGGACATCCCACTAGATCAGGCTGCCCAAGGCCCATCCAGCCTGCCCTTGAACAGCTCCAGGGATGGGGCAGTCACAGCTTCCCTGGGCAACCTAGGCCAGTGCCTCACCACACTAACGGTGAAGAAGTTCTTCCTTATGTCTAACCTAAATCTGCTGCTCTCCAGTTTATACTCATTTCCTCTCTTCCTATCACTACAAGTTTTTGTGAACAGTCTCTCTCCGGCTTTCTTGTAGGCCCTTTTCAAGGTTGCTATAAGGTCTTCTTGGAGCCTTCTCTTCTCCAGGCTGAACAACTCCAATTCTCTGTCCTTATATGGGAGGTGCTCCAGCCCTCTGATCATCCCTGTAGGCTCCTCTGGACATGTTCCAACAGTTCCATGTCCTTCTTATGTTGAGGATTCCAGAACTGGACACAATACTCCAGATGAGGTCTCAGAAGAGAGGAATAGAGGGGCAGAATCCCCTCCCTTGCCCTGCTGGCCATGCTGCTTTTGATGCAGAAATAGCCTTACTTTGCTACCCTGCAGGTGTGTTACTTTATTTGCTTGATGAATGCTAGGAAAATGCTTTGACAGGAGTACTGTGAAGTGTAGGTTGTTTATTATTACGCTGGCTACAATGGATATTGGCACTGGTGTGGACAGCCACACCCTGTGCTGGGTAAAAAACTGGCTGAGTGGCCAGGCCCAAAGAGTGGTGGTAAATGGAGTTAAGTCCAGTTGGAGGCTGGTCACAAGTAGTGTCCCCAGGGCTCAGTGCTGGGTCCAGTCGTGTTCACTACCTTTATCAATGATCTGGGTGAAGGGATTGAGTGCCCCCTTAGTAAATTCACAGATAACACTAAGCTGGGAGGAAGTGTCGATCTGCTTGAGGGTAGGGAGGCTCTGCAGGAGGGATCCGAACAGGCTGGATCAGTGGGCTGACACCTATGCTGTGAAATTCAACAAGGCCAAGTGCGGAGTCCTGCACTTGAGATGCAACAACCCTGTGCAGCGCTCCAGCCTTGGGGAAGAGTGGCTGGAAGGCTGCCTGACAGGGAAGGACCTGGGGGTGTTGATTGACAGCAGCTGAATATGAGCCAGCAGTGGCCCAAGTGGCCAAGAAGGCCAACAGCATTGTGGCTTGGATCAGAAACAGTGTGGCCAGCAGGACCAGGACAGTGATTGTGCCCCTGGACTCAGCATTGGTGAAGCTGCACCTCGAATTCTGTGTTCAGTTTTGGCCCCCTGACTCCAAGAAAGGACATTTAGGGGCTGGAGCACATCCAGAGAAGGGCAGTGAAGCTGGTGAAGAGGCTGGAGAACAAATGTTATGAGAGACAGCTGAAGGAGCTTAGACTGGTGAAAAGGAGGCTGAGAAGAGACCTCATCTCTCTCTACAACTACCTGAAAAGAGGTTGTAGCGAGGTGGGTGCTGATCTCTTCTCCCATGTGACAGACAATAGGATGAGAGGAAATGCTCTCAAGTTGCACGAGGGGAGGTTCAGATTAGACATCAGGAAAAATTTCTTCATCGCTGGGGTACCCAGGCCCTGGCAGAGGCTACCAAGGGAGATGGCGGAGTCCCCATCCCTGGAGATGTTTAAAAGACAGGAAGATGAGGTGCTCAGGGATCTGGTTTAGTGGTGGACAGGTGTGATTGGACTCTTATGATCTCAAAGGCTTTTTCCAACAAAATCATTCTATAATTCTATGGTATTTAGAGTATCTTTATTGTGAGTCTTGTGTTTTCTGGGATTGTTGATGAAAGACAGGAACTATCCCAGTGGTAATGATGGCTCTGAGAATTCTTAACAGCCTGTTAAAAAAAAAAACCCCAAAGATGTATTTACAATTTTGCAGAGTTGGAGATTCCTTAAGAAAAAGGCACAATAGTTTTACCTAAAGGCATGGATTTCTTCCAATGCAGACATAGGCTCTATTTAAATATTTGTTTATTGGATTGTGTATGTATATATTCATTGCTGGAAAGCAACAATTCTGTCTTCTGTCAGAGGTATTGCATACACAAACATATAAACACGCAGACCAGCATTTATGGTGCTGACCATAATTGTTTAATGATGCTCTGAATGTTTGCCCGTGCTCAGCTGGAAAGCACACAACACTGTCATTAATGAAATCTTCCTAATGATGATGCGTTACAGTCTTCTATGCTATGAAATGTTTATTGGAACCAGATTGTTATAGTTCATTTGCATCTATCTTTTTTAGGTGAGATTATAATTAATTCTGGTTTAGTAATATCTCTATTCAAAATAAAACCAGAAAACAAAGGAAAAAGTTGCATTGTTGTGTACTCTGCAGTGAAAAAAACATTAACATTAAGTTTCTTATGTCATTCTGTCTCTCTGTGTGCCTTATGATTCTTTAATGACATTGTAACACACCACTGAAAAATATTATGTCTATTTTTTCCCCTACTATAAATCATAGAATCATTTGGTTGGAAAATACCTTTGAAATCCTCGAGTCCAACCATACCTGTCCACTTAAACCAGATCTCTGAGCACCTCATTTCCCCACCTTTTAGACACCTCCAGGGATGGGCACTCAGCTACCTCCCTGGGCAGCCTCTGCCAGTGCCTGAGAATCATTGTAGTGAGGAAATTTTTACTGATACCCAATCTGAACCTGCCCTGGAGCAACTTCCTCTTGTCCTATTGCCTGTCACTTGAGAGAAGAGACCAACTCCCACCTCACTACAACCTCCTTTCAGGGACTTGTAGACAGTGATAAAGGTCTCCCCTCAGCCTCCTTTTCTCCAGGGTAAACAACCCCAGGTCTCTCATCCGTCTCTCAAGGCATGTTCTCCAGCCCCTCCACCAGCTTTGTTACACTTCTCTGGACACTTCAGGACCTCAATGTCTTTCTTGTAGGGAGGGGCCAAAACCTGACCCCAGGATTCGAGGTGCAGCCTCACCAGTGCTGAGTCCAGGGGCACAATCACTTCCCTGCTTCTCCTGACTGCACTGGTTCTGATACTGTCCAAAATACCATGGTCCTTCTTGGCCACCTGAGCCACTTCGGACTCATGTTCATCCGCAGACAACCAACATCCCCAGGTCCTTCTCTGCCAGGCAGCTTTCCAGCCACTCTTCCCCAAGCCTGTAGTGCTGCGCAGGGTTGTTTTGTCCCGAGTGCAGAACTGGGTACTTGGCCTTGTTGAATCTCATAGCATCGGTGTCAGCCCATGGATCCAGCCTGTTCAGATCCCTCGTGCAGAGCCTCCCTACCCTCAAGCAGATCGACACTTCTGCCCAGATGCACGTGACATCTAAAAAGGTGGCTTGATCATAGTTATAACTGCTACATGGGGAACAGAAATGTAGTAGCAGAGAGGGCTCTTGAGTCTATTGGGCAAGCACATGATGAGTTTGGTATCGGGCTATTGAGGATAAATTAATTCAGAGAAGAAATAGAGCATGATTATTTTTAACAATGAAAGTAATTAACCATTGGAACAATTTACCAAGGGTACCAAGAATTCTCTACAACTGGAATGTTTTTAATTAAAATTTGCTCTAATGGAACCCTGGGTACCAGGCTTGAAACAAGAACTAACACAGGGAAATCCTGTTGCCAATGTGGTGATGGGACTCCAACTTAAAAGATGACAGTAGTCCCTTCTGGCCTGGAATCTTGCACATCAGTGTATTGTTAGATATTAGTAAAAGTTTCTTTACCGAAACAGTGGTGAAGCGTTGGAGGAGGCTGCCCAGGGAAGCAGTGGAGTTCCCATCCCTGGAGGGGATCAAATAGCATGTAGTCGTGATGCTTCAGGACACGGTTTAGTAGGCAAGGTGATGTTGGACTGATGGTTGAGTGGGTGATCTTAGAGATCTTTTCCAACCTTAATGATTCTGTGATTACTATACTTTTAGTTTATTGTTTGAGAACCAGTAAGTGGTGATGCAATGAAAGATTGCATTGCAAGTGGTATGGAAATGTTCTCCATGCTCTTCTGATGAAATAATAAATGCAAGGAATTTGACGATAGGAGGAATTTGAGCAATCAAAGTTTATTTAAGGGAATTTGAATTCTGAGTATGATGATCATACCACGTAATGACCAACCCCCTCCACAACTACCTGAAAGGCTGTAGTGAGGTCATTGTTGGTCTCTTCTCCCAAGTAACAAGTGATAGGATGAGAGGAAATGGCCTCAAGTTGCACCAGGGGAGGTGTAGATTGGATATTGGGAAAAATTTCTTTGCTGGAAGAGTGGTGAGGCATTGGAAGAGACTGCCCAGGGCAGTGGTGGAGCCTCCATCCCTGGAGGTATTTAAGAAATGTGTAGATGTGGCACTTCCGGAAATGGTTTGGTAGGCATGATGATGTTGGGCTGACAATTGGACTGGATGATCTTAGAAGTCTTTTCCAACCTTAATAATTCTATGATATATTGTGTCATTAGTGGTTCTAACACTTCCTTGTAAAAGAAAAGAGTACAGAGGAATTCTGCAATTTTGCAAGCATGTACCAGGTTCTGTGCCTGGAGAAAGAATATATTAAAACTGTGTTGAAAATAAGACTTCTGTCCTCACAGACCTGCCTTGACATCATTATTCATGAAGGGCTTGGCCTTTCTGCTGCATCTTGATTAATATTGAATCTCTGGTCACTAAGCGTGTTTCCTGGAATTCCCGTCTTTGAAATGGTTCTTTGCAATAATGCACTTGTAGTATCCACAACTGTCACTATTTCCTCCTGGGATCTTGTCGGTCTTTTCCTTACCTCAAATATCAGAAAATGGGAAGAGTATGAACATCTCAAATCAAGACAGGAGGAAGATATTTCTTGAAATGAACAGGATGTTACAACGTAACAGATTCAGATAAGAATTTTTAAGATGGATTTTTACCTTTTCCAGTATTTTTAATGTCTTATGTTAATAAGCTTATTATGCTAATCTTTAATGTTTTGTAAATGTCACCAATCGGCACAGTAAGTAAAAAATCCTTATGTCTCCCAAGTGCCCTGCTACTATTTTGCTTTAACATAGTGTAGTAGACGGGACAGTGAACCAGGATCTAAAGCATGTTAAAGTGCGTGGAGGACAGGGTGGTATTTAGAGACAGCCAACATGGCTTCACCAAGGGCAAATCCTGCCTGAGCAATGTAGTGGCTTTCTCTAATGGGGTAACCACATCAGTAGACATCAGAAAAGCAATGGATGTAATCTATCTGGACTTCTGTAAAGCCTTTGACACGGCCTCCGACGACATCCTTCTCTCTAAATTGGAGAGATATGGATTTGATGGGTGGACTGTTTAGTGGATAAGGAATTGGTTGGATGGTTGCATTCAGAGAGCAGTGGTCAACAGCTTAATGTCCAGATGGAGATCAGTGACAAGTGGTGTCCTTCAGGGGTCTGTACTGGGACCAGTGCTGTTTAATAACTGTCATTGATTATATCAACAGCCAGACTGAGTGCACCCTCAGCATTTTGCAGACAACACCAAGCTGGGTGGTGCAGCTGTCACACCAAAGGACGGGATGTCATCTAAAGGGACCTGGTCCAACTGAAGAAGTGGGCCTGTGTGAAACTCATGAGGTTCAACAAGGCCAAGTGCAAGGTCCTATACCTGGGTTAGGGCAATCCCTGATTTCAGTAAAGGATGGAGTTTGACGTGATTGAGAGCTGCCCTGAGGAGAAGGAATTGGGGTACTGAATGGTGAGAAGTTCGACATGAGCCGGCCATGTGTGATCACAGCCCAGAAGGCCAACTGTGTCACGAGCTGCATCAAGAGAAGCATGGGCAGCGGGGCAAGGGAGGTGAATCTTCCCCTCTACTCCACTCTCATGAGACCACACCTGGAGTCCTGTGTCCAGTTCTGGAATCTCCAACAGAACAAGTGTATGGAACTGTTGCAATGGGTCCAGAGGAGGCCACAAGGGTGATCTGAGGGCTGGAGCACCTGAGGACAGGCTGAGAGAGTTGTAGTAGTTCAGCCTGGAGAAGAGAAGGCTCTGGGAAGATCTTTTAGCTGCCTCCCAGTACCTGAAAAGGTGGCTGCAAGAAAGCTGAGGAGGGACTTTTTACAAAGGACGTGTAGTAATAAGACGGGGGGGAATGGCTTTAAATCAGAGGGGAGAGATTTAGATTAGACATTACAAAGAAATTCTTCACAATGAGGGTCATGTCGCACTGGCCCAGGTTGCCCAGGGAAGTTGTGACTGTCCCATCCCTGGAGGTGTTTAAGGCCAGGTTGGATGGAGCTTTGAGCAGCCCAGTCCAGCCTGAGCTGTTCCTGCCTATGGCAGCAGGTTGGAACTGGATGATCTTTTAAAGTCCATTCCAACCCAATTCATTCCACTGTTCTGTGATCTGAGTTCATTTCACAGTTCTGTACAGACTTAAGCTGGTCTCTTAATTTATTAGGTGCATCTGTTGTTTCTTCTGTGAGAATAGTATTCCCCAGGAGAATTAAGAGACTGAATTGCATTGTTATCTTAGTGCTTCTGAAATATCAAGTCCATTATATACATTTAATCTGGTAGAAAATAGAAGTGTTTTATTGTATCTGGAATAGGAGTAAAGCTATTACTCTGAAATCTTTTTCCTTCATGCTCATGTTGGATGGTTATCATTACTTCTTATACAGTTTGTTACTCCTAAGAGAAAAGGTGAAAGAAATATACTGTCTTTTCAGGAATTCATGTTCACCTGCCTTATATCACATTAAATGGAAGCTTAACACTCGTTGGTGGGTTTCTACCACTTGAAAATTTAAATTTAATTGAAGCTATTTTTTAGTTATAAGTAGGTGTTTTTGAAGGTATTTCAACTACTTCTGACATATTTTTCCTTCTGCTACTTCAAGGGGCTACAGGAAAGCTGGAGAGGGGCTCTTAATTAGGCATGCAGGGATAGGATGAGCAGGAATGGGTTTAAGCTGAAAGAGGGGAGATTGAGATGAGATCTTGGGAAGAAATATTTTTTTCTGTGGGCAGTGAGGCACCAGCACAGGTTGCCCAGGGAAGTCATGGATGCCCCATCGATGGAGGTGTTCAAGGCCACATTGGATGGGGCTTTGAGCAACCTGATCTAGTGGGAGGTGTCCCACTTGTCCCAGTTGGAACTGGATGATCTTTAAGGTGCCTTCCAGTCCAAATCATTCTATGATTACCAAGTGACAGCATCTCAAGATCTTGCTAGATTTAAAAACGAGAGTGCAAAGTTGCATTCCATTTTTAGCTGTCTGAATAAATTGCTGGACACTCAAAAGTACAGAAATGCTATTCGTTCTAGTATTTACAGCTGAAATTGGAAATGTGAGGATCTAACCATCTACTCAGCTTGGAGAAAATGGAGCACTTTGTGGTTTTGCAGCTCTTCAGATTCTTTTATTGTAGTGTTATTTGTGTTCAGTTGAGTTTAAGGATCTTAGTGTTTTTCATTGTATTGAATTGAAAAGTTCTTTGCAACTTCCCACCTTCATCAGGCAAGGCCGTGGAAGTCAGGAAGAGTCAAGCATGAGTGCATAAGGGTTTGTAGGATTGCGTGCAAGTTCATGCTGGGCCTATTATCCTGATCATTAAAATACTACTGTCTCGGTGATAGACTTGGAAAACTCTTAAACAAATCCCAGCAACACTATCCCTGCAGAGGGAGCTTTAGAAAAGGCTATAAATTGGAAAAGATTATAGCAGACATAAGATTATTCCTTTCGCAAAAGAGACCTAGGGGTCTTTAATGCAATATTTCGTGCTGTTTTTATGTTTAGGACGTATCAAACTGTGCACAGCCTTCTCCTAATTTTCATCTGAACTGTGAGCAATGTGAATAGCGTGACAGACAGATGAGATTGGTTGAGATGATGAAAAAGTCTCTGCAAAAGCTTAATACAAAGTTGCTGATGATTTCATTTGTAGGTAATGTGATGGCTCCTTGTTTTCCTTTCTTCTAGCACTTTACCCAGTCTCGATGCTCCGTACCCCATGCTGGTATTAACTGGTCCTCTGGCCTGCGGCAAGAGAGAGCTCACTCATAAGATCTGCAGGCAGTTCAAGAATTTCTTCAGATATGGGTAAGTTTGCTCCACAAGGTTAACAGAACACCAAGCGATCAAGGCTGGAATTGCTGCAGTTTTGTTGTTGGAAGTTAGATGTTAAAGACAACCCATAAACGTTAATTGCTATGCATTTCATCTCTTCCCAGGGCTTGATTGCCTGTAGTCATCAAATACTTCCTTAAAAGAAAAGCTGTTTAAGTTATCATGATCTTTTCAAAGGTGAAGAGCAAACGGAGATGTGTCATTAAGAGCTCCTTTTTATTGATCTATTCTGTCTATGCTCCCTAATGCCCCTCAACCTAAGCATTTGTTTAGATGTGTATGCATTTCTCTTAATTTTTGTAACGGTACCTGCATATAAACACGTTAGCATGTATGGGCAGACTACATCCAGAAGCTAGGAAAAGAAGCGAGTGCAATTGCTGGACCACTTTATTATCCTGCAAGAAGTGTTATCAAAGCAAATGACATCTTTCAGACGTCACCACCTGCTGGGAGTACTAATTCTACTTATCAGAAAGGCCTGAATTATGATCCTTACTCCCTTGGGCTCCTGTGTACTTAATGGAGTGAAACTCTTTCTTTCCAAGGGAGGTTCAGCCTTTGTTAATCACTTCCCTGAGGTACCTACCTATTTGCAGTAGATGGGGAATCTGGCTAAGCTAGATCACTACTATCTGTTGCCTAAAATTAGGCGGTGCAAGCTGTTCTTCTTGTCCATTCATTCCATTCTTTACAGTGCCTCACTTCCTACAGCACACGCTATTCTTCACCAGTCTGCGTTCCCGTTATAGAATCATAGAGTGGTTTGGGTTGGAAGAGACCTCAAAGCCCATTCAGTTCCAATTCAGGCTGCTCAAGGCCCCATCCAACCTGGCCTTGAACAATTCCAGGCAGGGATGGGGCATCCACAACTTCTCTGGGCAACCTGTGCCAGTGTCTCATCACCCTCATTGTGAAGAATCTCTTCCTAACGTCTCATCTTCCCTCTTCCAATTTAAAGCCATTCCTCCTCATCCTGTCACTCCAGACCCTTGTAAATGTCCCTCCAGAGCTTCTTGTAGCCATCTTCAGGTACTGGAAGGCTGTTATAAGGTCTCCACAGAGCCTTCAGGCTGCATAACCCCAACTCTCTCAGCCTGTCCTCATAGCAGAGGGCTCCAGCCCTCGCATCATTTACATGGCCTCCTCCAGACCCATTCCAACAGTTCCATATCCTTCTTACGTTGGGGATATTATATTGTCTGTCTTACGTTTTCTCAGATTTTTTAGTAAGCAAATTTATCTGTTCATTTTTAACCAGACTTTGACGGCAGTTTCGCAAGTCTGGCCTTTGCCACAACAGGACCTAGGTCTGTATTTGTGCAGCTTTAGGTACTGAAGTGGTGAGTTGTAAGGCACACGCATATGTGACAATGATTTCTCAGCGTTCTTAGCATCACAGAACCATGTTCTGCATATCTAGTAGTAGCCTTCTTCTCTAACATAACACATCACAGTGAAGGAGCCTGTATGTATTTCTGCTCTGACTCCAATTGTAGCCACTTGCTGGATTAGGTAATTAAACTAGGAAGTTGAAAGGATATTTTAAGAGAAGATATGTTCAAGTTATGTGACTGGAAAAATGACTTTTTGCCTTTTTTTTAAAGCAACTCCTATGTTTCGAAAGACTAGATTGGAAATTACAAACTAATTGAACACCCATTGAAATTTTCCAAGCACTATGTGTTTTTTTTAAGAGCTTTGTTTTTATGCTATGTATTTTATTTCCTGAAAATTTTATGCACAGGGAGGGGGAGAAAAGGGAGAGAGACAGAATCTTAACAGAGCAGAAAATTGCAATCATAAAGCAAAGCTGTGTTTTAATTATTCAGTGGAGATTTAAGCAATTTTATAGCTTAGACTTTTAAATTTCAAACATTCTACTCATTAAAAATGTATTTCATGCAAGATATCGTGGCAGTTTAAATGTAAACATGGCCTTGCAATTAAAAGAGGTTGTAATGCTTAAAAGTGTTTTGAAAAATAAAGTGAAATTGGACCCTCAAACCATCTGGCTGGTGCTCAGGAATGACCTTTAAAGCTGGATGCGTTCATAATATCTTAAAAGAAAATCAGGCCTTTGAAGTGAGATTTTATGGAACCCATGTGCCGCAGACTGTTCTCATTTGCCGCTGATGAAAAAAGGTGGCACCTTTTTGCCGCGATAGTTAAGATTTGTCAAGCTCTGCATTATAGACTGAACTTCGTGGACCTTGAGTCCATGAACAGGAGTGGCTGAGTAGGTGGCATACGAGTAGGTGGTGTATTTTTTGCCACGTTTTCCAGGACAACACAGCACAAATCGAAGTTAAAATGTTGTCAGTGTGAATCAATGCTTCGCATGAAGGGGTCTACAGGAAAGCTGGGGAGGGAATTTTTACAGGGTAGTGATACCATGAGGTGAAATGGCTTTAAATTGGAAGGGGGAAGATTTAGATTAGACATTAGGAAGAAATTCTTCACAATGAGGGTGATGACACACTGGCACAGGGAAGTTGTGGCTGCCCCATCCATGGAGGTGTTCAAGGCCAGGTTGGATGGGGCCTTGAGCAGCCTGGTCCGGTGCGAGATGTCCCTGCCGATGGGGGCAGGGGGGTTGGAACTGAATGATCTTTGAGGTCCTTTCCAACACAAACCACTCTATGATTTTATGATTACACTTGTGTTCCTGTTATCCTACAATATAAAAATAAAAACGAAAGCAGAAACAAGCAGCAAAGTAGAATTTCCTAAGATAGAACATGAGCCACTGCTTACTTTAGTCTAAAATTGCTGCCTGCATTGACTTAACTGGGGATTTGGAGTTTGTATGCAGTTTTTTTTCACTGTCTCACCCTGGTAGTAAGCTCACGTACCTGAGGTTTATCCCCTTGTCCTTATGTGCTGGCAGGCAATTACTTTCCCTGCCTGGTATCCCACTTATCTCCCTAGTTTCAGGATTGTTTCTCCCCTTACTATTAGGGGTCTATTTAAAGATTGGCCTTTATATCTCTTTCTTAACCTCATGGTTCAATCTAACTCCTAGTCTCTTCTTCTGTATTTAGGATTCTACTTTATATCATCCACAAGCTGACATAACAGAATTAAAAAATGGTTTCATCATTTCTCTGTTACAGGGAGCGGTGACAGCTTCAGTTCAGGCTGTCCTAGGCCAGGGGGGATTTATAGCCAAAATGGAATGTTACATTTAAACTTTTTTTTATTATTTATGGGTTAATCTTTCAAATATGCGGCATTAGTGGTATGATTTGCACCTCTTTATATTTCTCGTATATCTTCACTCCTTAAAAATGAAATGATTTGTAATATTCTCCCTTTCCCCCTTCCTATTCCCTAGCTGCTCCTGTGATTGAAAACAGGTTTTTTCTTTATTATACCATATATCTTCCAGTCCCTGTCACACTACGAGGGCAGCTTACTTTGGTGAAGAAAACAGACTTGATTACTATTTCGTTTCTCAAGAAGCATTTGACGAAATGGTGAACACAGTGAGTAGCGTCCTAGAAGGCTTATTTCCCACACTCAGAGTGAGCTCAACTTTTCTGTCTGATTTTATGGGGGTTTTATATTAAGTTCGTGCCTGTGTGTGCATGATTCTTCACTCACAGTTTTGTGGTTTCATTTCATAGGCAGAAACTACAGATTTGTTGTGTATTTATACTGGTTTTCTCCTGTATCAATGTATAGAAACCATTAAATGGTCTTAATGATCAGTAGGAATCTTTAAACAGTAGTGTAATGTAGAAATAAACTTATTTCTATATGCAAATTGCTAGATAGCTTTTGAAATAGCTGCCATCTTTTTTCTTTTTCCTTTCTTTTCTTTCTTTTTTTTCAAAACCTTCCAGCAACCCTGTGGGGAGTGCAGTCTTTTAAAGTTTTGCAAATTCACCCTAAAGGCATTCTGTCTCTCTCCGAAGGCAGTGTGCCTCCAGCTACTGCTTCTGATGTTTATTGTTTCTGCAATAAAACTTTGGCTTGAAAAGCCACAACAGAGCTCATTATTTGTATATATACAAGTCGGGGAGCCAACACAGTCTGATCTGGTCCTTAATGATAACTCTCAGTAATCAAGTAGTTTAATTTTAAGAGAGTGTAATCTGCTTACATCTCTCTAGACGTGCTGCTGGGAACCAAAGTTTCAGTTGTCAGCTTTTAACTTTGAAATGTCTTGGCCAATTATACATTCTCCTTGCAGATTTGTTTCTGTCCTCTCTTTTTCTTTGGCATCATTTCTTTTGTATGGCATGGCCATATGGTTTGATGTAATGTTGAAAGAAGGATGCCCCTTGCTTTAGATCTTCCTTTCTTTACAGTGCGAATGAATAACCAATGAAAGCTGTAACCTGTCAGCAGCTCCATTTCAAGACACTGGTGGTTTATTATCCATAAACAATGTACAAGCCCATACCCTGCAGGACCAACTGTGTGCTCTTGCCTGCAAGTTTTGTGTTCCCTTTGGCTTCATCAGCATTGATGGTTTAGGCAGGGAAGAACTTTTTATGGAGACAAAGCAAGGAAGTCCAGAGATGTTACGTTCCTTTAAGGAACTTGCTTTCCTTAAAATATTTCCTCATTACACATGCTGTTTTGATTTTCAGGGGAAGTTTATGGCCACCTATAAATACAGCGGCTATTACTACGGACTTGGAAGAGACACTGTAGAATCAATTGCCAGAGAGGGTCTTGCAACCTGCGTTCACTTAGAAATAGAGGTAAGGATTCTAGAGGAGGGCTACAAAGATGATCAGAGGGCTGGAGCACCTCCTGTATGAGGACAGGCTGAGAGAGTAAGGGTTGTTCAGCCTGGAGAAGAGAAGGCGCCCAGGAGACCTTATAGCGACCTTCCAGTACCTGAAGGGGGCATACAACAAAGCTGGGGAGGGACTTTTTGTGAAGGCATGTAGTGATAGGACTAGGCGGAATGACTGTAAATTGGAGAGCGGCAGATTTAGACTAGACATAAGGAGGAAATTCTTCACAATGAGGGTGGTGAGGCTGGAACAGGTTGCCCAGGGAAGTTGTGGATGACACATCCCTGGAACTGTTCAAGACCAGGTTGAATTTGGCCTTGGACAGCCTGATCTACTGGGAGGTGTCCCTGCCCGTGGCAGGGGAGTTGGAACTAGATGATATTTAAGGTCCCTTCCAACTCAAATTATTCTATGATTCTATGATTTTATGATTGCTTCTTCCCTACTCATCTTTGAATGAGTAATTCATGGGCCACAAAAATGATCTGAGGGCTGGAGCACCTCTCCTATGGGGACGGGCTGAAAGAGCTGGGCTTGTTCAGCTTGGAGAAGAGAAGGCTTCGGGGGACACCTTATAACAACCTTCCAGTACTGAAAGGGGTCCTACAGGAAAGCTAGGGAGGGATGTTTTAGCAAGGCCTGTTGTGACAATACAAGGATTAATGGTTTTAAACTAAGGGAGGGGATATATAGACTGGACGTAAGGAAGAATTATTTAACAGTGAGGGTGATGAAACACTGGTCCACGTTTCCCAGGGGGGCAGTGGACGCCCCGTCCCTCTAAACAAGGTCAGGTTGTATGGAGCTCTGAGCAACCTACTGATAACACCTAAAAGAATGCCATGCTTCACCTTTGCTGGTAAAGCGATGGAGGATGCATGGAAGCCTGAGGTAATATTTCGGGCAGAACTGTTAAAAGACACAATCTTTTTAAGGGATTACTTTACCTTCTCCAAGATTTGTCAGGTCCACATGCACAGAGGGCAGAATCTCAGAAGTCTTGCAGCGTTAAGAAACTGAGTCATAAGCCAAGTGTCAAAACCTATCTATTGGAGTACCAAAAGAGTAACTTTTTAGCTAATTTTTTAATGATGTACTTCTCATTATCTTAGATCGATATTTACGACCTAGGGGGTGAGGTGACAAAAAGGAACTGCAGTGCTAACATAGGATCCTAAGTTATGCGTCCAGAGTCAGGGTAATAAGTAAGGAGACTTGAGCAACAATTGATACTAAATTTAATTAGTCTTAGGATCATTATTTTGTTTTTGAAACCGGTGAGGGAAAAACTAGTTTTCAGTTAAGAAACTTAGTGTTCACAAGGAGCTTTGTGCTCCTTTGGCCCAAATAAATCTGTACACATTTAGTGGCTTGCATATAAATGTACAAATAAGAGAATGGCAGCATTTCAGTACTGAAAAATGAGTAGCTGCTTCCTCAAATGTTTCACAATTTAATGCTGCAATCCTGCTCTGAAGTGCCTGATATTAAACAGCAAATTAATAACGTAGTCTCTGTGTAGTTCCATTTCATCTTTTTCCTCAGTCTTGTCAGAATTGAGTAGCCCTCTCCACTGACTGCGATAGGCTTTGAGTGTGTTTGTTGTCTTGCAAGACAGAACCTAAATTTAAAAGGGAAGAAAAATAGGAGAAAATGAAATATGATGGAGTGGAGTGTCTTTAAAAGCTGTCAATTCTTCACTAAGTAGATGCATTATCAAATAATTTAAGAGAAAGAACTCAATGGAACATCATGTTTATTCATAAGGAGGTTAACCCAGCAACAAGGGCAGTGGCTGTAACTTTTACTAGCTATTACCAAAGCTACTGTTATGGACAGACAGCTAAGAAACTCCTTTGTCACTGAAGTTTCAAGATCATGTAGTAATTATGCATAGTCTTGCATCACTGTGGACTCTGCTAGCAGATGAGAAACAATAATGGTGAGTTATGTATCTGAATAGAAGTTATTGAACTCCATTATCTTCTGTGAGGCTCATAACAGGAGTGATTTACCGCTATTAAAAGAAGTTTTAATTATGGTCTGTGGGCCAAGACTAAAAAATAAGAGCTGTTCGTTCTCTTTAATCTAGAGTATATCTTTCACTGATAAAGGAGACTGACACAAATTTAGAAGTTCAATCTTGCTGAGTCTACACTTCCAGTTTGTTACTGTCAGTTCTCACCAGTGACAAGTGATAGGATGAGAGGAAATGGCCTCAAGTTTCACCAGGGAAGATTTAAACTGGATATTAGGAAAAAATTCTTTATGGCTAGAGTGGTGAAGTGGTGGAAGAGGCTGCCCAGGGAAGTGGTGGAGTCCACATTCCTGGAAGGGTTCAAAAAGCTAGTAGCTGTGGAGCTTCAGGACACAGTTTGGTGGGCATGTTGGTATTGTGTTGATGGTTGGATTGGATGATCTTAGAGGTCTTTTCCAACATTAATGATTCTATGATTCTGACACACATTTATGTGTTCTGAGTCAGCGTGTTGGCAGTACTTTCCCTTGACTTGTGTAGCTACCGATACCTGCACAGCAATTAAGGAGCTGCTCACTTCATCCAAGAGTGAGTGACAGAGTGGCTAATGTGTCTCATCCTGCTTCCAGAAATATGGAATCGTGTTGTGAGGGAGGTTCAGAGGCTCCTGTTTTTTGTCGAGAAAGGAAGACATGCACAACTCAATAGGAGTTATAAGCAGGCTCCGTTTATTGCCTTCAGATAGCTCAGTTATATACAACGTGAGTTAATTATGCCTACTAGTCCTACTCTAATTGGCGAAGTCTAAGGGTTAGGTTTTTGCATGAGTCCTCCTACTTGCGGTTTCAGCTTAAGCTAGTTTCTCATACTTTCTACAGCTAGTTCCCTAAGATTATTTATGGAACTAGTCAAGGCCGCAGTGTCCTTGCCAGTTCGCGCTATCAACATGATTGTGCAGTTTCTCGGTACTCCTCCATTCGGTCTATTGCACAGGCCTATGCCTTGCTTGAATGTAGCATTTTTAAAGAGCCATGTCCTTGTTCTTCGAGCCATTCTCCAACAGAATCGTAGAATGGTTTGAGTTGGAAGAGACCTCAAAGCCCATCCAATTCCAACCCCCTTGCTATGGCAAGCACACCTCATACTGGATCAGGTTGCTCAAAGCCTCATCCAACCTGGTCTTGAACACCTCTGGTAGAGGGCATCCACAACTTCTCTGGGCAACCCGTGCCAGTACCTCACCACCCTCATTGTGAAGAATTTCTTCCTAATATATAAGTACACCTTGTCTCTTGCCAAAGACCACTCTCTACTGCATTTGTTGCTGGCTATTCAGTCATTCAGACTGGGAAGTCAAAGGAAGTAGGATATAATACTAGTCACAACTTTTTTTATGACCCATGCTGTTAACTGAAGAAAGTGAGGTGCGCTGGCTTTGTTAATGAATCAATGTCTTCAGCTCAGGTAGCCCTTCGATCTTTCTTGTCCTCGTGCACATTCAGGAAACTCTTTTCCTCCTAGGGTCCTCTTGGAGTCATTTTTATATCACAGAATGGTGGGGATTGGAAGGGCCCTCTGGAGCTCTTGTAGTCCATCCGCCAAGCTAAAGCAGGTTACCTCTAGCATATTGCACAGGAACATGTCCAGGTGGGTTTGAATATCTCCAGGAAAAGAGACTTCACAACATCCCTAGGCAGCCTGTTCCAGTGCTCTGTCACCCTCACTATGACATGTTTACATCTTTCTCTTTCTTCATTGGTCTGCAGATCCAGATTGCATATGAGTTCATAGAATCATTTAAGTTGGAAAAGACCCTTAACACCAAGTCCAACTGTCAACTTAGCACTGCTAACTCCTCCACTAAACCATGTCCCTAAGCAGCTCACCTACATGGCTTTTAAATCCCTCCAGGGATGGGGACTCCACCACTTCCCTTGGCAGCCTCTACCAGTGCTTGATAAAACTTTCAGTGAAGAAATATTTCTTAATATCCAGCCTAAACCTTCCATGGCTCAACTTGAGGCCCTTTCCTCTCATCCTATTGCCTGTCCTATTACCTAGTTTTGTTCCCCTTCTCTGGACACACTCCAGCCCTTCAATATTTTTTGTACTGAGGGGCCCAAAACTGAGCCTGGAATTTGAGGTGAGGCCTTACCAGAGCTGAGTCCAGGGGAACAATCCCTTCCCTAGTCCTACTGGCCACAATATTTCTGATACAAGAATACATTATAGATGGTGCCCTTTACATATAGATAATATTTCTTCTTGTTGCTCCTAAAATCAGCTTTGTACAGCTCTGGGTCTGTTTTTTAACTGACCAATATTGAGCTATTTATAGTTGTGAGGCATGTAGTGTCAAGATTGTGCCCTGTCTCTTATCGTCGTGTCCTCTGTTTTTACTTCTCAAGGTCTTTGCTGTCCTGCTAGGCTTGTAGTTATCTACACTAGGTTATTACATTGGGTCATAAACATCTCATTCTACCTGGAAGAAGAGCTTGTTACTGCTATCCGTACAAATCTATTTGATATAGATGTATGATCAACAAAAGAAATTGCTGTCATAGCAGAGCCAAGTAAAACAGTAGTTATAGGCAGGTCAAGAAAAGTTCAGAGTGAGCAGTACAAGCCTCAGTTCTCAGGCCTCAAAACTTCAGTGCAGATATCACAATGATGATACCATATTGCAGGGCCACCTGGTTACAATGCTCTTTTATATGCAGAATGAGGGAGAAGGAGAGAGAAAAGACTCTTCAAAGTATGAATTAGTGCAAAAGAGAGCTGTCAGAAGTTCAGGATTGGTGCCATTACCTGCATCGTTTAATCAGACCTTGTCTTTGAGTCCTAGAATGCAAACAGGTCTCTGTTCTCAGATCTAGCTGAAATGATTATAGGTGTTTGCAGTCCTCAGCTGTCAACTGGTGCCAACCAGAGCCATTGTCCTTATGGCAGAGTTGGTGCAAGGTACATGTAAATGTTTCCTAGGATGCTGTACTAAATGTTCTTCCAGTAGTTAAAGGAGCTACAGGAAAGTTGGGGAGGGGCACTTTATTGGGGAGTGCAGGGATAGGATGAGGGGGAATGGATTTAAGCTGAAAGAGGGGAGATTTAGATGAGATACTAGGAAGAAATATCTTCCTGTGAGGGTGGTGAGGCCCTGGCACAGGCTGCCCAGAGAAGTTATGGCTGTCCCCTCCCTGGAGGTATTCAAGGCCAGGTTGGATGGGGCTTTGAGCAGCCTGATCCAGTGGGAGGTGTCCCCATTTGAGATAGTAAGAATGGCTCAAGTTAAGATGGCTGACTGCAGGGTAACAGATGTAGAATGTGCACATCGTATCTCTGCTGGGAAGCTGTAGTTGTACCTAATTTTGCGAGGAGGTAACATTGCAAGCTGCTTCAGCAAAATAAATATGCCTGTAGGGCGATGAGTTTGCAGCCTTTCAGTCAGAATGAGAAAGGTGTTAGTTTGATCATAGTGAAAAGCTAAGGGCCAGGGTGGTGATGCCGGTAAGTTGTGCTGCAGGTCAGTACAATAGCATGAGTCAGTGATCATAGAATCATAGAATCACCAGGTTGGAAAAGACCTGTTAGACCATCGAGTCCAAACCTACCCATCTGCCGCTAAACCATATCCGTAGTACCTCATCTACCTGTCTTTTAAACACCTTCAGGGATGGTGACTCCACCATCTCCCTGGCAGCCTCTGTCAGTGCCCAATGACCCTTTCTGTGAAAAATTTTTTCTTAATGTCCAATCTGAACCTCCCCTGGCACAGGTTGAGGCCATTCCCCCTTGTCCTATCACCTGTCACTTGGGAGAAGAGACCAGCACCCACCTCTCTACAACTTCCTTTCAGGTAGTTGTAGGCAGTGATAAAGTGTCCCCTCAGCCTTCTCTTCTTCCAGGCTAAACAACCCTCAGCCACTCCATGTAAGACTTGTTCTTCAGCCCCTTCACCAGCTTTGTTGCTCTTCTCTGGACACTGTCTAGAACCTAAACATCCTTCTTGGAGTGGGAGACCCAGAAATGAACACAGTATTCAAGGTGTGACCTCACCAATGCCAAGTACAGGGGCAGAATCACCTCCCTGGACCTTCTGGTCACACTGTTTCTGATACAGGCCAAGTTGCCATTGGCCTTCTTGGCCCCCTGGGCCACTGCTGGTGATACACACATTTAAAATCACCAGGTCTTGATGTAATGGAAAGGATGGAAAAGAAGGAAAAGCTGTTAACTGGTGGATACGAGGAGTATGATGCTTTAAATCACTGTGGAATTAGGTTAAAAGCACTCTTTCAAAGTGTGCTTAGAATAAAGTTCTACTATTTTTCCACATGCTTTCCACATGCAGCTTTAGGGCTCTTAACCTTTAACTTGCCTGTTTTGTGAAGCTGGAGGCTTCATTCCAATACCTGTAGATTGGATGGAAATTTATAAACACTGCTTTGTCCTAAACACTTCCAGGAATAAAACATTGCATTTCTCTGCTTAATTTTAAAGGGTGTGCATAGCTTGAAAAATACCTACTTTAAACCCAGATATATCCTGTTAGTACCAATGAACAAAGAAAAATATGAGGGACACCTACGGAGGAAAGGATTATTCAGCAGGCCAGAGATTGAAGAGGCAGTCTCCAGAGTGGACATGTACATCAAAATAAGTCAGGATTTTCCAGGTTACTTCGATGCAGTAGTCAACACGGGTAAGTTAATCTCTTCCGTGCTATCAATCTGACTTCCAATGTCACAGCAATAGGTGGGCTGAAACTGTTATGCAAACCAAGCCACTGGCAAACATTAAGCTAAGGATGACAAATAGGAGGTGAATTTAGGAGGTGGTTAGAGACTTGCTTGCTCAGCTAGACACCCACAAGTCTATGGGGCTGGATGGGATCCACCCAAGAGTATTGAAAGAGTTGGTGGATGTGCTTTCCAAACCCCTTTCCATCATCTTCCAGTGGTCCTGTCTGACTGGGGAAGTTCCACTGGACTGGAGGTTGGCTGATGTTGTGCCCGTCTACAAGAAGGGTTGCAGGGAGGGTCCAGGGAACTCCAGGCCTGTCAGTCTGACCTCAGTGCGGAGGAAAGTCATGGAACAGGTGATCTTGAGTGCTATCATGAAGCACATGCAAGAGAACTGGGTGGTCAGGCCCAGTCAACACGGGTTCATGAAAGGCAGGTCTTGCCAAACTAACCTGATCACCTTCTATGACAAAGTAACTCGACTACTGGATGAAGGAAAGGCTGTGGCTGTAGTATTCTTCAGCCTTTGGACTGGACAGGCACACACTCTCCTGGGCTGAAAATTGGTTGGATGGCCGGGCCAAGAGAGTGGTACTCAATGGAGTTAACTCCAACTGGAGGCCAGTTACAAGAGGGTTCCCCAGGGCTCGGTATTGGGTCCAGCCCTGTTCGATGTCTTTATCAGTGACTTGGATAAAGGCATTAAGTGCACCCGTAGCAAGTTTGCAGATGACACTCGGCTGGGTGGAAGTGTGGATCTGATGGAGAGTAGGGAGGCTCTTCAAAGGGATCGTAACAGGCTGGACTGCTGGGCTGAGAACGATGGCATGAGGTTTAACAAGGCCAAATGCCGGGTCCTGCACTTGGGGCACAACAACCCTATGCAGTGCTACAGACTAGAAGTCTGGCTAGAAAGCTGCCTAGAGGAGAAGGACCTGGGAGTGTTGGTTGACAGATGACTGAACATGAGCCAACAATGTGCCCAGGGGGCCAAGAAGGCCAATGGCATCTTGGCTTGGATAAGAAACGGCGTGACCAGCAGGTCCAGGGAGGTGATTCTGCTTCTGGACTTGGCACTGGTGAGGCCACACCTCGAATCCTGGGTTCAGTTCTGGGCCTCTCGCTCCGAGAAGGATGTTGAAGCTCTGGAGCATGTCCAGAGAAGAGCAACAAAGCTGGTGAGGGACCTGGAGAACAAGTCTTACGAGGGGCGGCTGTTAGAGCTGAGGTTGTTTATCCTGGAGAAGAGGAGGCTGAGGGGAGACCTTATTGCTCTCTACAACTACGTGAAAGGAGGTTGTGGAGAGGAGGGAGCTGGCCTCTTATTCCAAGTGACAGAGGACAGGATGAGGGGGAATGGCCTGAAGCTCCGCCAGGGGAGGTTCAGGCTGGACATCAGGAAAAAATTTTTCACAGAAAGGGTCATTGGGCACTGACAGAGGCTGCCCAGGAGAGTGGTTGAGTCACTTTCCCTGGAGGTGTTTAAAGGATGGGTGGATGAGGTGCTGAGGGGCATGGTTTAGGGATTGTTAGGAAGGGTTGGACTCTATGATCCAGTGGGTCCTTTCCAACCTAGTGATTCTATGGTTCTTTGATTCTATGATTCTATGAGATAGTCATTATGAGGAATGGCTGAGGGACCTGGGACTGTTTAGCCTGGAGAAAAGGAGTCTGAGGAGAGACCTTATCACTGTCTACAGCTACCTGAAAGGAGGTTGTAGCAATCTCTTCTGCTAAGTGACAGGTGATAGGAAAAGAGGAAATGGCCTCAAGTTGTGCCAGGAGAGACTCAGATTAGATTCAGGAGAGGTTCAGATTACAGATCAGGAAAAATTTCTTCACCGAAAGGTTTCTTAGGCACTGGCAGAGGCTGCTTAGGGAGATGGTTGAGTCCCCACCCCTGGATGAGTAGATGAGGTGCTCAGGGATATGGTTTAGTAGAGGACAGGTACGGTTTGCCTTGGTAATCTCCAAGGTCTTTTCTAATGAAGCGATTCTATGATTTTATAACAGTTTAAACTATCGCTTAATTGATTTTCCCAATTAGTTCTTGTCACCAGGGAGCCAAAAACTCTGCAGATTTGTCAGAACTGACTTACTCTGCTGTGTCCGAGTTGTGCTTTAAGCCCATCTAGAAAGTGAAGCAACTATTGAACTCAGAAGTGCACTTATTAAACATTAACTCCTGTGAGAATATTAAACTGATATGTGCTAATTGTGTGTAAGTTTCTGGGCAGAGTTCAGAGGTGCTTTTTGATCTAACAGACCTAATTATCTCTGGGCAGGACAGGCTTTTTCTTTTCAAGTGTTGAAATGCCAGCTGATGCGCAGTCTGGCAATGTCTCACTGTAAAGAAGAGGCTGCTGCAAAGCTTTTCGTTTTAGGACTCTTCTCCTTAATAACTTGCTCAAGTCCCTCAGCCCAAAAGAAGGAATGTGAGGATGGTAGATATTTCATTAAAACAAATGCTTGCTTATTGATATTTATGAATTGAGGGTAGCAGGTGGTGGAGAAGAATCCTTTTCTAGTTCATTCTGTGTCTGCCCTTTTGTGGATTTTTGTGAGTTCACCACAGCAATGGTGAAAACTGCCACTGTGATATGAAATATTATAGAGTCATAGAATGGTTTCCCTTGGAAGAGACCTTAAACATCATCTGGTTCCAACCCCCATACTGTGGGCAGGGAAACCAGACCAGGCTGCCCAAGGCCCCATCCAACCTCATCTTGAACACCTCCAGGGATGGGGCAGCCACAGCTTCTCTGAGCAACCTGTGCCAGTGTCTCACCACCCTCGTCGTGAAAAATTTCTTCCTAATGTCTAATCGAAATCTTCCCCCTTCCACTTTAAAACCATTCCCCCTCATCCTGTCACCACGTGCCCTCGTAAAAAGTCCCTCCCCAGCTTTCCTGGAGCCCCTTCAGGTGCTGGAAGGCCACTGTAAAGTCTCCCCAGAGCCTTCTCTTCTCCAGGCTGAACAACCCCAACTCTCTCTGCCTGTCCTGGGATCATCTTCATGGCCTCCTCTGGACCTATTCCAACAGTTCCATATTCTTCTTATGTTGGGGACCCCAGAACTGGACACCATGTATTTGTAGTTATTGTTAAGGGCATGTGGAATTTACTATTCCAATATAGCATTAAAGAAATAAACCACATTGCAGAGGAATATTTAGGTGAGTGCAGAAACTGAGAAACAGATTATTTTCTGAATGTGCTGTTTACGAAGATGAAGATTTTTCTCCCAAAGCGGTGGGGTGGATGAGTTAAGAATGCATTTCTATGCCGAACTTCTGTGTTTTGTACCTTCATACTGACGAAAGCTCTTTTTTTTTCATTACATATCCTTTCTCTCCACCATGAAATGCATATCGCTTTCTGCAGATGAATTGGATGAAGCATTCACAGAGCTGAGTCTCCTCGTAAAGGCATACCTGGGTTTGAAGCTGCCTGCCGTTGTTGATAGCATCCAGGACGTGAATAGCAGAGCAGGAGCAGGTACTGCATGTGGGCACATGCTGCTACTGTTTTTATCAGTAGAGTACTCCTACTTATTTGTTACAGGAACTGAAATCTGTGAATGATGCAACCTGTGAGACAGCTTGTCTCTGAAACCTCTGCGTGCTTTCTCTATAATGAGTCTCCTGGGCTGATTCCTCCCTGGGATCTGAATCTTTAATGGAGGTTTTTCCAAGTACTTTACATCACTGTTTGCCCTGAGGCAATAATATGCAGAAAGTGAGTTGCCTGACTCTTCTAAGGATTCTTTTGGGCTGAGGATCTCCCATTCATTCCAGATAAATCACAAGCGAGGTATGCGTACATGGCTGAGAGCTTTGTGCCTATCAAACTGTTGAGCAACAAGAAAAATAGCATGACTGACACCGAGACCTTTCTGTCTTCTCTTCTCCAGGATAGCCAGAAGCATGAAAAGGTACCAGGCTAGAAACAGGATAGTAAGATGAGTGAAGGCACCTTATAAATTCACTCGAAGTGCTTTGGGGTCTACCCACTGTGGGTTGAACCTAAACGATCGGTAGTTTGTTTAACATAAGACTTTTAGTCCTTGAATGTCTCTGGTTGGAGCCTTAGGAGCCCTTCCAGCTAATACAAGTGCATGCTGCTTTAAAAACAGTGATGCCTGACTTGCCTCTCCTGCCTGTGTATTTCTAGTGTGCTCCTTACCCTCATTTCTCTGATTGTGCAGTCGTGTGTAATCTGGATCAGGGAACGGTTCCATCCAAAAACTAAGCTAGGAAAAAAGAAACAGCTTTCAGAGAGATCATTTAAAGGGGTAACAGTTTTAAGATAAAAGAGGGGAGATTTAGATGAGATATTAGGAAGAAATGTTGTTCTTTGAGGGTGGGGAGGCACTGGCCCAAGTTGCCCAGAAAAGTCATGGCTGCCCCATCCCTGGAGGTGTTCAGGGCCAGGTTGGATGGGGCTTTGAGCAACCTGATGCAGTGGAGGGTGTCCCTGCCTATGGCAGCGGCGTTGATCTGATTGATCCTTAAGGTCCCATCCAACTCAAACCATTCCATGATTCTATGATTGTATGCAGCAATAGAATTGCCCCAAGGAGGGAAGGGTAGGGGAGACACCTTCATGGCTGCCGTTGGAGGAGGAAAGGACTTTTCTTGTCAAAGGCAGCATAAGTAAGATTAGCTTAGCTTGTTGTAAAAACTCAGCTGTAACCCTCTAAATTTATTGCAGAGCAGTTTACCAGCTGGGATGAAAGCAGAACATGATCTCTACAATACTGGAAAAAAAGAAATAAACAGGCATTGTGGTAGTAAGATGTTGCACTACATGGACTTACGAGGAGCTCATTTATGAGGACTCTTTCCTCTAACTCTAAGACCCTCCCTGGTTTATGGCTGTCTTGGTTAGATGCATTATAACAGGAGGGTTAATGAGTTTCCTAAGTAACACAAAGCCGATTTCTATGACTGTCTGTGTGGCTCAGAAGGCAGGAAATAAAAGTATCTGAAGAGAGGGCAAAAATGTCTGAAAATGTTAATGAAGGACAGTGTAGAATAAATCAGTTTGTCATTTCAAGTAATATTGTACCCTGAAAGAATTAATAAATAGTGATTTCCTAGTGGACAAGAAAAAAGCTTCTACTCATATTGTGGCATCTCAGTGCTACAGCAGTGAGGACCTCTCTGAAGAATCATATTTAGTCTTAAACTGTGTAGATTGCATTTTCATTTCCAGAGCTTCCATGCTTGTTTGAAGTGAGAAAGAAGACTTCCTTGTCTTATTTAATATTATATTGTTGCTTACAAAAAAGCTGGGGAGGGACTTTTTACAAAGGCATGGAGTGATAGGACTAGGGGCAATGGCTATAAATTGGAGAGGGGCAGATTTAGACTAGACATAAGGAGGAATTTCCTTCACGATGAGAGTGCTAAGGTTGGTACAGGTTGCCCAGGGGAGTTGTGGCTGCCCCATCCCTGGAGATGTCCCTGCCCATGGCGGGGAGTTGGAGCTGGATGATCTTTAAGGTCCCTTCCAACCCAAACCATTCTATGATTCCATGATTGTTGCTAATTTGTTTTTAAAACACTAAAGAGGTTTTGTGCCAAGAGGCCACCAAACCCTAACTAGATTATAAAAAGAAAAAGGGAGGAATAAAAAGAGAAGATTCATATGTAATCATGGTATTTTTGAAGGTATTATCTATGTATCTGAAGTTCCTTTAAAGGACTTGGTTTGTATTCTTCAGCAGTTCTTAGTTCTTTCAGTGAATGACATGTCACTACTTACGGAAACTTCATTAATAGTGCTAGATTTTGGTAATTCTGCTGTGCATAAAGTAACTTTTAAATTTACTATGCGCCATTAAATTCATTTAAAGCTTCGTTTATAGGTGTTTAAATGAATTTAACTATCCTATTTCTAGAGATCATCTCTTCTTATGGACTCTGTGAAATAATTTATTTTAAAAATCTTGCCCCAAGGTTGTCTTTAATATGGACATTTATGGTAAGATAGTAGCAGGGGGAAGATTGGTTGTGTGAGATTATGATAGGTTGTTAATTCTTTTTTTAATGAACTGCTGTGCAAGATCTTTCGCTCATGTATAGAGTAAAAATACAGGGGGAAAATAGATAAGTTCTTCTTTTCAAAAACTTTTTATAGCAGAAGGATAATACATTTCAGAGCTGATGATGCTTTGTACTTGCATTAGCAGTTTTCGTCCACGGAACTCACTACTTTACAACTATTAATTTTATCTCACAGCAGTCCCGTGGAGTGTGTGTTACTATTTGTGCTTTATAAATGCGGAAAGGGACATTAATGCCAAAGACTGATTATTTGTGGTGCTGGGACTCAAGTTTTGGCAGTGTGAAGCTCTGCACCTGTGAAGGTTAGGCTCTACTACTTACTCAGTGTCAAAGTAAGTAGTGTACTGCGCCTGAAACAGAACACTCCAATCTCATGTCTCATCTTTGCTGTTTTTATCACTGATCTTCTGTCAGCTACAAACCAGCAGTGGGTAGTGGATAAGCTGAGAGTCATCTGTTCTTCAGTACAGGAAGGACACAGATCTGTTTAAGCAAGTCCAGAGGAGGCCACAAAGATGATCCAAGGGCTGAAGCTCCTCCCTTATGAGGACAGGCTGAGAGAATTTGGATTGTTCAGCCTGGAGAAGAGAAGGCTCTGGGGAGATTGTAGAGCAGCGTTCCAAGGGGCTGCAGTAAAGCTGGGGAGGGGCTCTTCATCAGGGAGTGCAGGGATAGGACGAGGGGGAACGGTTTGAAGCTAAAGAGGGGAGATTTAGATTAGGGTGGTGAAGCACTGGCACATGTTGCCGAGTGAAGTTGTGGATGCCCTGTCCCTGGAGATGTTCACAGCTGGTTTGGATGGGGCTTTGAGCCACCTGATCCAGTGGGAGGTGTCCCTGCCCTTGGCCGGGGTTTGGAAGCTTCCTTGTAGGCCCCCTTCAGGTACTGGAAGGCCACTATAAGGTCTCCCCTTATTGTCTTATTACTTGGGAGACCAACACCCACATCACTAAAACTCCTCTCCAGGAGCTGCAGAGAGCCATGAGGTCTCCCTCCAGCCTTCTTTCTTCAGGCCAAACAACCCCAGTTCCCTCGAGTGTGTTTTTTTTTAGATGTTTCATAACTTTCCTTCACCTCACTTTCCAGGGGGCGATACATTTGACGTAAAGTACTTGGATATTTAAAAGCTCTTGGGGAAATGTGTAGTGTGTGTCCTTTCTAACTTCCAGAGTTATCTTGTGTGAATGCAGAACTGCACCAAAAGCCAGCGGGTGAGGTGGCCTTAAACACCTCAAAGCCAAGTTGATGGGGCCTTGAGTAGTTGATCTAGTGGGATGTCTCTGCCCTTGGCAGAGGGGTTGGAACTAGATAATCTTTAAGGTACCTTCCAACACAATCTATTCTATGATTCTATGATTTTATGATTCTATGGTAGTTGCAAATGACTGGGTTTTTTCTGCTTGCTGTAAGCGAAGTGGCATTCGGAATACTTTTCTTGAGAAGTGTCTTTTCCACACTAGGTTCAAGAATTCCGCTCTTACAAGAGCAAAGGTTGTCACCTGGTGGAGGGGTTACTGGAACCACTCGATCTTCATCTGTCAATGAGTTCTTGGACTCTTCTGCGAAGAACTATCCCGGAGGCATCTTGGACAGTCTTGCAGTGCAACCGGGCTCTGTGGTAAGGCGCATTTATTCTAATCTTAGACAGAAATGATAATTTGTATGCAAAAAATAGATGTTAGTCAGCCCTTTCTTTCTCCAGAGAGAATTGACTCTTGTTCTCTGGCCGTCTTTCATTTCCACCATATTTAACATTTCCCCAGAGTTAAAGGCAGATTGATGAGAATGCGGCAGGTAAACTCAGATGAGAAGACAGGCTGTCTTTTCTGCTCCATTTTACACCAGAATAAATCTGTTGATCGTAATTGATTTCATCCAATTGTGTACTGATGTAAGGGAGCTGAATGTCATCTCTCGGTTCTATGACAAGATATGAAACCATCCTATTTAGAGGAAATAGATGCAGTTAATAGGACAATGAAGGTTACTTATGAACGCCATCCAGTGGCAGTGGAAAAACTCGTTCAGCCGAGCCTTTCTGAGTGTAGGCTGGCGATAACTGCCAGAGATCAATTTTAAGCACATTTTTCACCTGCTTTTACTTTTTCAATCAACAGATTGAAATGTGCTTGGATTTCAAATAACCTTTTGCAACTTCAGCTTCATCTCTCTTTCTATTTTTTTACTTCTCCTTAATAGTCCTTTCCCTAAAGGCATTCATTTTCCTTGCAGGCAGTGGGGGGGTTTGGGCTACGAAGCAGATGTGTCTAATGCTCTTTTTATACGGCAGCGACAGGAGGAAGAGAAAAAGAAAAATGAAAGCTTTAAACTTTGTTCCATTCGAGGGTTATGATGTCATTATGATGAATGATGGCTTGGCAGGCATGACTTGCTGTACAATTCTGCCACTAGCTCTGTATTTATAACTACCTCTGATGTTTAGAATTAGTGCTGTAGATGGAGCGAAGTAATAGACCACCCCCGTTCCCATTTCTTTGGCTTTCTAAAGGGTTCTTTTAGGTGGGGAGAAAGGTATGATTGTAAAATGGCTGAAATAGGGAACATCCCACCTTTCAGTTTTCTGAAATGAAATACCTCTTTTCAAGCCATGCAGAATACAAATAAATGTCACAACTCTTATCCAAAGGTTTGTTAGTTTAATACGAAAGAGAATCATAGAATCATGGAATGGTTTGAGTTAGAAGGGACCTTAAAGATCATCCAGTTCTAACCCCCTGCCATGGACAGGGACAGCTTCCCTGAGCAACCTGGGCTGGGGCCTCACCACCCTGACCATGAAGAAATTCTTCCCAATGTCTAATCTCAATCTTTTCCCTTCCAATTTAAAGCCATTCCCCCTCATCCTATCACTACAAGCTCTTGTAAAAATTCCCTCCCCATCTTTCCTGTAGCCCCTTCAGGTACTGGAAGGTTGCTCTAATGTCTCCCAAGCACCTTCTCTTCTCCCAGCTGGACAAACCCAACTATCTCAGCATGTCCTTGTATGGGAGGTGCTCCAGGCTTTGCATCATCTTTGTGGCTTCCTCTGGACCCATTCCAACTTCCTCTGGACCCATCCCAACAGTTGATATTCTTCTTATGTTAGGGATCCCGGAACTGGACACGGGACTCTAGCTGGGGTCTCATGAGAGCTGAGAAAAGTGCCAGAATCCCCTCCCTCATCCTGCTGGCCACACTTCTTTGGATGCAGCCCAGGATATGGTTTGGCCTTCTGGGCTGCAAGCACAAATTGCTGGCTCATATTGAACTTCTCATCCACCAGCACCCTGGAGTCTTTCACCGCAGGGCTGCTCTTAATCATGTCATCCCCCATTCTGTATTAAAATCATGGACTGACCAGACCCAGGTGTAGGATATTGCACTTGGCTTTGTTGAACCTCTTGAGGTTTACACAAGCCCACTTGTCCAGCTTGTCCAGGTCCCTCTAGATGACATCCTGTCCTTGTGGCGTGACAGCTGCTCCATTCAGCTTAGTGTCATCTGCAAACTTGCTGTCACAAGTCTTGTTCATTTGCACTTTTCTTTCATCCAAAGGCTTGTTAGTTTAATATGAGAGAGAAGCCAGAATATTTCTTTCCTTGGTGGCACTCTGCCATCACTCCTACCCTGCAATTTATTTTTCTCACTTTTTCTTTCACCTTAGTTATTTTTATTTTGAAAGTTTACATTTTGTCAAGTCAGGCAGAAGTGGTTTATGATAAAGGAGGCTATCATTTACCTTGGGTTTAACTTACCCAGTGGCCGCAAGGCTCTCTTTCTTATTAGTCTTCTTGTTCAGTGGTGGTAATACCTTTTCGTTATTTACTACACTAAGGTTCCAATATTTTTTTACATGCAGAGAAAGCTTTACAGCATCAGCTGAAGTGTCAACTTAGCAAAATGTTCAAGGTGAAATCCAGGTGCCTCTTACACCATATTTAATGAGAAGAATATAAATATGTCTGTGTCCGTCAAGTAAAATTTTGTCTAAACTGTTGAATTTGGGACTGCAAATGATTTTCGTGCTTTTGGCACCCAAATAATGTGCTGTCACTGCAGTAACCATATTCCCCTCTCATCGTGTAGAACTGGAAAATAAAAGATACGAAGAAATTAGTGTGAATTATGCACAAGCAAAATAAGAAGCAGGATCTGCTGCACAGGGAAAGGCAGTAGATCTGATTCTTTATCGCTGCAGTCTCCCTTGTAAGCATGCCAACCCTGCACTAATTTTGTATGACTGTAATTAACTCTACAAGGTATGAAGAGAAAGTTATCTATACCTGTAATCCACACTGGAAAAAAAAAGGTCAGAATTATATCTTTACCAAAAGAAAGCAAAACAAAACACAAGCTCAGTGGGCATCTACACAGAGCCTCACTTAACATAAAGAGTGAAAGAACTCCTGAGACCCCACCTGGAGTCCCGTGTCCAGTTCTGGAATCTCCAACATAAGAAAGATGTGGAACTGTTGGAACATGACCAGAGGAGGCCATGAAGATGATCTGAGGGCTGGAGCACCTTTGCTATGAGGACAGGCTGAGAGAGTTGGGGTTGTTCAGCCTGGAGAAGAGAAGGCTCTGGGTAGACCTTATAGTGGCCTTCTAGTACCTGAAAGGGCTCCAGGAAAGCTGGGGAGGGACTTTTTCCGAGGACATGAAGTGATAGGACAAGAGGGAATGTCTTTAAATTGGAAGAGGGAAAATTTAGATTAGACATTAGGAAGAAATTTTTCACAATGAGGATGGTGAGGCGCTGGCCCAGGTTGCTCAGGGAAATTGTGGCTGCCCCCTCCCTGGAGATGTTCAATGCCATATTGGATGGGGCCTTGAGCAGCCTGGTCCAGATGTCCCTGCCCATGGCAGAAAGGTTGGAACGGGATGATCTTTAATGTCCCTTCAAACCCAAACCATTCTATGATTCTATGAACCTGCAATGGTCATAATGTGAGCGTTCAGCACTGTATTCTCTTTCATTGCTCATACCATGACAAAACACCTCGGTTATGGACGTGTGATTTAGCTGTTACATCAATAACTATCATTGGCCATCAGCTGAGAACAAAGCAGGATGTAATGACTTTGCTCCATGATTTATATTTTATTTTTTAAGCGCACCGTAGCACTGCATTTGTCCTACCTGAGAAATTACATTGTCCTACAGCATGTATTAATTAACATGCCCTTAAAACTCAAGACCACATTTTCCAGTCTGCTGAGATCATAATGTGTTCAATGTGCAAAGTCATTAGAACTAACTGAAATTTGCAGAAGGTAATTCCTAGTCCGAAGGGGGAATATTGTTTGAGATAGAGTTAGTAAGGCAGGTTTTCTGCATTGCTGGAGCAAGGAGACAAAGACAGCGGAGTTCAGATGTAGCAGAGACAAATTGTTCTGTATTCACTCCTTTGCTGGTGAAAAGAAGCTTAAGACGATGGTGTAGCTAGAGTTGTCCCTGCTCTAACGTATTGGGAAGATGGGATGCATCAGAAATGGTTCTCTGCAGATATTCCTTCCTGCCAAGCCCTGGCATATTTTCACAGAATCATAGAATAGTTTGGGTTGGAAGGGACCTCAAAGATCATCCAGTTCCAACCCCGCTGCCATGAGCAGGGACACCTCATACTGATCAGGTTGCTCAAGGCTCCATCTAATTTGGCCTTGAACACCTCCAGGGATGGGGCAGCCATGACTTCCCTGAGCAGCCTGTGCCAGTGCCTCACCACCCACAGAGGAAAACATTTCTTCCTAATATCTCATCTAAATCTCCCCTTTATCAGCTTAAAACCATTCCTGCTCATCCTATCCCTGCACTCTCTAATCACTCCCTGATCCCTCCCCAGCGCTCCTGTAGCCCCTTTCATTACTGGAAGGCTGCTCTAAGGTCTCCCTGGAGCCTTCTCTAGGCAGAACAAGCCCAACTCTGTGGGGCACAATTTCAACTGCTGTGAAGAAACGGAGCTTCACTGGAGGTGAAGATCTTCACTTTTCAAAGCCAGTAAGATTTCAGACCAAGATTTGGTTTGTGTAGATCAGTGAATCATATTTAGCGCGTTGTTAGTTATAACACAGCTCTGCTGTTTTCCCAGCGTATGGAAACACCTCCACTCTCGAGCCTTAGCAGAAGGGAAGAATATCACCGCTAGTTAAGTTACCATATAGACTTATAAGTTGCTGTATAAAGATGATGATATTTCTTTATCAGGAAGAAGCTTCTTTCCAAAGGCGTTATTCTGCAATACGTCGGGCTTTGTTGGAGAAGGCACCTAGTGCATACGTCCAGCTGTTTCAAAGGTAATGCAGAGTGGTTGCAGCCTTTGCAATAAAGCAAAAACTGCCTGCTTAAGGTTTCTTCTCCACTGCTCTTAATGGTGAATGATAAGAACCTTGAGTACTGTGTTCAGTTCTCACCACAAGAAGGATGTTGAGGCTCTGGAGCGTGTCCAGAGAAGAGCAACGAAGCTGGTGAGGGACCTGGAGAACAAGTCTTACGAGGTGCGTCTGAGAGATCTGGGGTTTTTTAGCCTGGAGAAGAGGAGGCTGAGGGGAGACCTTATTACTCTCTACAACTACCTGAAAGGAGGTTGTGGAGAGGAGGGAGCTGGCCTCTTCTCCCAAGTGACCGAGGACAGGACAAGGGGGAATGGCCTGAAGCTCCATCAGGGGAGGTTCAGGCTGGATATCAGGAAAAAATTCTTCACGGAAAGAGTCATCAGGCACTGGAACAGGCTGCCCAGAGAGGTGGTCGAGTCGCCTTCCCTGGAGGCGTTTAAGGAACAGGTGGATGAAGTTCTTAGGGACATGGTTTAAGGGAGTGTTAGGAATGTTTGGACTCCATGATCCAGTGGGTCCTTTTCAACCTGGTGATTCTATGATTCTATGATTCTATGAATCTGTCAGGGATTTTAGATCTCATAGACAACTCTCCTGTGTGTCACTTTTAAAAATAGCCCTGCAAATATAGAATCAAAGAATCATAGAATTGTTTGGTTGGAAAAGACCTTTAAAATCATCAAGTCCAACCGTATCTGTCCACTACTAAACCAGATCCCTAAGCACCTCATCTCCTCGTCTTTTAAACACCTCCAGGGATGGGGGCTCCGCCACTTCCCTGGGCAGCCTCTTCCAATGCTTGACAACTGTTTCCACAAAGAGATTTTTCCTAATATCCAGTCTAAACTTCCCCTGGTGCAACTTTAGGCTGTTTCCTGTCATCGTATCACCTATCACTTGGGAAAAGAAACCAACACCGACCTCACTACAACTTCCTTTCAGGGACTTGTAGGCAGCAATAAGGTCTCCCCAACCCCAGTCCCCTCAGCTGCCTCTCACAAGGCTTGTTCTCCAGCCCCTTCACCAGCTCCATTGCCCTTCTCTGGACTTGCTGTAGAGGACTCTGGACTCATTCAGCCACTCAACATCCTTCTTGTGGTGAGGAGCCCAAAACTGAACACAGGATTCGAGGCGCAGCCTCACCAATGCCAAGTACAAGGGCACGATCCTTTTCCTGGTCCTGCTGGCCACACTGTTTCTGATACAGGCCAAGACGCTGTAGGTCTTCTTGGCCACCTGGGCCACTTCTCACTCATGTTCAGCCACTGCCAAGCAACACCCCTAGGTCCTTCTCTGCCAGGCAGCTTTCCAGCCACTCTTGCCCAAGCCTGGAGTGCTGCACGGGGTTGTTGTGTAAATATATCTCACACAGCCCGTCTTTTGACGTGAGAGTGCAGCAGTCCCAAACTGGGTACCAAAAATGTATGAGGCTGAGCCATCCACAAGTAACTTCTCTAAAACTAGGAAATTATTATACGCTGCTTCTCAGAGGGAGCAGAAAAGGACCATTTTTCTGGCGTCTCATGGTCTCTGATATGTTTTTAGCACTACTAGTAATTAGTGTTGGAAAATCTCAACCCTGTTCAGCACAAGGTTGTTTGTTGCAACACAACTTCTGTGGATATCTCTGTTTAAAGCAGAATTTCTAAAAGCTCATTCCACTTCCTAATTTTTTTATTTATTTATTTATTAGAAAATAGATCCTAACTTGACTATGTCTCTTCCTTCTTCTTCCTCACAGTCACAGCCCTGCAAAAATGGTGTTCTAAGTCTCTGAATCTCAATGTACCTTCTTTGATTGACCTTCTGTGGCCCTCCTGCCTTCCCCTGGTATAAATCTTCCTAATCGGAATTCTTCTTTGCTTGCTTTTCCTACATGCCATGAAAAGCCTCACAGTGTTGACATTTAAACTATCACATAGGCCTTTAAATCAGCAATTGTCAGAAGGAAAAGTTCACATCTTTCAGCTCTATTCAGGCCTCTACAAATGCAGTTGCCAGTTGTACATACCAGATGTGTTGATGAAAATCACTCCAATGGCAAAGTCTGGAGATTGACTCTTAAAAAAACCTCTTCTGAATTCAACTATCTCTAGAAAAACAGTGGCTGAAGCTCACAGGCAGAGATGCATAAGTACAATGCATTTTCCAAATCTGTGCTTAGAGAAAAGGGTTTTTTTTAAGCAGCTGATTCATTCATTTTAAATAATGTTGAAATGAGAAGAAAAATGAAAATCGGTATTTTCTTTTGCTGGATGTTTTTGTTTGATTTAGTGCTGCAGTGTGAACTGTTCATGAGTCTGCCTTAGTTTCATAGAATCATAGAATCACCAGGTTGGAAAAGACCTCTGAGTTGATTGAGTTCAATCATACCTATCTACCAATAAACCATAGCTTTAAGTACCTCATCTACCTGTCTTTTAAACACTTTCAGGGATGGTGACTCCACCACCTCCCTGGGCAGCCTCTGTCAGTGTCTGATGACCCTTTTGGTGAAAAATTTTTTCCTAATGTCCAATCTGAACCTCCCATGGCGCAGCTTGAAGCCATTCCTCCTTGTCCTAACATCTGTCACTTGGGAGAAGGGGCCATCACCCACCTCTCTACAACCTCCTTTCAGGTACTTGTAGACAGTGATAAGGTGTCCCCTCAACCTCGTTTTCTCCAGGCTAAACAACCCCAGTTCCCTCACCTGCTCTTCATAAGTTGGTTGCTCTTTGCTCCCTTTATTCCACAATACTCATCCGCTGGGAGCTGATTTTGGAGGAGAGTATGAGGCTGGCATTGGCAGAGCTGTCAGGCAGGTGAGAGAAAATCCTGTCGCTCCCAATCAGCATTTGCAATCACCTTGCCTGAAGGGATAGTTGCGCTTCAACAGAATCACACAGAATCAAGGGCAAAAATAGACAACACGCACTTCTGTTCAAGAGATTAAATCAGGGAGTGCCATAAATATGAATGTTATAAAATGGTTGAAATTCTGAGCGAGAATCTGAATCCTGGAATGTAGCAATTAGTGGAGAACCTGGTAGGTCACGCAGTCCAGCCCAGTGGGAAGTGAATGGTTGTTGTGTTGAGCATATTTGTTTGTACAAAATCAAATCAAGTTTTAAATTGAATCATAGAATCACAGAATGGTTTGGGTTGGAAGGAACCTTAATGATCATCCAGTTCTAATCCCCCTGTCACGGATGGGTACAGCTTCCACTGGATCAGGTTGCTCAAAGTCCCAACCTGGCCTTGAACACCTCCAGGGATGGGGCAGCTACAGCTTCCCTGGGCAATCTGTGCCAGTGCGGACCTCCACCTTGGAAAAGATCACCTAGGCTTTGATGAACCTTGCTTTCGATATACAACTACAGACCTGGGTTATGAGTAGCTTAGAAGGTTGTTACATGTTATCTCAGCTGTGGTAGCCATCTTTGTGCATACTCTTAGCCTATAGGAAGTGTAAGGTGATGAGGCTTAAGGGTTCTTTAATGCTTGATCTCATTGTTACGCATTTTAATCCAAACTGAAATATATTGCTCATTTTTTCTGAGTATTTCATAGAATGGTTTGAGTTGGAAGGAACCTTAAAGATCATCCAGTTCCGCCTTCCCCCACCATGGGCAGGGACACCTTCCACTGGATCAGGCTGCTCAAGGCCCCATCCAACCTGGCCTTGAACACCTCCAGGAATGGGGCAGACACAACTTCCCTGAGCAGCCTGTGCCTCACCACCCTCATTGTGAAGAATTTCTTCCTAATGTCTAATCTAAATCTTCCCCCTTCCAATTTAAAGCCATTCCCCCTCATTCTGTCACTACAGGCCCTTGTAAAAAGTCGCTCTGCAGCTTTTTTGTAGCCCCTTCAGGTACTGGAAGGCTGCTGTGTTGTTAGAAAATTTTAAAAGTGGTGTCATACAAGAATCTGACCTATTTTATTTATTGTGTCATCATTGCATTATCTACATAAATTTAGTTTCTTAAATCAAGTTATTGAAAACCTGGCCTCTTTATTTTTTGCCTGTGGCTGTGTGCAGGTGCAATTAAAGTCATTTTGAAGTCTCATTGCCTGATGTAATGTAGGGCCAACATGCAGTGGTTCGCTCTAAATAATTTCACTAGTTATCTCTGTGTTTGAGGGTAATAAATAAGGGGTTGGTTGACATCTCATTCAGATCAGGCCTTTAGCTAATGATTAACTTCTTGGTTTTGTCTAAATGTTGCTGAAAACTGGATTAAGCAAGAGCAGACATCATCAAGAGGAGAATTTACAACAGGCAGTCTTGCTTTTCTGAGTTGGAAGAAATTCATATGCACTGCAGTTTCACTGGAGCTCCTTGCCAGGACTGAGAAGAGAGGAAGTCCATGCTTTTACCTCTTCGGTTTGGGATTCCTTACCGTGAGCATAAGATTTGCTTGTCTGTGGTTGCATAAATGTCTTGCAGACTGTCTTGTCTAGTCAGCTTCTGACTAGACAAGCGTAATTTTGCTTTTCAGTTTTGTTTCCATACCCCTCTCAATGACAATGACATTGTCCTGAGCTGCATGGATATGCCTTTTCATGGGGCTATTCAACTTATCCAGACTGTTTTCGTAGAATCATAGAATGGTTTGGATAGGAAGGGACCTCAAAGCACATCCAGTTCCAACCTTCTGCCATGGGCAGGAGCACCTCCCACTGCACCAGGTTGCTCAGATCCTCATCCAACCTGGCCTTGAACACCTTCAGGGATGGGGAATCCACAATTTCTCTGAGCAACCTGGGCCAGTGCCTCAGCACTTTTCCTGGTTTTTTTTTCCCTTGAGCTGGTGCAATTTGAATTACACTCCAAGCCTAAACATCTATAATGAAGGTACAAAACTTGGAATGCAATCTAAAGAACACATTTAGTGCAGAGATAGGAAGTGAAAAGCATCACCTTTAGAACTGCATGTTTTTCTTAGCTGTCAGGAAGGTTGTTTCAAGTTTATTTATCAACTGAGATCTAGCTTCTGACAGTGGGTCACGGGATTTGGATAAAACACCTTTGTTCCAGGAATTTAGAGTCCACTTTCCTGTGGTGACCCTGTTCTTAGAGGACTGGCCTTGAATCCTGCCTTCACATTTCTGCTTTACCCTCCATTGCCAGGCTGTGTATTTCTGTTCAGAATTCTTTGTTGAGATAGTTTCTTTCATTATTATTATTATTATTATTATTATTATTATTATTATTTTATTTCCATGATGTGGATTTACAAGAAATTATTTCTGAGAGCACTCAGCTCTGGGGGCCATTAATGGTGTCAGGCACTTTCTCCTACGTAATTGGTTCAGATTTTGGTCTGAGCCAATAATGTACAAACACCATTACCAGCCAGTGGCTGCTTGACAGTGAAACAATAACAGCTTGAGGCCTTACACTAGGGAAGCTTTATTTATAGGTATTAATAATAGTAAGGAATGAAAGAAAGGGAAATTTAAAGATGAAGAATAGAACAAAAAACGTGCCTGCACTGGAGTGTATTGAGCTAGGGACTGATTTCTGAGGAGCGGGGAAAGCCTCATCATTGAAGCACCAGAAGACCTATAGAGGGGAATGGTCCTACTTTGGCAAGATGAGGAGGCATGAAAAGACAGTTTAAGATTCCAGCCTCTCTGCTTCCTGTGGCAAAGTGGCAGTGGGGTACTTGTTGCTTTAATGATCTATGGGTGTGATTAAGGACTTGATGAAGAATCATAGAATGGTTTGAGTTGGAAGGGACCTTAAAGATCATCCAGTTCCAACCCCCTTGCCATGGGCAGGGACACCTCCCACTGCATGATGTTGCTCAAAGCCCCATCCTGAAGAACTTAACAGTTTGGGTTTTCCCAAACTGAAGCAATAAGCCTCCAGAAGAGATATTAACCCTCCTTAAAAACCTAGCTTCTCCCACAGAGTCAGCATTCAGCAGTTGCAACTGCAGTTAAATATGTTCTCGACAAGCTTCCTAGGGAAAGTAAAAAATGGCACACACAAAAGTTACATAGGCTCGTTGCCCTAAAAATCATAGAATGGTTTGAGTCAGAAGGGACTTTAAAGATCATCCAGTTCCAACCCCTCTGCCATGGGCAGGAACACTTTCCACTGCATCAGGTTGCTCAAAGCCTCATCCAGCCTGGCCTTGAACGCCTTCAGGGATGGGGCATCTACAGCTCCTCTGGGCAGAATAAACAGATATAAAAATGGATTCCTTCAGAGTTCAGTTGAGGCATGTCAGTGGGATGGTTCTGCTACATTAGATAGATATATGGAATCTTCCAAGAATTATAATTTGAGCTTCAGTATTTCATTAAAGACCTGTCATGTTTGGCAGTCTTCAGTGCTGCATCTCTTTGGTTTTAGCTCTGGGGCTTGAGTCTATAAATAAAGCAGTGTCAATACTGAAATTACCGGGAATGCTTTGTTTCTGGGTTTTATGAATGGCAGTGAAGATGAAACTTCAGACTTTGTGAGTTAGTCACAAGAGATGGGATTAATCTCACCTGATTTTGAGTGCCTTTAATAAAAATGTCTCTATCTGAGCAGGTTGCCCTACACTGCTCTGTCTCAGTGGAGAGCGATTCATGCAACCTGCTTTGGACATCTACTTAAGCTTGAGTTTACTCATACTGTAGCTGTGACTGTACCTCTCTCTTAGCTATAAACAGAGCCTGGATTGCTACCCCCATCTGCTTGTTACTGCTTCTCTTCCACTGGAGATGACACTCCGCTCCTCCTGAAGAGGTCTTTTGAACTCTCTAAGCACTGATTAGGCTATCACAGTGTATAAATGCATGTAACAAGCACTTTATTTTCTTTTTGTATTATTTTAGGGACTTGGCAGTCACTCCTGCACTGAGCAGTTCCCGTCAACAATTACTGGAACCGACAACATGTTCTCTGCTCTCAGATGGAAAGAATATCACCCAAGACTTCCATCTGCGTAACCCAGAGAGCCGGTGAGTTCAGTTTCTGAGACAGCGGGTCATTGCTGGGTGGAATGAAGGTTAGCACTGCAATGTGCAATATCTAAAACCATTTCCCAAGCTAATGCAGTTGTCTCATCTATTACATTAACAGCCTTATTAGACGTGTGTCGTTGCAGCATAAAACAAAGTCTTGTCATTTAGGGGAATGGCTTCATTTAGACACCATAATTCACATACACAGTAAGGGAATTTCAAGAACTTTCTATCAAGAGGATGTTTGGAGGGAAAAAGGTGCTGAAAGAAACTTGGTCCAGGGACGGTAAAACAGAATTTGAGTGATAAATATGTTTTTTAGACAAATTTACCAGATATTGCTATCAGAATTATTTCTCATTGTCTTTTTCAAGGATTACTACAGTCAATGTTGACTACCATTTGGGAGACTTTGGGTGATACTGTGATCTTCAAATTCATATCTCATCCATGATAACAGCAAAGCCCATCAGGATACTGAGCTCTGTAGTACCTTCACCTTCTCTTACTCTCTCAGCCATTGTGGTTAAACTTCACATCTTGTCCAGCAGCTCTGCTCATGGATGTTGAACATCCTGATTTTTTGTACCACAGCTAAAGAGGCTCCGAGGTATGGGAGAGAGACAACTCCTATCTCATTTAAATCTCGTAGAGAGGTGAGGATGGAAGACTTGAAGAGGCTACATCTGCAGTGTCTTTCAGGCTACAAAGTGGGCTCTATTTTCCTGACTTGCTCTGTGGGTCCACATTGTCCCATTTGGGACATGACAACCCCATGCAGCACTACAGGTTGGGGGAAGAGTGGCTGGAAAGCTGCCTGTCAGAGAAGGACCTGGGGGTGTTGGTTGACAGCGGCTGAATAGGAGCCAGTAGTCACCCAGGTGGCCAAGAAGGCCAACAGCATCATGACTTGGATCAGAAACAGCATGGCCAGCAGGAGCAGGGAAGTGATTGTACCACGCCTCAAATACTGTGTTCAGTTTTGGGGACAATGAGGTCTTAGAGCGGGTCCAGAAAAGGGCAACAAAGCTGATGAAGGGGCTGGAGAAGTCTTATAAGAAGCAGCTGAGGGAACCGGTGTTGATTAGCCTGGAGAGAAGGAGGCTGAGGGAAAACCTTATCACCGGCTACTGCTCCCTTCAACGGGGGTGTAGCGAGGTGGGTGCTGGTGCCTTCTCCCAAGTAACGGGTGATAGGAAAGAGGGAATGACCTCAAGTTGCACCAGGGCAGATTCAGATTAGACATTAGGAAAAATTTCTTCACCGAAAGGATTCTCGGGTACTTGAAGAGGCTGCTCAGGGAGGTGGTTGAGTCCCCATCCCTGCAGGTATTTAAAAGATGGGGAGATGAAGTGCTTAGGGATCTGGTTTAACAGTGGACAGGTACAGTTGGGCTCGATGATCTCAAAGGTCTTTTCCAACCTAGTGATTCTATGAGTGCCTCTTACAAGATGCGTATGACTTACTCTAATGGTCCTGTTTTGTCATCGCATCAGAGCTCTGGCTACCAACAAGCCTGTCTGCTGTTGTGGCAAGTGACATTATGGCTTTTCAATGCAGTATCCTGGATAAGCTGTTTTTAACTCTCTTCTGGCCATCTGTTGCCATCTCATGCCCAGATGGGATGCACAGGAACAGCCGGATACCACACAGCATGACCTAGTGAAGCATAACATGCCAGATCCCCCATCCACAGCAGGAAATAGGTGTGTGCTTGCAGCTATGCTCTGCTCACTCTTTGGAACCTATCGTAATGCTCATCCAAAAGCTGGAGCTTAGAATGAGCTTAGATCTGTTCTGCATGGCTGTTGGTAAATTTGAATTTGTTCATTTGATCGGGGAAGCTGTGGCTGCCGCATCGCTGGAGGTGTTCAAGGCCAGGCTGGATGGGGCCTCGGGCACCCTGGTCTAGTGGGATGTGCCCCTGCCCATGGCAGGGGGGTGGAACTAGATTGTCTTTAAGGTCCCTTCCAACCCAAACTATTCTACGATTCTATGGGTTCAACCCCACGTCTGATAACTTGTTCTCTTTCCATACCAAGGTACCTTTCCTGCTTTATTTAAACATCCCATACCATGCTTTTTTTCACATATATATTTTCACATCATTCAAAAATCACTGTTAAATACAGACCTAAAAGCACATTAGGGAGTTTTCCACATTAAGTCAGACCGATGAGAAATGCTGAATGTCTTTATAAGATTTCAACCCGTTCATTTTATTCCTCTGCTAAGCAGAGTTCTTAAACTTGCTGAAAAAAACCCTCAGTGTTCCTTTTGTATCCTACAGAGACTGCCAGTTCCCTCTATGTGATGTACTACCTGCCACTGTAATTACAAGTAGTTAATTAACATGCTGTAAAAAGGTTGAAGCCGTAGGCCTCTACAGATTCATTTGTCCTGAGTATTTGTGCCACGGCAGAATGTGCTGAAAGGGAACAGTGCAAGCATCTGAGAGAAACCGCGTGCGTAATAGGCTGCTGAGGGAATATACATCATCTGTCCTTACCAGCAAGAGGCAAGACCCATAACTCAAATGAGTGTGAAGCTATGATGAGTTGTAAAGGTCTTACCCTTCGCATATGGGAATAAATATGTCTTTCCACTCCACCACATTTTGGTGTTTTGACTTTAGCAATGTTTTCATTTAGCACTGTTAATAACACAGTGGAAAAACAACTGTGAGGAGAGAAAAAGCAAACTGCTAATCTGATTTGTTTTCTGTGTATACATCACGGTCTACAGAGGAATTGTATGGAGTCGGGTTGTCAAATCGTTTTGCAAGGAAAATATGGGAAGTTTGGAAGAAATTTGCTTACGGGAGTGATTGATGGAATTGCTCTGGTGTAGATGCAATTGAAATATGGGAGAGAAAAATCCCACATTTCTGAAGTATTGTAGGAAAGCCTGTAGTGATTTTGTTTGAATATTGTGGTGGTTTAATATTCTCTTCTCTTTTCTCTCCAATTTTGTGCTTTCAACATTTGGAATGGAAGAAAGAGTAAACCAAGAAAAAACATTAGGGGGTAAGAGCATGAATGTATTGACCTGCAGGCACAGCCAGTGAAGGAAATAATGTTTTCCAAGATCAGGGGCTGCAGATTAATCTGCTAACTCGCTGGGCAATGCTGTGTCCAGGTTGTGAATTATTATTTCTCAAATCTTGCATTTTTTATTTAAGCTTGAGCTGTGGTGGAAACAGCATCATTATGTAGTGATAAGATGAGAGGGAATAATTTTAAATTGGAAGGGGAAAGATTTAGACTAGACATTAGGAAGAAATTCTTCATGGATGCCCAGGGAAGTTGTGGCTGCCCCCTCCCTGGAGGTGTTCAAGGCCAGGTTGGATGGGGCTTTGAGCAGCCTCATCCAGTGGGAGATGTCCCTGCCCATGGCAGGGCTGTTGGAACTGGAGGGTCTTTAAAGTCACTTTCAACCCAAATCCTTCTATTATTCTGTGATTCTTGAGGTCACTAACACTTGTTGGATTGAAATCCTGCAGTTGTTCTGATACCTCTGCTTGACAAGTAGAACAGATGATCCTGATTGCTTTTACCTAAGAGTGAAAATCAAAGCTTTTGTTTGGATGTGTGCTTGCTGATCTGCAGTTTTCAGCAGGACAGTTTCTAATTACAACCATGGCTTATTCCATTGCTATTTCATAGCTATGGCCTTCACCATGGAAGGAAAGTATGATGACCTCATCTTTCCTGATTTCACGAAAGTAAACGCCATGCCAGGGATTTTGAAGTGCCCTGCTGGAGGCTGAACTCTCCCACACATGAAAGCGTGGATTTTTTTTCCTTGAGATTCCATTTGTTTTCACTCGCAGGCTTAAACAATTTATCATTGCCTGCAGTGAGCAACAGTCCTTTAGGGCAATATATCTTACAATGGTACTTTAAAGGACTGCTGTTCACCACTGACAATGATAAATTCTTTAGATCCCCGCTGTATTTCGTCAGATCATAGAATCGCTTGGTTGGAAAAGACCTTTGGGATCAAGTCCAACCATACCTGTCCTCTACTAAACCATCTCCCTGAGCACCTCATCTCCCCATCTTTTAAATACCTCCAGGGATGGGGACTCAACCACCTCCCTGAGCAGCTTCTGGCAGTGCCTGAGAACCCTTTCAAGCCCTTTTCATTGCCTTTTACCAGTTGAGGTGTTTGTAAGGATATTGAAACAATCTGGTTACAGCATAACAAGGAGACAAGAAGAGAGGAGGGGCAAAATAAATTCATTTGGAGAGTAGAAACTTAGCTTCCTAATCTCTTACTGTACCTTCATTATTTGCCAGTTTGAGGGTGGAGTCAGAACCTCACCTACCACTAACCAGTGCATTTAACAAGAAACTACCTTGACTATTTAATTGCACATCCCTATTCCTGCCAAACGCAATTAAATGACAAATATCCATCAACTGAAAAACTATGCAAAGGTATAGGTTAGAGTTTGGCAGTCCAGTGCAACTGTAATCCAAATAGAATCTATAGCAGTTCAGTGCTTTACTCCTCAACTCATTGCTAACATATTCTGCATTTAGTGCACATAGAATCATAGAATAGTTTGGGTTAGAAGGGACCTTAAAGACAATCTAGTGCCAACCCCCCTGTGATGGGCAGGGACACATTCCCACTGGATCAGGCTGCCCAAGGCCCCATCCAGCCTGGCCTTGAACACCTCCAGGGATGGGGCAGCCACCACTTGCCTGGGCAACCTGTTCCAGTGTCTCACTACTTCCATGGTGAAGAAATTCTTCCTAATGTCTAGTCTAAATCTGCCTCTCTCCAATTTATACCCATTTCCCCTCATCCTGTCACCACAAGCCTTTATGAATATTCCCTCTCCAGCTTTCCTGTAGGCCCCCTTTAGGTACTAGAAGGTCTCCTCAGAGCCTTCTCTTCTCCAGGCTGAACAAGCCCAACTCTCTCAGCCTGTTCTCATATGGAAGGTGCTCCATCCCTCCGATCATCTTTGTAGCCCTCCTCTGGGCTACAAACCACTCTTCTCATGAAGAAATTCCTCCTTATGTCTAGTCTAAATCTGCCCCTCTCCAGTTTATAACCATTGCCCCTAGTCCTATCAGTACAAGCCTTTGTAAAAATCCCTTCCCAGCTTTCATGTAGCCCCTTTAGATACTGGAAGGCTGCTATAAGATCTCCTCGGATCCTTCTTTTCTCCAGACTGAACAGATATCCATTTATCTCATTACTCCATGGCGTAACACTGGGTGTTTTTAAGCTTCCTATTTTTAATTACTTTTCCACTTAGCTGACTGGGAAATTTTACTAAAGGGAATACATACCTGCATCACCTATAAGAGTTCTCTTTTCTGTGCTGAGGCTGTCAAGGAAGAACTAAGAATATGTTATCCAAACTCATTTACAGATCACCTGGCAAAAAGCCAAAGGAGACATAGGTTCTCGGCTCCTCTGCCTCACCCTTCCCAAATACCTGAGACATTGAGATGGCAGAGACCTCACAAACTGTAGTTTTCCCACTTATTCTCACTGAGTAGTTTTACAAAGAACCTGAATTAAATTAAATGTTTCTTATGACGCTTGTAGTAGAAAAGCCTGCGTACCTGCCTTCCCTTTACACCCTGCCAAGTCCTATGCAAATAATTTCCCACAGTTTACCTTGTCTTCTGTCACTTAAGAAAGGGACAGCTGGGCAGAAAGGCAATGAAGGGGTTTTTTCCAAGACTGTACGTTCCTGTATTTTATCATAGTGCATTCGTGTCATTGTGGCTAGAGATCCACATGGGGTTAATTCTAACTATATAATATCTAATTTTAGCCTTTATTTGTAGATGAGTGTGTGACTCTGATGTCTGAAGCAAAAGCAGAAATAGTTTTCTCCTTGTAGAAATTGGAGTAGGTGATGCTGAAGGATCCAAGTTGTTTATACTGAGCCTGGATTCACTACTATAATTGCTTATCCCTACCATGGTTACGTCTGTTGTGTATTACAGGCAGCTAAAATGACATTATGACTAGGATTAAGCAATTGGCTACAGCATTCAGTGTTTGATGAGCGTCTTTGAATGCAGTGGACCTCGAAGGAAGACGCAAGCACTCAGTACATTACAGATAAAAAATTCCTTTACTTTGAGGGCAATGGCAAAATTCTCATAGGCTGCTGCAGTACATCTTGGGAGAAGCTAATTACCTGTTTATTATGAAAAAGCACCATTTTTTTCCCTCATTATTGATGATCTCCTGACTACAAGAAGGAGATTGAGATCTTGCAGCGTGTCTAGAGAAGGGCAACAAAGCTGGTGAAGGGGCTGGAGAACAAGTCTTACGAGAGGTGGCTGAGGGAATTGGTGTTGTTTAGCTTGGAGAAAAGGAGGCCGAGGGGAGACCTCATTGCTCTCTACAACTGCGTGAAAGGAGGTTGAAAGCTCAAGGAGAGCTAAGGAGAAAATCCCTATTTTCTCTTACTCGCCAAGGGAATATCATCCACACTGCTGAACAAGTTTGCAAACAAGGAGCTCTGAGTACTGATCTCAGATCTGAAGCTGATTCACTGTGTGGCCTGAACATTTTTATTATTTATTGTCCATGCAATTAATTAAACCAATAAATGAAAACTGAGAGAGGTAGTACTGGTGTTTGCCATCTCTAGAAGTTCTGAGAGAATTGCAAGGAGTGAAAAAGCTTTGAATAGTTGATAAATACTAGGATTTATTTCTGACTTGGATTGAGTTGTGTGACTGCAACATCAGTAATGCTGTCAAACTAGTGCAAGTGCTTTTTTATTGCTGTTTAAAAGCATGAATCATTTCCTCTCGCAGCTGCAGAGACCCTAGTCCTGCTGGTGGACTATTTCTAATGCCAGCTGGTGCACCTGCTGCAGAAGGTCAACTGGTTCGGACCCCTGTTCTCCAAGAAACCAAAGCTGAGCATCAAGATCCAAGAGGAGCTGAAAATGGAGCAGGCAGAATGAAAGGTTTGAACCGTATTCCAAAGTAATAGTTTTCAGTTTTGACAGAATCCTAGAATGATTTGGGTTGGAAGGGACTTTAAAGACCCTCCAGTTTCACTCCTCCTGCCATGGGCAGGGACACTTTCCACTGCCTCAGGTTGCTCAAAGCCTCATCCAGCCTGGCTTTGAACAGCTCCAGGGATGGGCCATCCATAACTTCTCTGGGCAACCTGTGCCACTACCTCACCGCCCTCACAGGAAAACGTTTCTCCCTAATATCTCATATGAATCTCCCTTCTTTCAGCTTAAAACCTTTTCTCCTTGTGCTGTCTCTGCACTCCCTGATAAAGAGCCCCAAGCTGTGTATCTTACTGTAGTGATAGGAGCTTTATTTGGGTGACAAGGCAGCTTCTTAGCGACACACAAAAGCAGCAGCCTTCAAATACGGCAGAACCATCACAGTGTGAATGCAACACCGTCAACACAGTGGCTTTCCCTCAAGGAGCTTTTGGAGATACTAAAACGGTGACTGTTTAGGCATAAAGTCACTCTTACATGTGGTTTAGTTGGCATGGTTTAATAGGCACAGTGGTGTTGGGCTGACAGTTGGACTGGATGATCTTAGAGGTCTTTTCTGATCTTAATGATTCTGATTCTTACGTATGAGGCAGAGCAGGCACTAGACTACCTGAAGAAATTATGCTTCCCACACACACGGGTGCTAGTCTGTTCTCCCAAGTAACAAGTGATAGGACGAGAAGAAATGGCTTCAAGTTGAGCGAGGGGAGGTTTAGGTTGGATATCACGAAAAATTTCTTTACTGGAAGTGGTGAAGCATTTGAAGAGGCTACTCAGGGAAGCGGTGGAGTCTCTATCCCTGGCCACGTTCAAAAACAGTGTAGAAGTGGCACTTTGGGAAATCATTTAGTAGGTACAGTGGTGTTGGGCTGATGGTTGGACTTGATGATCTTAGAAAGTCTTTTCCAACCTTAATGATTCCATGATTCTATGTTTCTTATGTATGAGGCAGAACAGTCACTAGACTACCTGAAGAAACCACTCTCCCCCTTCATGCCAAAACCCTGGGGTTTCAGCTGGGGCTAAGTTTTGTGGTAAATGCTGACTTTTCATTGAAATAAATACCCTCCTTGTGCTTCTTCACTTATTTATCATTTCTGCAGAGACTGAACTCCCTGCTGACAATCTTCAGAGAAAGCACAGCAAGTCCAAAACTGGTTCTTCTCACGTGCCTCAGCTTGTCAGCTGGCCAGGCTCCAACTCCAAAACTACTTTACCTCCAATCCCATCTGGGCGGAAGAGGAACAACCCTTGATAGCCACTACTAGCCATGTCTTTGTCATGAATCTTGGTTCGATACCAAATCTCTCTAACAAGAATACAGATTTTGATGTATTTGTCTTCAACAAAGCAAATTCCATCAAATATTATTTCTACGCCCATTTCTGATTAACTTTCCTCCAAAAAAGTTATTTATTTATAACTTTATTAAAAAGTAATTTCTGCATTTCCTAAAGGTGGAAATTATTTCCCCAGGGACTCACAGCTGGGAAATAGTGTAGATTTTTTCCTAACAGCCACATGTCCATAGCTTTCATTAATTTCTCTCTTTCCTCCTATATTATGAATTTAATTGAAGTGTGGAAGCATCAGAGCCTCTGATAATATCATCTATATTGGAGTATTAGTGAATTATTTTGAAGAAGGACTTTGTGAAATGTTCGGAGTTGAGCTGGGAGTGAAAACGAGTTGAAGCTGTTGGTTTGTTTAATGGAATGTGGTTTTTTTGAAGGGATGAGACGTAATTCTTTGATTTACAAAGTGTATTTAAACAACCTGGTAAAGAGTCATCAGAAAATAATATTAGAATTATTAGCTGAACTTGTAAGTGAAAATTTGTTTTTCTGTGTGTTGAGCAAACTCTGACAGGTAAATAAAACTCTTGAGTTAATGTTTACCCTGCTAAATTTTCTGCTTATAGAACAGACAGTGGGGCCCCTTTGCCCAAGCAGCTTCCCCTAAGGAAGGGCGTTCGCTATTCATATTGCAGCACGGGTCTTCGGAGGTCTTTGCACGTGCGGAAGATCTCACTCATTGCCACAGCACAGAGTCCTGCCCATGGAAGAGCTCTGGTTTACCTCATTGTGCACATTCCGAATGCAGCCAAGGGTTTTCGTTGTTTAAATAGGATGAAATGAACGAAGAAACACAGCTCATGGTAAGTAATGGATCAATTCAGATAGCCTGACCTTAAATTCCAGTGAAGCCTGTAAAACAACTCAGCCTTTTATTACACGGTTTTCCTTCTGTGTAGCAGCTGGCTGTATCCTCAAGCTGAAGAACAACAGCTCTTCCCAGGCACCAGTTTTTTTTATCATTGATTTTGTCAGAACAAAAAGCGAGGCCGCTCTGTGGCCTGGGTTCAGGAGAAGTTCAGGCAGCTGAAGCTGTAGTTTCAACCTTAGTGGGTTGAAAGTGGTTGAACTGCCTACGCAGTTCAACGAGGTTGAGCTGCTGGAGCACATCCAAAGGAGGGCAATAAAGCTGGGAAGTGGTCTGGAGAACAAGTCTTACGAGGAGAGGCTGAGGTTTCTGGGGTTGTTTAGTCTGGAGAAGAGGAGGCTGAGGGCAGACCACGTTGCTCCCTACAACTACCTAAAAGGAGGTTGTAGCGAGGTGGATGTTGGTTTCTTCTCCCAAGCTACAAGCAACAGGATGAGAGAAAATGGCCTCAAGTTGCACCAGGGGAGGTTTAGATTGGATATTGGGAAAAATTTCTTTACTGAAAGAGTGGTGAAGCTCTGGAAGAGGCTGCCCTGGGAAGTGATGGAGTCACCAACCCTGGAGATGTTCAAAAAGAGAGTAGACATGGCACTTTTGGACATGGTTTAGTAGGCACGGTGGTGTTGGGCTAATGGTTGGATGGCATGATCTTAGAGGTCTTTGCCAACCTTAATCATTCTATGAGTCTATGTTTCCATGAGGTGGGTACCTGACTGCCACAGAGTAACTACCAAAACTCCACAGCTTCTTCTGCAAACCCCACAGGGCTCTCCACAGCCACTGTGCCTCTGTAAATACCTTTGCAGAAGCTGGCCTGGCTGTTACAGCTGGCTGCATGGTTGATTGACACAGATGGTGATGCGTGTATCCGTTTTTACTCTTTTACAGGTGTTTTGCCGGTGTCATGGTTAATGAATACGTACCTCGTGGTTCATATAGCAGGGTCTGGAGTGATCACAAACCCTTGCTTACGTTGGGAAGGTAACACAGGCAGAGCAGTAAAATCTCTTTTCTCCTGGACGCAAGTGCAGGAACCTGTGTACCTGGACCACTCCAGGTATATACATACATCTGGAAAATAAGGGCACTGGATGTTGGATGACATCTGGAAAATAAGAGTGGAGGTAGGTGCCAAATCTATGTCCCTTTCCTTTTGCTTCCATTCCTGTTCAGTTCTCCAAGCCATAACCACATCCACATTCCAGTCATGGCCAGCAGGGAAAGGGAGGTGATTCTGACCCTCTACTCTGCTCTGCTCTTGTGAGACCACACCTAGAGTATTGTATCTGGTTCTGGAATCCTCAACATAAGAAGGATATGGAACTGTTGGAATGGGTCCAGAGGAGGCCACAAAGATGATCAGAGGGCTGGAGCACCTCTGCTATGAGGACAGGCTGAGAGAGTTGCAGTTGTTCAGCCTGGAGAAGAGAAGGCTCCGAAGAGACCTTAGAGTAGCCTTCCAGTACCTGAAGAGGCTCCAGGAAAGCTGGAGATGGACATATTACAAGGGCCTAGAGTGATAGGGCAAGGGGGAATAGCTTTAAATTGGAAAGGTTTAAATTAGATTAGACATTAGGAAAAAATTCTTCCCGATGGGGTTGATGAGGCCCTGGCACAGGTTGTCCAGGGAAGTTGTGGCTGCCCCATCCCTGGAGGTGTTCAAGGCCAAGTTGGATGGAGCTTGGAGCAGCCTGGTCTGTTGGGAGGTGTCCCTGTCCAAGGCAGAGGGGTTGGAACTGGATGATCTTTGAGGTCCCTTCCAACCCAAGCTATTCTATGATTCTATGATTCAGCTCAGCCCTCCACTCTCCCCTTGGAATGGTTCCTTCCTTCTGTGTAAAACAGCACAAAAGCTGATGTTATCCCTGAATCACACGGTATTTCCTTTGCTTGAAGTCTGCAATCCTGCCAAAGCCTTGTACATCTTCAGCGAGTGAGTGCAGCGATTCAAACTACTCATATTTACAGGAATGGTCTTAAATGTTAAGCTTTCCAGTGCTGGAATTGTATCTTTCTTTTGATTACACAGAACTGAGCTTTCAGGTGGAGTATAAATATATTACTCACATTTCCCTGTTGGAAAAAGGAATTATTTGTTCTTCAGGAAAAAAAATCAGTGCTGGATCAGGGTATCAGTTACCTCACTTGTGTTTCCATCAGACATGAGCTTTCAAAGGATTCGAATATGGCACATTTGGTGGGGTTTAGGGGTTAAGAACCTTTCATGACAGTAGCCAACTATATCCTGGACCGCCTCAAAGTAAGTGCGACCAGAAGGGTGAGGGTGGGGATTCTACCACTCCTTGTGTCCTGTCCAGTTCTAAAGTCCTCAGCACAGGAAGGACATGGATCAGGTAGGACGAGTTCAGAGGAGGCCATGAAGGTGATCTGAGGGCTGGAGCATCTCTGCTATGAGGACAGGCTGAGAGAGTTGGGGTTCTTCAGCCTGGAGAAGAAGCCTAAGGACTCTGGGGAGACCTTACAGCAGCTTCCAGTACTGAAAGGGGCTACAGGAAGGCTGGGGAGGGACTCTTGATCAGGGAGTGCAGGGACAGGATGAAGGGGAAGGGTTTTGAGCTGCAAGAGGGGAGATTGAGATGAGATCTTAGCAAGAAATGTTCTCCTGTGAGGGTGGTGCGGCACTGGCACAGGTTGCCCAGAGAAGTCATGGCTGCCCCATCCCTGGAGGTGTTCAAGACCAGGTTGGATGGGATTCTGAGCAACCTGATTGAGTGGGAGGTGTCCCTGCCCATGGCAGGAGTGTTGGAACTGGATGGGCTTTGAGGTCCTTTTCAACTCAAACCATTCTGTGATTCTATGATTTTATAAATACTAGGGAGGAGCGTAGGTTAGAAACGTGCTGAAGTCAGCAAATTATTCCATTTCTTCCCTCTCTGAGCTTTTTCTGCCACCCACTCTCACCTGTTCTCTCCTCACCCCCACCAGACCACGAATCGCTTTGCTAACTTGATGTATAAGATCCCCAAAGCAGCCACATGATGCTGACCTGCCCTTTGTCCGCTGCACCCTGAAGCATGGACTGTCTGGAGGAGTTTGAAGGCAGAATTGCAGCTGGATTTCAGATATGTAATATTTCCATTTCTTTTAGCAGATTGTTAAGCTTTGCGGTTCCTCAGTTTTAGTTTAGAGCGTTTATTTTTGGCTGAAAGTACATACTTTTAACTTAGTGCCCGTGTATTTATAGACCGGCAGATAAAAGCAGGGCTGTTTCAGGGAACTCTGTTTTTATTGGCAGGGAGCGTGTTTGCTTTACATCAGAGTAACACCTTGAGTTAGTCACAGTCAAACAAGTCTCTGAGTCTTGGATTTTACAGAGGGGAGTGTAACAAGCTGTTTAATTTCCCCTTTTTAAATTAAACATTCAATGTTCAATAAAATCAGTAATTGTGGTTGCTGCCTTGTGAATGCAAACGGCTTTACCAGCCGGAGGATGTAGCCGTGTGCTTATAGAATCATAGAATCACAGAATTATTAAGGTTGGAAAAGACCTCTAAGATCATCCAGCCCAGCCATCAGTCCAACCCCATCATGCTTACTAACCATGTTCTGAAGTGCCCCGTCTACACATTTTGAACTCCTCCAGGGATGAAGACTCCACCACCACCCTGAGCAGCCTCTTCCAGGGCTTCACCACCTTTTCAGTGTAGAATTTTTTCCCAATACCCAGTCTAAACATCCCTGCTGCAATTCAAGGCCATTTCCTCTCATCCTATCACCTGTCACTTGGGAGAAGAGACCAATCCCCTCCTGGCTTCAACCTTCTTGGGGCTGCAGAGAGCAACGAGGTCTCCCCTCACCCTCCTCTTTTCCAGACTAAACAATCCCAGTTCCCTCAGCTGCTCCTTGTAAGGCTTATTCTCCAGCCCCTTCCCAAGCTTCATTGCCCTTCTCTGGACGCGCTCCAGCCCCTCAATGTCCTTCTTGCGCTGAGGGGCCAGAACCAAACCCAGGATTCGAGGTGCAGCTTCACCAGCGCTGAGTCCAGGGCGATGATCCCTTTTCTACTCCTGCTGGCCACCCCATGGCTGACCCAAGCCAGGATGCTATTGGCCTTCTTGGCCACCTGGGCCACTGCTGGCTCACGCTCGGCTGCTGTTGACCAGCACTCCCAGGTCCTTTTCCACAGGGCAGCTTTTCAGCCAGTCATCCCCAAGCCTGGAGCATTGCATGTGGTTATCACGTTATCATGTGCTGTGCCCATGTGTTGCACATCAGTAAGTCAACACAGAGAGAATTTCCACTGATTCATGTTATACCCTGGGATGTTTTTGCAGGAATTAGGTCAGAACCCAAGAGTCCTGTGTCCCTACTCAAATGCCAGATCTTTGAGGTGAAGCAGAGGAGACCATGCCTACGCAAAAGGGTTTTGGGAAGTCAAGGGCAGCTATTTTACCTTGATTCCTCCCTCAGGCCAGTAACAAGGTGGTAGGAATTACAACACAGATGTTGTAGGACAAGGAGCTGCTGAATTAAGGAATGACAGGTTTGTTAGACATAAGGGGACAATATTTTAATACAGACCTATGCCTGATGGAGAGGAGGAGTTTGATAGATGAAAGTTTGATGCACAGGTCGGCAAAGGCTTCCGGTGGCAGCAGAACAGATCCATAAATTGCTTCTCCTGGAAATCTGCTGAGCTAATTGAGCACTGGAGGCCAGAGTGCTCCACGGACAATCACAAAGGCCATCGGCAGACAGGGCAATCTGCTGTGGTCTTGGTCGAAGATGAGAGCAGGAGACATGTGGTGGCTCAGGTTCTCCAGCACCCACTCCCCAAACTGGAATCATAGAATCATCGAATCAATTGGTTGGAAAAGACCTTTCAGATCATTGAGTCCAACTGTACCTGTCCACTACTAAACCAGATCCCTGAGCACATCATACCCCTGTCTTTTAAACACCTCCAGGGATGAGGACTTCACCACCTCCCTGGGCAGCCTCTCCAGGGCATGAGAAACCTTTCTGTGAAGAAATTTTTCCTGATGTCTAATCTGAACCTCCCCTGGAGCAACTTGAGTCAGTTTCTTCTTGTCCTATCGCCTGTCGCTTGGGAGAAGAGACCAACAACCATCTCACTACAACCTCCTTTCAGGGAGTTGTAGACAGTGATAAGGTCTCTCTTCAGCCTCCTTTTCTTCAGGCTAAACAACTCCGAGTCCCTCTGCCACTCCTCATAAGTCTTGTTCTCCAGCCCCTTCCCCAGCTCCTGGTAATTGGTAGCTATATTTTGAAAAAAAAATGGGTGCAAAATGGTTTGGTTTGGTTGTCTGACCTTCATCTCTCTAAACCCTTTGATATGGGCCCTGGAAACACTAGAAGCTAGAAGCCACTGGTAGAGGCTTGACTTTCTGATGAAACCACTACAAATTCAGCAGCTACACCTTTTTATTTCATTTTATTAAATGTGTTCTGGGAGCAGATGGGGAATAGTTCCCAGTCTTGACCAAAGCTCTGTTTATTTCTCTGCAGATCATGCACATGCATTTCTAAAAATACCTTCTTGAAGGACCACGTCATGTCCCAGCAGCGGCTGGCTGCCCGCTCCTGCTGCCTGCTCCCTCGGGAGCTTGTCTAGTTGAATATGATACATAATATGCTGCTAATTTGGCAGCTGTCAAAATGAATTATAATTATTTTTAACAGTACCGCAGTGAGGGTGAAGAGAGTTACTGCTTGGTGTGATTGCACCAACTGCCCGTGTTTCTCGTTGCATCCCTGACTCAAGGGAGTGAGTGAAGGGAATCACAGAATGTCCTGAGTTGGAAGGGAACCACAAGGATCATCCAGTCCAACTCCTGTCCCTGCACAGGACAACTCCAACATTTACACCATGTGGCTGAGAGTGTTGGCCAAGTGCTTCTGGAATATTGTCAGGCTTGGGGCCATGACTGCTTCCCTGGGGAGCTGTTCCAGTGCTCCACCACCCTCTGGGTGAAGAACTTTTTCCTAATACCCAACCTAACCCTCCCCTGGAGCATCTTCCTGCCATTCCCCTGGGTCCTATCATTGGTCACCAGAGAGGAGAGATCAGCACCTTCTCCTCCTCCTCCCCTTGTAAGGAAGCTGTAGAACACGAGGAAGTCTCCCCTCAGACTCTTCTCAAGGCTGAACAGACCAAGTGACTTCAGCCGCTCTTCGTACGACTCCCCTTCTAAACCCTTCACCAATTTTGTGGCCTCCTCTGAACCATCTCTAACAGCCTTAAATCCTTCTTATACTGTGGTGCCCAAAACTGTACACAGCACTTGAGGTAGGGCCACACCAGTGACTCAAGGAGACCCACCAGATCTTTCCCCACAATTCTACAGTGTTGCTTCAACAACTCTGGCCCTGAAAACTTCTTTGGGTCTCCCAACCATTCACCGGTTGTTAATTCCATCACCAGCTGTGTCATGCACCCTCTCCCTATGGTCTGCAGGGCTGGAGATCAAGTAAGTGCCTTTGGATGCAGTCAGTCCTTGGGGTGCTCAGCACTGCAAACCCTGTGTAAGCTCTGCACTAAATCTTTCTTCTTGGACGTACCCTTTCGATAACCCTCACAAAAAATTTCAAGCTTCTGAGATGGTTTTTTTCCCCCTTATGTAAGGTGGAGGGAGAAGAACCCTTGTAGCTGAGGCTGAAATTCATTCCCTGCAGGGAGGAGGAGGCGGCTCCTGCATTTTTATCATTTGTGCTTTTCCCAGCTCATACCTCAGAGCAAGTCGAAGCATGAAGTTGTAAATCAATGTCCATCACAGAGGCATGAAGGCTCCACAGTGAAAAATCCCCTGTGCTGAGGCTCCTTCTAGAGAAGAGATCTTCTCTGGACACCCACAGTTCCATTTCCTCATCCTTTCCTGGCTGATAACAGCATAGAGACTCACTGGAGGAGATGGGGTGGCGTCATAAATCCTCCAGCATTAAAGGAATGGTTTTCCATATGTTGGACACTACATGGGGTTCAAAATGAATCATAGAATACCAAGTTGGAAGGGACCTCAAGGATCATCTGGTCCAAACTTCCATGCCAAAAGCATCATCTACACAAGATAAGGAAGAATTTCTTCACCATGAGGGTGGTGAGGCACTGGCACAGGTTACCCAGGGAATTTGTGGCTGCCCCATCCCTGGAGGTGTTCAGGGCCAGGTCGGATGGGGCCTTGGGCAGCCTGATCCAGTGGGAGGTGTCCCTGCCCATGGAAGGGAGGTTGGAAATGCATGATGTTTGATGTCTCTTCCAGCCCAAACTATTCTATGATTGGAATATGACCCAGCTCCCTGTCCAGCCAAATCTTTGAAGTGTCCAATGTTGGAGAATCCACCTCTTCCCTGGGGAGACTTTTGATGTGCTCATTGTGAAAAATTTTCCCAGGACAAGGGGTAAATTTACTGTACCCATGCCCTGTGCTGAGGTTCTTTGAGCAATGCAGGGTTGGTGCATGCATCTTCCAGCTGCTCAGGGGGAGACAGAGAGCGAAGGGTAGAAGCTGTCTGGTTGTAGTTGTATGTAAGTGGGAAAACAATTATGAATGCTAAACATTTCCAGCAAACTTACACCCCTAACATAAGAAGGAGATGGAACTGTTGAAATGGGTCCAGAGGAGGCCACAAAGATGATCCGAGGGCTGGAGCACCTCTACTATGAGGACAGGCTGAGAGAGTTGGGTTTGTTCAGCCTGGAGAAGAGAAGGCTCTGCGGAGACCTTATCATGACTTTCAAGTATCTGAAGGGGCTCCAGGAAAGCTAGGGAGGGATTTTTTACAATTGCCTGGAGTGATAGAAGGAGGGGGAATAGCTTTAAATTGGAAGGAGGAAGATTTAGATTAGACATTAGGAAGAAATTCTTCCCGATGAGGGTGGTTGCCCCATCCCTGGAGGTGTTCAAGGCCAGGTTGGATGAGGCTTTGAGCAGCCTGATGCCGTGGGAGGTGTCCCTGCCCATGGCAGGGGGTTGGAACTGGATGATCTTTAATGTCCCTTCCAACCCAAACCATCCTATGATTCTATGAAACATGGTAAGCTTTCAGAGAAGGAAGGGCACCAACAGAGATCTGTGAGCATAGGCCATGCTGGAGGCAAAAAAATGGTTCTGTGTCCTCTGAGCTCTTCCCCTCCTACTTTTCCCGTCAATAAATCTCCCCTTCTTGCCCTCTTCGGCTCCAGTTGCTGATTTATGAAAGCCATAATGAAAGACGCTAAACAGAAATGAACTGTGTGGCTCCAAGTGATTTACGGAGACATCTTTATCCCTCTCATTGAATTTAGTAGTGGGAGAAGGTTTTTTTTCCACCTTGGATGTGACAAGGATTTCATCGTGGTTCCCAGAGGAGTTCAAGGCTTTCCCTTTCACTTCAATAAGAAAATCCCATCCCCTGTTTCTGCAGGACCACAGTGGAGAGTCAGCTGCGAAGCACCAAGCAAAGATTGAAAGTGTTAATAAACACCAGCCTGGATTTAATGAAAGGTGAAAGACTTTGAACAGAAATCTCTGAGCCAATGAAAGCGGCCACTGGCCGATGAGGATTTATTAAAGAAACAGCTGCCAGGAGCTGGAGAAAAATGATTTGTTCAATTAGAAACAGATGCATTTGGTTACTGCTGTTGACTTAAACTTGTCCACTAAAGCTCTGCAATGGGGCAGCTTTAAATGTGTGTTAAATCGGAAGTGATGGCCAGGATTTCAATGCCCCATCACTGTTTTTGCAGTGCTGGAGACATCACCAGGGTTGAGAAAGACCATAGAAATCACTTTATTTCTCGTGATTGACGTTTTTCAGCCAGGTCCCATGCAAGCATCTGGACCACTTAGCTGAGTTCATGGTTAAAGCACTGATACCATGAGGCTTCGTTTGTTGTTTCAACACCTCATGGGATAATGTGGCATGGATTCCCAGAAATTGAGAGCCCAAACCAACTGCTGGGTCTTGCTTGGGGACCTCAAATCCTGATAGTTTCCTCAATACCACCTACTTTGGGCTCCAACTGCTGCCCTGAGCGGGTCCCCAAGCCCTGATTGTGCTGCTGGGGACCTCAGCTGCCCAACTCACCCCCTGGGTACAAGCAGAGACCACGTGCAGCACCCAGAATCATAGAATGGCTTAGGTTGGAAGGGACCTTAAAGATCATCCAGTTCCACTGGATCAGGTTGCTCAAAGCCCCATCCAAACTGGACTTGCACACCTCCAGGGATGGGGCAGCCATGACTTCTCTGGGCAACCTGTTCCAGGGCCTCCTCACTCTCATAGTGAAGAAGTTCCTCCTTAAGTCTAGTCTAAATCTGCCCCTCTCCAGTTTATACCCATCTCCTTAGTCTTATCACTACAAGCCTTTGTAAAAATTCCTCCCCAGCTTTCTTGTAGCCCCTTTCAGGTACTGGAAGGTCACTATTAGGTCTCCCCAGAGCCCTATTTTCCAATCTGATTACCAGCAGCAACGTGTGAATGAAGAAACAAGAGGACCAGCGCACTTTGAAGAGGATACACGTTTATTTTGCATTTAAAACAAAACCAAAAATGTCACCCTAAACCCACCAGCTCTGCAAATGCACAACACTGGTCAAAAAGTACTTTGGCTCACCTGCTCATCCAGCCTCTGCTAAAAATATATGCTATTATCTCTACAGCAAATATTAAAATCCAAAGAAACCTATAGCCCTGTTTGGGAAGGAGCCCTGGCTTCAGATACTGGTTTTGGCTAACAGGACCCTCCTACATGGTCCTTCTCTCCATCTCACAGCTGGGCAAGTTCACCCACTCTCCTACAACAGGAAGGGAATCGCTGCCACTTCTGCAATGATCTAACTATTATAAATATTCAGAAACACACATATCACACAGTAAAAAAATACACCCAAATGCCAAATAATAACCCGTTGTTGTTGACATCTGGTGGGAGTGAAGACGAAGTACAGCACATGGTTAAAAAAAAGAGAAACCCAAGCATCCGCAGACCTACCAGCACCACACAGAAACTGCAGACAACATGGAATGCTGCTGATACGAAGAGCGACCTAGCAAGTAGGTTATGTACAGTCTGTTACGCTCACTCAGGCACCTGCTCAGCAATTGCTTTGCTCAAATCCCCAGCCCAGGCTACAGCAATCACCACCATGGCCACCTACGAGGAGTTACAGCTCCCACTGCCCAACCTGTTCCAGCCTGGTGTTAACACCTCAGTGGTTTAAGCTCTGATGAACACCACCAGCGTCCCTGATGCTTTCGTGCTGGGTTTGCGTTGTGTTCCCCTCCCTCCCTGCCACACCTGAAGCTCTGTGTTAATAGCTTTGAAGATCAAGGTGTGGGAGAAGGGGTTTGCCTTGCAGAGTCTTTCCTGGAGCCTGCACAAACACCTGGAAGCGAGAGCTGACCTGCACGAGGTGCCGGGGGTAGCCGTTGGCAAACAGCCTCCCCAGCTACAAATTCCTTGGAAGCATCCCAGGTTTTTCAGGCTCAGGAACAATCAAAACCAGAAGGGAAAACCCTTCAGCACCCCAGGAAGGAGTGAGCTGCAGATACCATCAGCATCCTACTGCCTGGGGTGGAGTTAACTTTGTCCATAGTGACCCATACAGTGCTGTGCTTTGGAGTTATGGCTGAAACAGCGCTGCCAACATATCAGTGTTGCTCATACATCACCCAGGCTTTAGCTTTTTTCCCTTCCGACTCTGCCTCCCACCCCCAATTAGGCCATGGGTGGACAAGAACCTGAGAAGGGGCAAAGTCAAGACAGCTGAAAATCCACAATAAAACCAGAAGGGAGGAGGTTTGGGAAAGGTGGCTGTTGCTCCGGGACTGACTAGGCACAGGTCTGATGGTGGGAGATGGTGAGGAGTTTGCCTTTGCATCACTTGGGTGTTTCCCCCTTTCCTTTGCTGTTAAACCATACTCAGCTCTACTCACAGTTTTCCTTGGGTTTGCTCTTTTATCTCCCCATCTTTTCATGGTGCTTTGCTGCCAGCTGGGATTCACCCACCGCAAGCGCAGGTTTAACATTGGAAGGGCTGCAAACACCAAGGCTGGAAGCCATCGGTGGGTGGAGGAATAACAGAGTACAAGTCCTTACGTGTCCAAGCTTGATGGGAATCAGGCTGACATTGCTGGGTGCCTCAATTATCCCAGCTGAGCAGGGACAGTATCACAATGATGAGGACAAGATGCTCCAGGAAAAGTGAGGCAGCACGAAACAGTGCTCCCAGCTACTCCAAAGCTCCATGCTAACACCCTGCCCAACAATGAGCAGCTCCTGGGAAAGCTACGGCTGCTGTTCCTCACCTTGCTGGGAGTCACAAACCCAAAGCTCCTGCAGCTCCAGACAAGCTGTGACACCCAGGGGTGACACCAAGAGACACCGGTCCTGTGCCAGGTGAGAGCTGCTATGATGCCACAAGCAAAGCTGATGCCCAAGGGGTGGGAGAAGAGAGGAGAACTGGGTGAAGGAATGGTAAAACCAGCTCACCGCCAGCAGCAGAAATAAGCTCAGATGCACTGGCCCTTCTTAAGTTTCTTGGCATCGTTTGAACCTTGAGGTGTGGCTGGATCTGGGAGGTGTGGCTGGATCTGAGGGGATCAAAGACGCGTTGGTGGCTCAGCATGGTTTGTGGAAACAAAGCTCACAAAACATACTTGTAATGAGGGAAACAGCAGGAAGCAACTGAGAAGTGACCTGCACTGAGCACCTAACCAAGGCAGGAGGAACCCATGATCCTCTCCAGCTGGTGAAGCAGCAGGAAATGCCCAAAGCCTCAGCGAAGTCTCAACAGCACTTCACCATCTCCCTGAGAAGGCTGCAAAGGTAACACTTTCTGTCTCCTTAGCATCACCCTTCTTGGTTTCCTCAGGCTCCAAAACTGGTCGTGCTACAAGCGATGAGGCTTGGATCAGCTACCTGAGCCACTGCCCAGTGGAGGATCTACTGGTCAGACTGCAAGGCTCCAGCTACACATGTATCCAACAAGATCAGGCACCAAGGACTCAGGTTAACAGCCAGGCCTGGCACAAACAGCACTCCCCCAATGCTCAGCCATCCATGATGGCCACCAGGACATTAAAGGACGGCACCACACAGGTTGAGGGTCCAGCACATGAAAACTGGAAGGACGAGACAACACCACGATAACGTTGGGCTTCTAGCAGAGAACTGGCTTTTACATTACTTAAAAAGGGTTATTCAAACAAAAAAAAAAAACAAAGGGAGAGGTTGGAAGCCGGAGGAGTTACACAAAAGAAATTTAACCTTGCAAAAATAACCGTATCGTCTCTCCAGGATCCATTTCAGATCGGTTCCCAGTGGAGGCTTCACATTTCCCAGGAGCTTGGCACAGCCAACACCTCCCCTGTGTTATAAAAACAATCCCCCTCTGGGGGATTCCCTGCTGCTCTGCTCTATAAAACAATAAAAAGGTCCCTGCAGAGAGTCCGTGGCTGCTACTCCTCCTTTGGCCTCTTCTTCCAGCGGGCCAAGAAAGGCCCGAGGCTGTTCCACACCTCCGTGTACATGAGAGTCCCAACAAAGACGAAGGCGGTGCCGAGCCAGTGCCAGGCCGTGAAGGGGTTGCGAAAGTATAGGATGGAGAAGATGAGGCTGACAAACTTGCGTAGCGTCACCACCAGCGTGACGGTGAGGGAGGTGCATTCCGTGGTGAGGATGAAGACGCCTCGGATGCAGACGTATCTGAGTTGAGTGAAGGTAAGGAGACATTGAGGCTGAAGAGGGACAATACCTGGGCAGACCTTCGGGAATGAAAAGGACTGGAAATGAATAGTCCCAGTCCTGTTACAGAGGGAATAAAACGGCCTTTGGGAATGAAAAGCACTGGGCAATAGACATCCGCAGTTTGGTTATAGAAGGCATAAAATTTCCTTGTCCTCAGATCAGCATTTCTACAGCTCTGAATAGCTTCATGAGATCCCAAATCTCCCAGACTCCCTCCGACCTTCCTCTGGGACAGAGAAACCAACCCAACTAGGTATTGGCAAAAGGTTAACAGTGCACAGGGTTTACAGCCCCTGCCACATATCTAAGGGAAGCTAAAATCAGACTTCGTTCTCCTTCTTCTCTGACATTCTCTCACATCAGAATTCTCCTTCCTGCCCTGAGAGGACATGGGAAAGGCAGAATAAACAAGGGGCTTCATGGAGGAGCATGAAGAGACACAATGAGAGGAAAATGGTAACAGGCCCTGGACTGAAGAGTCCCTTTCTCGAGGGCATCTCAGCTTCACCAGACTTCCAGATCTTTCCTCTCTGCCTGGAAGGCTCCACATATGAATATCTAACAAATAACTCCTCATCCACCCTAAAGCTGGCTGGCAAAACTGCCATGAGTTTATCCCAAGCAGCTTGTCCCTGGGGAGGTGGTGGCAGGCTTCAGCCACCCTGGAAAAAAAGTCCAAGGTTACATTCCACTCTATATTTACTGAGTTACACAAATATCAGCTCCCAAATGCAGGGAAGACTCCAAGGCCACAGCACCCCCATCCCATTCTTCCTCTCCCACTCTGCTGTCACCCCCAAGCTGAGCTTTGTCAGGATACTGAGTGATGACGTTCATGAGGAGGTAGAACCACATGATTGGCAGGGTCAGGCCGATCACTGGGACCTGGAATGGCTCTGCGGAGAGAAAGGATGAAGCAAGGTCAAGATTTGGAACAGGCTGCCCTGGAAAGGGTTGAGTCATCATCGCTGGATGTATTTAAAAGCCGTGTGGATGTGACACTTAGGGACATGGTTTAGTGGTGGACTTGGCAGTGTCAGGTTTACAGTTGGAATCGATGATCTGAAAGGTCTTTTCCAACCTAACCAGTTCTGTGATTCCGTGAAGGTCACATGCTCTGCTGTTAAAACTGGATGAATCAAGTGTGTCGCTCTGAGAGTGCAAGCGTGGTTAACCCTGCATCACACCAACAAAACAAAATCTAAAGGGTCCGTGTTTACACCTGCTGATGATTTGGGCCTGTTACTCCCATTTTTGAACTACTATGTGCCTTTCCCCAGGGGTGACCTCATGCTGTCCTTGAGGATGCTAGAAGTATTTTGTGATGATCACAGAATCATGGACTTGTAGGTGTGGGTTTGAAGGGACCTTAAAGATCATCCACTTCCAACCCCGTGCCATGGGCAGGGACACCTCCCACTGGATCCGACTGCTCAAAGCCCCATCCAACGTGGCCTTGAACATTTCCAGGGATGGGGCAGCCACGACTTCTCTGATCAACCTGTGCCAGTGCCTCACTACCCTCATAGGAAACCATTTCCTCCTGAACTCTAATCTAAATCTGCTCTTTCAGATTAAAACCATTCTCCCTCATCCTAACCCTTCACTCCCTGATCAAAAACCCCTCCCGGCTTTAATGTATCCCCTTTTAGTACTGGAAGCCGCTCTATGGTCTCCCCAGAGCCTTCTCTTCTCCAGGCCGAACAATCCCAAGTATCTCAGCCTGTCCTCATATGGGAGGTGCTCCATTCCTCAGATCATCTTCATGATCCTCCTCTGGACTTGCTTGAACAGATCCATGTCCTTCCTGTGCTGAGGACTCCTGAGCTGAATGCAGGACTCCAGGTGAGGTCTCACCAGAGCGGAGTAGAGGGGCAGAATCCCCGTTATCACCCTGCTGGCCATGCTTCTTTTTATGCAGCCCAGGATATGGTTGGCTTTCTGGGCTGCAGGCACACATTGGTGGCTCATGTTGAGTTTCTCATCCACCGGCATCCCCGAGTCCTTCTCTTCAGGGTTGCTCTTAATCCATTCTCCACCCAGCCTGTATTCGTGGCTGGGATTGCCCTGACCCAGGTATGGGACCTTGTACATGGCTTCAATGAACAAGTTGAACCAATCTATGCATGCAAACAATTTCCCTTCCCACAGATTAGAGAACCAGCAAACCTATTCAGCAAAGATCCCTGAAGTTCCACAAGATCAGGAATGCAGGGAGTTTCAAGGCCATGTCAGATAAGGCTTTGAGCGACCCGATCCAGTGGGAGGTGTCTGCCCATGGCAGTGGGGTTGGAACTGGATGGACTTTAAGGTCTCTTCCAACCCAAACCATTCTATGAAGTTTGCTGGCATGGAGAAGCCTGCTGAATTTTACTATTAAACTTAATGAGATGTATAGCTCTGGGTAGATGGATGAGCAACCTGGATGGGCCCAACTGGCCTGTGTGAGAAACCTGGGCTTTAATCAGAATCATCCAAACAGCGAGCACCTCATGGCTTGGCACCAGCAGAACGGTCAGCAGCTGCGGCCAGACTTTCAGCAGCCAGCAATCACCACCTGCCCAACCATGCTGGCATCTGGGCTACCATGGAGAAAAAGTTGGACAATGTCCTTGAGACAGCACAGGGGCTTTTTTTGGCTTTTGGCTTTCTATCAAACCTGAAAATTCAAAGGGGTTGGATACCACAAGGGCATGGAGTGATACGAAGGGGGATGGCTTTAAATTGGAAGGGGGAAGATTTAGATTAGAGATTAGGAATAAATTCTTCACAATGAGGGTGGTGAGGCCCTGCCACAGGTTGCTCAGGGAAGTCGTGTTCAAAGTTCAAGGAGGTGTTCAAGGCCAGATTGGAAGAGGTCTTGAGCAGAGCCTGGTGCAGGGAAGGTGTCCCTGCCCATTGCAGGGGGGTTGGAACTGGATGGTCTTTAAGGTGCCTTCCAACCCAAACCATTCTATAATTTCTGTGATCCCAAGACAAGTTTGATATGCACAACTGCTGGACTGAAAGCTTCTTACAGCATTTTGCAGAGGACAGAAGCAAGGATCTATCTGTATGACACTCACCAGACTGGCTGAAGAGGACTGCATGGTGGTAGATGTTTGGAGCAAGGAGGAGAAAGCCAGGGAGTGGTAACGCATGCTGGAGGGAAAAGTAAAGACATGATGTTAACAGATTTATGTGAACCCACCCCATTGCTCATCTTAAGAAACCTGCCTCACAGGTCTGGATGAGAGCACACTCTTCTCTGCTCCAGCCTTGCAATATGTGATCCTTTGGATCCTATAGGGTGAGAGGGGAAGGGACTCTTTTACCAGTTTTATCTGCCCAGTAAAAGCGAGAGAAAAGACACAGAATGATCACTTACATTGTAAAAAAGGGCCTCTTTGGAGTGCTTCCCAAACTGCTTGTATAGCATCTCCTGGAAAATCCCCATCCTGGCAGACATGAGGAGGGCGAACGTGAGTGCAGCAATACCTGGAAGAGAAGCACAGTCTTGCAACACTGCTCAGGGAGGGCATAACTCAAGTTACAATTCGGCTTTCAGAGAAAAAAGCCAAAGCATCCATACTTGATAAGAAAACTGATAATAGTTTTGGGTACACAGATATCTTATTACAAAGGCTGAGGTGCCAAGAGACTTCTGGAAAGTTCATCTCTTTAAAAAGAGACTCAGCCCTGGCAAGCAGAGTTGGGATCCCAGGGATAGAGTTGTTTGCTAGTACTGACATCACATCAGTTCCCAGAAAAGCCACCAACAGGTCTAGGTTGGAGGTATAAAAATAGACTCAAGTGCCAGATATTAAAGACTTCTCCATGATATGTTGTGCTGAATGAACACTTCAGCGGCTACAGCCCCTCTCCCTCCCTGCAGTGTACCAGAGAATCACAGCATGGTTTGGGTTGGAAGGGACCTTAAAGATCATCCAGTTCCAACTCCCCGGCCACGGGCGAGGACACCTCCCACACCATCAGGTTGATCAAAGCCTCATCCAACCTGGTCCTGAACACCTCCAGAGATGGGGCAGCCATGACTTCTCTGTGCCAGTGCCTCCCCACTCTCACAGTGAACAATTTATTCCCAAGATCTCATCTCAATCTTCCTGCTTTCAGCTTCGAAAACTTCCGTCTCGTCCTATCCCTGCACTCCACAATAAAGAGCCTGTCCCCAGCTTTCCTGGTGCCCCTTTAAGTACTGGAAGGCTGCTATAAGGTCTCCCCAGAGCCTTCTCTTCTCCAGGCTGAACAACCATAACTTTCCCAGCCTCTCCTGTATGGATGGTGCTCCAGCCGTTCGATCCTGTGTCCTCCTCTGGACTCCCTCACAGCATCAGGTGTATCAGGTAGGGCTACTTTTCAATGAGAAATCAAGACGATATCTACAACAATGTGTGAATGTGGCCTCCTTCTGTCACTAAGTTACTACCTTGTAGAAGCCCCTTAGATGACATATTTAACTTGTTGGCCAAATGAAGAGTGTCTCCTCACACAAATGAGTGTGACAAAAGCCCATTCTTTGCAAATCAACACCCACCAGACGCTCAGCACAATTTAACCTCAGCACAGGGACTCCCACCACAGTCTGCTTTGCACAACCCACATGGCTGAGGACATCAGAAAGCCGAGTGTTGTCAGTATGCCAGCAAGGTTGGCTGGAGATGTGGCACTCGCATACCTAACAGCCACCACAAGAAAACCTGAAGTCCATCCTCTTCATTTAAGCTGGAGTCAGACGCCTGGTGGAAGAAGACACAACACAGTCACCATGAGCTACCATGTCCCTGCAGCTCATTCGGACCTGCCTCTGCCTCACTCTTGGTTTATGTGGTGTGTTCCAAGCAAGCCCATAAAGCAAAGACCATCCAAAGTCTCATTTTCTCCAGAGTTGCTCCCCTGGCTGAACTCAGGTGGTAGGAATTTTGCTTCTCACTCCACTTCAGGGAATACTCCAAATTCTAGCAAAAATTGTAAATATCTGATCAAGAAAGCAGTTTTTCTGAAAGAAATGCCCTGGCTTGGCCAGAGACTGAACTCTTCAACTACAAAAATAATCAGTGCCACTTACAAAGCTCCTACGGGCAGGCTCCTCTGTCCCCATCCCCGAGGAGGCTGTGCAGGAAAGAACAAGGGCCAAGAACTAAAAAACCACAAAACCCCATTCTTTGCAAATCAACACCCACCAGATGCTCAGTACAACTTAACCTCAGCACAGGGTCTCCCACCACGGTCTGCTTTGCACAAACCACATGGCCGAGGACATCAGAAAGCCAAGTCTTGCCAGTATCCCAAGCTCTAGCCAAGCCCCAGTCAGATCCTAAAACCAGGGCTCTGGCTCTCAATCAAGACGCTGAGGAAACCAGGCCAGTAGATGCTGTCAGCCGTGGGTAAAACTCACAGTAGGATGATTTTTTTTTAGTGTGGTTTAGGACAAATTAGATTCCTCACCTCTGCCACAATGCTGTACGCCACACCAAAAGCCCACGCCTACAGAGAGTTTATTTGGATTAACAGAGAGCCAGACTGCACAGCAGAGATTTTGCACAAACACCCTGAGTAGAAACAGCTATTGAAAGATGGGGGACTTGGAGGTTTGACAGTCCTGTTTCATTTCCAGTCTCTCACAGCTGGATTAAGTGCAAACATTTTTCCCTTGACCACCACTTTTTCTCTCTTCAGTTGACAAGATCAGGCTGTGGGTGATGACCCAGGAGAAGCCCAAAGTGGCATCACACATGGATTTTCTTCACTCCCTCCTGTTCTCCACTCACTTTATTTCAAGGGTCACACAAAGTCATGTTGGATTACAACAAGTCTGGAAAAATCTAGCCCGAAAGCTGACAATATGGGCTAAGAAGAGTGGAGATTTAAGGAATTTTAAGAGTTTTGTTTAAGATTCCCTCACTCCAAACTGCAAAACATGATAGAAAGGGCAGGAAAAAACAGCTTCTAGCTGTCATCTCTCTAGCAATGAAATCATAGCATCATAGAATGGTTTGGGTTGAACATTAAAGATCATCCACTTCCAACCCCCCTGCCATGGGCAGGGATGCCTCCCACCAGACCAGGCTGCTCAAAGCCTGATCCAACCTGGCCTTGAATGCCTCCAGAGATGGGGCACCCACGACTTCCAAGGAAAACTGTGCCAGGGCTTCACCACCCTCATCATGAAGAATTTATTTCTAATAGCTAATCTAAATCTTCCCTTTTCCAATTTAAAGCTAATCCCCCCTTGTCCTATCAATACAGGTCCTTGGAAAAAGTCCCTCTCCAGCTTTTCTGGAGCCCCTTTCTGTACTTGAAGCTGCTCTAAGGTCTCCCCAGAGCCTTTTCTTCTCCAGGCTGAACAACCCCAATTGGTATATTCTCAGCAAAAAGCAACTCGAACAACACAAGATAAAAGGTATCTGTCGTTCAGTTAAACCGCATGCATCCCTTCCCTCCAAGCCACAGGAAAATGCAACCAGGAGTAAAAGCTTTCAGGGAGCAGAGCTAGAGCTGGGAGACTTCTTGTCTCTCCAATATCAGTCAAGCAAAGGGAATAACTGATGATGGTGCTGACAGAAGCTCCTCCTGTCAATAAGGTTCATGGCTATGACCTCAGGCCCCTTCCAATTCTTACCACTTGCTTTGCAGACATGAAAGTGCAGGTGAAGATCCCCAGGGACACCAGGGCTATGGACGTGTATTTATATATGCTGTATCTGCATCAGGAAGAGGAGAGATGTCAGTGACTCAGCCCAGCCTCGTTTCATTCATTCCCTGCTCCATTGCATTTTGCTCCATTACAGAATCTTTTAGGCTGGAAAAGACCTTTGAGATCATCAAGTCCAACCATAAACCCAACACTACCAACTCCACCACTAAACCATGTCCCTACGTGCCACATCCACACAGCTTTTAAATCCCTCCAGGAATGGTGACTCCACCACTTTCCTGGGCAGCCTGTTCCAAATCTTGACATTGCTCCATCCTTTCTCCACACAGAGCGGTTCCATGTCCCAGTGATTGGGCTGACCCTGCCAATCATGTGGTTCTACACCAGTGTGAACTTGAGGCAATGAGCACATACCCATCACCTAACATTAGACACGGCTGGGAGGAAAGGCCAACTTACTCCAACTGCAACAAAAAAAGAAGCATTTGGACCAAGATCTCCTTGCCCATAGTAAAGGATCCCTCTCCAAAGGTGGATCCAAAGGATCCCAAAGCCAGCATAGATCTTTGCTTAGTGATGGAATGGCAGGGGCCGTGCCCACACTGGTCCCACAATCAGCTGGAATGACCCTCCTGTCCTGATGTCTTTGCCCACTGTGGTGGGTTTACCCGAGACAGCAGCTGAGCACATCATCTGGTTCTGGAGAACGAGAATCATGGAATCTTAGAACACAGGATGGTTTGGGTTGGAAGAGGCCTTAAAGTTCATCCAGTCCCAACCTCTGTACCATGGCCAGGGACACCTCCCACTGGATCAGGTTGATCAAAGCCTCATCCAACCTGGCCTTGAACACCTGCAGGGATGGGGCATTCATGACTTCTCTGGGCAACCTGGGCCAGCCTCTCACCACACTCACTGTAAAGAATTTCTTCCTAACAGCTAATGTAAATCTCTCTTTCAGCAAGAAAGAGCAACAGTGAGAAAACTCAGAGTTTAACAGGCGAGAGGAGGAAAAATAACAACAAAAACAATGCAAAGGCAATCACTCACCACCTCCTACAAGCCTGGCAATCTTGGAAGCCCCTAACCCCTTTCTTCCTCGACCCTGGAATATATTGTAGCAAATGACACTATATCATAGAAATCATGGAATAATTAAGTTTGGAAAAGACCTCTAAGATCATCTAGTCCAACCATCAGCCCAATGCCACCATGCCGACTAAACCATATCCCGAAGTGCCATGGCCATACGTGTTTTTAACACCTCCGGGGGCGGAGAATCCACTACTGCCATGGGCAGCCTCTTCCAATGCTTGACAACCCTTTCAGTGAAGTAATATTTACTAATATCCAGTCTAAACCTCCCCTGGCAAGCTCGAGGCCATTTCCTATCATCCTACCACTTATTTCTTGGGAGAAGAGATCAGCACCCACCTCTCTACAACCTCCTTTCAGGGAGCTGCAGAGAGCGATAAGGTGTCCCCTCAGCCTCTTCTTCTCCAGGCTAAACAATTCCAGTTCTTTCAGCTATTCCTCATAACACGTGTTCTCTACAGCCTTCACCAGCTTCACTGCCCTCCTCTGGACATGCTCCATCACACAATATCCCTCTGGACATTTTGAGTCTCCTCTCCTGGCCGCACCCCTCCCCAGCTTCTTGTCCGCCCCAGGCAGGCAAAATGGGAAAAAGAGAAAGCCTTGATACTGTAAGGACTGTTCAGAAATAGCCAAAACACCAGTGTGCTGTCAGCGTTGTTTTGTTTCAGCCACAGATCCAAAACAGGCCATATGAGTTGCTATGAAGAAAGTTAACTCCATTCCAGCCAGACCCAGCATTCCCATCCATCAGGAGCAGTGCTGGCCTCACACAAGTAAGAGAAGAGCTAATGCAGAGGACTGCAGCCATGTGTAAAAGCTTTCTCTTCAGTCTATGTTTGCCTTAAATGAAGGACTGAGGGGTGGTGGAAATAGGGAACTATTCCAGCCTCTAGTCCAGGTGCAGCTCTGCGTCCCAGTTTCCCCATTAGTAAAACAGGAATGTTTAACAGGAAAGGGTCAGGCACTAAACACCAGTCAGGATTAAGTCAGTGACAAAGCATTCTCTGATGATATAAAAAAACAGGCTTGTGATTTACCTTTTCTTCAATATTATGATACCTAGAGCCATGCTTGCTATGAGAGAGCCCTAGGAAAGAAAAGAGAGGAGGAAAAAAATAAATCAGAAGGTCAGGATGACAGAAGTCCCCAGTCAGGGATGCCCACCACAGAGAAACACCACAAACTCAATACAGATAATGCCAAAACACCAACTCATTCTGGAACAGGATCAGGGAGACTGGGTGGGGAGAGTCTCACTTCATGTAGGAGGAGGGGAGAAGTTGGCCTCAGTGGCTTGGGAAAAAAGACGTTGGAGCAAACAGCCTACTAGGATCTTCTGGCCAGTGGGCCTCCCTCTTTTTTGACCCATTCATGACACTCAATGAGTGCTAAAAACCAGAACGTGGCCAAATCACTGTGTTTTTAATTGGGAACAGAAGTATGGCTCCATAGATTGACTACAGGAACCATCCTTCGTGGTTAATGTGGGACAGGGCTTCTAGAATGATGTCATTTTTCTTGTTTTTACCCTCTCCTGATGTCAGGTCTCTCACCCCCATGATGTGTTGTGGGAGAAGAGCCCCTGCCCAGCAGATTTTGTTATTCCCAACAGCTGGGGCTCCATTGTCTTTAGTTTTAAGATATTTTAGCCTGGTTTTAACAGACGTTTTAGGCTGACATTCATCTACGCTTGAAAGAAGATGCATTTTAATAGTATTTTCCAAAACAAAGGGCTATGCAGTAACAGCACAAGTGGAAGAATGCCAAATCCATGCTCTCTGACCTGGGGTGTTTAACCATGACTCTTAGACTAGGACATGAACCGCTTGGTGTAGCCGTGTGGTGGAAGTGAAAGGTAGGTCCCTTCAGCCAGCAATTCAGCCCATTCAGGGCTGACAGCCAGAGTCTGGGCTTGGGTTTGTCATCGCTAATTCCCCATCACCTTTGGAAATAGGAAACCCATGTGAGTCTCCGTTTCCTCGTCTGTTCAGGGACACTTAATGGTCAACACTGTGAAAGTGAGAGACCCCGCTGAGCCTTCAGAGCAAGGTTCCGTACCACCAAGTTTACTGGAGTTTAATATTTGCACAGGGTTTTGATGCCCTCAGGGAAAGCGAGCGTGGCAGAACACGTGCACCAGGGAGAGGGCTTGTGGAAACAATGGAAAAAGATGTCACATGAGGAGGAAAAGGATAGTCTGACAGTACTCACTGATCTGAAGATCATGTGCAGTGGCATGGCAATATTTAAGTTCAGGGCATAGTTATTCACCACACTAACAGTGAAGAACATGGCCACCATGATGAAATAGTACCTGAAATACAAAAAAAAAAGCTGATAGCTGTGTGCGTGCCTCACCTCCTCACACTGGGAGGACACATTGGGAACAGATTATGGGTTGCAAGGAAAGGTCTGGAGCTGAGCAGGAGCCCACCAAGCTCTTGAGTCTGTGACAGGGGCTATCAAGGAGATCAGTAGAGTTTGGATGTAGCTGGGAAGTCCTTAGAGAAGCTTGAGGCCATTTTCTCTCATCCTTTACTTGGGAGAAGAGACCAACACCCACCGCGCTACAACCTCCTTTCAGGGAGATGCAGAGAGTGATAAGATCTCCCATCATCCTCCTCTTCCCCAGACTAAACAACCCCAGTTCCCTCAGCTGCTCCCCAGAACTCTTGGGCTACAGACCTTTCCCCAGCTCCATTCCCCTTCTCTGGATGCGCTCCAGCCCCTCAGTGTCTTTGCTGGGGGCCCAAAACTGAACCCAGGATTTCAGGTGCAGCCTCACCAGTGCTGAGAACAGGGGCACGATCCCTACCCTGCTGGCCACCAGGGCCACTGCTGGCTCATGTTCAGCCACTGATCTCCAGTACCCCCAAGTCCTTTTCGGCTGAGCAGATTTCCTGTCATTCTTCCCCAAGCCTGGAGCATTCCCAGTAGACGTTGTGACCAAAGTGCAGGACCCAGCACCTGGCCTTGTTAAACCTCATGCAATTCACCTGGGCCAATGGATCCAGCCTGTTCCAATCCCTCTGCAGAGCCTTCCTGCCCTCTCACCCATCCATCCAGCCTGTCCAGACCCTCTGCAGAGCATTCCTGCCCTCCAGCCCATGGATCCAGCCTGGCCAGATCTCTCTGCAGAGCATTCCTGCCCTCCAGCCCATGGATCCAGCCTTGCCAGGTCCCTCTGCAGAGCCTCCTGCCCTCCAGCCCATGGATCCAGCCTGGCCAGATCTCTCTACAGAGCTTCCTGCCCTCCAGCCCATGGATCCAGCCTGGCCAGATCCCTCAGCAGAGCCTTCCTGCCCTCCAGCCCATGGATCCAGCCTGGCCAGACCCCTCTGCAGAGCCTTCCTGCCCTCCAGCCCATGGGTCCAGCCTGGCCAGATCTCTCTGCAGAGCTTCCTGCCCTCCAGCCCATGGATCCAGCCTGGCCAGATCCCTTTGCAGAGCCTTCCTGCCCTCAATCAGACCAACACTCCTGCACATTTTGGTGACATCTCCAAACTGACTGAGGGAGCACTCGATCCCCTCACCCAGATCACTGGTAAAGATATGAAACAAGACTGGCCCCAACCCACAAATGGCTGCGCACCTCCATGGTTCCACACCTAAGCTAGAAAGCCTCCACAAACTGAAGTTCCTCGCTGTGATGCAGCCATGAATGGCACTAAACTTGCCCTCAACTTTCTGTTATGAGAATCTCTGTCCTGTGCATTCAGCCCAGCACCCAGTTTTGCAACAGGCTCAGCAATCTGCTAAGAAGCCCCACAAAACCTCCTTGCTTCACTTCAGCCCAGGGAGGAGAGCATGAACATGCCAGACTCTTGCCAGGACAAGAGACAATTGATGGAGAAATGGAAAAGTCAATTTGCTCTTCCAGTAAACCCCTCCCTCCCGCACCCATTTCACCCAGAGAGAGCTCTTCAAACAAGCAGACTCCTAACTGTGCAAAATACTGCCCTTGTTTCTTAGACAGGAAAGTAACTGATGGTAATTTCCTATTAAGAATCCTCAATAAAGGAAGAGTTCAGGCATGACAGGTTCTCAATGAGGCAAACGTTGCAAAATGGCGGGGATTTAGATAGGATGAGCCATTTTATTAAACACTTCTTGAGGTAATAGATAGCCAGTAAATTTGTGCCTAGCAAAAGCATTCAGATTGACTGTACCTTATTGGTATGGCCGGCTTCTTCCTCCCAAAGTTGGCTTCGAAGATAAAGCCTTCCACAGCGATAAATAGGAACTGGGAGAATGTCACTATGTTCCCACATCCTGGAAACTGCCTGCAGGCATGGAGAAGACACATAAGCATAAGAGGAATGCCAGAGAGAACAAACACTGCATTGGGTTTCAATAAAGAGAGGCTAAACACTCATAATCCTAGCGTGACCAACAGCCTGAATGGGCTTTACCTTTATCTGTCCAAGTTCTCACATTAGGCACTTCCCTGCAGGTATCTACTCACCTGTACTTGTAGATACATGAGCGGCAATCCCTTCCTTAAACACTTCCCAAAAGGAAACAAGCAGCCACTCCCATAATGGGGCATACGGCTGAGTCAGGAGGTGAAAGAAGAAACTGGTCAGGTCTCACAGGTCTGTATGACATTCCACCAGGCTATAGGATCTGAACAAGAAACAGCAACCATGGACATAATGTGGAGTCCTGCATTCAGCTCTGGAGCCCTCAGCACAGGAAAGACATGGATCTGTTACAGGGAGTTCAGGGGAGACCACAAAGATGATCGGAGGGCTGGAGCACCTCCCATAGGAAGATAGGCTGAGAGAGTTGGCGTTGTTCAGCCTGGAGAAGAGAAGGCTCTGGGGAGACCTTATAGTGACCCTCCAGTACTGAAAGGGGCTCCAGGAAAGCTGGGAAGGGGCTCAACTATCAGGGAGTGCAGGGATAGGATGAGGGGAACAGTTCTAAGCTGAAAGAAGGGAGATTTAGATGAGATCTTAGGAAGAAATGTTTTTCTGTGAGGGTGGTGAGCCTTCTCTTCTGAGGTTTCACAAGAGCAGTGTAGAGGGGGAGAATCCCCTCTCTTGTCCTGTTGGTCACGCTTCTTTGGACATAGCCCCAGGATACAGTAGGCTTTCTGGGCTGCAAGCACACATTGTTGGCTTAGAGAGGTTCTCATTTCATAGAGAACTTAAACAACCCCTGCAGAAGATCACTCCTCCCACTATTTGTACCTTAAAGGGAAGAAAACGCCATTGAGATCTACCATACAGAGGCTCAAAAGTTTCTAGAGAAGACACCTCACATGGACACAGCTTCAGAAGGCGAAAAGCAGATCATAGGCTGTCCAACCAGGCCTGTACGTACATGTCCCTCAGAGCTTTGGCATCACAGCTCAAAGACAGACCCCCAGAATAGTTAGTGAAGGGCACAATCAGAACAGGTTAGGTTACTCCAGACAGAGCAAATGGAAGGAATTGGGTGGCATTTCTTGCCCTACCCAGGCTTCCTTCTGTTATTCAGGCAGGGGCCTGATTAACTTGCTCTTGAAAACCTCCAAGGAGGAGTTTCCCTGCTTTCTCTCTTATGAACCCACTTCATTACACTGAAAGAGAGCAAACCTGGGTTTTGGCCTGCTTTACATCTCTTTCACAGCAATTTAAGCCCCTTATTTCTTGCTCTGCCTCCAGATCCCAGCAGAAAAATTTATCTCTTCTCTGCAGCCATTCTCCAGGCGTTTAAAGTCTTTCGTCTCTTCTCAGGCATCTCTAGACTAAACAGTTCTCATTCATTTACTCTTTCCTCATAAATCCTGAACAAGTTTCTTCCAATCACCTTTATTACTCCCCACTAGACTGTCAGTCTGGTCACTGCCTTTTCCTGTGATCCTGCTCCAGGATTTTACTTGTTATGGGAAGATTCATCTTCAAGATGGGCTTTTTTCCCCTTTACACAACACTAAGAGACAAAGAAATAACCAGTGTTACCCCTATTTAGGGACCAAAGGTGAACAGGGCAAGAAAGGGGCATAGCAAGTGAGCTGTCATCAACAAAGGAATTCCTGAAGTGGATGAGAGCCAATGCTTAAGAGAAGCCTGTGTGTAAAAAGCAGCTTTTATTAGATATCTGCAACTGGAAAAAGCTGGCCAGGGAAAGTAATGGTTTCTCCACTCCTGGAGGTGTTCAAAAAACATGTAGATGTGGCACTTCAGGACATGGTTTAGTAGGCACAGCAGTGTTGGGCTGACAGTTGGACTTTATGACCTTTCAGATCTTTTCCAATGTTAATGATTCTATGATTCTATAAGTGGAAATCTAGAATTTGCTGCTAAAAATTCTTTCCAGGATTTATTTAGACACCTAATGAGGCCTATGAGTAGGGCCAAATGGCTCGATTTGGTTTTAAGGTCTGGCTGAAGGACGCACAAGCCTAAGCGGTTCTTGCAAGCAAATAATAGTATCATAGAATGGTTTAGGTTGGAAGAGACCTTAAAGATGAACTAGTTCCAAGCCCCTGCCATGGGCAGGGACACCTCACACCAGACCAGGCTGCCCAAGGCCCCTAGAGTACTGGCCTTGAACACCTCCAGGGATGGGGCATCCACAACTTCCCTGGGCAACCTGGACCAGTGCCTCCTCACCCTCATCGGGAAGAATTTCTTCCTAATGTCTAATCTAAATCTTTCCCCTTCCAATTTAAAGCCAGATGCGTAAAGCCAGCTGCAAAGCTTTCTTAACCTCAAAGGGGCCTGTTCCTTCTCCCTCACTGATGTTGCAGCACAAGACAAGCAAGAAAGGGAGAGGCTGGAGCAATCCTGGAGAAGAAACACAACTCACCACACAAGGTCTCTTCTTCCAGGAACTGCTTCTTGATTTATCTACTGATTGCTGAGCAATTTTGCAACCTTGTGTTAAGATATGTCCTGGCCTCCCACTTTGAAGCAAATATCCTCACTTTCAGAGTCAGGCTCCTTTGCACTTCCTTACCCTCTTAACGAGCTGTGATGATAATGGGTGGGCAGGAAGGAAGGACAGGTTTTAACTACTAATTTTGAAAGCCTGGGCATGACTGAAGCAAACATAGTAATGAATAGTCAGAGCATGCAGCTCCACACTGATTGACTGATTAGGTTCACTGATTTAGAAGAGACAGTGATTTAGATTTAGATTTTACTGTAAGGGTAGTGAGGCACTGGCACATGTTGCCCAGCGAAGTTGTGGCTGCCCCATCCCTGCAGGTGTTCACAGCCAGGCTGGATGGGGCCTTGAGCAACCTGATCCAGTAGGAGGTGTCCCTGCCCACAGCAGGGGCGTTGGAATTTAATGGGCTTTGAGGTCCCTTCCAACCCAACCCATTCTATGATACTGTGGTTGTAGACAGAGAACCAGTTCACCATTACTTTTTTCCAGTCAGGTCCAACACTTCTGCCTACAAAGCCTCCTGACCAGCCCAGAAAACAAACCTAACAGACCATGACCTTATCCAAGCCATGCCAGCCTTTCTCCACCCCAGTAAGGAAGGTGACACAGCACTTGGACATTCCCCAAAGGTCAGCCCTCCTCTCTCTGCAACTTGGCAATTTGCCTTTGCTTTGAGTGCCACAGGGGACTCCTTGCTCTCATAACGTTGGCTTTGCAGCCGTGTAACGCTTCTAAAGATCACACTTCCAGAAGGACAACATTCCCTCAGCCTTGCCTGCAATTCCAGAGGATCCCTAGCCAGCTCCTGCACATCTTCTCATTGGGATTTCAGCTGTGCGAGGTGCTGGGATCAGAGAGAAGGGCTAGTGGGGATGTGTTAGGGCCAGAGTGATGTGGTAGTTACCCAAGGGTATAAGGAGAATGTATTTCGCACCCTCGTTTCTTTACTACAGACATCCTGATCTCAAAGATGCAGGCACTTGGGAACTTCCACAAACATCCTAGTATCTGCCCAGAGATGCGGACACTTCATGTCATCTACAAACATCCTGGCCTCTGCTCAGGGACAGAGATACTTAGTCTTAAGTCTGATGAAACAAGGAAAGGATATCAGACAGGGAGAAGTCATGACTGTTTAAGGATCACCTGAAGGACAACCCAATTAAGTTGAAGATGTCCCTGCTCACTGCAGAGGGTTTGGACTAGATGACCTTCATGGTCCCTTCCAATCCAAACAATTCTATGATTCTGTGACATCTTAATCCTAACTAAGGATGTGGAAAGGAAATAAGCAATTTTGTGTTAAAGTAGAATTGTGTAACCTAATGAGTATCTGTACCAGATGGGTGCAACAATTATATTAGCTAGGTGCGATTTTGAGCATTGGTTTTGTATAAGTAGGCCTTTGGGGTCTCCAGTAGGTGTATGAGTTTTGAGGAATATATTCCACCTAGCACCCTGTGCAGAATAAAAGGAACGTGTCCTCTCTAAACAATATACTTCATTTCGGGAGTTTCGTTTTATTAATTTCAGGTAAAACAGTGGTCCCTATGCCAGCAGACACAGCAGATCCCTGGTGCTGGGGCAGGACACTGAAGGAACCCATGACAAGACCAGACTGGGCTTGAGCTGAGGAGGGCAGCCCCAATACCCTGCCCAAAACCCATCATATGGTGACAGAAGGCTGGAACCTGGTGACCCACATCTAGGCCACTCCAGGCACTCTGATGAGGAGCCTTGGGGCTGCTCCCTGAGCTGTGAGGGGTCTGGCCACCCTAGGAGCCAGCTCTGGGTGACCTGCACCACCCCTCGAAATCCTCCCTCCACATCTTTGAGTAAATTAACCTTGTATGTTAATTCTGAGGGAAGAGGAATTACACACAAGGGCACTTGTTACTAATCTCCATCTGAACATCGAGCTATTGACACAACAACCCTGTGCAGTGCTCCAGGCTTGGGGAAAAGTGGCTGGAAAGCTGCCTGGCAGCAAAGGACCTGGGGGTGTTGCTTGACAGTGGCTGAACATGAGCCAGCAGTGGCCCAGGTGGCCAAGAAGGCCAATGGCATCTTGGCCTGTATCAGAAACAGCGTGGCCAGCAGGAGCAGGGAGGTGATTGTGCCCCTGGATTCAGCAGTGGTGAGGCCACACCTCACATCCTGGGTTCAGTTTTGGGCCCTTACCAACAAGGACACTGAGGGGCTGGAGCATGTCCAGAGAAGAGCATCAAAGCTGGTGAAGGGTCTGGAGAACAAGTCTTACAAGGAGCGGCTAAGGAAACTGGGGTTGTTTAGCCTACAGAAAAGAAGGCAGAGGGGAGACCTTATCACTGTGTACAACTCCCTGAAAGGTGGTTGTAGCGAGGTGGGGTTGGGTCTCTTCTCCCAAGAGACAGGTGATAGGATGAGAAGAAATGGCCTCAATTTCATAGACTCAGAATCACTAGGCTGGAAAAGACCTTTGAGATCATCAAGTGCAACCTTACCTGTCTACTACTAAATCATGTCCCTAAGTTGTGCAAGGGGAGCTTCAGAATAGACATTAGGAAAAATTTCTTCACCTAAGGGGTTATCAGGCACTGGAACAGACTGGCAGAGGCTGCCCCTGGAGGTGTTTAAAACACAGGTAGATGAGGTGCTCAAGGATATGTTTTAGTAGTGGAGAGGGGCAGTTGGACTCAGTCTCAAAGGCCTTTTCCAACTTTTTCAATTCTATGAAATGGTGATCATAGAATCACTAGGTTGGAGAAGACCTTTGAGATCATCAAGCCAACGGTTTGGGCTGGAAGGGAATGGTTTGGGTTGGAAGGGACCTTAAAACCCATCCAGTTCCAATTGCCATGGGCAGCGACACCTCCCACTAGATTAGGCTGCCCAAGGTCCTATCATAAAATCATAGAATAGTTTGGGTTGGTAAGGACACTAAATCCCATCCAATTCAAAATGCCCTGCCATGGACAGGGACATCCCACTAGATCAGGCTTCCCAGGGCCCCATCCAACCTGGCCTCGAACACCTCCAGGGATGGGGCAGCCACAACTTCTTCAGGCAACCTGTGCCAGTGCCTCACTCCCCCCCTCAAGCCCTGAAACGGATGGGGGAACCCCTGCAGCCCCTAGACCCGTGGGACCCAACCTCTTCTCCCATCCCTTCTCTTCTCCAAGCCTTCCTCCCACCGCTTCCATTCTTCAACCTCTCCTCCCATCCCTTCCCTTCTCCAGCCTCTCCTCCCATCTCTTCCCTCCTCCAGCCTCCCCTCCCTTCCCATCCCGTCCCTTCTTCGACCTCTTCCCCATCCCTCCCCAACCTCTCCCCTCATCTTCTCCAACCTCTCCTCCCATCCCTTCCCTTCTCCAGCCTCTCCTCCCATCCCTTCCCTTCTCCAACCTCTCCTCCCATCCCTTCCCTTCTCCAACCTCTCCTCCCATCCCTCATCTTCTCCAACCTCTCCTCCCATCCCTTCCTTTCTCCAACCTCTCCCCTCATCTTCTTCAATCTCTCCTCCCATTCCTTCCCTTCTCCAACCTCTCCTCCCATCCCTTCCCTTCTCCAACCTCTCCTCCCATCCCTTCCCTTCCTCAACCTCTCCTCCCATCCCTTCCCCTCTCCAACCTCTCCCCTCATCTTCTCCAACCTCTCCTCCCATCCCTTCCCTTCCCCAACCTCTCCTCCCATCCCTTCCCTTCCCCAACCTCTCCTCCCATCCCTTCCCTTCTCCAACCTCTCCTCCCATCCCTTCCCTTCTCCAACCTCTCCTCCCATCCCTTCCCTTCTCCAACCTCTCCCCCATCCCTTCCCTTCTTCAACCTCTCCCCCATCCCTTCCCTTCTCCAACCTCTCCCCCATCCCTTCCCTTCCCCAACTTCTCCTCCCTTCCCTTTCCCTTCTCCAACCTCTCCCCCATCCCTTCCCTTCTCCAACCTCTCCTCCCATCCCTTCCCTTCTCCAACCTCTCCTCCCATCCCTTCCCTTCTCCAACCTCTCCCCCCATCCCTTCCCTTCTCCAACCTCTCCTCCCATTCCTCATCTTCTCCAACCTTTTCTCCCATCCCTTCCTTTCTCCAACCTCTCCCCTCATCTTCTTCAATCTCTCCTCCCATTCCTTCCCTTCTCCAACCTCTCCTCCCATCCCTTCCCTTCCCCAACCTCTCCCCCCCATCCCTTCCCTTCCCCAACCTCTCCCCCCATCCCTTCCCTTCTCCAACTTCTTCCCTCATCTTCTCCAACCTCTCCTCCCATCCCTTCCCTTCTCCAACCCTTCCCTCCTGCTCCCACCTGGCCAGCAGCTCCAGGAACACCACGTTGCTGCAGCAGCCGCCGAACACCAGCCCCACTGCCACTGCTGGGTGCATGGTATGGCCTCAAACAGCGAGGCAGAGTCCCGAGCTGAACCACATCCCGGTCCCGGGCCGCAGCCCTTACTCCTCGCCGCCCCCGCTTCCTCCCGGGAGCCGGTAGTTTCCTCCCCAGCCGCCGTGCGTTTAACGACACCGCGGCTGAGGGGCAGTCAGGACTACAACTCCCAGCAGCCCCTGCGACACTACGCGATGCATTCTACCGGCGTCTCGACGCGGGGCATGATGGGAGTTGTAGTTCAGGGAGGGAAGGCGGGCTGTTATGGCGGCTCGGGGGGTGGGGGTGGCAGGAGCAGCTAACTGTCACTTTAGGTTTAGATAATGAAATTAACGCTTTAGATGTGACATGCATCTTGCCTGAGGCCTGTTTGGGGCCTCTGGGGGATCACAGAATCAATAAATCACAGAATTGTAAAATCATAGAATTGTAAAATCATAGAATCATAAAATCATAGGATCGTAAAAACACAGAATGGGTTGGAAAGAACCTCAAAGCCCATCCAATTCCAGCCCCCTGCCATGAGAAGGGACACCTCCCACTGGATCAGGTTGCTCAAAGCCACATCCAATCTGACCTTGAACATCTCCAGGAATGGGGCAGCCACGACTTCTCTGGACAAACTGGACCAGTGCCTCCCCACTCTTATTGTGAAGAATTTCTTCCTAATATCTGATATAAATCTCCCCTCTTTCATCTTAAGACCATTTCCCCTCATCCTAACACAGCAGGCCCTGCTAAAAAGTTCTTCCCCATCTTTCACTTTAGGTACCGGAAGTCTGCTATGAGGTCTCCTCAGAGCCTTCCTTTCTCCAGGCTGAACAACCCCAACTCTCTCAGCCTGTCCTTGAATGTCTCCAGCCCTCAGAATATCTTTATGACCTTCTCTAGACTCACTCCAACAGGTCCGTGTCCCTCTTGTGCTGAGGGCTCCACAGCTGGACGTAGTATTCCAGGTGTGGTCTCACCAAAGTAGAGGGGCAGAATCCCCTCCCTCGCCCTGCTGGCCACACTTGTTCTGATGCAGCCAGGATATCGTTGGCTTTGCTGCAAGCACACATTGCCAGCTCATATCATGCTTCTCAACCACCAGGACCCCCAAGTCCATCTCCACAGGGCTGGTCTCAATCTCTTCATACCCCAGCCTGTGTTGATATTGAGGGTTGTCCCGACCCAGGTGCAGGACCTTGCACTTGGCCTTGTTGAACCTCATGAGGTTTTCCCAAGCCCACTTCTCCAGCTTGTCAAGGTTCTTCTGGATGTCATCCTACTACTCAGGGGTGCCAGCCTCACCACACAACCTGGTGTTGTTCGCAAACTTGCTGAGGGTTCACTCAATCCCATTGTTTTTGTCATTGATGAAGATATTAAACACCTCTGGTCCCAGAACAAAACCCTGAGGGAATTGGCTCATTACTGATCTCCATCTGGACACTGAGCCTTTAATTGAAGTCCTCCCATGCTCTCAGGGGCCACAGGGAAGCCCCACTGTGGCCCCTCATCAATGGCAGCATGATGGTGACAAAAAAACTGGATACAGAGGCAGCAAAACTGAGTCTGGAAAGCAGTTGTGTGTTTGGAAAGGGATGACGGCTACAAGAAGGGACTGGGAAGGGAAAAGGTGGACAAATTGTGGTGTTCAGGTATCATGACAGCTGTGTGGGTCCAACAGTACCAGTAGCCACCCACTGCTTCCCAGGGAGAGAGAGAGGGAAAATTGACCTGTTCAGAGTGATGGAAGAGGAGATGTTTCTGGCCATGACCCTGCATGCATCAAGGTGGGTGAGAAGGGCACTGCAATGCTGGAGACAAAGTTTGGGTGAGAGGGTTATTGGTGTGGGGACGAGCTGCACCTAGAGGTGCTGCGCCAACACTGTCTGCTGAGATGTATTGATGAATGTGCCTTCACAACTGGGTACTTCGGCTTCTCTTGTCAGGATGAAGACAGTTACATGTCAGCCATGGTAAAACTGTGAATTAAAGCAGCACAAATGCTCTAAGTATCCAGTCAACATGTGGACTCTCTAGTCTGTCATCGATTTTCCATAGGACTTAATATAGCGTCTATGGCACCTTCAGCTTTGTTTTGTCACAGAATCATAGAATCATAGAATCATAGAATAATAGTTTGGGTTGGAAGGAACATTAAAGATCATCTAGCTCCAACCCCCGTGCGATGGGTAGGGACACATCCCACTGGATCAGGCTGTCCAAAGCCCCATCCAACCTGGCCTTGATCACCTCCAGGGATGGGACTTTCCTGGGCAACCTGTTCCAGTGTCTCACCACTCCCCTTGTGAAGAAATTCCTCCTTATGTCTAGTCTAAATCTGCCCCTCTCCAGTTTATAGCCATTGCTCATAGTCCTGTCACTACATGCCCCTGCAAAAAGTCCCTATTAGATTGTGTCATTGTCCTGTTATTTCTTATCATAGAATCATAAAATAGTTAGGGTTGGAAGGGACCATAAAGATCATCTAGTTCCAACCCTGCTGCCATCGGCAAGGACATCCCACTAAATCAGGCCAACCAAGGCCCCATCCAACCTGGCCTTGAGCACCTCTAGGGGTGGGGCAATCACAACTTCCTTTGGCAACATGTTCAAGTGTTTCACTACTCCCATGGTGAAGAAATTCTTCCTAATGTCTAGTCTAAATCTGCCCCTCTCCAGTTTATACCCATTTCCCCTTGTCCTATCATGACAAGCCTTTATGAATAGTCCCCCTCCAGCTTTCCTGTAATGACTTCAGGTACTGAAAGGTCGCTATAAGGTCTCCTCTGAGCCTTCTCTTCTCCAGGCTGAATAAGCCCAACTCTCTCAGCCTGTCCTCATATGGAAGATTCTTCAGCCCTCTGATCATCTTTGTAGCCTCCTCTCGACCTGTTCCAACAGCTCTATATCCTTCTTACACTGAGGATTCCAGAACTGGACACAGTATTCCAGATTGTGTCATTGTCCTGTTATTTCTTATCCCTGTACCCTAAGGGGTGTTTCTGCATTCTTGCAGTTGGAGCAGTTCGTTTTCTTTGCTGTTTGTTTTCTGCTGCATATCAGTCAGGGGTGAAGTCTCTACTTTTCTAAAGCTGTGTGGAGAGCCCTGCTAAGCATCTGTCAAAGCCCTCTGCAATCAATGAAAGCCATAAAAAGTTGGATTTTCATGATGTAGATAGTTCATGTTTGTTTTAATAACATTTTGATCAGACCCAAATCTTTTTTTTTTTTTTTTTCCCCGCTTTGAATACCACAAGTGTGAAATCCCATGAATACACTGCAAAGAACTATGGTCCATCCAAAAAATGAATTCTTCTCTTCTTCTCTTTATGATTTCCAGCTCTCTGGGGAATGTGACAGCCTTGGCAGCTTCTCTGCTGCTAAAAGCAACTAATGACAGGGGTGAAAGTGCCAAGATTGCCCGTTTCTTTTGCTCACTGTGAGAGTTTCGAGGCTCTTTGACTCCAAGCTGGAGATCCCAGGACTTCCAGACTCCTTTACTGGGGGCTGGAAAACCGTGATGGTTGAAACATGTGTCCTGAGGTCTTACAAGAGCTGGAAACTATAGCAATGACACTCAAGAATCCTTGGATACCCTGTGGGCTTTGCCTACAGATAGAAACACCATGTTCTCTTGAAAAAAGCACCACAGACCCAAGGGTTCAGGGCCTCCTTTGTGATCTTCTTAGGAGTTTCAGCTTGGGGTATACCTTCTAGGAGGACAGTCTGCCAGAAAATAATGCTTCAGGGGTCCAGGCATCTGGGAGACCCTCTGGGAGCATCAGCAGTTTTGCTGAGTTCTTGCTCCGCGTTTAGCAGAAGTTCGTTATTCCCCCATTTCACAAAACATTTCAGTGATTTCTGGTCCTGCTCCAGGTCGAAACGCTTTGCCTGACTTCCTTGGTCTTCCCATCAAGTTCTTTTAAATGGTTTATATATTATTAATAAGTACCATGGCTCATTAGCAACAAACAAAGACGATTGCTTGGGCTTGCTGGCACTTTGTAACGTCTCCAGGGCTTCTTGCTTCCACATTCTCAGCTGCTGCATGGCTTGGAATGATCGATTTTTTCTGTTCCTTTCAGTAATAATCTTTTGCTACCTTGGGTGCTCACTTCTTCGCCTTTCATTTGCTTTCTTTGTGCTTCAAAGGGAAGGGGGGGGGGCTGTGGTTATTTTTCTGCCACAATAAATGTGCCGCACCTCAGTTCCTAAATACATTAAACCACAGAACAAATTGCATCTTTTGAACTGCTCCAGTGTAACAGTAAACCCAAAATGTCAGCTCATAAAGTATTTTGAGCTGTTCATTGTAGCCTGGCACCTCTGGGAGGGCAGTCTTGTCTGGGCTAGTGAGCATTTAACATCCCTTCCAATGTTATAAATATGAGGTAGGTGCTGGGACAAATCGTCTGGCTGAGGAAAGCTCGTAGTCTGTTGAGTTCACTGTCTAATTCTTAGGGGATGGGGGCTCAAATAACTGCAAAAACTACTCAATATCAAGCTTGAGACATAGCTTCTGGACTCACCTTTTTCTTTTGCATGTAGTGCAATTGATTCATTCAGCTGTGATACTGGACCAATGTGCCCAGTACCTTGTTTGCAGGTTAGTGTATTCTTCCCAGGTGCTCCCAATCCCAGATCTGAGGATTATAATTCACTCATATTAAAATAAAAATTAAATCCATTCAAAATTCAATTCATGTCCATTCTATCATATCAAAATGAGTGGCAAATAATAGAATAGAAAAAAAATTATATCAATGCTCAAAAAATACCATTTCAGAAGTATTTTAGAAATGAGTTCATCTTCACTATAGCAAAAGGTGGACACCCAGTGGTATCAGTGTAAGCATCTGCTAAGCAAGAGTGATTTCTCAGCCCTGTCTCTCTACCAGGAGTGAACACTAACCCTTGCCAATGCAGCCAGTTGTCTCACGTACTGTGAGACCATGTTCTTGCAGTCAGGATGGTCTAAGGATGCAGACAAGATGAGGTTTGTACATTGAAATAACATAGCTGGAAAATTAAATAAGCTTTCAGCTACAGGACAAAAGCTTTTCTTTATCGACCAGGGCTTACCTGTTTTTTTCCAACAACAGCAGTGCTCTTAATAAAGTATGTTACTTCTACCTACAAACGTCCTCTTCCAGTGTTATTGTTCTTTTCTTCAGACGTGGAAATATTGAGGAGTCTTTTTCTCCCCAAAAGGCAGGCGTGGAAGTGAGGATAGTGGTGTCTTCTCTCGTACAACCCTGTAGCACTTCAAGGTTTGAGTTAGCCCAGGCAACATTTTGGGTTCCTGACTTCTGAAATGCAGTTCAGCGCAACTTTATGGACTCTGAGTCTGCTGAGGGAAAGAGTTTGCGTTGACATACTGAATGCATCAGGAATCCTTCCTTCTCCTGCCCAAGAACCACGTTCATTCATAGGACCATAGAATTACAAAATACTTGGGGTGGGAAGGGACCTTTACTGGTCATCAAGTCCAACCCCTCCCCTGAAGGAGAAGGGAGATCTTTAACTTGATGGGGTTGTTCAGAGCCTCACCCAACCTGACCTTGAATGTTTCCAGGGATGGGGTCTCCACTACTTCCCTGGGCAACCTGGGCCAGTGTTTCCCCACCCTATTGTAAAATATTTCTTCCTTACATACAGTCTAAATCTACCTTCCCTTATTTTAAAACCATTACCCCTTGTCCTATCCCAGCACTCCCAGATCAAGAGGCCCTCCCCAGCTTTTCTGAAGCCCCTTTTAGGTACTGGAAGCTGCTCTAAGGACTCCTCGGAGCCTTGTCTTCTCCAGGCTGAACAACCCCAACTCTTTCAGCCTGTCCTCATAGCAGAGGTGCTCCAACCCTTGGATCATCTTTGTGGCCTCCTCTGGACCCACTCCAACAACTCCACGTCCACATTGCGAGTGATTTTCCACATACCACCAGAAAATGAGAACAGGGAGTTTAGAAAGCCAGATTTGTGTAGAATTTTACCACTTTTCCCAGCCCCGATATGCAGTCAGGCTTCAGTTCTCCAAAGGATCATAGATTTTCATTCTTTTCTTTGGGAACAAATACAATGGTGGGGGAAAACAGACAGAGCTGTAAACTCCTGCATGAAAAAGACCTCCCATGTTTCAATTCCAGAAGAATATTTTTAGCCTGTTAGATGTTGCAAAATCTGACATAACACCAGGGGTTTTGATATTTTGACACTGGCAAAATCGTATTTCTCAAAGTTGAGCTTTCCCAGAAAGGCTTTCTTGCTGTCTTGTTTTCTAAAGCATGCCTTTTTCTGAGAAGTAAACCAACTGTGTTCTTAACGCATGGGGATCAAATCAATCAAACCACTTTTGCCTCTTTTCATGATCAATAGGTGTGTGACACATGAAAGGAAAAAGCAGGTAATTCTGACATAAGCCCTGATGTGTGGAGGCTATAGTTCATCTGCCACGCCTTGTCCACAGAATCACAGGCTGGTTTAGGTTGTAAAAGACCTTTAAGGCCATCGAGTCCAACCATAAACCCAGTGCTGCCAACTCCACCGCTAAACCATGTCCCTGAGCACCACATCCACACAGCTTTTAAGTCCCTTCAGGGATGGTGACTCCACCGCTTCCCTGGGCAGCCTCTGCCAGTTGTCTGACAGCCCTTTCCATGAGGTGCTATATCCTGATACCCAGCCTAAACCTCCCCTGGCCCAACTTGAGGCAATTTCCTCTTGTCCTATTGCTTGTTACATGGGAGAAGAGATCAATCCCTGCCTGGCTTCATCCTCATAACTCCTGTGCTCCTGACCCTTCACCAGCTCCATTGCCCTTTTCTGGATGCAGAGCCTTATTGACCTTTGACTAAGCACAAAACTTCTTGTACTTTTAGTGCTACAGATGCCTATTCAAAGTGTGGGATATCTGTGGTGACAGAGCTGCCACACAGCTATTGTCTGACTATCTCTGAAGTAGATCTGCCAAGATAGCATATTTAATTAAAGCATAGAATCATAGAATCAAAGAATCATAGTATCACAGAATCATAGAATAGTTTGGGTTGGAAGGAATCTTAAAGATCATCCAGTTCCAGCCCCTTGCTGCAGGCAGGGACATTACACTAGATCAGGCTGCCCAAGGCCCCATCCAACCTGGCCTTGAACACCTCCAGGGATGGGGAAACCACAACTTCCTTGGGCAACCTGTTCCAGGGCCTCATCACTCTCATGGTGAAGAAATTCTTCCTTATATCAAGCCTAAATCTGCTGCTCTCCAGTTTATATCCATTCCCCCTCATCCTATCACCACAAGTCTTTATGAATAGTCCCTCCCCAGCTTTCTTGAAGCCCCTTTCAGGTACTGGAAGGTCGCTATAAAATCTCCTCTGAGCCTTCTTTCTCCAGGCTGGACAAGCCCAATTCTCTCAGCCTGTCCGTGTATGGGAGGTGCTCCAGCATCTCTGAGATGATGAATTCTCCAGTCTAGACAGATTTTGAAGGATGCAAACAGAGCAAGGAAAAGGAATGGCTGCTCCCTAACTACATAAACTACACTTTAGAACTAATTCATTATTACACCTTTGATTTCACCTTTGGCTTCACCTTAGACTACCTCACCTCTGCCTTTGTGGTCACATGGAGATGCCACAGGTAAAGAGAAGCTAGTTATTAGGATTACTGCAAGTGGAGACAATAACTTGTTTTAATACATCTGAGCTCCACTTTGATCTTTCTTAGTTTAGCAGCATCATTGGTCCATCTATATATTTCACTGTTCATTCAATCCTCTCCGGACCAGCAGTGATGCCTCTGCTGAAATGAGCTATGATGTGTCATCTCCAATAACAATGTCATTATGACCATGATAATAATATTTTTCATGGTGGACTTCGCGGAGAAGGGATTCAGAACAAGTAAGTTGGACTCTCCAGTCACATGGACTGACAGAAATGACAGACTTTTAAGTGTTGGGTAATGGTGGTGGACACACTACCTTTTAACTGGCATCTGACATGACTTAGACTTCACAGTTTTCTCTAACTGTGATATTCTTGAGAGACACGAGAAGGTGACACCTGATGGTTTATAAGATTTTGAGCAAGATCCACAGTGTGGGAGTTGTATGGGTGGTTTTGATTGTAGAGGGTTGAATAACTCAATAAATAGCAGTTAAAAAGGACACTCAGCCATCTATAAATGATGTTGCCGAAGACCCTGCAAGGTTTCTTCTGAGGTGAGATACCTCATTGGACTCCTCTCCTTTCTATTTGTAACCCTCCTCATGCCTGAATCTAATCCTGTTGCTTCTCCTACTGAAAGATGATACTCTTATGGCATTTGTCTGTGTAGACAAGACTGGACTTGTTATCTCTTCCAGCCAATTGTTTTCTGAAACTGAATTCCCTGCAGTGTAAAGAGGAGATTTCAAACCAATGACATTTCTGACAGGTTGGGAAGGGATATGCAGGAGGTGAACTCTTGGGTTAATTTCCATTGTTTTCCATCACAAGCCTGTTTTGTGAAATAGGGCGTGAGCAAAAGAGGAAAGGGCACACTGGATTTTAGTGGGAAACCAACCAGTTGTGGGACTGGTACTGTGCCTTAGGCGTTTACTGTTTGAGGAGTTATTGCACTCACCTCTTCAGCACCAATGAGCTAATATTGTCGCACCATGGCCAAGACACCATTCCTGTTCATCTGAGCACCTCCCAACCTGCAGATCCTCATAGCTTAACCTACCATAGGAGGGATTTAGCTGGATCCCTGCTCATACAGACTAGCATTCAGGTTGTGGTGGTGAAAACATGCAGCTGAAGGTTACAGAATCATAGAATGGTTTTGGTAGGAAGGATCCTCAAAGCCCATCCAGTTCCTAACACCTGCCATGGGCAGGGACACCTCCCACTGCGATCAGGTTGCTCAAAGCCCCACTCAGCCTGTCCTTGAACACCTCCAGGGATGGGGAATCCATGAATTCTCTGGGCAACCTGTGCCAGTGCCTCACCACCCTCACAGCAAAATCTGTCTTCCTAATATCTAATCTGCATCTCCTCTCTTTTACTTTAAACAGCTTTAAACCGTTCCCTCTCATCCTATCCCCGCACTCCTGGATATAGAGCGCCTCCCCGGACTTCTCCCCCACCCTAGCTTTTCCAACATGAACTTCTCATTCACAGTCCTTAGGCTTGACAGTTCTTTTCCTCCAAAGATTATTATTAATCTCATTTTATAGTGGGGACAGGTAAGCTGCAAGACACAGGCAGAGACCAGGTCACATCAGTCTGGGCAAAGGAAAGGAGCAGATCCTGGGATTTCAATTTCTCTTGTATTGCATATCTCCACAGGAGGTGTATATTTGTGGGACCAAGGAATAAATCCATTTTGTGTGCCTCATCTAACACAGATTTCAATGAGTTCTGTTGGGAGAGACAACTCAGTCTGCTCTGCCAGCAACTGTGTTGCTGCTGTGTAGCTCTTCAAAATTTTCCATCTCCAGTTCTGGAATTCTCAACAGAAGAAGAGTATGGAAATGTTGGAATGGGTCCAGAGGAGAGCTAAGGAGATGATCAGAGGAATGGAGCACCTCTGCTATGAGGACAAGCTGAGAAAATTTAGGTTGTTCAGCCTGGAAAAGGCTCCAGGAAGACCTTAGAGCAGCTTCCAGTGCCTGAAGGGGCTATAGGAATGCCGGGGAGAGATATTTTACAAGGGCCTGGAGTGACAGGATGAGGGAGAATGGCTTTAAATTGGAAGGGGGAAGATTTAGATTAGACATTAGGAAGAAATTCTTCCTGATGAGGGTGGGGAGGCACTGGCCCAGATTTTCCAGGGAATCTGTGGATGCCCCATCCCTGGAGGTATTCAAGACCAGGTTAGATGGAGCTTTGAGCAACTTAGTCCAGTGGGACGTGTCTCTGCCCATGGCAGGGGTTTGGAACTGGATGGTCTATAAGGTTCCTTCCAACCCAAACAATTCTATGATTCTATGATTCTATCTCAGCTCCTTCCCCTTTGTTTTTTGAATGTGCAGCAACAGAAATTCAAGAAGCGCTACTCCACTTTCACCTGCATTGTTTGAAGTTCTCTGACCCTTGGACTCTTAGAGCTTTGGCGGGGGGGAGGAGTCTTTTGCTTCTCTCTTGGGAAGCCTTTTGTGGTAGTCAGCTTTAAGTTTCCATTGCTTTCATGATATCACGTCACTTTAAAAATAACCCAAATAAATCACTGATGTATTTTTAGCTGTGTTAAAAGGGTAAGTCTCTCTTCTCAAATTGTCACATTCTTGGGATTATGCATTCCATCAAAACCTTCCAGGTCCCCCAAATATTCCTTCCACTCCCTCCTCAGTAGCTGTTTTCTCAGTAATTTCAGTTGTTTGCTAAATGCATTGCATTTTAGCACCTTGTACATTCTCAGCTTAGCATTTCAGAAATAAGCTTCACTGAATGGAGCTGCAGACATTCCTGCTGTCTCAAACATTTCATTTTCTGTGAGGCACACGAGCTGATTTTCTCACCTGCAGATGTTTCTCGACACGCTCAGAGCCTCATCCTTACCAGTTTAAAGCAGCAGGGTTGCTGTGACAAAGAGGAGATGGAGGAAGCTGCTTTGTTGAGGATCTGGCCTTTTTTCTCCAATTTGTCACTTTTTAAGCTCCCCCCTTTTTGTTTCCATTAATTTTCCCCTGCCAAGTTTTATTTGAGTGATTTCCAAAGCAGAAATCCTTGATCAAGCTTTACTGGTGCTACAACAGCCTATGTGTGTTGCTACTTGTCAAAAATGGTAAAGGCTAAAAACTCCAGGCATATTTTGGGGGGAGATGAGGGGAAAATTGGAAATAACTTCATTTTTTTTTTAACTATCTCCCCCTTCATCCTCCTCATTCCTTAAGATCATTAAACTTGACATCTCTGTAAATGAGCTGGAAGAACATCAGCCTGAAGTGCTTTTCCCTTTTGAGAGTCTCCCTGCATTGGTAATATCTCTCAGTGCTTTAGGCAACTGAGCATGACTTTCAGAGGTGATTGATGGGTTCTCCTAGAAATGTTATTTCAATCAAAATAACCTAAACACACGCAAAGAGGAGGAAAAGAGAGATCTCTTGTTTGAATTGCTTTCACTCTTGTCCAGAAAATGGATCTATATCAAAATGTGGGCATTCTTTCTTCTCCTTTGGAGCCCAATGTTTTACCATCTTCCCTCCCTTCACAGAATCATAGAATTGTTTGAGTGGGATCACTCAAGATCATCTGGTTCCAAACCCCTGCCATGGGCAGGGACACCTCCCACTGGACCAGGCTGCTCAAAGCCCCATCCAACCTGGCCTTGAACACCTCCAGGAATGGGGCAGCCACAACTTCTCTGGGAAACCTGTGCCAGTGCCTCACTACCCTCATCAGGAAGAATTTCTTCCTAATGTCTAATCTAAATCTTTCCCCTTCCAATTTAAAGCCGCTCCCCTCTTGTCCTATCACTCCATGCCCTTGTGAAAAATCCCTCCCCAGCTTTCCTGGAGCCTCTTCAGGTACTGGAAGGCTGCTCTAAGTTCTCCTCAGAGCCTTCTCTTCTCCAGGCAGAACAACTCCAACTCTCTCAGCCTGTTCTCATGGCAGAGGTGCTCCAGCACTCTGATCATCTTTGTAGCCCTCCTCTGCACCCATTCCAACAGTTCCATATCCTTCTTACGTTGAGGAGTCTTGATCCATCTTGCCCCTGGAAAGCGATACTTTGGTGATCTCAGCTTGCCCTCCCCACCAAGTCATTCCAACACTCCCTCCTTGCAAATCTTTTCATATTTTCTATCAGTTTGCCTCCCCTTGTGCCTCGAGATGATGAACTAATGCACTAATTCACTCCATCCTCAAGGTATCAGAGAATCATTATGATTAAACATCTAAACTATGCAAGCACAGCTTGTTTTAAAAGACTTTGATGACAAGGAAATTGAAAGTGAAGACATCTCTAGGTATTGAATTTTGCAAGCTGCAGCATCTCAGTCCACCTCCCATACCTTTCTTTTTTTAGCACTAGGGTTTAAGTCAGTGTATTGTAAATTTTGGACCCCAATTCACTTGTCTATCAGTGAAAGCCAGTAAAACCATCACTAACGTGTTTTTATCTAGTTGTTGTGTCTATTAATGTTTTTCCAAGCTGTGTTGCTTCTGGCTCCCACAGCATGGTAATTAGGGTTCTTCCTGACTAAATGGTCCTGAGTTTTATTTTCAGTGCCCTGTGGAACACATGGGATTTTGAAAATTGCACCTACCTGTCTATTCAGCAGTCTCATGATCAAAGATCTTTGAAACCACAGCCCTCCTTGAGTAACTTGACACGACTTCACCCTCCACAAGGTTTCGGGAACTTGCTCCAAGATCCCTTCTAGAAACCTTCCACTACTTTAAACTTTGTATTTCCATGTGAAACATGTTCATATACCCATGCCTGTTTCTCATCCATCTTTTTCTGTGCAGTGCTCTTTCTGCCGTTTCTTTGCCTTTACTGTCTCCAGGAGTGTGTTCAGAGATCAGACATGATGTCTAGGTCCACCCTATTTATTGCTCCACCTATGTCCTTTATTCACTTGTGTTACGGAGATTGATGACATATGATGACACAGGATTTGGGGCTCCTAGATTAGTGAATGGAAAATTCATCCCACTATTAGTATAATCCCTGGCATGGCTTTATCCCAAGCAAACCCTTCACTCCCAAATAATTCACAGGTCTAGTCTGGGGTGAGCATGGACCAAAGACCACCCAGTGAAGCTATGAGCTGGGCTGAGACCAACAACATGGGGTTCAACAAGTGCTGAGTCCTGCACTCGGGACACAACAACCCAGTGCAGCACTCCAGGATAGGGGAAGAGTGGCTGGAAAACTGCCTGGCAAAGAAGTTGTGAGTGTTGGTTGACAGTGGCTAAACATGAGCCAGCAGTGTCCCAGGTGACCAAGAAGGCCAATGGCATCTTGGTTTGTATCAGAAACAGCGTGGCCAGCAGGAGCAGGGAGGTGATTGTGCCCCTGGATTCAGCAGTGGTGAGGCTGCACCTTGAATCCTGGGTTCATTTTTGGGGCCATGGCTAAAAGAAGGACATTGAGAGGCTGGAGTGCGTCCAGAGAAGGGGAACAAAGCTGGGGAAGGGGCTTGAGACCAAACATTATGGGAGGCGTCTGAGGGAACTGGGGTTATTTAGTCTAGAGAAAAAAAGGCTGAGGGGAGACCTTACCACTGTCTACAACTCCCTAAAAGGAGGTTATAGCAAGGTGGGTGTTGGTCTTTTCTTCCAAGTGGCAGGTGATAGGGCCAGAGGGAATAGCCTCAAGTTGCACCAGGGCAGGTTCATGTTGGACATTAGGAAAAATTTCTTCACCAAAAGGATTCTCAGGCCCTGGCAGAGGCTGCCCAGGGAGGTGGTGGAGTCCCCATCGCTGGAGGTGTTTAAAAGACAGGTAGATGAGGTGCTCAGGGATATGGTTTTGTAGTGAATAAGTATGGTTGGACTCGATGATCTTGAAGGTCTTTTCCAACATAATGATTCTATAATTCTATGGTTCCTATTCAGACTTAGAGGCAGTAGATTACTACAAACTTCATGAATACAAGTCAGGGTAGAAAAATGAAATGTTCTCTAGGCCCCCAAATGATGTTGATGTCTCAGCCTCTATCAGACCCAAGAGAATCCATGCACGAGAGAAAGGGCCGGGGAAGACCCGGCTGTGTTTGCCCTGATAAAACTCAATTTATTCTCTTGCTGCTCCATTGCCTGGAATTTTTCCATGCCTGGGTCCTGAGTTCACTTGCGTGGGTGGGGGTAATAAAAAGGGGCCATAGGCAGTCTAGACAGAGGTGACGTCCTGAAGGCAATCAATCTTCATTAAGCAGTCCAGAGCCCAGCAGCTGGGAGATGAGCTGAGAAAGGAGCTATCTCTGGGTAGCACCACATTTAACCCTTCAGCTAGCAGTACAGCAGCTTCTTCCTGCGTTTTTTTTTAACTGAAATGAACCATTTGAGATTTATTCCCTCTTTCTGGCAAGCCAGTTATGGTGGGGCTTTTGCACTGGTGAGGGTGGATGGATCATAGAATCACAGAATGATAGAAAGGTTTTGTTTGGAAGGGACCTTAAAGATCATCCAGTTCCAACCCCGATGCCATGGGCAGGGACACCTCCCACTGGACCAGGTTGCTCAAGGCCTTCAACACTTCCAGGGAGGGGGCATCCACAATTTCCCTGAGCAACCTGTGCTAGTGTTTCACCACCCTCATGGAGAAGAATTTCTTCCTAATGTCTAATCTAAATCTCCAGTTTAAAGCCATTTCCCCCATCCTATCACTGCAGACCCTTGTAAAAAGTCCCTTTCCAGCTTTCCTGGACCCCCTTCAAGTGATGGAAGACTGCTCTAAGGTCTCTCTGTGACCTTCTCTTCTCCAGGCTGAACAACCCCAACTCTCTCAGCCTGTCTTCATAGTTGAGATGCAATAGCCCTCTGGATATCTTTGTGGCCTCCTCTGGACCTGTTTCAACAGTTCCATAACCTCCTTCTGTTGGGGATTCCAGAACTGGACACAGGACTCCAGATGAGGTCTCACAAGAGAGGAATAGAGGGGCAGAATCCCCTCTCTTGCCGTGCTGGTCACACTTCTTTTGATGCTGATACGGTTGGCGTTCTGTGGTGCAAGCACACATTGCTGGCATTATGGATGATCCTGGTTTGCCTTGATAGGAGAGGTGAAGGATTGGGAGCAAGGTTTGTAGGAAATGAGAAAGCTGGTGGGGCTTTCTCAGCAGAGGTATTCCTGCTGCTAGCACAGTGCACTTGCCTCCTCTCCATTACAGGAATTACACACTTCCCCTTGTCTCCTGAGCTCACGGTAAAGCTTCCCTGCAGTTCATCCTCAAGGGCAACCTATTTGCAGACCACATGAAGATCTGACCTCCAGCCATCATCTCTTACCTATATACGAAGAAGCTAAGCTCAGCTCTCTTGGGCCACCACCCACAGTTCGCTCTTGTTGACTTTGCGTAGGGGCAAGATTCCTAAGGAAGGGATGATGCCAGCAAGACACTGGGGTTTTCCAGGAGCTCTAAGTATTTCCGTTTATTGCTGGGCCAACATTTCATTTGCATTTATTGCTGGGCCAAGGTCTAGGTTGAACTGAGCTACCGTCTGTGTTAAGAGATGCTTGTATTGACCTTCCAGTTTTCTTCAATCTCTCCATAAGCGCAGGCACTTCAGTATTATCCAAGCTGGTGCTGAAATGTTATTTCTGATCTTGCTATTGATATATAGACAGTTGTTCAGAATCATAGAATCACAGAATCATAGAATCATAGAATCATAGAATAGTTTGGGTTGGAAGGGACCTTAAAGATTATCTGGTTCCAAACCCTGCCACGGGCAGGGACACGTCCCACTGGATCAGGCTGCCCAAGGCTCCATGCAAACTAGACTTGAACGTCTCCAGGGATGAGGCAGCCACAACTTCCGTGGGCAGCCTGTTCCAGTGCCTCACCTCTCATAGAGAAGAAATTCTTCCTTATGCTCAGTCTAAATCTGCCCCTCTCCAGTTTATACCCATTGCCCCTCATCCTATCAGTACAAGCCTTTGTAAACAGTCCCTCCCCAGCTTTCTTATGGCCCCCCTTCAGATATTAAGAGCTTGCTACAAGGTCTCCTTGGAGCCTTCTCTTCTCCAGGGTGAAGCCTTAGAGATGGCAGTGGTGATAGAGAAGAAACAGGCAATGTTCCTTCAAGATATTACAGACTTTTAGTGTTTCTTCTTATAGAAGAATTGAGCAGCAAAACATGAAAAAAGCAGGATGGAGGTAGAAAACTAATGAAAGGACATGCCATTTTCATGCAGCATGTAGTGAATGAAGTGAAGCTGTGGAATTCATTGCTACAAGACACTGAGAATGCTAAAAATTTAAGTGGTTTCCAAAGTAAGAAGATTCGTAGAAGAAAAGTTCCAGCTGTTCAACCTGGAGAAGAGGAGACTGAGGGGAGACCTCATTGCAATCTACTGCTCCCTCACAAGAGAAAGAGGATGAGTAGGTGCTGATCTCTCCTCTCTGGCAACCAATGATAAGAGCCAAGAGAATGGCAGGAAGATGTGCTAGGGGAGGGTTAGGTTGTATATTAGATAAAGGTTCTTCACCCAGAGGGTGGTGGAGCACTGGAACAGTTCCCCAGGGAAGCAGTCATGGTGCCGAGCCTGACAATATTCCAGAAGCATTTGGACAATGCCTTCAGGCACATGGTGTGAATGTTGGGGTTGTCCTATGCAGGGACAGGAGTTGGACTGGATGATCTTTGTGGGTTCTTCCGACTCAAGACATACTATGATATTTCCAGTATACAGTCTGTGCCTCAGAAAGTCCCTAGGCTATAGGTCACTGGAGACTGGAAAGACAGAAGCGTCCTCGTGTGCTTGTCCTGCTCTTACACTCTTGTTAACCATCTGATGTTGGTCATCGTCAGAAGCAAACACTACACCGGATGCCGGGACCTAATACTGCAGCTCTCCTGCCTTCATACTTTGTTCACAACATCTGCTGGCTTTGCATAAATATTTCACTGGCACCAGCTGCAGCTTCCTGGCAGAATGGGAGTCAGCAGGTTGACTCTCAGCTATCTTAGTTTTCCCAGAGTCTGCAGGATTTTCAGTGTGTCCTCCAGAGAGCCTGGAATTTTCATCTTCCCTTTTCCAGCTCTTTCTCGGTCTTTGGTGAGGCTTCAGAGGAAGAAGCAGCCTGAAACATGTTACAGGTGCCTGGGCTGCCAAATTTCAGATGCTCGTCTTTCATTTTGTCTCTTATGGACAAGGTAAGTGAAAACCGAAGAGCTGTATTGTAACCAGCACGGGTCACAGTCCAGGGTGAGGAAATGAGGTAATGTGACTCTCATTTTTATTTAGAGTACTGCAAAAAATATCACGAAAGGGGAAACTAAGGGCTATTCTGTATTTTGTTATTGATTCTGTGCTGGAGTTTTATACTGTGACCTTCTAGTGAATTTTCAGTTTTGTAAATCCTTTTAGCAAAATCTGTCTGGAAAAGGGCAAAAAAAAGAGGAGGGCTATGAGGTCCCTTAAATATTCTTTGGGACACTTGGATTCAAGGGATGTGTACTCAATATGATGCACATTTAGCAATAATTTGCTCCCCTCCCCCCAAATTAGGTCTAATTCTGCACCCTAAGATTTACAGGATAGACAAAATCTGAAGTGGAGGCTTAAAATCTCATGGATAATAGTGACTCTAATTATTTGTAATGATCACAGACTATTTTCTCTGTTTGCAAAAGTTGGAATTGCGATCTATGTATAGCACTCAGCTACACCTGGCTTGCAGCTGGGGTCCTGTGTTAGGTGGCTGTCACCAAAGCTGCGATAGCACAGGGGATGGCAAGTGACCAGGGTCCTCAGCTGTGGGGATGAGCACACTAAACACACCAGTGTACCCTGGACCTGTTCGGCATGCCCAGTCTGCCTGTGTCCTGCTACAGAGTTGTGGGAGGCCAGGGAAGATGGTACCATCTCCCACTCTTCATCCATGCAAGGTATGCGGCCAAACAGCTCTTGACCATGAGGAGAGTTTGATACATGGCACCCAGTTTTATCCTGACCCATTTCTTTCTAAAGTAGCAGTCCCTGCTTGATGGTGTTTCATGACATAAATGGCTTTTATCCCTCTTTTCACCTCTGCTGTCTATTTAATTCCCTGTAGTGCAGGCAATTCCACTTCTTTGCATGGTAGAGGGACACCAAGACCTATGTAGTGACACCAGGAAGGGTTGATAACAGAAGACACCCTTTCTCTGTTCAAAAAACAGACAAGGAGGCAAGAAGACATTTATTCCTCTCCCTCTTAACTACTTCTTTTAATTAGAATTATAGAAAAGTTTGCGTAAGAAGGGATCTTGAAGATCATCCAGTTCCAACCACCTGCATGGGCAGGGACACCTCCCACTAGATCAGGCTGCCCAAGGCCCCATCCAACCTGGCCTTGAACACCTCCAGGGATGGGGCAGCCACAACTTCCCTGGGCAACCTGTTCCAGGGCCTCACCACCCTCATGGTGAAGAAATTCTTCCCGATGTCTAGCCTAAATCTGCCCCTCTCCAGTTTATACCTATAAATTCTGACAGTGTGATCCAGGGTAAAGTGGTGTTTGACAACACATAGGTTGGAGGCAACATTAGTTGTTTGATGGGTTTTGGGGTCCTTGTCAAGCACGTTCTCATCAGTCTCTGTGTCAAGGCATGACTACCTTTGCTTCTAATAATTTAGTTTCTGAATGCTGTAGACATTCCAGTATCCAGGAAAGCTATTCTCTCTGGCATATGGGAGTGCAGCGTCTGTCAGTAACTGTGATAGCTGACCTGCAGCCCTCCTTGCCAAGGCAAATTATCTGCAGACCAATCACTTTGAGTTTACTGTTACCTTTAAGTGCTTCCCCAGGATCACCAGGTTGCAGGTGTGTATGTGCAAGTGTGAAATAGAAATGCCAGCTCCAGGGAACGGTGAGGATTTGCTCCCTCTGAGAGAGAGCTCAAGTGAATGCAGCTATGTCAGGAATCTGCTGTGCTTTGGGGCTCCCTTTGGCTCCTGGTAAAATGAATAGTGCTGAGCAGAGCTATCAAACCACTCGAGCATCCTTCCACTAGTTATATCTCAGCAGGCTGAGCACTGAAGACTCTTTTCTCACTTTGTAGAGGTGTGGGTATCAGAGTTGGTCTTGGGATGCAATAAAAAGCTTTTTACAGAATCATAGAATGGTTTGGGTCAGAAGGGCTAAAGATCACCCAGTTCCAACCGTCCACCACGAGCAGAGGCACCTTCCACTGTATCAGGGTTGCTCAAAGCCCCATCCAGCCTGGCCTTGAACACCTCGAGGCATGAAGCATCCACGACTTCTCGGGGCAGCCTGTGCCTGTGCCTCACCACCCTCCCAGTAAAACATTTCTTCCTAAGATCTAATGTTAATCTCCCATCTTTCAGCATAAAGCCATCCCCCCTCGTCTTATCCCTGCACTCCCTGATAAAAAGTCTGCTATAACGTCTCCCTGGTGCCTTCTCTTCTCTAGGCTGAACAAGACCAGCTCTCAGCCTGTCCTCAAAGGGGAGGTGTTCCATCCCTCTGATTGTCTTCATGGTCCTCCTCTGGATGTGCTCTAACAGACCCATGTCCCTCCTGTGCAGAGAACTCCAGAACGGAGTGCAGAACTCCAGGTGAGGTCTCACCAGAGCAGACTACAGGGGCAGAAACCCTTCCCTTGCCCTGCTGGTCCCACTGCTTTGGATCCAGCCCAGGATACACTTGGGTTTCTGGGCTGCAAGCACACATTGCTGACTCATGTTGAGCTTCTCATCCACCAGCACCCTCAGAGCCTTCTCCTCAGGGCTGTTCTCATCCTGCCATCCTGTATTTGTGGTTGAGACTGTCCCAGCCCAGGTGCAGAACCTTGCACTTGGCCTTGTTGAACTTCCTGAGGTTTGCACAGTCAATGGGGAACCATTCCTCCTTGGCCCATCGTCTACATGCAGGTGATATCTTAGCCACTGGATTTCCCTTACAGAGGGCATCAAGTAGCTGATAGATGCTGAGGGATCATGGAATCATAGAATGGTTTGGCTTGGAAGGGACCTTAAAGATCATACCCAAAGTTCCAACCCCCCTGCCATGGGCAGGGACACCTCCAACTGGGTCAGGCTGCTCAAAAATCCAGTCTGGCCTTGAACACTTCTAGGGAGGAGACATCCACAACATCCCTGGGCAACCTGGGCCAGTGTCTCACCACCTTCTTTGTAGAGAATTTCTTCTTAATGTCTAATCTAAATCTTCCCCCTTCCAATTTAAAGCCACCTCTCCTCATCCTATCACTACACACCCTTGTAAAAGGTCCCTCCCCAGTTTTCTTGGCATCACCAAGCTTTCAGTTAACAGCTGAATGTCAGTTGTGAGCAGAGATGAACTGCAATTCCAAAGAGGAAATATTTCACAACCCCTTGGCAGTCCCCAGTACCACACTACAGTTGCTTTAATATCCTGAACCCAAGCAGAAAGGTTACGAGAAGGAAATCTGTACAGGCTCTGTTGTGATCGCTGCCTGTTGAAAATATCTCAACTAGCCTGTGACCTGGCACAGGCTGGAAGTGGTTGATTTGGTCCATGTGCTCCAAACAATGCCTGAGGAAAATGTGAGATATTAAAATTTTGAACTTGACATTTTTAGTGGGTTTCGCTCTTCTGCATTCTGTCGTCATCTTGACTCACCTCCCTTGCTATGAGGTTTTGCTGTGGACTGGAAAATATGGTGTGCTGCCCTGAGATGAGGCTGGCTGTGATTTCATACTCCAGCCTTCTCACCCTTAAGAGCAGAGCTCTGGAGAGAGATTACCATGAAACTTGGTAAGGAAATGGTAGACTTTTTGGTGTTGCCGGTGAGCAAAGTGGGTCATGAGCAGCTGAGCCTGGTAGGAGTGATGTGCTCAGATGCTTCCAACAGCGACCATACTCTCAGATGATGAAACCTTAATATCTGCTGCCATCAGGACACACCAGGCTGTGGGTGCTGGATTGAGTATGCACTTATTGCATGGATTTGAGGGCAAACACAGCTGCCCTCCCCATCCCACAGGGACAGGCCTCTCTGTGAGTCACTTTCCAGACTGTCTCATAGAATCATAGAATGGTTTAGGTTGTAAGGGACCTTAAAGATTATCCAGTGCCAACCCACCTGCCATGGGCAGGGACCATTTCCACTACATCAGGTTGCTCAAAGCCTCATCCAGCCTGGCCTTAAACACCTCTAGGGATGGGGCATCCACAACTTCTCTGGGCAACCTGGGCCAGGGCCTCACCACCCTCACAGGAAAACTTTTCTTCCTGAGATCTCATCTCAATCTTCCCTTTTTCAGCTTAAAACCATTCCCCCTCATCCGCTCCCTGCACTCCCTGATCAAGAGCCCCTCCCCAGCTTTCCTGGAGCCCCTTTCAGTACTGGAAAGCTGCTATATAGAGTCTCTCCAGGGTATATATGAAGAAAGATGTATGATTGTTCCTACCAATTCTGCCTATATGTCCTTAGAATAAGAGAAGGCTCTGAGGTCTCAGAATGATCAGGTGTTTAATGCTTTCCTTTTGGGCATGGGAAAGGCAGAGGCTGTGTGCTACTGAAGTATGTGTGGTTTGGCAGGGAAGATAAATGGACTTGCGAGCAACATGAAATACAAAAGCCCAGGAGCTCCTCAGTTTCTCCCCAAATCTCCAAATTGAGTTTCAAAGCTATAATTTTAAGCTGGCATGGGACAGGTATGGATGGAAGGGTTGTCAAGTACAGACAGCGTCTGCTGCTCGAGGGGGAAGGAGCTGCTGTAAAATGTGATCTTTGTGAATGGAAAGCCCTGGGCTGAGGAATAAACACACCAGCACATGCCTCCTTTCCAAAAAAATACACATCAAAAGGTTAATAAAAATACCTCACAGAATGAGAAAGGAGGGGTGGACGCTGTGCTTAGCAATGTGCCTTTGAAGCAAATAAGACGAATTACATCTTGGGCTGCGTTATTAAGAGTAAAGCCAGTGGAGCCAGGGAAGAGATCCGTCCCTTCGGTCTCTCACTTGCGAGATGACATTCGGAGTGTAATGTCCAAATTCAAACTCCCCAGTCCAGGAAGGTTATTGATAAACTGAAGTGAGATCAGTGGAGGTAACAGAGATGGCCAGGGGCTGGAAAACATGATACCCTAGCAAGGAGATGCTTGGAGATTTGAGTCCATTTATCTTGGAGAAGGATTAGGTGGGTGGTCCTCTGGGATTCCTTTTTCCCAACCTAAAATGTGATTTTACAGTCCAGGAGCATCTGGTCAGTCCTTCAGCTGTGCTGTTTTGCCCATCAGAGCAAGCACTGAGCTCACAGTGCCCTGTACAGAAGAACAGTATGTCTGTCTCCTCTCCCACTGACTCCTTGGACAACATATGCTGTATGGAGCAGAGGAGGACCCCCAGCATATCCAGTGTCCCAGGCGAGAGCCATGCTTCTCTGCCCTATATGAAGAATTTCTTCACCATGAGAGTGATGAGGCACTGGAACAGGTTGCCCAGGGAAGTTGTGGCTGTCCCATCCCTGGAGGTCTTCAAGGCCAGGTTGGATGAGGCCTTGGGCAGCCTGATCTGGTGGTATGTCCCTGCCCGTGGCAGACGGGTTGGAACTGGATGGGCTTTAAGATCCCTTCCAGCCCAAACCATTCTATAATTCTATGATTCCATGATTCTATGATTCCATAACTGAGTCTCTTATCAGGTCCCAGGCACCCAAAATTGTAACTCAGGCTAGCAGAGATGATGAGATAACCTTTAAAATCACGCTGGTTTAGAAATTAGTGGCTCTGTAACATCTCAGGACATTAGCCTCAGGTGTTTAGGTGCTGCAAAGGGCAAAGTGAGAGTGTGGCTGCTTTCTGAAAGGATAATTTTAATTTATTTGCTTTAAAATTACTTCAGTTTGAAGTATTTTACCAGTCAGGACAGTTTGCTGGATGATGTTTCTTTTTAAGAAAAACTGAAATGCTTCAAGCTGTGTTCTGTACACATTCCTTTTGGAAAACTCTGGTTTGCAGGCAGGGAAATACTGAAAAGTCTCAAAATCTGAAGTTGTCCCAAGGAATAGAGTGGGATACCACTAGATAAAGAGGCACCACTAGATAAAGCGTGGATACTTCTTCTGCATGACACATGTACACATGGCCTTCTGGTACCTTGCTGCTTTCTATGCTTTCTGCAGGAGCACTATCACGACCTCCAGGGATGGTCCCTGTGACCGCTGCTCAGTCATTAATATTCAACATCCAATGGTGACATGGACATGGGATTGAGGGCACCCTCAGCAAGTTTGCTGATAACAAGCTGTGTGGTGCGGTTGACGTGCTAGAGGGAAGGAATTCCATCCAGAGGAACCTGGACAAGCTGGAGAGCTGGGCCTGTGTGATACTCATGATTTTCAACAAGGCCAAGTGCAAAGTCCTGCACCTGGGTCAGGGCATCCCAAGCACAATTACAGGCTGGACAGAGAATGCATTGAGAGCATCGCTCAGGAGAAGGACTTGGGAGTGTTGGTGGATGAGAAGCTTAATATGAGCCAGCAATGTGCACTTGCAGCCCAGAAAGCCAAACATATCTTGGGCTGCATCCAAACCAGTGCAGCCAGCAGGTTGAGGGAGGTGATTTTGCTCTCTGCTCAGCTCTGGTGAGACCTTGAGTGACATCCTGCATTCAGTTCTGGAGTCCTTAGCACAGGAAGGACATCAATCTGTTAGCACAAGTCCAAAGGAGCCATGAAGATGATCCAAGGGCTGGAGTATGTTCCATTCAAGGACAAGTTTGAGAGAGCTGAGGTTGTTCATCCTGGAGAGAGAAGGCTCCGAGGTGATCTCATAGCGACCTTCCAGTACCTGAAAGGGGCTCCTGGAAAGCTGGGGAGGGGCTCTTTATCAGGGAGTGCAGAGATAGGACAAGTGGAAATGGTTTTAAGCTGAAAGTGGAGAGATTTAGATTAGAGGTTAGAAGAATTGTTTTCCTCTGAGGGTGGTAAAGCACTGGCCCAGATTGCCCAGAGAGGTTGCGGCTGCCCCATCCCTGGAGGTGTTCAAGGCCAGGTTGGATGGGGCTTTGAGCAGCCTGATGCAGTGGGAGGTGTCCCTGCCCATGGCAGAGGAGTTGGAATTGGTTTATTCTTCGGGTCCCTTCTGACCCAAACCATTCCATGATTCTGATTCTATGACTTTTTGGAAACATGAACTTCTTTGGGTTTATTTTAATCAATTAAAGGGAAGCGGTGCCTGCAGCAACCTGACAGAAGCCTGTGATCCATCCTGCAGCAGTGATGTAGGAAATGCCAGACGGAAGGGTTAGCTGTCAGCGATCCCAGTGCTGCAGGGGTCAGCATGGGGACAGGTTCAGTGAGCGTGTGAATATTTACTGTATTTTCAAGGTCTGGATTGTATTTCCAGGCCTCCAAAAGCCTCTGCAGGAATGTGGAGTTCTCTCCTATCTCCAGAGATCTAACAGTAAGCCAATTGCATGTCTCAGCTGCCCAATGACACCTCTTAGGGCACTAAATGCCTGGTTATAGGCAAAGGACCTAAACCCACTTTGGTTTAATAAATTGTTTGCCATCAGCCGAGCCTAAATAACGCTGTGTGTGTTCCTGTTAGCATGATCTTTCACTGCCCACAGCCAGTATGATTTAAAGCAGATGAGCTCATACCCCTTCCGCTCTGCCTAAAAAAAGAACATTTTTCCTCTTGCACAGATACTGGCCTAGGAGCATTTTCTTGCTGAAAGGCTTCCTTTCTGCTTGTGCATTTTGTTTTCATAGAATCATAGAACACTTTGGGCTGGAAGGTATTTTAACGCCCATCCAGTTCCAACCTCCCTGCCATGGTCAGGCACACCTCCCACTGGACCAGACTGCTCAAGGACCCATCCAACCTGGGCTTGAACACCTCCAGGGATGGAGCAGCCACAACTTCCCTGGGCAACCTGTTCCAGGGCCTCACGACCCTCACGGGGAAGAATTTTTTCCTAATGTCTAGTCTAAATATTCCAACTTAAAGCCATTCCCCCTCATCCTATCACTCCAGGCCCTTGGAAAAAGTCCCTCCCCAGCTTTTCTGGAGTTTCTTCAGGTACTGGAATCTGTTCTAAGGTCTTCCCGGAGCCTTCTCTTCTCCAGGCTGAACAACTCTAACTCTCTCAGCCTGTCCTTATAGCAGAAGTTCTCCAACCCTCGGATCATCCTCATGGCCTTCTCTGGACCTGTTCCAACCATTCCATCTCCTTATTGTGTTGTGGATAAGAATACATGAAGATTAGAAGAAGATATGTTGGGGTTTTGTTAAACCACAGTAGCTGCTCATGGATCCAAGCCCTCATTTTCCCTGTCTGTACAACATGCAGCTATTTAAAATGATTTTGCTTAAAATACGTAACATTTTTGCATATTTAGAGCAGATAATATTGTGTAGATGTGGGCAGTGTCAAGAGGAAGGTTATTTTGGATGTGTTTCTGCACTTCATTATCTGGCTGGTAGTTATAGGCTTAACTTGGAGTTACAGGCTTAAAACAAGTTGAGTTCTTTGAAGGCTTTTCTTTGCTTAATTTCCTCTTTTATTTAGTAGATGGTAAAAAAAGGGAAGAAGTAAATTTTGAATAAGTTTTTAACTAACAACAAATGGCTTGAAAGAAATGGGTGCACATGACTTTATTCGGTTACAAAAAGCGGGACAGACAAAATTGCTGCTGAATTGTCAGCAAAGGGTCACCCTGCTCTGCAATTACTGTGGTCACTAATGCACTGAATTGCAAATCATGTCTGTTCCCAGAGCGTAATACTATCTGTCTCTGCATGCCAGGCTAAAATGAGCTCATAGAGCAAAGCAGCCTGAGAAAACAGCTTTCAGAAGAGATGGGAAAATGGTCTTAATCTCCAACCTGAGTGGGAAAATAATCAGTTTCAGTTCCTTAACTGAAGGTGAGGAAGACCTTTGTACAACAGGAAGGGGCAAAAGCAAATAATGCTGTATTAACAGCTTCGCTGCTGGGTGTTGTTGCACTGCAGGAGGGTGTTTTTAGGGACTGGTATCCCATTGGTTTCAGGATGGAGCAGCTTGCTGGGAACATCTACAGATGATAGATTTCCCTGTCCCGGACTCTAAAATACACTTTGAAATGGCAAGTGGAAGGGAGTCACGTGAATAAAACTTTACTATTTCAACTCTTCTGATTTTTTCCCCAGCCAAAGTTCCATTTTTTTAACAGCAGAATGTCGCCCAGATTTGTTCAGCTCCCATGCTGCTGGCAGAGAAGGACCTGGGGGTGTTGGTTGACAGTGGCTGAACATGAGCCAGCAGTGGCCCAGGTGGCCAAGAAGGCCAATGGCATCTTGGCTTGGATCAGAAACAGCATGGTCAGCAGGACCAGGAAAAGGATTGTGCCCTTGGACTTGGCATTGGTGACGCCGCACCTTGAATCCTGGGTTCAGTGTTGGGCCCTTCATTCCAAGAAGGACTTGAGGGGCTGGAGTGCATTGAGAAAAGGGGAACAAAGCTGGTGAAGGGGCTGGAGAACAAGGGTTATGAGAGGTGGCTGAGGGACCTGGGGTTGTTTAGGTTGGAGAAAAGGAGGCTGAGAAGAGACCTCACTGCTATCTAGAGCACCCAGAAAGGAAGTTGTGGCAAAGTGGGTGTTGGTCACTTTTTCCCAAGTGACAAGCGATAGGATGAGAGGAAATGGACTCAAGTTACACCACAGCAGGTTCAGATTGGACATCAGGAAAAATTTCTTCACTGCAAGGGTTCTCAGGTCCTGGCAGAGGCTGCCCAGGGACATGGTGGAGTCCCCATCCTTGGAGGCGTTTAAAAGATAAAAAGATGAGGTGCTCAGGGATCTGGTTTAGTAGTGGACAGGTACGGTTGGACTTGATGTTCTCAAAGGTCTTTTCCAACCAAACAATTCTATAATTCTATGATTCATGATGGAGTGACACAAACTTAACTGCAGTCCTGGAAGTCACTAGGCTCCTCTACTGGACTGCTCACTGAAATGGAATGAGTCCAGATTTTGCTGCCACAGTCTGACAGCTTCAATGGTATCTGCAGCTGTCTCAAGAGCACCAATTCTCTTGAACTCTACTTTTTTTTTGGCATTTTGCTTCCCATAGGTACTATCTTTGCTAGAAGAACTCCACTGGGAGTGTGCACCAGGACTGAGACCAGGACCTCTTGGTGTAAAAAGCATTGTATTGTTGAGAGAAGAGGGCATGATTCTTGGGTTAGAAATTCAGAGCTCAGTCTGCTTCTGTGCTCAGTTACCAAAATGAGGTCACTTTTTCATCCCTGAAAGTATTTTGCCACCTGCCCACCATGCCTACTTGGTCCCCCTCATCCTATCACTACAAGCCTTTGTGAATAGTCCATCTCCAGCTTTTCTGTAGCCCCTTCAGGTATTGCAAGGTCACTATAAAATCTCCTCGGAGCCTTCTCTTCTCTATACTGAACAACCCCAACTCTCTCAGCCTGTCCTTGTATGGGAGGTGCTCCAGCCCTGTGATCATCATTGCAGCCTTCTCTGAACCCGTTCCAACAGTTCCATATCCTTCTTATGTTGAGGATTCCAGAACTGGACAGTATTCCAGATGAGGTCTCACAAGAGAGGAAGAGAGAGGCAGAATCCCCTCCTTCGCCCTGTTGGCCACGCTTCTTTTGATGCAGCCCAGGATGCTGTTGGCCTTCTGGGCTGCAAGTGCATGTTGCCGAGCTTCTCATTGACCAGCACCCTATGAGAGCATTTATTTTGAGGTAGGAATAGTGAGAAGCATCCTGGGAACTGTAAATCCTCTAGGCACAACTGGTCTCAATGAGACCTCATGCAGCATCTTTGTTCAAGCTCTTGTTTACTTTCAGAGACCTTGCCCAGGCTCTCAGCCCTCTGAGGGCACTGCTGTGCCTGCACTGGCCCCATCACTGCTTTTGAAGCCTCAGGATAGTAGTGGACAAAGGCATGAGAAAAGAACTGGTTTCCTTTCTATAGGGTTTTCGAGGGAAGAGTTGGTCAGGGGTCAGAAAACACTGCTATAGCTTTCCCAGCTTTTATCTGATGAATTATGCGTAAATGCCAAGGCATTTCGCTAAATATTAAGCCTGAATTTTAGAATATGGCAAGTCTTTCCTCTCCAAAAAGGTTGGCATTAAGGCAAGTGATGATTGCACATGAATGATCCCCTTTGTTTGCCTTCCTTTGCTCTCACTTGATTGCTTTCAAATATTGCTGATTGCTTGAGTAGCTAAGAAGCATGTCTTGGAAATCTCCCAAATATGCCTCAGCACGGGTTTATGATTTGCGTTTGGCCTGGGTTTAGTGCTTCCAAACCCTCTTTTTCTTTAACAATTAAAGAACCAATTTCTTTCTTCACCCCACCGTATCCTTTTCAGGGAGGCTGTTTGGCTTTAGGGTTTGGAAACAAGCCATTTGGCTCCAGGTGTTCACATCACACTCATCTACTGCTCAGTGACCTAATGTAAAGGACAGGAAGGACATGGATGTGTTTGAGTGAGTCCAGAGGAGGCCACAAACATGATCTGAGGGTTAGAGGACCTCTTGTATGAGGATAGGCTGAAAGAGTTGGGGTTGTGCAACCTAGAGAAGAAAAGGCTCCAATGAGACCTTGGAGCCGCTTCCACTACCTGAAGGGGCTCCAGAAAAGCTGGGGAGGGGCTCTTTATGAGGGATTGCAGGGATAGGATGAGGAGGAATGGTTTTAAGCTGAAAGAAGGGAGATTTAGATGAGAGATTAAGAAGAAATGTTCTCCTGTGAGGGTGGTGAGACACTGGCCCAGGTTGCCCAGAGAAGTTGTGGCTGCTCCATCCTTGGAGGTATTCAAGGCCAGGTTGGATGAAGCTATGGGCAACCTGATCTAGTAGGTGTCCCTGCCCGTGGCAGGTGGGTTGGAACTGGATAATCTTTAAGGTCCCTTCCAACTCAAAACATTCTATAGTTCTATGAAACTACCATGTGGTCTGAGACCAATTCCTTGGGGAAAGGTGGCCCATCACACAAACAGGGTATGGGCTAAATGAGCCTCATCTCACCAGCTGCAACACTGAGCTGGAGATGCTGGATACCCCTGGTTTCTTCTCATTGTTCGGGGTGGTCCTTTTTGTGGATTAGGACAGAGGATGTGAATGTGGAGATGATGCTGTTGCCTGCAGAGATCCCTGAGCAGTAGATGGGTGTCACCAAGCAAATTAGATTTCGAGAATGGATAGATCAATCAGGTGGTACAAGTTTGGGAGTTCCTTCTTTAGCTTTGCCATGCTTGAACACAAACGATGCTACAGGTACAATCCTCAAAGCAGTAGTTGAAGCCAGTGTTAAGGCATGCAAGTGTGGATTTGCCCCTGTGTTTAGTGCAGACTTGTATATCCAAAGCACTTAACAGGGTCTCTTGAGGTGTCTTAGTTAAATATGAGTATAGAAAATGGAGGTCTGTCTGTCTATCACTTAATTGTCATCCTCCTTGATACCTGATGTCATAGCCTGGTGGGTTATTTCAGCTGAGAGCTCTCTGGCTGCCTGAAGGAACACAGTCAATCGAGTTGGTGTGGTGGTCTGGAGATACCTCTGCTTTAGAAACTTCATATTTGCATGATTTTGAGAAAGTAAATTGACTGAGTTTGAGGACAAAAATCCCATAACTGAGGGAAAGTTCAATACTTCATATATTGAAGGGGAATCTGCTGTGAATGGTGCAATGCAACATTGCATTATGTGCTCAATCTTTGCCAATGACACCAAGCTGCATGATGGGACAACATGCTGGAGGGAAGGGATGGCATCCAGAGGGACCTGGACAGGCTGAAGAGGTGGACTTGTGCAAAACTTATGAAGTTCAACAAGGCCAAGTGCAAGGTCCTATACATGGGTGGAGGCAATCCCAAACACAACTACAGGCTGAGTGGAGTATGGATTGAAAGCAGCTCTGAGGAGATGGATGTGAGGGTGCTCGTGGATGAGAAGCTCAACAGTAGGTGGTAGCAACCAGCAGAGCAAGGGAGGGGATTCTGCCTCTCTGCTCTGGTGAGACCTCACCTGGAGCCCTGTGTCCAGCTCTGGAGCCATGAGCACAGGAAAGACATCAATCTGTTAGATGTTGGAACTGAGTGGACTTTAAGTTCCCTTCCAACCCAAACCATTCCATGATTCTATGATTCTTTTTTAGACAACTGCCAGCTGTGGTGTCTACATGTAGGACAGCCCAACCTTATCAACACTGTGACTTTTTGTGCAGGTTTTAGATGAGACTGACATCAATTAAACCGCAAACTGCCTTATCTTTATTGATCCTGGAGAGACAACGAAGGGCTAGAGAGCCTGTTGAGTTGCTCTTTGCATTTCTACTGGACCGCAAGGAGCCCAATATGCCCAAGAGAAACTCCGATGGACCTGGATTAAAACCACAACACAGTGGTTTGCCATTGCTTTGATCACTTCCAAATGGCAATGGGAGCCTTGCTTCTGCTGGAAATGAATTCAAGCTGTGTGGCAAACATCTCCTGATTGCTCCATTCCAAGCTTGTGAATAGATTTAATTGCTGAATGCAGATACAATTGCAATTAAGCCTATTCAGCCCTACAACGAGGCATTCAGGGGTTTAGGAGTTTTATATGGTTCAATTAGATTCAATTGTTAAGTCTGAGCCTTAAGAAGATCATGTGAAGTCTGGTCTGCAGGCAATGCTGTCCCTTAAAACTGGGCTGTAATGGTAGAGAGCTTTTGGTGATGTTTTCTGGCAGGAATGGTCTGCATGATGGGGGAGGGGGGATGGTAAATATAGTTATGGACACCAAGCAGTTAATTCCTGGGATGTTTTGCAGGAGCGAGGAAATATCAGCTCAAGTGTTTTCCCTGCGGGCTGTGCTGGTGTGGAGGGTTGGGAAGGGCCTGGAAGGAGTCGTTGAATGTCTTTTAGAAGCCGTCTGAGACCACTATTATTTGTTATTGGGGTTGTGATGGTCCCATCAACAGTAATGAAATGTGGAGCCATGAGGACACTTAACGTCTTTCACTCTTCCTTCCTGTCTTTGACCTTTTTGACTTGCCCAGAGAATTGCTAACTGTAGGGATGGTTAGAACCTACTATGGTGAAACCTGCTCTTCACTGGGTCTGGAGTTCCCAGGGTCCCAGACACTGCAAAATAACTATCAGTGTGGGGAGGAGACCCAGGAGATCCTCTACACTGAGCAGCAAAAGTACTTGCATTTTGAGATCTGGGGTCCTTGGCTCTTCTTCTGAGCCAAAATCTCATCTATTTGAGTGGTATAAGCTGGAAGGGTGGCTGGAGAGGGTTTCACCCTGATGCTGGGCTGCTGTAGGGTGCAGCTTCTCTGCCTCCGATGGATGCAGGAGGTGGTTGGCCTGGAGGTCCTTGTGCTCCCATAAGATGAGATGCACTTTGGGATATGGTTTAGTAGGCACAGCGGTGTTGGGCTGACAATTGGATTTGATGATCTTAGAAATCTTTTCCAACCTCTATGATCCTGTGCACTCCTGTGACCCTGCTTGGAGCTGATTTCTCTCCCAGTAGAAGAAAGTCTCATCCTCCAGTGTTTCACTCCTTCCCACACCTGCAAGAAGAGTTTGCCCATGTTGCCCAGAACTTTGTGATCATCCACTCTTCTCATACCAAGGAGTCAAGTGTGGTACTTGTGTCCCTTTTAGGGTCATTTCCCAGATGCTTGAACCCAGAGACTGCACACCAAGGATGCCTGAGTTCCTTTCCTTGTGCCTCAGTTTCTTACTGCCCGTAAGAGCAGTGCTAATGTCCTCCACCTAAAAACTATCTCCTAGAAAGCTCTCTGCCATTAAGACAAATAAAGAGCAATCACTGTTTCTTTTGAGCCGTCTCACCTCATGTCCCTCCAAACCCTTCCAGCACCCACGCAGCAATATCAGACCCCTGTATTTGAACCATAAATTACTTTTCTGCCCCACTTTTAGTGTTTGCATCCCCTCCAGGGACTGATAACCAGCTTAGATGCTTTGGCCCCCTGGGAAACAGAGATTTTTCCTTCCCCTCCCAACCCTTTTCCCCAAGCCGGTCCCTTCCTTTCCAAACATCCCAGTTATTTTATTTTGTGCCTATAAAGTAAAGATTTTTTTTTTTCTCTTTCTCCCCTCCCTTTCTCCCCCTTCTTCACTCCTGCATTCCTGCAGAAAGCATGTGGGGTAGCATCTCCTGTCCCAGCCTCCACCTCACCCCCTCCCCAGTCCCAGCTGCTGGCCCGAAGAGAAGGAGCTGGAGGTGGAAGGGGGGGGGGGGATGCCCAGAGCAGCCCCTCCTCCTGCTCATAACTTCTTCTTCCAAGCATGCGAGGAGTTTCCCTGCAGCTGCCCTACACAGATGCCCGTTTCTGGGGCTGTCGGACCCTCTCATCCATGGGGAGAAGCCAGTGCGTGGCAGCTTTGCCCAGGTAAGCAGCACTATCTGCCTGTAACGAGCTGTCTGTTTGTCTTGATATTGGATTTTGTTTGCTCTGTTTTGTTTTTTTTTCTCCTCTCCCCATTCTCGGATTGCAGTTAAATGAACCACGGTGGGAAAAGAGTGAGAGTGATGGGGAGGATGAGGAGGGAGCAGCTTCTGGGGCTGCAAATGCCTTCAAGCTTCCCAGTGCATTGTACAAGAGAACATCTCACCGCTGCCTCAAAAGTGCCTGAGATGCCTCCAACTTGTCTGAATTCTCAATTTTGGGGTGACTTTGCACTCCCCGTGATGGGAAGTGGTGAAGGGGCATCTGCTGGTCTAAGAGGCAGGGAGAGGTTGTGAAGAAATGCTGTTGTCTGCAGCACATGGTGGGTTGTTTGGGGAGTGTTTTGAGGCTCTCTGGAAGGAAGCAAGTTCCTGTCACCTCCTTCGATGCACCCAGGAGGTCTGAGAGTTGCAGTGGTCAGAATCTGACCCCACTAAGCTTCCCACAGGTGGAATAAGGAGTTATATTTGTCTTCTAATCTTGTCCAGCTGGATCATGTAGTGTGGATGCTAGTAAAATGGCAAGCGCTGAAAGCAAGTCCTGGATCAAAGCTCTAACATCTGAGCAGACCTCCCTGGGACTGGTTATAGACAAAATAAATATTTCAGTGTGTTATGGAAGAAGCGGCAGAAAAGTTTGGTTTGGGGCTGTTTGGGGCTGTTCCTGGCTGAGAAAGTTGGATGATTTGCTTAGGGACATGGTTTAGGGAGTGTTAGGAATGGTTGGACTCGATGATCCAGTGGGTCCTTTCCAACCTGGTGATTCTGTGATTTCAAGGGCAGAAGTTCCTACAGTGGGTCCAGATTGGGTCTGCAAAGGCAGTATCGTTGCAATGAATGCAGTGACCACTCAGGTGCAAACTATGTGCATGCAGCTCTGAGTTGTCAGTCTGTTCCTGTCTTGATCCAGCAACAAATCAAAGAACCCATTTTTTTTCTGCCTCACCAGTGGTTACAGTGGTTGAGATCCTTCAGAATCAGTCCACCTGTTCCCATTTCCCTCTGTAGATGCTGAAATGATGTCTCGCAGGGAACAGCGGTGATTAACAATTTTGCTTGGCTGCTATCCATCCTAGGCCCAAAATAATGTAATTTCTGCTTGCAATCAAGAATTACCAGAAAATGCCTTTCTTCCGGGAAGAGAAGAAAATTAGCCACCAGGCAGATGATTCATGGGGTGTCTGAAAAGTCTTTGTGGCTCGAAGGAGGAGTTTGATTTTTTAGGATGGAGTCTGCAGAAATTGCTCTGTTCATCGTATTATTGCATGCATCAGGAGAAGCAGAAAGGGGACAGATGATGCTGGTGTTCAGCTCCCCGACGCTTCTGCAAAGTATCCCGTCCTGTAGACTTCTTGCTCCATCTCTTGAATCCCTCGATCAGCTTTGGGTCTGGTTGTGAATGGGCAGAAGTGGTGGGCCAAGAGGTGCTTGGGGTTGTGTTTGAAGGGATAGTATATTACTTCCAAGTAATAAGTGATAGGACAAAAGAAAATGGCCTCAAATTACTCCAGGGGAGGTTCAGATTGGATATTAGGAAAAATTTCTTTACTGAAAGAATGGTGAAGCATTGGAAGAGGCTGCCCAGGGCAGTGGTGGAGTACCCATCCCTGGAGGCAATCGCAAAACATATGGGACGCTTTGGGACGTGGCTTAGGAGGCGCGGTGGTGTTGGGCTGATGGTTGAACTGGATGATCTTAGAGGTCTTTTCTACCTTAATGATTCAATGATTCAATGAGGACACAAGGATGTGTCCTCACCTCCAGGTCCTGGCACTGTCCTCGGCTTGGCTGAGAGCGTGGTGTTTACACAGTGAAGGACTGGGAATGGCTGGGCTGATATTTTCTCTCTACAGTGTGTTTGAACAACAACTGCTAAGGATTTTCTTACTGGAGCACCTCTAGTGGCTCTCCCTGGTGTTAAATATTGGTGCACTCGGGGTCACAACTGAAAGAGGGGTTTTGTGCATGAAAGCTTGTCTGCTTTTTCCACCTGCCTTTCCCAAGCACAGCTTGTCTCATGTTTCAGCTGCTCTCAGATTGCCCTGTCCAAACTAGAGCCTCTCCACCAGATTTGTTCCTCTGACCCTCCTCATTCTAGATAATGGACAAGGGAAAGAGGGAAACACAGCAGGACATCTCCAACTTCGTTGTCCGGCCATGTGGACCCCTGCCACAGGTCACAATGCAGGCATGATGTCCCCTCGCCTCTGTCACCACCCAAGGCTTTGCAGCCACAGTTGGGAGTAGATCTGGAACCGCTGCTTGAAGGAGCCAGAGCAAAGATATGATTCAGGGACCTTTCACATCTGTGCTTTGGAAAAGGACTTCTGAGGAGACCATTTTGCAGCTGGCAGGGACCAGGGCTGCTCAGACACAGGTCTGAATCAATGTGAAAGCCCATCAGGCAGTCAGGGGAAGGATGGATGGGTGTAGCTGCAGGGTGTGACTCTTTGCTTGAGATGACTGATGTTTCAAGCTTGCTGCAGCAGCTGGGAGGTGGTGTCAGGTGGTGGTGAAAAGTGGATGATGTGTTCATCTTGGGCCTCACTTTTGAGTGGGGGGAAGGCAATAAAGAAATACATCTGAAAAAAAAGAGAGATTTGGGTTCAAATACAGCAGATCCTGTTGATTGCCTGCTGAAAGCTCCAGCTTGGGGACTTCGCCTGGGCTGGGAGTGGGTTGCTCTGGCTCAGCCTCTCCAATTCTCCATCATAGAATGGTTTGGGTTGGAAGGGACCTTAGAGATCATTCAGTTCCAACCTCCTTGCCATGGGCAGGGATACCTCCCACTAGACCAGGCTACGCAGGGCCCCATCTTTGTGGACAGACCCTGTCCATAAATCCTCTTTTCTGTGTCTTGAGGGAGCACAGACCCAGCAACAGCTTCTGGGAGAGTGTGAGGAACAGAGGGAAATATCCAAAATGGGTTTAGCTGCGTCCACAGGATCTTTCGTGGGAGCATCCTGTGGTGTCCCAGAGGAGTGAGTGGTGTAAGCGGGCTGGAGTCACCAAGACATCCTGGGTCAGGGGCCAAGATGTGACCTTGTGTCATGGAGAAATGTTTTCTGGGCATGTTTCACTGCTGCCAAGACTGGATCCCTTCTGTTTGTACAAAGTGCCCATCAGCAAAACCCTCAGCACCTCATCAACTGTTTTTGTTTGTCCAGTCAGTCCATAAAAGCCTAACCTGCCTAGATGAATATGTCGAGACAGTTCTCTCTTCCTTAACCATTAACAACCAGTTTATGATCGGTGTAAAATATGATTTGACCAGATGGCAAGTTTATAGAGAGTCAAAAATAACAGCATATAGTAAAATGGAAAACTGTGCTGGTGCTGTCTTTTTAGGGAGACGTCTGTCACAACACACTTGCTTCATTGACCCAGCAACTCAGCCAGTGCTGAAGATGAGAGCTGGGACGCTAAAATAGTCCAAATCAAGAGCTGCACCGTCTCAGCAGCATGAAAATGCCAAGGGAATATGGGAAGGTTCATTCAGAAAGGGTTTCATTTGCTCACTTGGAAATGAAACTGAGATTTATGGTGGCTTTCATTGAGGATTTCGAACACAAGAGAGCGGATGGTATTTGCATAATGAGTGTATCAAGAGACTGCAGGGAAGAATCAGGACCCATCCTCATCATAGGAGGCTTTGTAGTATGCGAACTTAGCCAGGAGGGACCATTTTTTATGGTGGGCTTGTGGTGCCCCTCTGAAGTTGACTGTTGACCAGGGCAAGGGCCTGAGACTGTTGGTCCTGGTGTTCTCTGTGGGGTTGCATGGTGTTAGAGAAGTAGACTGGCAGAGAAGTAGTCAGGCTGCCCACAGAGGGTCCTGAGCTGAAGATGGGGGCATGCAAGTCCCATGCACAAGCTTTTCTTCCCTTGCCCGCTCCTGCCATGCTCAGCTGTGGTCCTTGTTCCAGCAAAAGTGAAGTGAATCAGCTGGAGGCAGTGAAATGGTATCACCTGAGGGGAAATGGGGGTCGGCTTGGAGACCATCTTGCCATGAAACCATGAGGCTCCCAGGGGATGCAGAGTCTCAGGCTGTGATCTTTGTTTTCTTTGTCCCGGCTCCCAGTCTCAGTCACGCTGAGGAGCACTTTGTGATGTGAATAACCTGGAAAAGATCCAGCCTGAGTGAGAGTAACCTGAGAAATGCAGACCTGGCTGTCAGCCAAGCACTCAATCCCTTGATCAATTGACTTCCTAACCCTTTTCTTTCCACTCCTCAACCACCCCCACCATCTAGCAATCTCCTTGGCTGTTGCATCTGCCTGTCCACCTGGAAATATTGCTTTTGACTCCACCAACACATAATCCTGCAGCGTAGACCTTTCACCTTGCTTATGGGAAGACAGATTAATGAGCATCGTCTCGTGAATGCCCCAAATGGCAGGAGGGGGAAGAAACTGCCATACCTGTTCAGTGGGCATCTTGTGTCTCCATGCTGCATGTGGTGAGGGCTCCCCCCTTGCCTCGCAGCCAGAAGCAGGGTGACTTTTCAAAGCTGAGCGTTAGACTGGACAGTGGTGGCAGAAAGAAATTGAAGTTGGTTTTCAGGTCTGGGAGTATCATAGAATCACAGAATGGTTTGAGCTGGAAGCAACTTTAAAGCCCATCCAGTTCCAACCACCCTGCCATGGGCAGGGACACCTCCTACTGGACCAGGCTGCTCAAAGCCTCATCCAACCTGGCCTTGAACACCTCCAAGGATGGAGCAGCCATGACTTCTCTAGGCAACTTATTCAGTGCCTCAGCACCCTCATCGAGAAGAATTTCTTCCTAATGTCTAATCTAAATCTTTAACTCTCCAATTTAAAGTCATTCTCCCTTGTCCTATCATTCCAGGCCCTTGTAAAATGTCCCTCCCCAGCTTTCCTGTAGCCCCTTCAGGTACTGGAAGGCTGCTCTAAGCCTTCTCTTCTCCAGGCTGAACAACCCCAACTTTCTCAGCCTGTCCTCATAGCAGAAGTTCTCCAGCCCTCAGATCCTCTTTGTAGCCTATTCTGGACCCATTCCAACAGTTCCACTTCCTTCTTATGTTGGGGATTCTGGAACTGGACACAGGATTCCAGGTTGGGGTCTCACCAGAGCAGAGTAGAGGGGCAGAATCTCCTCTCTTTGCCTTCTGGCTACACTTCTTTTGATGCAGCCCAGGATACTGTTGGCCTTCTGGGCTGCGAGCATGCATTACCAGTTCATGTTGAGCTCCTCATCCACCAGCACTCAAAGTGCTCTCCCCAGCCTGTTTTGAAACCACAGATTGCCCCAGCCCAGATGTAGGACCTTGCCCTTGGCCTTGTTGAACCTCATGAGTTTCACACAGCCCTGCCTCTCCAGCTTGTCCAGGTTCCTCTGGATCACATCCCGTCCTTCCAGTGTAACAGCTGCACCACTTGGGGTCATCTGTAAACTTGCTGAGGGTGCACTCGATCTCACTGTCTGTATCATTGATGAAGATATTAAACAGCTCTGATCCCAGTACAGATCCCTGAGGGACACCACTATACCCAGCGACTGTTATTATTGCTTTTCTTTTAGCTTTTCCCCTTTCAAGTATATTATTCTTTTTTAAAATAGAACTCACATTGTGACACTTCTCAGCTGGTGCATGTCCAGGTGATGTTATCGAAGGCTGTATTATGATCAGAAGCCCAGTGGGGAGGCCACTGGGATGGAAACAGAGCCATTTGTTTCACATAGACCTCTGATGAGCTGTAATCTCCAGCAAAACTCTTTTTCAGAGTTATCCACCCCAAACCTTCACTGTGCTCTTGGCATTTTGTGCAAGAAGGAGAGGTTGGGCTTGGGCAGCAAACCCTCCTTTGCTGTTTGCAACAGTTAGGTAAGAAAAATATCAATTTCTGCCCCCCGCACTGGGTCTCTTGGAGAGGAAGAAAGAGACTGACTAGAGGTGATCTTCACAGCCACCATCCAACTAACTTTCTGCTTGGAAAGATTCCTAAGTTTAGCTAAGAAGGTGGTTTTTACTATTGTTAGTGTGAAAGCCTGATATGTGGGGTGGGGGCCTGATACGCTCTGGTGTGGAGGGAAGGAGAGGAGGGTCCCACTTTCATTTCCAGGACTCCTAAGGTATCTTTCTGCTTTTCTCCTTGGTGTTTCTGAGCTGAAATGCTTCCATCCAGCAGGGGAAGAGGTGTCACCTGCAAGTTATCTCCAACTACTTGTCGCTTTCTCATCATCCTTGCCATCCTCTCCCCAGTGTGAAAGGCCTAGAAAACTCAAGGAGGTCTCTTCTCCAGTAAGTTTTGCCCTGAACTGGCTGGTTTCATCCAATCTGTGCTTTGCTCTGTTTTGTGTGACCCCAATGTGACAGCTGCAGTGGTTTTGGGGCAGGACATTGGAGCTGTGCTGGAGCCTGATGGATGGGGAGAGGATGGGACAGAAGCCTCCTCACCACAACTTCCACCTCTGAGAAGACTCATAGCCAACCCTTGACAATGCTCTTAGGAGACCTATTGAGATGTTAATCCAGATGCTTCTAGACGTGGTCCCTGTCTCCCCACTACAGTTTCCTGGGGAAACAACAGCTATGGGGTTTAAACCTCAAGTTGGTGGGACTGAGCAGCCAGCAGCCCTTGTGGGTCACTGCCTTTGAACAAACCAGACACGTTCAGCTGGGCACCAAAGCGGAAAATAGGCTTCCTCCAGCTCTCACTTCATCTTCTTTTATTGAGCAGCCTCAAAAGCTTTACCCCCCTCCCTTCCCTCCCTGTCATCACTGTTAAACATTATTACACAGTACAGCACCTTTAAATCAGGAAATCAATGGTATTTATTTAAAAAAAAAGGAAAAGACCAAACAAAACATTTTCTTAAAGCTCTTGCTCCAAGAAAGGGAGGGAAGCCCTTTACGCGCTCTGTGAGGAGCAGCAGTTTCTCATGACTGCTGATGCTGCTGTTTAAATAGGCTCCACACTGCAGCATAGGGGTCGGAATGCTTCTTGGGAAAGGTTTCCTTGCTTTAAAAGCCTTCCATTTCATGGCAGAATTCCCTGGCGCTGAGAGGAAGGTCCTCCAGGAGAACAAGGTGAATCGATGCGTCTTCAGAAGTGGGGAGTAGTAGTGTTTGCTGGGTCTCCAAGGAGGTCTGTTGGCCACCAGAACTGCCACCCCTTGTCCATGACCACCAACAGCTTACACCATATCTGTGCTCATATGATGAACACCCTAATCCATATTAAGGTCTTCCCAGGGAGACCTTATAGCAGCCTTCCAGAACTGAAAGGGGTTCCAGGAAATCTGGGGAGGGGCTCTTGATCAGGGAGTGCAGGGGTAGAATGAGGGAGAATGGATTTAAGCTGAAAAAGGGAAGATTGATATGAAATCTTAGGGAGAAATATTTCCTGTGAGGGTGGTGAGGCACTGGTACATGTTGCCCACAGATTATGTGGCAGCCCCATCCCTGGGGGTGCTCAAGGCCAGGCAGGATGGGGCTTTGAGCAACCTAATCCAGTGGGAGGTGTCCCTGCCCATGGCAGAGAGGTTGGAACTGGAGTATCTTTAAGGTCCCTTCCCACCCAAGCCATTCTATGTTCCTCTAGTTTCTTTGGGCACACCTTGACCCAGGATTATGCTGGATAAGAATTCAAGCTTTAGTCTAAAAAGAACATGAGGCCAAATGCAACCACCTGGTGCAGCAAGAGGGATGGTTGTCATGTGGGCAAAACCTCATCTAGCCCCTCATGAAGACGACTGCAACCAGAAGCCCACAGATACGTGGTCATCTTTGCCATGCAGGTACCATCACACCTTTTCCACCAAATGCCAGGTGGAAAAGCTCCCCAGCATTTCTCTCTGGGAATCTCAGTGTCCTTCCCTGCTTCTGTGTTATCTACCAGCCCTGGTCAAGGTGGTGTCGTTTTCCAGGCCATTGCCCAGATGTTATGACAATAGAGGATACGGGGACAGAAACCATAGGGATTCTGCAAAATGTTCTCCGTGCACCAAGGATGGCTGCGTCCCTTTCTTAGTTGAAAGAGGGGAGGTTGAGATGAGATGTTAGGAAGAAATTTGTTTTCCTGTGACTGTGGTGAGGTACTGGCACAGGTTGCCCAGAGAAGTCATAGAAACCCCATCCATGGAGGTGTTCAAGGCCAGATTGGATAGGGTTCTGAGTAATCTGATCCAGTGGAAGGTTCTTGGATCCAGCCTGCATCATTGCCTTGTTCCCCAAGAGCTAGTGAAAATGTAGATACAAACATGACCCAGATATGGAGTTTAAATTACCCAAAGCGTTGTCTGCGTAGGTTCTGGAAAGCTGTATGGCAGCTCTGAGCCTGGAGGAGGGTGGTTCTGGAGGATCCATCAGTCCCTCCTCTTGGCAACTAGAGTGAGAGTCCAGTTGCAATACTGTGCTCTGTGATGATAGCAGCATCATGTGCCAGCAAGGAACCTCCTGAGCCTGCATCCAAGCTTGCTGCTCCTATGAGAGGTCCATGCCTATGTGGCATGTCCTGGGGAGGGATGTGAGAGGTCTCAGGGGACAGAGGTGCCTTGAGTAGGGAACACCTATTGCTACAGGGCTTGCAAGTTGCTTCTGGGGGCAAACAAAAATCAGATCACTTCTTGTCAGCCCCTCCTAGTAGATGATCCAATGTGAGGGACCTCAGGAAACAGAGCCACCCAGGAATGGCAGGGTTATGCACAATGTCTTGACTCCTTGTAGAGCCCATGTGGTGGGGTCAAGATACGTGTTGCATCCAGCACCCAAGCTCTTGGAGCAGCAGAGTTGAATTGGATGGAGAAGAAACTTGAGATGGAAATTAGCTTGGTAAGTCTCCTCTTGAGACAGATCAGCCAAAGGCCCACTGATTTTTCAGCTATCTGTTCTTGTAAGAGTTGCATGAGATCGTAGCTTGCTTTTACAGTGTTGTTGGGTTGCTTATGAGTGCTGGGCTGGGTCAACGGGTTCAATAATGAGGATTTGGACCCCAAAGCATCAGCAAGTAGGCAAGAAAGACAAAACACATTTGTACACCACCTAAGAGCTACCAAATTCTTTGCTGACCACAAGACTGGAGCCTGGTTTGGATGCACCGACAATGGCCCAGTTTGGATGCACTGCCTTATTATTTTGATATCAGTTCATAAAATCATAGAATCACTAGGTTGGAAAAAGACCTCTTAGATCATTGAGTCCAACCATTCCTATCTGCCACTAAACCATGACCCTGAGCACCTTGCCGACCCATCTTTTAAATACATCCAGGAATAGTGACTCAACCACCTCTGTGAGCAGACTCTGCCAGTGCCCGATGACCCTTTCTGTGAAAAATGTTTTCCTGATATTCAGTCCGAACCTCCCCTGGCGGAGCTTGAGGCCATTCCCCCTTGTCCTATCCCCTGTCACTTGGGAGAAGAGCCCAGCACCCTCTTCTCTGCAACCTCCTTTCAGGTAGTTGTAGAGAGCAGTAATGTCTCCCCTCAGCCTCCTTTTCTCCAGGCTAAACAACCTCAGCTCCCTCAGCCGCTCCTCATAAGACTTGTTCTCCAGCCCCTTCACCAGCTTCATTGCTCTTCTCTGGACACGCTCCAGAGCCCCAACATCCTTTTTGTAGCGAGGGGCCTAAAACTGAACACATGATTCGAGGTGTGGTCTCACGCGTGCTGAGTACAGGGGCAGAATAACCTCCCTGGACCTGCTGGCCACACCGTTTCTGATACAAGCCAGGATGCCATTGGCCACCTGGGCACACTGTTGGCTGTCAACCATCACCCTCAGGTCCTTCTCCTCCAGGGAGCTTTCTAGCCACTCTTCCTCTAGTCTGTAGTTATTGATGCTTTTGAGAATTTAGGAAATAATAGAATCATTTGTGTGGAAAAACCCTTTAATATCATCAAGACCAACTGTACCTTTCCCATATTAAACCATGTCTCTGAGCATGTCACCTTCCCATCTTTTAAATACCTCCAGGGATGGTGATTCAACCACTTCCCTGAGTGAAAAAATGCTATTTTTTCTTTCCTCATCATGTACCCAAAACCGCTGTCCCTATATGGGAAAGGATATTCCAGAAAATGGAAAAATCCTATGAAAATTGCCCTAGAGCAGCATGATTGCAGGAAGGGAGGGAGTCACATGAAATGGGTGGACATGGCCATTCCCAGCTCGTGTCAATTGAAGGACTCAAGTATGTTCATCTGGAGTTAGTGCTCCTGATCCCCATAGTTAATCCTGAATGATTTGGATTGTGTTACCTTATCCTGGTTTAACCTGAGAGATGTTTAAGATGCTTTCAGAAAGATCAGAGACTGTCACCCCCCTGGACTTGATTTAAGCCCAGGTTTATGATACCGTTTTGCTTGCAAAGGGAGAGTCTTCTCCCTGCCGATCAGCCCCTCTGGCTGCTCCTGAAGAGTCCCCTGAGTTTGAGGAGTGCCTCCACCTACCAACAAGTCAATGCATTCATATTTCTTAATGAAAACAGCTTAAAATGTGTATTCAAGGGATTTAGAGAGAAATCAATTACCATAAAAATCTATTAACTCCATTAAAAAAAGAAACTCTCTTTTTACCCCCGAGGCTTATTTCTCTCAAGCAAGAAACAACATGTGTTTAACCAGATTTTACCTCTCATTCGTATCTACCATTTTCCTTTGGGATTGAAAACGTTTTTAAGTTCCCTGCAGCAAATGGTGCGTCATCCCAGGAGACAGCTTGCCAAAATGCCCCAACTGAGCTTTTCCATGTGAACATTTCAAAGTTGAAGGAGAGAACCAGCATTTTCCTGGCAGTGAAATGTGAACACATTTGCTTGCAAATGGTCAGACCCTTTAATTGACACCAGGTATTGTATCCAACACTGTCCTGGCTTGTATCAGCCATGGTGCGGCCAGCAGGAGCTGGGAAGGGATCATCCCCTTGGAATCTGTGCTGAGGAGCCTGCAGCTTGAATCCTGTGCTCAGTTTTGGGCCTCTCACTCCAAGAAGGACAATGAGGGGCTGAAGCACGTCCAGAGAAGGGCAACAGAGCTGGGGAAGGATCTGGAGCAGAAGGGTTATGGAGAGCAGCTGAGGGAGCTGAGATAGTTTAATCTGGAGAAGAGGAAGCTGAGGGGAGACCTCATCACTCTCAACAACTTCTTGAAAGGAGGTTGTAGTGAGGTGAGTACTGGTCTCATCTCCCAAGTAACAAGTTATAGAACAAGAGTAAATGACCTCAAGTTCCACCAGGGGAGGTTTAGATTGGATATGAGAAAAATTTCTTTACTGAAAGAGTGGTGAAGCATTGGAAGAGGCTACCCAGGGCAGTGGTTTTTTGAACACCCTATCCCTAAAGGTGTCCAAAAAACTTGTAAATTGGCACTTCGGGACATGGTTTAGTATGCACAGTGGTGTTGAGCTGATGGTTGGACTGGATGTTCTTAGAGGTCTTTTCCAGTCTTTATGATTCTGTGATCTTCATCCTGCCTTCTTTTTCTTACATTGTTGATAAAGTGCTGCTTTGGGGTGAGGGGTTGGTACTTTTTCTGACAGTGGTTGTGACCTTTGCTCTCTGCTTCTGTGACCTGTTAGGATTTACTCCATCCATTGTTTTTTTTGCTGGTGTCTCAAGCCTTGACCCCACGGTATTATTTTTCATCTTGCCACCAAAATTCAATCATTTCAGTCTGTCATTTTCTTTATTCGATGCGGTCTGTGCTTTGTTTTTCCCCATCCAAATCACAGAATCATAGAATGTTTTGGGTTGGAAGAGTCCCACCACCCTGCATGGGCAGGGACATCTCCCACTGGATCAGGTTGCTCAAAGCTCCATCCAATCTGACCTTGAACATCTCCAGGGATGGGGCAGCCACGACTTCTCTGGGCAACCTGGGCCAGGGCCTCACCACCCTCACAGGAAATATTTCTTCCTAAGATCTCATTTCAACCTCCCTTCTTTGAGTTTAAAACCATGACCCCCAGTTCTATCCCTCTACTTCCTGATCAAGAGCATCTCCTGTCTTTCCTGTAGCTCCTTTAGGTAGTGGAAGCTGTTCTAAGGTCTCCACGGAGCCTTCTCTTCTCCAGTCTGGACAAGCCCAACTCTTTCAGTATGGGAGATGCTCCAGACCTCTGATCATCTTTGTGGCCTCCTCTGGACTTGGTCTAACAGATGCATGTCCTTCCTGTGCTGATGACCAATGTCTAGTAAGATGAGGTGCAGCTTGAAGCCTTGGCTTCAGCTAGAGCATTCGTAAGGAGGTGTCCTTGTGGATTCTCTGCCGGCTAATATAAGGTTGTGCTCAGCCTGCAGTCTTTCAGAGGGAGCTGCAAATGGGATATTCTTCCTCTGATCAGCTGGCTGTTTTCAGGAGACTTGTATGAAAACATTTGAGGTCTGCTTCCCTCCTGTCAGATTTGGCCGAAACCAAGATTTTGCCAGCTCGTGAGGCAGAGGGTCCGTCTGCTCGTGTGCACAGTGGTGGGTGTTGGGACACAAATCTGCACGGATCCCCTGGGAAGACTGTGCATGCCCAGATGCAGCTCCATAATGTAGTTTTTGTCTCTACATGCAACAGGGATAAATATTTGGTGGATGGAGTTAGCAGCATCTGGCATGGGCAATCCTCACGTGGGAGATATGTGAGATCCAGCTGGAGCCACGAGCAAATGGGATACAGACCCCAGCCAGATGAGACTGCAAATCCACTGGGACCTTGCTGACAGGGATTATTTATTTATCTCAAAATTGGATGGAAAATAAAATGAAGAAAAGTTTATTGCAAACATACACACAGGAAGAATAAATGGAGGGGAACAGCCCAACCTCTGGCACTGCTACAAGTGTGAAAGACCTGCTTCTTTTCCTCTCTTACCCTCTTGCATCTTGCCAGCCTTCCCACAGCTCTGTCATCTGATCCAGGTGAGGTAAAGGGAGAACCTGGTCCATCAACTTTATGGGGTTTGAAGGCAATTTGTTCAAGGAACTGTAAAACCCAGAGAAGTTGCCCCCATAAATGATTTACCGGGGAGCAGTAAAAGATCAAGGGAATTTCTGGGATTCCTTGCAAAACCCAGAAGTTTATGGGGTCATTTCCCTGCCCCTACCAGGTTTCTGTAAAGCTCTCTATAGTGGTTTCAGAGGTCTTTGACAGACTGGTGGCAGCCAGTATCTGCAAAGATCAGCTAAGACTTACTGGATTTAAGTTTTCTAGTATGTAATGTATACAATGAGCATCGTGGTGGCACCTAAGTGAGCTCGTGGCTTTAGGTGGGCTTAGCTGCCCTGTGCTGGACAACGATGGTAGAGCAAATGGCAGTCTTCCATCAGCTTTGTTGTCTAAAATGTCATATCCTGATGGAGCTCATGGAAGGAACAAACCCAGGTGTCAACTTGGCCTGCTGGTGGGGTGTGGATGGAGGGAGGAGTTAGAGGGAGTGTCTGGGATCATGGAGTCACTAGGTTGGAAAAGACCTCTTAGATCATTGAGTCCAACCATTCCTATCTGCCACTAAACCATGTCCTTGAGTACCTCATCTACCCGTCTTTTAAATACTTCCAGGGATGGGGACACCACCACCCCCCCGGGCAGCCTCTGCCAGTGCCCGATGGCCCTTTCTGTGAAAATTTTTTTTCCTGGTATCCAGTCTGAACCTCCCCTGGTGCAGGTTGAGTTTGGGTTAGAAGGGATCTTAAAGATCATCTAGTTCCAATCCCCTGCCATGGGCAGGGACATCCCATTAGATCAGGCTGCCCAAGGCCCCATCCAACCTGGCCTTGAACACCTCCAGGGATGGGGCAGCCACAACTTCCCTGGGCAATCAGTTCTAGGGCCTCGCCACTCTCATTTGGAAGAAATTCTTCCTAATGTCTAGCCTAAATCTGTCCCTGTCCAGTTTATACCCATTGCCCCTCATCCTGTCACTCCAAGCCTTTGTGAACAGCCCCTCCCCAGCTTTCTTGGAGCCTCTTTCAGGTACTGGAAGGTCACTATAAGATCTCCTCAGAGGCTTCTCTTCTCCAGGCTGAACAAGTAAAGGAAGGACACAGCACAGGTTAACCACTGCACACCAGAGATGTTGATGACATCCAAGTAAACACAGCAATCAGGAGAAGAGAAAGGGAAAGTGAGAAACAGAAAGCACATGAGGGGGACGCAAATCCTCTAAGTCTCAGAAATAGGTGTAGCCACCTGATGGACAAGGTGGCCACAGCCTTGGTGCCCCTGCAGTCTGGAAACACACACCAGGCTGCTGCAGGCACTTGACCTTCATCTTGCTTGTTTGAGGATCCATTTAGGTGGGGATCCTGTTACAGGCTGTGCACAGATCTTAGCCTCCTTTTCCAAAAGGGACCTGATCTATAATGCAATGTGATTTTGAGGTAGCACATTATTCACTCTAAGAAACAATCCAGTCCTGGCCAAGAGCTAGGCTGGATGAAGTCATCAAGCTCATCTTTCACCCACGTCAGTAATTTCCACCCTGGAAATAGTCCGTGCCTTCCTGTGGAACCTGCTCAGCCTGAGATGAGCAGATGAGGCTCAGAACAAGAGAAGAACATTTTGTTGCCTGTTAAAAAGGAATAAACACCCTTCTGGGGGTGCCTCTTCTGCTGCAGTTGTTGCTTCTTAGAGAGAAGTCCCTGCTTCACAGAGGAAGACTGTAGTAATTTGGGGGAGTTTCTAAACCATCTATGGGCAGCAACCAGAGCTTTCAACTCCCGTTTGCTGTTCCGTGATGCTAGTCTGGATCTCCAAGGACAGGAAGTGCAAGGCAGTTAATCCTGGATTTGGCAGCAGGAAAGTTAGCATCAAAACAGGCTAACAAAGACTTGACTGCAGGTGATTGCTGTTTGCAGTGATGTCCTAGTGATCTTTCCTCTCTGTAATTGGAGCAGCAGGTGCTTCCCTCTTCCATCACATCACTGATATTCACACTTAAGCTTAATTGAGTAAGGCTGTTGCCTGAAGAAGGGTGCTGTTAAGGAAGGAAGCTGGAGGAGCACAGAGGACCTCTCCACTGTAGCCACTATCAGCAAAGAGACAGAAGAATTAGGGGATTTATGGACTTTATGCTGATTGTCTAAGTCAAGATGAGTTTTTGTAGTTGGAGAAAGTCTTCCCTTGCCACTGTAGGTGGGTGGGAGAATCGGGCTTGGATGGAATGCATTAAAGCCTCTTTCTCCTGCAGAGGAATGACTCTCCAGGCTGCGTACTGACTCCAGGAACCAAGAAGGAGTTTCTTCCCAAGGAAAATGAAAATGTATGCCCAGATCTTTGCCCTGCTGGTGGCTGTGACGCAGTACAGAGCCGTGGCCATTCATGAAGGTACGTGACAAGTGGGCTACCGTGAATGCAGCAGCTGGGGGTGATGCTGAGACATATCAGGGATAAAAAGACTTTCTGTAAGCAACTGTTTCTGTTAATATCATGGGTACACGTAGATGTTCTCGTGGTGGAGCTGTAGTGCTGGTGCCTTTAACTTCTGCATGGGGCCCTTTTAAGTTGGGCTCATCTGGCTAACCGAGCATCTTAGCTGGCCCCAAAAGGCAGGCAGGACCTGACTTGTAGCACCAGGGATTATGTTCCACCTCAGCTGCTCCAGAGGAAGGTGAGGAGAAAGGGAAAACATCTCCCCTCCTGATTCCTCATGATCTCCAAGAGGTGATACAAGTCACCACACAAAGAAAAGACATCAAGGAAGCCTTCTGCTACTATTTAGAGAGTCGAGGTGGCACAAGGACTCAACGCCTCCCTGGCTCCCCATCGCCTATGCAAGCCCACAAAGAGCTTTTGGAAAGAAAGGGACAGAGCCCAAAGGCAAGAGACAAAGGGACCCAAGAGAAGAGCTTTGTGGAGTTATAGCATGTCTCTGTATCCTCAGGGTCTTGCAGGAGGGGGAAGCTCCTTGTGAGCATCCTACAAAGCTAATCCAGAGCTGCCAAACCTGTCATGGTACTGGGTGTGAGCCAGTGGGTCCTCCCCCCTTCAAACTGTTCTGCAGCAACAAGCCCCCAGGCTTTGAAGGTGTAAATTCATTTGAGCTGAATCCAGGAAATTCAACAAGGAGTTAGTGGAAGCTTTGACATCAGCTACGAAATTAACTTGATTAAGTTCCTGTCCATCAATTAAGCCAATATACTTGCCTATAATGCTATTTAATTCAAGGCTGGGAACAGTGCAATAAATTAATGTTTACAGATGTCTCTGGCAAACCTATGATTGATGAAACATGGTAATTTGGGAGGTGCATGGAAAATTTCAAATAAAATCATATCCCCCTGTGATTAATAGAGCTGTCTGGGTTGGTATTTTCTCCAGAAGGTACCAATCCAAATATGCTTAACATCACATGTTTCTGATGACAGCTTCAGGTACCTGATCCAAGCAGGAAACACTCATGGGGATTGTTGCCAAGCTGAGCCCCTCGAGAAAGGTGCTGAGCTCCTGGCTCAGCATCTCCCAGAATGGGCTCTGTTTGCCCCTTTGTAGAAAAAGAGAAGGGATTGTGCCCCAATATTTGGTGCTGGTGAGGCTGTACCTTGAATGTCGTGCTCAGTTTGAGGCTCCTCAGTATAAGAAAGATATTGGGGTCCTGGCGTGCATCCAGAGAAGAGGAACGAAGCTGGTGAAGGATCTGGAGAACAAGGCTTAACAGGAGCAGCTGAGGGAATTGGGATTATTTAGCCTGGAGAAGAGGAGACTGAGGGGAGGACCTTATTGTTTTCTACAACTATCTAAAAGGAGGCTGTAGTGAGGTGGGTGCTGGTCCCTTCTCCCAAGTGACAAGGGATAGGACAAGAGGAAATGGCCTCAAGTTGTGCCAGGGGAGGTTTAAATTGGATATTAGGAAATATTTCTGTACCAAAAGAGTGGTCAAGCATTGGAAGAGGCTGCCCAGGGCAGCAGTGGAATCTCCATCCCTGGAAAGGTTGAAATAGTGTGTAGATGTGGCACTTTAGAGTATGATTTAGTGGGCATGTTGGTACTGTGTTGATGATTAGATTTGGATAATCCTAGAGGTCTTTTCTGACCTGGACAATTCTATGAAAACTGGGCACCATCCTGCCCTTTTTAATCCCGTGGAACTTCTGCTTGTTGTCTTTCTCTTCATTGTCCCTGGATGCAAATAATGGCAGAAGCGTTGTGCGTGGTGAACAAGAATCCCAGGAGCCAGGCACGGATGCAGGAGGCTCTCTGCGGATTTGGGATGTGGAGAGTTAGGTAGCAAAGGTCCCTCTGATACTGATGGCATTTTGAGCATCTTTGCCATATTGGGGCCAAACATGCAAGTCTCCCAGGAAAATCTATCTGTGTTGTCTTGAGTAGCTCCAAGAGGTAGGTGATTTTAGGAGGGCTGATGGATGGTCTTCTTTGCCATGTTGAACCTTTATTGGGATTTTCTTGTTGGTAGCCACAGCTTGTGGCTATGCTGGGAAGCTGTTGAACCATTTCCACTGGTTCTGAGGTTAGAGCCATGGACTGGCACTGCCTTCCCTCCAAGTCCTTCTGGGAGAACAGGGACATGAAGGTCAAAGCCAAGGGAAAAGGGGGTGGATCCAAAACAAAAGCAGTAGCTGGGAAAAGAACTTATGGTGAACTGCTGTTAGCAGCTGAGCTGCCTCCAAGACACCCCTGACATCTCAGCTAAAAAACACTTGTGGAAGATTTGAGAAGGGAAGGGAGATATCAATGGAGAGCTCTAGGAAAACTGAAATAATTGTCTCCCATTTTTGTCAAGGGAAAGTATTTTATATACTCAGTACGAGTACAAGCGTTTTCAGCTGAGTACGAGTGAAACCAGGAAGAGTCAGTCATTTTTTTTCTGCAGTAAACAGAACTGTTAAGTCGCGAAGAGCTCAGTGTCAGGAGGTACAAAGAAAAATGAAGAAACTAAAAGCCTTGGGTAACAAAGATTGCTATCCATCTGCAGCTGGCAATAATCCTCTATCCTATTGTGTGGCCAGAGGGAGCTGATCAGGGACACAGCAAAGAAGGAGAGCACAAACCTGTATCCTTCCAAGTTCTGTCCTGTTGAAAACTGGTTGGATGGCCAGGCCCGAAGAGTTCTGGTAAATGGAGTTAACTGGTAAATGGAGGAAGTGTTAATGTGCTGGAGGGTAAAGAGGCTCTGCAAAGGAATCTGAACAGACCGCTGGGCTGAGACCAATGGCATGAGGTTTAACATGGCCAGACGCAGGGTCCTGCACTTGGGGCACAACAACCTCCTGCAGTGCTACAGACTAGGGAAAGAGTGGCTGGGAAGCTGCCTGGAGGAGAAAGACCTGGGGGTGTTAATTGACAGCTGACTGAACATGAGCCAGCAGTGTGCCCAGGTGGCCAAGAAGGCCAATGGCATCTTGGCTTGTATCAGAAATGGCGTGGCCAGCAGGTCCAGGGAGGTTATTCTGCCCCTGGACTCGGCGCGAGTGAGGCCGCACCTCATATCCTGTGTTCAGTTCTACGCCCCTCACTACAAGAAGAATGTTGAGTGATTCTATGATTCTATTGTGTGGCCAAAGGGAATTGATCTGGGACACAGCAATGAAGGAGAGCACAAAACCTGCATCCTTCTAAGCTCTTTGGGGAGCCTGCTTATAGTAATGGAGTAAAAGTCAGGTAAATTGAAGAGGCTGAGCTAAAACAGGCTTTCAATGTGCAGTAGAACCATGAGAAACTTGCTTAGCATCTCTCCACCAGACTGGAAGAAATGATGCAGCCTGGTTGGGTGTGGGTTGGGACTCCTGACATACAGCTGAAAGTCAAGGCAGTGGCTGGGGAAAGGTCAAAGCAATAATGACACAAAATAATAATAATAATGACAAAAAAAAAGGTGGTTGAGTCGCCTTCCCTGGAGGTGTTTAAGGAACGGGTGGATGAAGTGCTTAGGGACATGGTTTAAGGGAGTATTAGGAATGGTTGGACTCAATGATCCAGTGGGTCCTTTCCAATCTGGTGAGTCTATGATTCTATGAAAATAGAAGTGTGAAGTGTTTGAGCCCAGTCCTGGTGAGCAAAGTACAAAATGCCCTCCTCCAGCAGTCTACTTTTTAGCAGTCCTCCACTAATAACTTGGCATCTGCCTGCAAGGGAGAAAAGCACAAAAGAAAATATGAATTTTTAACATCCCTTCTAGAACTTTCATTAAATTAAGCATCCCTAAAAGTCATCAGATTTCTGTCTATGAAATATATTTTATTGGATGCCTGAAGAAAACTAAATTAAATTGAGAATGAACACTGTAAAGGGAAATTTGCCTTGATGTTCATTAAACAAATTTCCCTGTACACCTGTCTCATCCCTGCCAGATGCCATCAGACAGCGCTGACTTGTAGAGGAAAGAACACTCAAATTGTTTTTTCTTTGCAAAAGATCCTTTTTGTGCTCAGGGCTGCTGGCAGCTTGGCAAGAGGAGAGCATTGCAGAGCTGAATGCGTGGAGCATGTTGAGCTCTCTCCACTCAAGACTGGAAGTTTGTGAAGGCTGGAGCATTTCCTCTATGAGGACAGGCTGAGAGAGTTGGGATTGTTCAGTCTGGAGAAAAGAAGGTTCCAGAGAGACCTTAGAGCAGCCTTCCAGTACTGGAAGGGGCTCCAGGAAAGCCGGGGGTAGGCTCTTGATCGGGGAGTGTAGGGATAAGATGAGGCATAATGTTTTTAAACTGAAAGTGAGGAGATTGAGGTGAGATCTTAGGAAGAAATGTTTGCCTGTGAGGGTGGTAAAGCACTGGCACGGGTTGCCTAGAGAAGTTGTGGCTGCTCCATCCCTGGAGGTGTTCAAGGCCAGGTTGAATGAGGCTTTGAGCAACCTGATGCAGTGGAAGGTGTCCCTGTCCCATTTGGAACTGGATGATCTTTAAGGTCCCTTCCAACCCAAACCATTCTAGGATTCAGTTGTTCTGTGGCTGGCAAAGCACAGGTGGCCCCATGTCTGCCTGGGTGTCTCATGATGTCTCTGGGGACTCTGGCAAGATGCTCAGGGTGGTTGGTGGGGTAGTAGAGCGGCCACATTCCCAAATTTCAGTTTTGCATAGCTCAGGTGTCAGTGTCTGACTCTGGGCGTATGAAACCCCTCAGTGTCCTCTTGCTTTCAGCGTGTCCTACAGACCTGCACACCGTGGTGGAACTGCATTTCAGTGTTTGCTCTTAAGATGAGAAACTTCCCTGGGTGGGAACCACAAAATGGGGAATTAGGAAGAAATTAAAGAGCTTGTTCATGTGGGAAGCCTATGATTGCCCGCTTCATCCATAGAATCATAGGATGCTTTGGGTTGGAAGGGACCTTTGCAGGTCGTCTAGTCCAGCCCCCGTGCAGAAGCAGGGACATCTTTAGGTAGATGAGGTTGCTTTATTGGGCCTAAGCATACTCTCTCTTCCTTAGCTGTAATATCTTGGGGGTCCACACGACTCAGAGGGGTTTATCTCCTGGTAGGCTCTTTTCATATTGTGGGATGAGCCTTCCTGACCTTCTTTTCCCTCAGCGTGCAGGACGGCAGAGGTGGCCGACATTTTGTTCGTTGTGGGGCAGTCAAAGGGCACAAGAAGAGAGAGCTCCCATCTGGTCAAGGACTTCATTGGTAGCATGGCCCGTTCCTTTGAGAACGTGGTGATGGGCAAAGGAGGCATCCGGCTGGCAGTGGCACTCTACAGGGAGAAACCGAGGTAGGTCAGTCCATCTTCTACCACCAGCACTCACGTTTCTATTTGTCCTGTAGCTTTAGATGGGCAAGCACATCTCCATAGTTAAAAACCTCTTGCTAGTCTGCTGAACCCTTACGAGAACAGACCAGGAGTTCACCACCAGCAGTGTCACCAGCGTTTAGAAGTGCTCAGCCATGGAAAACACTTCCAGTGCAGGGAGGCTGGTATTTAATGCAGCCACAAGAAATTTCCCTCCATGCAATTTCAGATAGAATTTTATGGTTATAGGGCTCTGGAGCTCATACCTTGGACTCTCTTGACCACCATCAGGTGGATTCCTTGCCTACATACGAGCCTAGTGTGGCCAGCTAAATGTCAACATTATTGTTGGTCATTACTGTTAGCAACACACCCTTGCTGTAGCAACAATGTTTTCTTGCTCCTTATTCACTTGTATTCCTCCATTTCTCACTTCCAGGATGAGTATTGAGCTCACGGATTATGTGACCATCAAAGAAATGCTGGTGGCAATTCAGAATCTCTCCCTCAAAGGTGGCAGCTTAAAAACAGGGGCTGCGCTGGGGTTTGCAGCTCATGTCATGTCTCGCCTGGACGTGCTGCGAGAGGATGCAGCAAAGGTAAGCAACCCGTGATGGCTTCCCTGGTGTCATCCTTAGTTGGGATCAGACCTTTAACTGCTTTAATAGAAGGCATGAATGAGCCAGTTATTTTTTATTTATCCCATCTGATTTTTGGCTTGAAGTTGAGGTACCTGCTTTACGATCTCATTCAGCTTCAGGTCACTTTCTTGGTGGTCGAAGGAGATGGGCACCTCCAGATTTTCAAAGGACTGACTCTCCTGGTACAACTTGAGGCCATTTCCTATTATCTTACCACTTCTTACTTGGGAGGAGAGATCAACACCCACCTTGCTACAACCTCCTTTCAGGTAGTTGTGGAGGTCAATGAGGTCTCTCCTCGGTCTCTTCTTCTCCAGGCTAAACAGCCCCAGCTCCCTTAGCTCCTCATAAGAATTGTGCTCCTGCTCTGCTCCTTTTCAGCCCATGCTCATGAAAGCTGATTTCATGTGAGTTACCCTAGAGGTGTAGGTTATCAAAGGTTTTATTTTCAATTGCCTCTTGGTTTAGAGAGAGGGACTTCATCCAAAGCCTGTCTTCTCAGCGTGGAAATCCTACAACTGTCTCTGTGACCTGATGTTATCCTCTTTCATCCTCTATGTCTTACACCAATTCTTGTAGGTAGTTGTTTTGATCACGGATGGGAAATCCAGTGACTTATTTGAAGATGAAGCCCAGGTTCTACAGGATGGGGGAGTGACGGTGTTTGCTGTAGGTACGTATGGACACGCTAAGGTACATGGAACACTGCCACCAAATACAATGTATGCATCAACACCCAGTCCACGAACTGGGGAAGATTCTTGATGCACAACATCCCCATCCTCTAAAAACTGCACCCATCCCCAGACTCAGCCACTAGCAACTACTGCCAGTCGAAAATGACATCTGTGCTGTGCTCGGTTATTTAGTTGTTGTTGTCAATAGCTGATTTATTCAGTGGAAATCTGCGTGTTTGCATCTGTCAAAACTACTTGTGAATTCAGGAGGAGTTCAAGAAATAGTTCCATAAAAGTGGAAATGTTTTGATGTGACATTTTCCAAAATGAAATGATTTCACTTTTGAAGGTTTCTTTTAGTGGGGTTCAGAGAGCGACTTTAGATACGTTGAAAATGTCCATCAGAATAATTCAACAAAGAAAAGTTTCAGTCCCATCCCCGAGAGCTAAATACAACCATTTATTACAAGTCAAATCCTTCCCTTCACCAAACACTTCAGGGGTAAAGAAGTGGGTGGTGGTGGTGTTTCATTCTAAAGAGCAACCAGGTTGGTTTGGACCAATGTGAAGTGAAAGCTAGGGTGAGGTTGGTTTCTTGGGGTTCCTCTCAGCACTTTTTTTTCAATTCAATGACAGAAAAGCATGATTTAGAGTCGATATGAGGAATTTTTCTACAATTCGTGTAGTGAAACACTGGAAGAGGTTGCCCATGGAGGTAGTAGAAACCCCATCCCTGAAAACATTCAGGGTCAGGGTGGGTGTGGCTCTGAGCAACCTGATGTAGTTGAGGACATCTCTGCCCGCAGCAAGAGGATGATTGGACTGGATGACATTTAAAGGTCCCTTCCAACCCAAACCATTCTATAATTCTCTAAAATCCTGCAACTTTCATACAGTCTCCCAAAGTCCTGTTGTCTGCTCATCCACCAGAAGAGCAGATGTGTGTCTATATCCGTTGGGAAGGATGAGACTTGACCCTACCATGCTCCTTTTCACTTTCCACACCAAGAAAGCATTTCACCTCTCAGCCCATTAGAAACTGAATATTCTGGGGAAATCTCTAAGGGATCTCCAGAGAAAACCTTGACCTCTTTTCCCTAATGGAAGAAACTCCATCTGGCTCATCACTGCCCATCCAGCTTCAGACTCCATTCCTTGCTTCATCCTTTGCAGCATGGCTCTGAAGTTGGTGTAAAACTCAAAAGCCAGCACATTGCTCCCACTTGCTCTTGACAACCCTTGCCAATGCCTGGCCTGCTCCATGGATGGTATTTGATGTCCTTCTTTTCCTCTTCTTTTCTTCATCTAGGGATTAAGGATGCTGACAAGAATGAACTGAACAAAATAGCTTCAGAACCCACTGAAGAGCACGCACTCTACGTTGAAGATTTCCACCTCCTCCACAACGTGGCCCCCAAACTCTCTCGAAGGCTCTGTTTCACTGCTTCAGAGCCACCACGGCCCATAAAGCAGACTGTGCAAGGTTCGTCAAGGTTTTCTCTTTATCCTGCTTTCCACCTGCTCGAACTTGTCCCTGCTCAAACAGTGCCTGGATGTGCCAACCACACCATGGAGATGAACTTCCCACATCTGCTCTGTTCATCACAAGGGAGCTTTAAAGGTTGGATGAGCCTAGAGAAGCAATCAGCTCATAGAGCATCTATTCCCTGGGGACAGTGGTCCTTTGTATTTTGCTTGCATCTGCATCTCCATGGTTTGCATCTCCATAACTAGTTCTGAATGTCTTGATTCTAACAAGGAGCATTAGTTGCTAGGGCAGCATTTTCACCCCTTGGAGGCTTTCATCATGGGCCTCTCAAGGTGAACTCCAGCAGCACAGCTCAGGGTCTCAGGAAGAGCCGCATTCCTTGCAGAAGATGCGAAGAGAAGCCAAAGAGACGTCTAAAGAGATCTATATCTCTCCCCAAAGAAATTCTGATGCTGTAGTGAACCCAGATGTGATGGCCATGAACTCTTGGCACACAAACTCACGAGACGATGAGTTAAAAGCTTGAGACAGAGCTTGGGAGAACGTCAACCGAATCCTTAAAGGGTGGGGATTTTGCTTCCTCTGTGGTTCTGTAGCACTTCAAGGCTTCTTGTGGTGTTTCACAGAGAGTCCAAGCTTTCTGGCAGCCTCTTCTCTGGTGGCAGGAAGGAGCTGATGCCCTATGCGTGAAGCAGGCGTTCACAGGGAGAATGTAGCCAGAATGAGTTTTGTTTTCCCTTGTGCTGCAAGCAATTTGTCGAAAGAAAACCTGCTCGTGTGGCTCTGGCCTGGAAACAGATTCCAGCTGCCCGCTCTCAACCTGAGCGCCATCTGCACCCAAGGCTTTCTCTGCATTCAACGTATTGAGTCTATCAATGAACAGCTTGTCCTGGAACCATCATGGGCGTCCAAATCAAAGGCTTTTCCTTTCTTTTTGTGCAGCTGAGAAGATCATCGGCCCCCGGAATTTACATGTCAGTGAGCACAGCCACAGCTCGCTGCGACTCACGTGGATGCCAGCTACAGGAAGGGTGATGGGCTACCGTGTCCATCTGCATCCCTTGCTGCCTTCGGGGCACCCAGTTTCAGAGGACCAACGGCAGGTAGAATGCATTTCCATTTTGCAGAGCACCAGTTGCAAGTCCTAGTGTTAGAACTTAGTCTTCTGCTGGGGCTGCTGATGGCACAGCCTGGTTAGGAGATGGCCCCATCTCCCTCAGCCGTGCCCACCGCAGCCCAGTGCATATATTCCTGGAGCTTGAAGTGAAGGTCTATAGATAGACCAACAGTCGGATTTGTAGGTGTGTTGGTTGCCTATGCCAATTTTGGCATTGCATTTGTGGTGAGATGGAGTTTCTGGGGGTGGCAGAGGGGAAAGTAGAGTGGAAGAAGAATGTGGTGTGAATTGGCACAAACTCTGTTGGGGTGATAAGAACAGGTCAATTGGAAGCACTCTTTCTCTCCTTACATCCTTGATACCACCACCCAAATAAGCCTATGAAGCTTCTATGATAGCATCTCCTGTTCCCCTTGCTTCCAGGGTTGTTCATCTTGCCTACAGGAAAGCTGGGAAGGAGCTTTTTGTCAGGGAGTGCAGGGATAGGATGAGGAGGGATGTTTTTAAGCTGAAAATGGGGAGATTTAGATTAGATCTTAGGAAGAAATGTTTTCATGTGAGGGTGGTGAGACACTAGCACAGGTTGCCCAAAGAAGTCATAGTTGCTCTGTCCCAGGAGATGTTCAAGGGCAGGTTGGACGAAGCTTTGAGCAACCTGATCCAGTGGGAGGCGTCCCTGTCCATGGCAGTAGGGTTGGAACTGGATGGGGTTTGACGTCACTTCCAACACAAACTATTCTATGATTCTATCTTGGTAAGATATCTGCATATTTAGGTTTTGGATTTGCTCTGTCCTTGTGTGAGGGATGCTGCGATGTGCGCGAGCTCACTAAGGTTCAGCTGGGTCACTGCACAAAGTCTGAGAGCAAGATTGGAGCATAGATGCGTACCTAAAAGCTTTGATTTCTAATAATAGAACAAAGCTATGAAAGCATGAATTATTAAGTATAAGATTATTAATTTTATTAATTATTAAGATTGTATTTAGCAAGAATGATCATTCTTGGCTGTTTCAGTATCTCATAAGAACATAGTGAAAATGCATAAGCTGTCTCCACTTCTCTTGCCCTGAGGTTACGTTGAAGTCTTCCTCTATGAGCTTAAGAGAAACTTTCTTTACCAAAGATGGTTGCTTTTCCTCGTTGTTTTTAAGGTGATTTAGGACCACCTGTATGCACAATCAGTTTCATGGAGTTTTTGCTGGATGAGCTCATGAAACCCACCCTCAGCACTGTCCTGTGTTAGTGCTGTGTTCAGTGTGAACCTAGATATCATTTGAGGATCGCGTTGTTCAGAGTTAGTGCATTTTAAGAGGCTTCTGCTTGTGGAAGTCACCTTGCATCAGATGTGAAGCCTCGTGCTCCTAGCCTGTTGTGAACATCGTGGTCTTCTACTGTCGTAGAGATGTAATGATGTCCTCTGTCTCCCTGTGTCACAGATTATGGTGGATGGTGACAAAAGTACCGTGCTGCTGACTGATCTGAAACCCAACACCAAGTATGTCTTCACGGTGAGGGCCATCTACGCAGATGCCCATGGGGAGTCAGCGACCATCAAGGGGAAGACAAGTGAGTGTCTCTTCTGCAATCATCCCTAGGTGTTCTTTGTCTTTGTGGGCACAGGAAAAAATGCTCCCCAAAGCCATACATGTGAGAAGCAGGTAGGAATGGGTAGGAGGAACATCTGTGCAGACGTCCATGCTGTGGGGTACAGGATTGTGAGTGGGTGCAGAGTAACCCTTGTGGTAAACCCACTTCAAAGCAGAGGGTGTAGCCTGCTGGGTAGCTCGCATCATCTCATTTAGGATTTAATGAATCCACGCTGGGGTTCGGGTTGGATGGGGTGTTAGGCAGCCTGATCTAGTGGGACGTGGCAGGGGAATTGGAACTGGATAATCTTTAAGGTCCCTTCCAACCCAAACTATTCTATGATTCAGTCAGTGTAACACCCACGTACCTGGGACGAGTAAGCTTTTGGAGACCATGGGTTGAGAAACTCAGCCATGAGTTTTATGGAGAGATGTCTGTTCTAAACACCTTGTTTCACAAGTGGATGGTCTAAAAGCTTGGGTTGGCACTGTGCATGTGCTCATTTCACTCAAGACAAACACCAAGGTGGTATAATATTGGCCTTAGAGGTATACCTCAAGTAGTGATCTCTGGTCCCATGCAATGATCTAAGCTTCCTCTGGATTGCAGTCAGCCATGCCAAGCTCCTTTATCGTCAGATGGCTGGCTGTAATGACAAGTTCTTGGAAACAAAGGAGCAAGCTCACTCTTGGCCAAACCCTAGAGTGCAAGACACTGGGTCAGATGTGATAAAGTTGTCCCACCAGTCTCTGCACTACTTTACAGGTTTTAAGAATTTAAGGGATGCACTAATTCTGCTTCCCTCCCTGTTTTGGGTGAAGCACCCACTCTGCTTTGCCCGAGGGGTTTTGAACAGAATGAGTCTTTTCTTCCTTGTCTTTTGCTCCTTTCCCCACTTCCTGCCATGTCTCAAATTGTTTTTCCTCTTGAGGGAAGATCTCTGACAGGATGAATAAATAAAGCACCTCAATGAGGTTGACTCATATGTACGTGCCAGGAATAAGATGGAATGTCTTTATGAGTGGAAATAAAGTCATTTGATCTCTTCTCTTATTATCCCCAAACATGAAGCCAGAGGCAGAAGCTATAAATCTGTCTTCCATGGCTGGCTGGATCAAAATAGGCGCCTCTCTGTAAGAGTTGCATCCATAGATGCGAGTAGCGTTTGATTCATGTGTCTTTGCTCAGCCTGCGTGAAACCACTGCAGAGTTTTCTCTGCTCAGGAGGAAACGCCTTGTGGGTAGATATTTCACAGTTCCCAATGCCATTCAAAGAGGAAGCCCACAAATATTCTGCTTTGGTGGGTTTCAGCTCACTTTTCAAGCAAGTGGAGTTTGGAAGATGGGGGATGGTTGCTTTTGAGGATTCAGCTGAGAGAGCAGGGAGAACTGGTGCCACTCTCCTTTGTGTCTCTTTGTCCTTGAAAGCACAAGATGTTCCAAGGGTCTTTCCCATGGCACTTCATTACAGCACTGTCACCTCAATTCCTGCAATATTTTTGTATTCCAAAGCACCTGTGCCTCCAATCACGAATTTCCGTGTGATAGAAGAAGGACTTTTTAGCTTGAAGGTGGCTTGGACGCCTCCACTGGGCAAGCCGGAGGGCTACAAGATCTACATCCCCAGAGGTCAGTTCAGAATTTATCTATTTTTCTTGAAGTTTGCTTTCAAAGGAGCAATGACCCAAGGGCAAGAAAAGTGACATTTTGTCCAAGGAACAATGAACCACAGAGCTCCTAGCGTTGCTTTGGAAGGAGGCCAGTTTAACCTCTTCCAAACAGTGTGCTTCCTCCAGGACGGAGGAGGAGAGTCCTTTGCAGGACTTGCTTTTGAAGAATAAGATGGAGATGATGCTGTGGATGCCTTCTACCCAGTTGCACTGTCACATCCAGACCTGCCCTGGATGTTTTTCATACTCAAGTGCCTGCTTCAGTGTGGTTGTGGGGTGAGTTCAGACATTCAGTATGGCTCAGGCTCACTTCTGTGTCATCAGGAGGGCTGAGGACAGTATGGATATGTCAGGCCTTAGATACAGATGTAATCCTCAGCAACATCACATGAGTTGGGAGACTTCAACCATACACTGTGCATGCTTTTCACCACGTTGTGAAGACGTGGCTGTGAGATGCAGACTTCAGGCAGTGGGAAGGCTTCACCATCGCTCTTCTTGACATTGCAGCCAACAGACCAGGAATGACGTATGAACAGGTTCTGCGCGGCGACATCTCCTCCCACGTGTTGGATAACTTAGAGGAGGATAGAGAATACAGCATCAGCATCTATGCAATATACCCTGAGGGGTCGAGCCAGCCTGTAGCTGCTGTGGGAAGAACATGTAAGAGGTTTGACTCCATGTCTGGTCAGTTCTTGCCCTGGGCTCTGAGTTCACACACTTAGCTGTTGATAAGCATCTCGCCATTGGTGGATGCTGCAGAAACCTGTGCGTCAAAGGGGTGGTGTTCAACAGATCCTTCTTAACTCCAGCCCTGAGTCCTGCTCTCACCCCACCATATGCATGGACATGGAAACCTTCATACCAGTCCAGAGGAGGCCAAGAAGATGATCTGAGGGCTGGAGCATCTCTCATATGAGGACAGGCTGAGAGAGTTGGGGTGGTGCAGTCCGGAGAAGAGAAGGCTTCAGGGAGACCTTATAGCAGCTTCCAGTAATGAAAAGGGCTCCAGGAAAGCTGGGGAGGGAATCTTTGTCAGGGAGTGCCAGGACGGTATGAGCTTTAATCTGAAAGAGGGGAGATGTAGATGAGATCTTAGCAAGAAATGTTTTCCTGTGAGGGTGGTGAAGCACTGGCCCAGGTTGCCCAGAGAAGTCGTGGCTGCCCCATCCCTGGAGGTGTTCAAGGCCAGGTTGGATGGGGCTTTGAGCAGCCTGATCCAGTGCGAGGTGTCCCTGCCCATGGCAGGGGTGTCCGTGAAGGGTGGTTGGAACTGGATGGGCTTTGAGGTCCCTTCCAACCCAAAACATTCTATGATTTCATGATTCTATGAAACACCATCACGCTGCTTGGGAGAAAGGGTGGGACGTGTGCCGGGAGCCTCGCTTGCCCTCCCATTTTGCTTCCATGCTGCACAAAGCAAGTGACGTTGGCACATTAGAGGCATTGGTTCTGGAAAGAGATGGTCACAGATGGGGTTGTTTTCACCACTGCTTTTATGAGATGCCTTCTGCCTGTCAGGCAGGGTAGGAGCACTCCTTCTGACAGATGGGCTGGAGGAACAGTGGTGCAGGGAGGCCAGCCAGCAAAATCCTCCACTGGCAAGTAGGTGCTCTGAAAATTTTGTTCCCTGTCCTCCTTCCAGTGAAGTTCCTGCCTGTGGAGATCGTCTTCCTGCAGAACGAGACCACTGACACACTCCAGGCAAGGTGGAGCCCAGTCCAGGGAGCAACAGGATACAGACTCACCTGGTCATCCGCAGGTAGAGACTCAGGAGCAGGGTACATGCATCAATGGGCGCGGAGGTGGAGCTCTGAGGTCCCCAAGGTGCACTGACACCTTCGGTGTCCAGACATGCAACAAGAAGCTGGAAGAAAACGGGGTGGGGGTTGGGTCTGGTGGAGTTTCCTGCATGAGGGAATAAATCAAAAGCTTGGAAGAGAGAGATGAACCATGGGTATTGATGCTAAATAAATGCTGCAAAAATAAAGCAGGCTAATGAGTATCCAGCCTTCTTAACATGGTCTTAGTGCCAGATTTACTGGTCCTGAATAGCTCTGGAAAGGCTTAATAGCTGGTGAGAAGCTGGTAAAGTTTCCTATGCAGAGCTGTACATCCCACAGCCCCTGAGCATCTGAGTTTAGGGGGCAAACAGGTACCAAGTTACAAACTGGAAATGCCTGTGCTTGTTGCATTTCTCTCTGCAGTAAGATTTGGCTTCGTCTCCCAGTATTGCAGAATGCAAACATCCCTCCCAGTAGCCCTCATTCTCAGGCAAACTTTGGTGTTTGAAGGCAGATCTGCATTTGCAGCTGGAGCTTCTCCCCTGCCCTGGATCCAAACATATTTTTAATGCTGATGTGGGGGAGCAGGAGTTAAAAAATGTAGGGTTTATGGCATATTTGGGGCTTGGGAGATGGATGTTTCTATAGTTTTAAAGACAAGATAGGATGTCAGGACACCTGGGTTCCATCACTGGCTTTGAATAAACAGTACACTCTCCTCTGGCTCAGTTCCCCTGGTTAGGAAATGAGGAGATATCTCCCACCGGAGGAAGGGGGCATTAGCTGGAGAACAGTTCTGAAGGTTATCAAAGGGAAAATTCTTTACAGGGAAGATAGGAAACTGGTTTTATTGTTTTGTAATGAATGGTTCTCTGGAAAAACTCACAGCACACCCCAAAAGTCAGCTGTTTGCCCAATCTTTGTTCCATACCTGAGCTATACTGAGCACACACATGCTCAGCCTGCCACATCTGTGGAGTGGGGACATCCCTTCTTGAGGGGACAGTATGGGACAGCCTCAGATGAAGCAGGAAAGGCGCATCACACCTGGGAAGCCTGATCTAGTGGGATGTCTCTGCCCATGGCTGGGGGTTGGAACTGGATGATCTTTAAGGTCCCTTCCAACCCAGACTATTCTATGATAACCTCCGTTCCAAGTGTGCTCTTTCCGAACAGCTTTTTCACCTGATACCAGTTCACTCCAAATCCAAGGGTGGCAAAGATCCCAAGGGGCAGCCCACCCTCACTGCTTGAACTTGTGGAGTCTTTGTCTCGTGCTCCATCTCATCCCAGGGCCATGCATCTACAAATGCAGTTGCATTGGGATCCAGACATCTCCCTATCCAGGGACCTGGAGAAGTTGGCCTGTGTGAACTTCATGAGGTTAAACAGGGCCAAGTGCAAGGTTCTACACCTGAGTTGGGGTAATCCCTGATTTCAGTACAGGATGGGGGTTAATGTGATTGAGAGCAGCCCTGAGGAGAAGGACTTGGGGTACTGGTAAGTGAGAAGCTTGACATGAGCCAGCAGTGTGTGCTCACAGCCCAGAAGGCCAACTGTGTCCTGGGCTGCATCACAAGAAGTGTGGCCAGCAGGGTGAGGGAAGGGATTCTACCCCTCTATTCCTCTCTTGGAGACCTCATCTGGAATACTGTGTCCAGTTCTGAAATCCTCAACAAAAGAATGAGATGGAGCTGTTTGATCGGTCCAGAGGAGGCTACAAGGATTATCCCTTGGGCTGGAGCACCTCCCATAGGAGGACAGGCTGAGAGAGTTAGGGTTGTTCAGCCTGGAGAAGTGAAGGCTCCGAGGAGATCTTATAGCGACCTTCTACTGCCTGAAAGGGATACAAGAAAGCTGGAGAGGGACTGTTCACAAAGGCTTGTAGTGATAGAATGAGGGACAATGGGTATAAACTGGAGAGGGGCAGATTTAGGCTTGGTATAAGGAAGAATTTCTTCACCATGAGAGTGGCGAGGCCCTGGAACAGGTTTCCGAGAGCAGTGGTGGCTGCCTCATCTGTGGAGGTGTTCAAGGCCAGGCTGGATGGGGCCTTGGGCAGCCTGATCCAGTGGGAGGTGTCCCTGCCCATGGCAGGGGGGAGTTGGAAGTAGGTGATCTTTAAGGTCCCTTCCAACCCAAACTACTCTATGCTTCTAGGATCTTGTGCAGCCATCTCAGGCACTGTAAGGATTTGATTTTACTTCTCTGACTTCTAAGATCTAAATTGATTCTGTGATTCTGCAAAACAGAGAATAGTTAACCGTAAACGAGTGGCTCTTGTGAAGAGAAAGTCCATGGCATGAGAGTGGAAGAGGGAGGGGGATGGGGCGCAGAGTGCTTCTGGAGCAGAAGATGGGGACATGGCACCCTCCAGTGACCAAAGTGCAAATGGCAACCTCCTCTCATCAAACCTACTGCTGCTCCTCTCTGTCCCTCTGAGAACGGGGTGCCATCTCCAGGGATTAGGCTTTAACTCTTCCTCTGCCATGTTCAGCCTGGAGAAGAGAAGGCTCTGGGGAGACCTTAGAGCTGCCTTCCAGTACCTGAAGGGCCTCCAGGAAAGCTGGAGAGGGACTTTTGCCAAGGGACTGGGGTGACAGGATGTGGGAGAATGGCTTTAAATTTGAAAGGGGGGAGATTTAGGTTAGACACTAGGAAGAAATTCCTCACAATGAGGGTGGTGAGGCGCCGGCACAGGTTGCCCAGGGAAGTTGTGGCTGCCCCATCCCTGGAGGTGTTCAAGGCCAGGTTGGATGGGTCCTTGATCAGCCTGGTCCAGTGGGAGGTGTCCCTGACCATGGTAGAGGGGTTGAAACTGGATGATTTTTAAGTGTTTTTACAACCCAAACCATTCTATGATTTCTACCTGCATATATATTATCTCTTCAACCAAGATATGTGCTCATCGCACTAAGCTCTATCCCTGCTCTCTTTGGTTTGCTGTAAGCCAGGTGGATGAGATGCTGTTCAGTCTCATGCAGCTGTGTAGTTCTCAAGTGGTTGTTAGATTGCCCATTGTTCTCCCAGATAAGGAGGACCACCCTCCCTGGTCTGACCCAAGAGAGCCCAAGCATCGTTTCCCTTTGCAGAGGGCAGCATCCAGGACGTGAACCTTAGCAACGACTACAGCAACTACCTGATCCAGGGACTGCAGCCTGGCACAGAGTACACCATCACCATCAACCCTATCTTTGGGGATGTCGAGGGGCCAGTAGTGAGCAGAAAAGCAACGACAGGTGAGTTCCCTGCAGCAAGCCCAAGAGGACGTGGAAAGAGGTGAGGCAATGCAAGCAGCGTAGAGCTGCTGTCGTTTGTAGTCATGACCCTGCTTGTCATCTGGTACAGAAGCAGTCGGAGTCATCACGGCTTTAGGGGGCCATTTAGAAGCTGCTGGGACTTTGATGCAATTGGTCGACTTTGCTTTCTTGCAGTGGCATCAAGCACTGTCCAGATGTTGAAAGTGAGTGACATATCCATCAACAGTGCTCTGGTCTCCTGGGACTCAGTTGCTGGGGCCACCGGGTACCGAATGGCTTGGAGTCCTACACCAGGTAAGATCCTGCTCTCCTCCAGCCCATATCACCTCCACTTTCCTCTGCAGGATGGGAGGATACAGTACTAGGAACCTCAGCGATGGGTGGTATAGCGGCAGGTCCAGCACATTAAATGGTCTCAGCAGCCTCTCCTAAAGCTTCAGGACATGAACTGAAACCAGGAGTTATTTCTGGACCTGACCTGCAGTGCCATGTTCTCTGCAGCAGCCTTGTTCAGTCTAACCCCAACCCAACGTATACAGCGAGAGTCCTGCACCACCTCATTCTCAGGGAAGAGGTGGGGCAGGTCACCCAGCACAGGAGCTTTGCAAGTCCCTGGAGATGCTGGAGAAGGGTAGAGCATATGTTCGAGCCACCTTTGGACTGCACCATGTGACTGTGGGCCCTGGATGTGAGATGTGAGAACTGATTTGGTTCCTTTTTGTACCTCTCAGCTGGTTTGAATCCTTTAATCATTCAAATTCTCAAATAAATAACCACAGGAAAACTCTTGCCCCAGCACAGGTATCCTAAAACAGAGACTCAGCTGGGTCAAAGATGTACTGTCAAGGAAAACATGTTGTCTTTCCCAGTATGGAACAGAGGTAAACTCTTAGACTCTTCGGTCTTTATCCTCTTCTATTTTATTTTCTCTCTCCAAAAGAGTTCTTTGGCAAAGACCGTCCTCGCCAGCTGGCTCTCAACAGGTCAACCACAACCTACCAGCTCCACAACCTCTCCCATGACACCGAGTATGTAATTTCCCTCTATGTGCTCTTTGGTTCAGTGGAGGGACCAGGGATCACAGCCTCAGCCAGGACATGTGAGTACGGGCAGGTCATTCAAGTATCTGCCACAGCACACAACGTTTGTGTGGTCAGTTCAACCTTGTGTATTCCTATGAAGGCCTTATATTTTGAATACCTCCAGGGATGAGGACTCCACCACTTCCCTAGGCAGCCTCTTCCAGGGCTTCACCACTCTTTCAGTAAAGAAATTTTTCATAATATCCAGTCTGAACCTCCCTTGGCACAACTTGAGGCCCTGCTCCTCTTGTCCTGTCACTTGTTACTCAGGAGAAGACACCAGCATCCACCTCACTACAACCTCGGTTTAGGTAGTTTTAGAGAGCAATAAGGTTTCCCCTCAGCCTCCTCTTCTCTAGGGATGGGGACCTCCTGCATACTGTTGCCATCGCCTTCCTCATGTTGGGGCACCACGATGCTGGTCCTTTGCCCTCTCAACCAGCTCTGACTGGTAGGTGGGATCCCGAGTCTCAAAGGCCCTGGGTTTTCTGCCTGGGGTTCTTCTACTTCAAACTGGAGCCAATGTGCTATGCAGTCCATCTGTTAACCTGCTATGGGCTTTAGCCAAGCTTCAGATATTAAATGGTCGCTTGGGAACTGGGATTGTTTAGCCTGGAGAAAAGGAGGCTGAGGGGACACCTCATTGCTCTTTGCAACTACCTAAAAGGAGGTTGTAGCAAGATGGATGTTGGTCTTTTATCCCAAGTAACAAGTTATGTGATGAGAGAAAATGGCCTCAAGTTGCACCAGGGGAGGTTTAGGTTCGATATTCAGAAAAATTTCTTTACTGAAAGAGTGGTGAAGCCCTGGCAGAGGCTGCCCTGGGAGGTGGTGGAGTCCCCATCCTGGAGGGGTTCAAAAACTGTGCAGATGTGGTGCTTCAGATCATAGTTTAGTGAACGTGTTGGTATTGTGTTGATGGCTGGACTTGATGATCTTAGAGGTCTTTTCCAGCCCTAACGATTCTATTATTCTAATCTGCATTCACTGACCTTCTAGGCATCCCAAAATCCAGACCAATGGCCAAAGTCTGAAACACTAATAAACAGTCCATCTAGAAAAGAGACAAAGCGTGGGTAAACTCTCCTGTAGGGAGCCACAGGGAGACAAATGGGAGAGGAACATCCTAATGTGGTCCCTGCTGCGAAGGGCCATCCCCTAGATTCCTATAATCATAGAATCGTTAAGGTTGGAAAAGACTTCTAAGATCATCAAGTCTAACCATCATGAAGTCTAATGCTGCCTCAAAGAAGGAAGGACTCCAAAGGGCTGTGCTGGGAGGTCAGGTTGCCTAGGCAAGAGGCAGCAGATGTAAATTCCTTGTGTAAAATAAGGAAAGACAGTGGTCTAATTGATGGCCAGAGCTTGTCCTTCCATCACAACATTCAAGGTTGCTGCATCTTGCAGAGGGAAGGAAGCAGTGCTGAACGTGGTGGTCAGAAAGCAGAGGTGATGTTTGCACAGTGCCAAATGTGTCCTTGGAGAGGTTTATAAGTGGCAGAAATTGACTAGCAACCTTGGAATATAACATGGAAATAATGGGCTGACCTTTGTGAAGAAGGGTTGGGCACAGGCAAACACAGATGTCCAGCATCCATAGGAGCTGTGGGTGGATATTTGGGCAGTGTGCGAGGACCAGGTTGTGGATCGCATGACTCCCTCAATCCCTGTGCTGGGTTTGTAGAGATGCTCCCACCTGGATCTAGTACAGAATCCACTTGGTGCTAAGAGAAGTAGAATGTACACGTGACCCAGACTTCAAGCAGTGCAACCCAGTGTCTGTCCAGAGGAGGATGGTGAGACACTGAGGATAAGCATAGATACCAATTTTCACCCTTTTTATGTAATTTTAGCCTCATTATGTTAACAAGGAGCCCTGCTGGGCAGTAGTCTAATGTTGTCTTCACCTTGCAGCTCCTCTCGGCTACGTCTCCAATTTCAAGGTGACTTCCTACACTAGTACAAGCCTGTCTCTGGCATGGAGTGCCATGGCAGCTGCCACCAAATTCAAAGTCACCTGGAGCCCCATGGGAGCAGGCAAAGGTGAGCAGAGAAAGGGAGCAACATGCTCATTCCTGACACAGGCCCAATGCTATAGCAATGGGAGCCACTCTTCCAAACTTCTGGTCTACTTCCTGAGGTAGGAAAGAGAGTCACGAAACATGGTCCTTGCCCTGCACCCATTGGCATGGCTCCATCCCTGTTTGTATTCATCTTTATGAAGGTAATCCCCAAAGCTCTGAAGCAAGGAATCGCTCTTTCCTTTACAGAAGATGCCACCAACCTCACTGGTGAGTTGCAGGCTCTGAAGTATCCCTTCTTTTACAGAAAAACAGGTTGCCAAGACTCAGTACCTGGCCAGTAGGGTGTTGGCTTGCCGGATCGACCACTTACTGCCCAATACCCTGTATAAAGTCAGTGTCCGGGCCATCTTCAACAAGACCGAAGGGCCAGAGGTGACCTTGACCCACTACACAGGTATGTGTGGTGGAAGAACCCTTTTAACGCTGGGAAGTGAAGGCTGGATTCATGGTGCTGTGCATTGAACGTTGATGGTGGAGTGAGGCAAGTAGCCCTCATACCTGTTAGCAAGAATCCATGGCTATTCCCATGGGTGGAAGTGGGCATGGCACATCCTTCTGGCATGATAAATAGGTTTGGTATAGGTAGGCAGCCCTGCTCGTATTAACATGCCTCCCAGTCTTATTTATCCACAGCCATCTCGGGAAGGTAGGAGCCTCTCTGCAGGCACCACTCAGGGTCAACGCACCAGCATGCCGTCTTGAGGTTTGCCATTCCTTCATTTGTGGCTCTGCCTCTTTAAAACTTGGGATCCTGAGTCCTTTCACTGTCTTTTTCACATGAGTTCTTCTAAACCACAGTTACCCACAGTGTTTGAAGATGCATCTAGGTGCTCTGTCCTCTCTTGGCCCCTCCTCGTGTCCCTGTGTTGTGTCACCAGAGTTTAGTGCAGGCAGTAAAAAATGCGGGTGAGATCTCTCAGCTTAAATGCACAGTGCTCCGCTCCGTGGATTCATTAGGAAATGCAGCCTGGCATCCCTGGATAATGCCTGGAAAGCAGATATTTCATAAATATCAACTACACTGGACACCTTTAAAGCTCAGCTTGACAGGGTGCTGCGCCATCTCATTTAAACTCTGTATCACCTAAAATAGTTGGACCAGATGATCCTAGATGTCCCTTCCAACTCGGCATTCTATGATACCCAAATCTTTCTTCAGTGCCATAGCTCAGAGCCATGAACACTGCGTAACTTGGGCTGTTATTTCAGATATCTCGTCCTGGTTAATTTTTTGCAGCATCTCCTGCAGACCCCAACCCCACCCAGATTGTTCAAGATCTGAGGATCACTGACGCTGGCGTAAATAGTTTGAAGCTGTCTTGGAAGAGGCTTCCTGGAGTAACGCATTATAAGATATCCTGGGTGCCAGTCAATGGTAAGCATCCTGCTCTCTTCGTGAGGTGTGCTATAAGGAAAGAACACAAGGAACCCTTAGAAAATAGGAGCTTGGCTCAACTCATTCCTTTTCCACTGTGATTGGAGTAGATGGGGGCTGTAATGTCTACAGGAGCAGATTGAAGCCTGTAACTGAGCCTAGTTTTAATTGCTAATGAAGATTACCCGTTGGATATAGGCATAGTTGGGATTTGGGAAGTCAGAGAAACTGTTCCCTACCAGCAGTGTATGTGATGCCTTTGTGACCCCATCTCTCACCTGCCCATGCCTTGGTTTCCCCATATGCAAAATAAGTACATGACACTCCTTCCTGGAGAGGTCCCATAAGATCTGTGAGAGGAATCTCACTTACTGCTGTAAAAATAATTGTTAATAGCAGTTACCGTGCCCTTTCCATGTAACATGGGGTTTTTTTTGCATGGCTTTTCCTAGGTGGCTTGGAAACCTCCCAGGTGGTTGCAGCAGAGACAGTCTCCTTCACAATCCCCAAACTGAAGGAGAGCACCACCTACACCATCCGCCTGTCTGCAATCATTGGGGAACAGGAAGGAAGCCCCATGCTCCTCACAGCCAAAACCTGTGAGTACAGAACCATTGGGTGAGGGCAACAGAATCTTCACTAAGAGCAATCTCTTTCTAGGGGCTCTTCCCTTTGCCGAGGGAAGTTGTGGCTGCCCCATCCCTGGAGGTGTTCAAGGCCAGGTTGGATGGGGCCTTGGGCAGCCTGATTTAGTGGGATGTCCCTGCCCATGGCAGGGTGGGTGGAAATAGGTGATCTTTAAGGTCCGTTCCAACCCACACTATTCTATGATTCTGTGATTCTATGACCTCAAGTGCACCAGGGGAGGTTTAGATTGGGTATTAAGAAAAATGTCTTTACTGAAGGAGTGGTGAAGCATTGGGAGAAGCTGCCCAGGGAAGTGGTGGAGTCCCCATTCCTGGAGGGGTTCAAAAAGCGTGTAGAATTGGTGCATAGGGACATGGTTTAAAAGACACTACAGTGTTGGGCTTACAGTTGATGATCTTAGAGATCTTTTCCAACCTTAACAATTCTATGATGGAAGGTGAGAATGGAAAAAGATCACTACCAGCTATTAGACACCGTACTACTACTCTGGTCCCACCAGCAAGCATGCCAGAAAACATGCATTAGTACTTTCTTCTTATTACTGAGAAACATTGGAGCTTTGCCTGTCTTCTCTTCCCGATAATCACTGTGAGGAGCTATTTTTGTGTCACATTATCTTGGAATTATCTCTTTGGTTACAACATCTTGACTGTTTCCAGTAAAGGCAAACACCGCTTATGACGCTGTGGCATCGTAGAACTTGATTGATCATGGGATGACTAGGCTGGAAAAGACCTTTGAGATCATCAAGCCCAAGCTTACCCATCCATTACTAAAACAGATTCCTAATGTGTCTTTTTAAACACCTCCAGGGATGGGGACTCAACCACCTCCCTGAGCAGCTTCTGCCAGTGCCTGAGAACCCTTTTGGTGGAGAAATTTTTCCTAATGTCCAACCTGAACCTGCCCTGGCACAACTTGAGGCCATTCTCTCTCATCCTATCACCTGTCGCTTGCGAGGAGAGGCCAACATCCACCTTGCTACAACCTCTTTTCAGGGAGTTGTAGCCAGTGTTGATGTCTCCCCTCAGTCTTCTCTTCCCCAGGCTAAAGAACCCGGGTCCCTCAGCCGCTCCTCGTAAGACTTGTTCTCCAGCCCCTTCACCAGCTTCATTGCTCTTCCCTGGACACACTCCAGCACCTCAGTATCTTTCTTGTAATGAGAGGCCCAGATGCTACAGAATAGAGAGGTTTGGAGATCAGGAAGTGTGGAGCCGGCACTGCGCTCTCAGGGAGCACTAGCATCTGCCACAAGTGAGAAGGCAATAATTTTATTGCTCATCTCAACAGGTCAAATTTCACAATCATTTTAGAGAAACACCCAGCAGGCCAGGCTGAAGATCTGCCAACACTTGTTTGCTAAAAGTCCACCAATTCCCACCAGCTGAGGATCTGATTGATCTAATTCAGCTTTCTGGAAAAGCCCTAAAGTGCTGCAGGGACTCCTTCTTCTCACCAGGAACATGGTCTTTAAGGAGGCAGGAGGTCTTCAAAGCTGTTTGAGGGCTAAGATGTGTTTCCTGGCACACACATATTTGCTCCCTGGGGTAGATATCATCTGAGAGATTCACCAGCAGTTGGAGCTGTGGACACGTGTAGCGGAGCTGTGCTTCATGCTCATCATTTCTGTCTGGACATTTGGCCTTTAATTTCAGTGGGGCTATGTCTTAAGCCTCTCAAAGGAAGCATCAACTTCCTTTCAGCTCGGGCAAACTCGCAGTGGTAGCTTGTCCCACCCTAAGCTTTGTCTCTTTCTTCTCTAACAGTGGATTTACCCAAAGTGACTGAGTTCACAGTGCAGGAGGCTGCGGAGACCAGCATTTTGTTGACTTGGATGACTGTTCCTGGGGCATCCACTTACCTGTTAACATGGCACTTGTCCTCAGGTAATGTTCTTCTGTTGGGGGAATGAACGATGCCTTGTAATTTCATCTCCTCCTCTGTGAGCCACCCTGTCACCCAAGGGGCTTTGAGCAGCCTTTATTGCCTGCTGTTTCCTTCAAGTGTCATGACTTGTGTCTCCAAGTGCTGCCCAATTTGAGCTGATGTAAATGATGCTGTCACTGATGACACCAACACTGTTCTTCCTTTAGACCCTTCTAGAGCCTGTTTAGCAGGAGAACAGTGGGCTGACTCTGGGAACTTCCATACATCATGCTCCTTCATCTCAGCTTCTTCATTTGGGTGAAAAAGAGGGGGAAAATGTGGAAGCTGGGCCACTGAGAAAGCTCACGAGATGACCTCTTTGACCACTGAGAAGTCCTTAGGGGAAGAAAAAGGAGGTGCGAAAATTGCTTAGAAAAAGAGCCTCCTGAAGGACATTATTGTAGAATCATAGAATGGTTTGGATTGAAAGGGACCATAAAGATCATGCATCATCACCCTCTACCCCTGCCACGTGCAGGAACACCTTGTACTGGATCGTGTTGCTCAAAGCTCCATCCAGCCTGGCTTTGAACACCTCCAGGGATAGGGCATCCATGACTTCTCTGGGCAACCTGTGCCAGTGTCTCACCACCCTCACAGGAAAAGGTTTCTTCCTAAGATCTCATCTAAATCTCCCCTCTTTCAGCTTAAAACCTTTCTGCCCCCCAACCTATACCTGCATTCTGTGATTAAGAGCCCCTCCCCAGCTTTTCTGGTGCTCCTTTCCGTACTGGAAGCTGCTCTAAGTTCTCCCTGGAGCATTCTCTTTTTCAGACTGAACAACTCTCTCAGCCTGTCCTTGGGTGGAATATGCTTCATCCCTCTGATCAGCTTTGTGGTCTCCTCTAACAGATCCAGAACTTTATGGACTCGCTCTAACAGATCCATGTCCTTTCTCTTCTGAGGACTCCAGAACTGAATGCAGGACTCCAGGTGGGGTCTCACAGAGCAGAATAGAGACAGAATTCTCTCCCTCACCCTGCTGTTCCCACTGCTTTGGATGGAGCCCATGATACGGTTGGCCTTCTGGGCTGCAAGTGCACATTGCCAGCTCGTGTTGAATTTCTCATCTGTCAGTACCACCAAGACCTTTTCAATCCATTCTCTGCCCAACCTGTATTTGTGCTTGGAATTGCCCCAACCCAGGTTTATGACCTTGCACTTGGCCTTGCTGAACTTCATGAGGTTCTCGCAGGCTTGCTTGTCCAGGTCCATCAGTGTCACTTCTTCTAGAGTCATTACCTGCCCATCAGGAACGGTTGCAGTGAACCTAAAAAAGGTTGGTTTTGTCATCCACCCAACCTTAATTCTTGTTTAAAAGCCTTGCTACATAGTAAATAGCTTTTAAAACTTTCTTAATACTCACTCACCCTTTCTAGTGTGTATTTCCTTTTCCAATTAATTTGGCCTTATGGGGTCTGCCCTTTTAAAGCACCAACTATATTCTTTTTCCCTGCAATGGCCTTAAACCTCATTGAATATAGCAACTTTCCTGTCATTGTTGCTTCAGCCACTACCTTTTTCTTGCCAGGGATCAGTTCATCTTCACAAGTCGATAAAGAAAACGGATCTGACACAATTCCCCTGTGCTCCCTGCAGTGCTTTTTGAGTTACCAGATCATCAGCTTTAATTTTTTTTAAATCCAAGGACGTTTTTGGTATTGGCAGCTTAAGACTCGCAGTGTGTGTCACTCAGGATGAAGTCTCCTGTGGTAGCATCACTTTTTTTGCTCTACATGTTATGCTAAGTGATTAGGGGACTGAACGTTTGGTTCTCTAGGGTGATTTAAGTGATCTAATGCAACTGTTCCCCTACTGTGCCACACTGTTAAAATATCGATCCATAAGTACTCAAAAATCATTGGTTTCAGAGTTGTCAGGAGCTCAGAAATGGATAATGCCATGTCTGACAGCCCCCCTGTGCCCTCGCTCAATCGATCCTTCTGAAATAGGTTTATAGCTATTGATTTCACATTCCAATCAGATGGATCTTGCCACCACATTTCAGTAGTACCAACGAGATCAAATTTCACTTGTGAGTAATTCCAGTTTCTCTTGTTTAATTATCCCGGCTGCCAACTTTGCTGTATAAAAGCAATTAAGAATTTTGACCTTATTTTTGTCTCTTCATGCCTTGATAAATTTTCTTCTCTGCAACTTGATTTCTTCTAAATGAGTACTCGTTCATTACCCATTTCCCTTGCCCTCCTTTAAGGTCATTTAATGCCTTCCTCCCAGCAGACTGACTCTAGCCAGCCTGCCCTGTAAAAGATTGGATCCCCCTCTACACACCTTGAGGTCATCCCAGCTGTAGACCTTCTCTGTCTGGTGTTGCACCAAACCCATGTATGTCAACAGGGCTCCATCCACAGCCAGTCTTTCCTTCCTATGTGACAGGAAGGACCTTGGAGAACTTGGTGAAACACTGGCACAGGTTGCCTGGGGAGGTAGTGCAGGCCCCATCCCCAGAAACATTCCAGGTCAGGTTGGTTTGGGGGCTGAGCAACCCGATCAAGTTAAAGATTTCCCTGCTCCTGCAGGGACTAGATGACCTGTAAAGACCCCTTCCAGCCCAAAGTATTCTCTGCTTCTAAGTTCATCCCTCTTCTCTCTTCTTTCAACCTTCTCTTGACTGTTCTTGGAGCACCAAAGTCATGGTTTTCTTCTCCGCTTAACTAATAGAAGCTTGTTTCATCTTGCATTTGCACCTTGAGCCTCACAGTCTCTTGTCCTTTGCAAAACATTGGCTTCTTTTCCCTGCCCATGGCAGAGGGGCGATTGGAACTGCATGATCCTTAAGGTCCCTTCCAACCCAAACTATTCTGTGATTCATCCTTCATAGAAAATTGTCCCCAGGAAAGGCCATCTTCCTTCTCCAAAGGTTGCAGACTTCTTCCTACACGTGCTTGCCAGTCTTGTGCTGGGCATCCCTGCCTGGGTATGATCCAGGTGCCTCCTACCTCAATCCACCTGCAAAGTCATCTTCCCATCCCAGATCATGTATGGTAACCATACACTGTTTCTCATTATGTAAAAGCCCCATCGAGTGGGGCGAAGTGTTTTAGTGCTACACGATGGCATAGCTGCAAATGGAAAAGTAGATGAACTTGCCTGTTTGAGGGTCTAGGCAGGCAGGGTTGGTGGTAGATCGCCATAAATATGTACTTCATCAGTGCTGTCAGCTTGTGTTTCATACAGTCAATCTCTTCAGACAAGGTAGGATGGCATCTAACCCAAGTGTTGTTATTTTGACTTGCCTACTCAGAAGGAGAGAATGGGTAGAAGAGTTTGATTCAAACTGCAAGAGGGGTTGTTTGTTTTAAAGGAGCAAACCTTCCTTCCAAAACTTTTTGGGGGAGTAATTGAGAACATTTAGTGATAATGAAACAGATTATTTACACCAGTTCAATTTATTTCCATAGCAAATGAGCTTTTAAATTTATTTTAAAGGGAAAATTCTCTTTCAGAATGAAAAATTCCTGCACCTGGGTCAGGGCAATCACAAGCAAAACTGCAGCTGGGCAGGGAATGGATTGAGAGCGGCCCTGAGAAGGACTTGGGGTTGTTGATAGATGAGATGTTCAATGTGAGCCAGCAGTGTGTGCTCACAGCCAAGAAAGCCAACCACATCCTGGGCTGTATCCAAAGCAGTGGGACCAGAAGGGCAAGGGAGGGGATTCTGTGCCTCTGCTCTGCTCTTGTGAGACCCCATCTGGAGTCCTGCGTTCAGTTCTGGAGTCCTCAGCACAGGAAGGACTTGGAGCCGTTGGAGCGAGCCCAGAGGAAATCACAAAGATAGTCAGAGGGCTGGAGCACCTCCCATAGAAGGACAGGCTGAGAGAGTTGGCGTTGTTCAACCTGGAGAAGAGAAGGCTCTGAGAAGAGAAGAGCAGAGCAGCCTTCCAGTACCTGAAGGGTCTACAGGAAAGCTGGGGAGAGGCTCTTAGCCAGGAAGTGCAGGGGTAGGACAAGGGGGAATTATTTTAATCTGAAAGAGGGGAGATTTGGTTTAGGTATTAGGAAGAATTTTTTTTTTATGAAGGTGGTGAGGCACAGGCACATGTTGCCTCTCTAAACACTTGTACATATTCCTACTTTCTTTCCCTGTCCATGTACTCAAGAAGTCCCTTATCAGACACAAACAACCTTATTTCAGCTGGCTTAGGACCTGACCAAGGCAGTTTGCAAACGCATCTTACTAAGAGCCTCTGCTCTGAAGCCATGGACTCATCTTGTCCGCAAGCTCCTGTTTGCCAAAGATGGTGTCACTAGAAAATGGGATGCTTTGGCCATGGGATTTATTTTGCGTTTCTCTGGCTTCCAGTCAATGCATTTTTCTTCCTTTTGCACAGCTACTGATGTTTCCCAGGAAATGTTACCAGCAGCTTCTAGATCATATCGAGTGACAGGACTGAGGTCCAAAAAAAAGTATTTGTTTTCTATAAGACCAGTCTTTGGAGACACGGAGGGACCAGAGACAACATTTCTTGGGCAAACAGGTATGAAGGCTGGAGTCTTCTTTTTCATTTTCACCTAGGCAGCTGCCACCGAGGCTAATTTCTTGGCTTCTCTACCCTTCTGATGCTTTGCTAGATAGTGGCATCATAACTAAAAGCAGTTCAATAAGCACCTTTTTCTTTGCCTCTTACAGTGGGACCTCACATAGATTCACCTGAGCCAGTTGCACCAGTGACTTCTACAGGATTGGATACGATGAGATCCCCATCCGTATCTCCTAGCAATGTGGGGACCACTCCACTTCCTCTGGCAACCACCACAAAGCTACCACCAACACCAGAGACTCCACGATCGACCACTGCAGAGTCTGCACAACACACAACTCTCCCTGGGCCAAGTGAGTGCGTATCTGTGTGTGATCTGATGACCACGTATCAGTAGGTCGAAACCACCAGGGATCATGGTCTTCCGTGATCTCAGGAGCCAAAACTAGACTTTATTCATGGAGCAGTGGGAGTGGACAATGTCAGGGAAAGGGAAGACATAAATCTCATAAAAAGCAGTGAAGTTCTCAGCACCACCCTGTGGGGTGAAGGTGCCTCCTTCTCACTCATTGGCACTTGACATCACAAGAGGTATTTGTGCTTGGGTTTATTTTGTTGCTCTGATACAAACAGGCTGAGAGAGTTGGGGTTGTTCAGCCTGCAGAAGAAAAGGTTCCAGGGGGACTACAGGAAAGCTGGGGAGGAGCTCTTTATCAGGGAGTGCAGAGACAGGATGAGCAGTGGTGGTGGTGGAGGGGGACGGAGGACAGGACGGATTTTAGGATGAAAGAGGGGAGATTAAGATTAGATTTTAGAAAGAAATATTTTTTCTGTGAGGGTGGTGAGGCACTGGCACGGTTTGCCCAGAAAAGTGGTGGCTGCCCCATCCCTGGAGGTGTTCAAGACCAGGTTGGATGGGGCCTTGAACAACCTGATCCAGTGGAAGGTGTCCCTGTCCATGGCAGGAGGGTTGGAACTGGATGATCTTAGGGTCCCTTCCAACCCAAACAGTTCTATGCTTCTATGAAACATGCTTCTGCTCCAGGACCCTCACAGCTTACGGAGATCCTCTCTTCCCTCTGCAGTCTGTGGCAAGTTCAAAGCCGACATTGGGTTCCTGGTGGACGAGTCCTCAAGTATTGGCCAGAGTAATTTCAATAAAGTGAAGGATTTCCTCTTCTGGATCGTTTCCTATTTCCCTAAGATTGGGCCTGAAGGAACTCAGGCAAGATTTCATTATTCTATTTCCTAAAGGTGTTTTCCTTCCAAGTGTTTGCCTTTTGTTCACCTCTGCAAGAACACTCTGCTCACTCACATGTTGTTGATCAGAAAGGCTAATGCTCTGCCCTTACATGTATGTGTCCGACAAAGATGTGACTATGTCTTCTAAATGTCATTTTACTTATTTGGATTTATTTCCATTTCTTGGTTATTTTTCCAAGTCTGAATCTGGACTAAATTAAATTCCAGACCTACTAAAATGCTGTCTGGGTTATGGAGCCCAGGAAAGTCACATGCATGGCCCACTCTTGGAACATGTTTTTGCCCACTTCCAAACTGCTAATGGTTAGAGATGGGGTCCCAGACAGGAGATGCAGAACATGCCAGCATCTGCATCCTCTAGACAAGCAGAGGACCAGACCCCAAGGACATGCTGTGAAACACCTCAAGGTATATCAGTTTCAAGGTGTTCTTAAGGTGTTCTACAGTGCTACAGACTAGGGGAAGAATGGCTAGAAAGCTGAGCAGAGGAGAAGTGGATGAAGTGCTTAGGGACATGGTTTAGGGAGTGTTAGGAATGGTTGGACTCGATGATCCAATGGGTCCTTTCCAACCGTGTGATTCTGTGATTCTGTGAAGGACCTGAGGGTCTTGGTTGACAGCCATCTGAACATGAGTCAGTAGTGTGCTCAGGTGGCCAAGAAGGCCAAAGGTATCTTGGCTTGTATCAAAACCGGTGTGACCAGCAGGTCCAGGGAGGTTATTCTCCCTCTGTACTCAGCACTGGTGAGACTGCACCTCAAATCCTGGGTTCAGTTCTGGTCCCCGCGCTCCAAGAAGGATGTTGAGGCTCTGGAGCGTGTCCAGAGAAGGGCAACGAAGCTGGTGAGGGGGCTGGAGAACAAGTCTTACGATGAGTGGCTGAGAGCTGGGGTTGTTTAGCCTGGAGAAGAGGAGGCTAAGGGGAGACCTTGTTGCTCTCTACAACTACCTGAAAGGATGTTGTAGAGAGGTGGGTGCTGGGCTCTTCTTCCAAGTGACAGGGGATAGGACAAGGGGGAATGGCCTCAAGCTGCGCAAGGGGAGGTTCAGCCTGGATACAGGAAAACATTTTTCACAGAAAGGGTCTTGGGGCCCGGGCAGAGGCTGCCCAGGTAGGTGGTGGAGTCCCCATCCCTGGAGGTATTTACAAGACGGGTAGACGAGGTTCTCAGGGCCATGGTTTAGTGGCAGATAGGAATGGTTGGACTTTATGATCCCAGAGGTCTTTTCCAACCTGGTGATTCTATGATTCTGTGATTCTAAGGGCAAGTGAAGCCTACAGCATTAAATTACAACTCAGCAAGGCCAATGGGAAGACACAGTAGATAATTTCTTATGGGTCATTTGTGTTTAATTAACGTAGTATTTGAGATAGCTTTTTGAAAGTGAGACATATATTGCCTACCCTCAGTGGATCAGAAACTGAGGAGCTTCTTGCACTCTTTGCTTGCAGGTAGTCTTGGAGGTTTAGGTATGTGGTGAAGTTACACTGGGTTAAAAATAATTATGGGGAAGTTAAGACTTTTTGATTTAGGTGGCTGTAGTATGAACTCCTTTTTCAGTCAACAAGGGTTTAAATCGGGAGGGAGGGGTGTTCCTGTGGGAGATGCTGCAGTCTGAGATGCTCCCAAGGCAGCTGTGAACTACCTTAGGTGCAACAGTCTCCCATCAGTCCTGTGCTGTATCCACCAGCCTGCATAGAAATCTCTGATGTCCTAGAGAGTCTGAAATAGTACCTTGCCCATTCAGCATTGGTGAGGTTACACCTCAAATCCTGGGCTCAGTTTTAGGCCCCTCACTACAAGAAAGTCAGTGAGGTCCTGGAGCTTGTCCAGAGAAGGAAACGGAGCTGCGGAAGGGGCTGGAGAACAAGTCTTATGGAGAGCAGCTGAGGGAACTGGGCTTGCTTAGCCTGGAGAAGAGAAGTCTGAGGGGAGGCATCATCACTGGCTACATGTCCCTGAAAGGAGGTTGTAGTGAGATGGGTCTCTTCTCCCAAGTGACAGGCAATAGGGTGAGAGGAAATGGCCTCAAGCTGCACCAGGGCAGGTTGAGATTGGACATCAGGAAAAATAACTTCACCGAAAGGGTTCTCAGGCACTGGCAGAAGCTGCTCGGGGAGGTGGTTGAGTCCCCATCCCTGGAGGTGTTTAAAAGACAGGCAGATGGAGGGATCTGGTTAGAAGTGTACAGGTACGGTTAGAGTTGATGATCTCAAAGGTCTTTCCAACCTAGCGATTCTATAATCCTTAAGCATATGGATTGTTCTCTGTGTGCCTGCCAACCTGACAGCCATTTTCTTCCTTGGTTTCAGTCTGCAGGAAACACCATCTCTTTCCACTCCTGTTGCACCACAACTAATTGTATTGTCTAACTTAAGGCAGTTTATTGAGTGATGGCATATTTGCTGTGTGCCTGAGCCCTTCACATTCTTCAACCCTCTTTTCTTTAACAGGTTGCTGTTGCTCAATACAGTGAAGAGCCCAGGGCAGCCTTCTACTTCAGCCATCACCGTGATCGCAACAGTGTCCTGAAAGCTATCAAAGAACTGAGCTATGCTGGAGGCAACACTAAAACAGGTGCGTATGGGTAAGCTGCACTCATGCGATAGACCTTCTCACCCAAGACAGAGGCTGAAGGCCAGGGAAAGTGTTTGTTTGAGTGTTTTGAACCCAGGGCTAGAAAGTTATGGCCCACGGTTCTTTAAAATTTGAGAACAGAGGATTGGATTTCAAGTCTTATGAGGAGTGGCTGAGGGAACTGGGATTGTTTAGCCTAGAGAAGAGGAGGTTGAGGAGAAACCTCATTGCTCTCTCTAGAATTACCTGAAAGAGCAAGGTGGGTTCTGGTCTCTTTTCCCAAGTTACAAGGGATAGGATGAGGGGAAATGTCCTCAAGTTGCACCAGGGGAAGTTTAGACTGGATGTTAAAAGAATTTTCTTTACTGAAAGAGCAGTAAATCACTGGAAGAGGCTGCCCAGGGAAGTACTGGAGTCTCCATCCCTGAAGATGTTCAAAAACCATGTAGATGTGGCACTTTGTTACATAGTTTAGTGGGCATGGTGATGTTGGGCTGATGGTGAGACTGGATGAGCTTAGAGGTCTTTTCCAACCTTACTGATTCTATGAATTTAGTTTTATTTACAAGGATGGTCTTTCCAACTAGCCTTGTGTCTGTTGTCTGTGTCCTAGTTTAACCATGGTTTTCTCTTTGTTATTTATAACCTTGCCTGCACTTGATGGAATTTTTTATACCTGGCTTGGAGGAACAGCCTGAAAACATTACATAAGACCAGTTGATGCTGAAGCGTCCTTATTGCCCACTGCATGCACATTTTAATCAGCAAATTCCGAGAGTTTATGTCTTGTTACCCTACCAATAAAACAATGTGCCCTGTCCTATTTTCAAGGTGTGTCATCACAAACTGTCCTTTGTTCCTCTCTGTTGTCAAACAGCACAGCTCCTCATTAGCTCAATGTCGCTGAAGTTCAGACACTTCTGTCCTATGTGGTTAAAAAGCTGAGAGACAGACAATACTTTCCACCTACTCATTCCCAGCTGGACAGTAGAGTATACTTGGTTCGTTAAGGGCACACGAAGAGTAATATTGAATTGAAGGTAGTTAAGACTAACTTTACCTATTTCAAATGGCCCAATTAATGTCTTGTCATCAGTCAACTTAAAGGCAAGCCTCAGCAGACCCATCTACGTTAATTGAAGATATATATCTCAGTGGTATTCACCAGGAACACAAAAAAATAGGGCTAATCCAACTACAAGAATTTCAATAGGACCGATTAGGGAAAGCAGGTGAGAAACTTCTCCAATTACAAGTTCTTAGGTAACTTTGCCTCTGCTTCTTCTTTTTATGGAGGTTTTGTCAATGGAAACATTTTACCCATCATAGGAATTTTCTCTTGCTCTCCCAAGACCCCACCTGAAGTCCTGTGTCCAGGTCTGGAATCCCCAACAAAGGAAGCATATGGAATTGTTGGAACATGTCCAGAGGAGGCCACAAAGATGTTCCGAGGGCTGGAGCACCTCCCATATGAGGGGAGGCTGAGAGAGTTGGAGTTGTTCAGTCTGGAGAAGAGAAGGCTCTGGGGAGGCCTTAAACTGGCCTTCCGGTACCTGAAGGGGCTACAAGAAAGGAGGGACTTTTTACAAGGGCCTGGAGTGACAGGATGATGAGGAATGGCTTTAAATGGGAAGAGGAAAGAGTTAGATTAGATATCAGGAAGAAATTCTTCCCAATGAGAGTGGTGAGGCACTGGCTCAGGTTGCTCAGGGAAGTTGTGGCTGCCCCATCCCTGGACATTTTCAAGGCCATGTTGGACAGGGCCTTGATCAGCCTGGTCCAGTGGGAGGTGTCCCTGCCCATGGCAGGGGGATTGGAACTGGATGATCTTTAAGGTCCCTTCCAACCCAACCCATTCTATGATCTTTCCAGACTGTTTTGGGGTTTCTTAACCATTTCAGTTTGGGAAGAGTTCTTTGTGAAATTTTCCTTGTCTTCCCAAAGAAAGATGGATATGGGATTTCAGGGGTAAGGGTGGGGTGGTTGTTCTAAAATGCAAGAAAAATGCTTCAAATCTCCTAAATGTATTTTTTTTTCTCCTTTCTAAAACTATCTGCTGAATTCAGCCTGAACCATCCTTGCCAACCTGGTTTACTGCTGTCTTCCCTCAAAATATGCTTGTCTATGCTAGGAGCTGCTACCCATTTATGGAGCCACACTGAATGTCCTTTTATCTCCGTCCATGGAAGGACAACCCTGGTCCCTACCTGCAGACCTAACAGGCAGATTTACATCACCTGTCTCCGTGTTTGCCTAGGTCGCGCTATTGCCTACATGCTAAAGGAGGTGTTTCAGTCCTTAAGAGGGATGAGGCCAGATTTCCCTCATGTGCTGGTGCTCATGACTGATGGGAGATCCCAGGATGACGTGTTGCTACCAGCCAGAGTACTCCATGCTTTGGGTAAGTGTGGCCCTGTTGCATTTCCCTCTGAGGCCATGGATTTCCAGGAGGTTGAAGGTGGTAAATGGTCATGTGTGTGCTTTAAGTGTGGTGTTGGCTTTCTTCACTCCATTATCCTTCAGTCTTTCTGTTCCTAGCTTGAGTGCCTTGGTTTGCTATAACTCATTCATGCTGCTCCAGGTGAGTGCTTTCCTGGGTATTGGAATACCTAATCCTAGAAGTTATTAACAGGAAGATTGTGTTGAGGGGTTTGGAAACTCTGATCTCAAACTTTTTTGCTTCCGTTGACTGAGTGATGTGTTTCAGGGATCCGTGTCATTGCTGTGGGTGTTGCAGGAGCTGACCCCATTGAGCTCAATAGCATCTTGATGCAACAGAACCTGCAGAATGTTTTCTACGTCAGCACATTCGATGACTTTCCCCAGATTCTCCAAGAGCTGATAGAAGTCATTTGTTCTGACCCTCAGCCTTCAGGAGACCAGCTCCCATCTGTGGAGGTGAGCTGCTTCATGGAGCTTTGAATACTTTGAATACCTTTGAATACCTTTGAATACCTTTGAACGCTTCCCTGGAGGTGTTCAAGGCCAGGTTGGATGGGGCGTTGGGCAGCCAGATGTAGAGGGATGTCCCTGCCCATGGCGGGAGGGGGTTGAATTAGATGGTATTTAAGGTCCCTCCCAACCGGAACTATTCTATGATTCTATGAATACAAACCAGCTTACTCGGTGCAGGTCATCCCCAAGGGCAATCATCCCCGAGCCAAGTTCCAAAGCAAAATTGGAACAGATTTAAGACACTGGGTCCAATCCTGACCTGACTGTCCAACTCTAGAATCATAGAATCATAGGATCATAGAATAGTTAGGGTTGGAAGGGACCATAAAGATCATCATTCCAACCTTCCTGCCATGGGCAGGGACATCCCACTGGATCAGACTGCCCAAGGCCCCATCCAACCTGGCCTTGAACACCTCCAGGGATGGGGCGGCCACAACTTCCCTGGGCATCTTCTTCCTGTGTCTCACCACTCCCATGGTGAAGAAATTCGTCCTAATGTCTAGTCTAAATCTGCCCCTCTCCAGTTTATACTCATTCCCCCTTGTCCTATCTAGAGATAAGGAACAAAATCTTTGAAATCAAAGGATTGGAAATGGGGAAGCCAGAATACAACTTTGAAAGTTTTGTTCCATAGGGTCCCTGCCAGGGAAAGCACTTGAATGTGAGCTCATCTGCAGACCCTCTACAACAGTGACATTTTATGGCTGTTTCAATGAAAGGGTTGGTGATACTAAAGCACAGTGTCTTCTCGAGTCCTGTTGAGGGGTGGGTTTTGACTTCTGGCCTCAAAACCTGGAGGATCACTAAGCTAAACCAAACTCTGTGCTGTAGGTCACCAGACATGAAGCTGACAAGCAGTTGCCATTTAATGACACAGAGAGCAAGCCACACATCCCTGCTCCATCATCAGCTGAACAACACAGCCAAAAAGAAGAGGAGACTTGTGGACCCTGGTGTTTAAACGTAAGAATTAGAATCACAGAATCATAGAATATTTAGATTGGAAAAGACCCTTAAGATCGAGTCCAACCAATTGGCCAATTGCATTGATGCTTCCCTGAAGTATGGCAGATATGTAACCAAGATTATTTAGTGTCTCTCTGAACCAAAAAGAAGACCTGAATTGTAGTTGTGACATAGGCCAATGCTTCTTCAGGCATCGATATGTTCCCCGACTGCATTTTGTTCTCACACAACTCTGTGTTCTCCATGCTGTTCTCCCAATTTCAGTGCAAACTGGAGACAAAATAAATAGAATCACAGAATCGCACCGAATGACCTGAGTTGGAGGGGACCCATAAGGATCATCAAGTCCAACGCCTGTCCCTGCATAGGACAACTCCAAAATGTGTCGCAGTGCATGGTCCAAATGCTTCTTGAACATTTTCAGACTTGGTGCCATGACTGCTCCCTTGGGGTGGTATTCCAGTGTTCCACCACCCTCTGGATGAAGAACTTTTTCCTAATATCTAAGCTAAACCTCCCCGGCACATCTTCCTGCCATTCACTTCGGTTCTATACATCTTCCTACCATTCCCTTGGGTCCTAATGCATGACCTTCAAGGGACTTAAAGTAATCTAAACTTATGAACAGGTCTCCTGGGTGGTCAACAATTCTTCTTTCTTTTGTCAACACAGCCAACTGTGCCAGACTATGTTTTATGGTCACTCTGATATGAGTTTATTTGTTGTCCTTTCGTGGATAATAATTTCCTGATCATTTGTACCATTTTCCTTTTCCTTTCAAGAGCTTCAGGGGCTCATCAGCTCATGGACGCAATGACCCATTCAGCTTTTCTACAAAGGGAGAAAAAGGAGAGAGGGTGAGTCTACCAATATGAAGCATCTACTCGGTTAATTAATATGCAACTAAATTACAGAATGATAGAATGGTTTGGGTTGGAAGGGGCCTTTAAGGTCGTCTAGTTCCACTGCCCTGCCATGGGCAGGAGCACCTCCCACTGGATCCAATTACTAGAACTGAGGAAGAGATCTAGATCTTCAGATTTATGTTGGTGTTTTGATATCTCCTCCTCAATGCTGGCTTGGAAAAAGGTGCAAAATGGAACTGATGTGTGTGTGCGCACGTGCTGGCAACTGGAGGTTCCCTCAGGTGCTACACAAAGCTAATGCTGCATGATACTTTTTGGAGTTGCAGGTCTGGGGCCATAATCTGCATGCTGTTACTTTCCATGTGTTTAGGGTCTACCTGGGAAGGACGGCATTCCTGGGCTGCCAGGCAGACCAGGGCGGACAGGTCCTCCTGGTCCTCCTGGACTCGTGGTATGTATTTGTTTTAACAAACCTTACGTCATGGTTTAACCCCAACCAGCAACTAGGACCACACAGCTGCTCTCTCACCTCCACCCGAGTGGGATGGAGAGGAGAATTGAGAAGTACAGTGGAATTCGTGGGTTGAGATAAAGACAGTTTAATACGACAGCAAAGGAAGAGAGATTGATAATGATGATATATACAAAACAAGTGATGCACAACACAGTTGCTCGCTACCTGAGGACACAAAAATTGATCGCAGACCCCATCCTGAGCAGCGATCATGGATCAGCAAGCTCCGGCCCCTGGCCAACATCCGTTTGTGTGCTGAGCATGATGTTAGATGGTATCGAATATATCTTTGGTCAGCTTGTGTCAACAGTCTGGCTATGCTTCTCCCAACTTCTTGTGCACCTGGACACATGCAAAACATAGGAAACTGTCCTTATCACAGGCCCTTGGCACATTTCAGTTGGTTATTTGCAGAATGAGGTAGCACTTAGTTGGGTCAAAGAACATTTATATTGGAAAAGACCTTTAAGATCATCAAGTCCAGCCATTGGGTCATTGTGGCTTTTTGAGTTTCCACTATGAACAAGCATGTTCGCATGCATTTAAGATGCAAAAATTCTGGTTGTGGGCAGATTCCAGGAGCAGTTGTCCTGTCCTTCCTCCAGCCTCCATTCTTTCTCCTTTTTATACCGCTGAACTGTCTGTATAGCTACAGATTAGGGAGTGGATTCTACTGAAATCTAACCTCCTTTTTTACCTTAAGATTAATTTTCTTCTGTGCCAGTAAGCAAACCTCATGTCCTGGCCATGAGTTTTCTGGTACCTCTAGAAAAGAGTTGCTGCAAGCAGGAAGTTTGGGTTTGCAGTGCAGGGAAACGGCTGTTTGGTTCTAAAATTGCTTACAATGATCATGAAATTGCCCCTAAGTCATGGAAATGCCTCTCTGCACCTGGACCTCCCAACACAGCTGACTGTGTGTCCTCTTCCTCTTGCATGCAGGGTGAACCAGGCTATGTCCTGGGAGGAGTGGAGGTGATTCCTGGCCAAAATGGGCAGCCTGGTCCCCCTGTGAGTATCATACCCCACATCTGGTGGACCTTTCAGCCTCTCAAAGGCTGGCAGAGAAGCAAAGGAAGCTGGGAGAGAGGTCATGTCCCTCCGCCTCCTGGTTTTCATTGTTGCAGGGACCAAAAGGGCAGCCAGGGGTCCCTGGAGTAGCAGGACCACCAGGTTTACCAGGGCCACAGGGGCCACCAGGGATCTCCATCAAGGTAAGCAAAGTTGTTTGCAGTTCTGTGATGTACTACAGATGGGAGATCTAGCATAGTGCAGAGTCCTTGGGTAATCTGTTCATGTAAGGGCCCTGGGAATACACATTTCTTCTCTCCATCATGGGGTTTTCCCAGTGAGGCATAAAAGGAGGACCTCTGCCAAATGTTCCCATCATCAGAACCTTAAAATTCAACACAACAAGGATCAATGACGGTGTTTGAAAAGGTTTCAGGAAACCGTGTCTGACGTGGGACCAAATTCAGTGGCCACTAAGACTTTTCCAGCTCCAGGTCCCTAAGAAGGTTTTTCAGTGGGTGGAGTGAAATTTCCAGGATCATTTGCACCATGCACAGCCAAAACCAGACTAATGGTTGTCACAAAATCTCTCCTTGCACTAGGGGTGGGTCAGAAACTCTCTGCAGACACCAAGAGACCTAAACTCCCCTCTCCTCTCCTATGGTTGGGGGGGGTGACAACAGACATCTCAGGCTGAGGTGTCTGGAGCATTCAAGAAAGCAGACACCTCTACTAAAGCTCTGTGTTCCTTTGCAGGTGGGAGTTTTGGTCTTTGGGCTTGTAAGCTTGCAAGAGTTGTTTTTTCTGGGACTAAGTTTAGAGAGGATCTCCATTTCTAAATGATCATCCCATGGTAATTCTCCTTGTCCTTTGTGTTTCAGGGTGAACCAGGTATGAGGGTAAGTACCAGAGGTTGGCTCTCACTTTTCCATCTGATGAGAATACATTTCTTTGATTATTTCTTAGCTGCCCAATAGGCTCTGGTCTCCATACTTGCCAGATGTCCATCAAGACTCAAAAGAACCACTGGAATACACAGTAAGACTGTCCTGTGCTTCATGCAGGGCCCTCGTGGGAGGAACGGCCTCAAGGGTGACAGAGGAGGTGTGGGAGAGCCGGTGAGTGGTCAGCTCATGGTCAGTTGCTAAGGAAGAGCTGCCAGCCATGGTGGGAAAGGACTGTTGGCCTCTGAATGCGTGTCAGGTCAATGTAGAGGAACAATGTCTTCTGCCAGTTCTCATCAACTGCCACTTAGGGATATTACACTCTGCTGATGAAGGCTGGCAGATTAAGCAGGGCCAGTTAAGTGTTTCTCACTTTGTTATCTTCATCCTGTTGACCCGCCACTCAGGAACTGCCAAAAGGAAATGTTAGAAACCCAGTAAAGACATGAGGTAACAGCATTTTCTTTTGCCAAAAGCAAGGACGTGCTCATCCTCTGGCACAGAGCAGAGCTGTGAGAAGTGCATCCATCACTGTGCTCACCACGATGATATAGTCTGTAGTGTAGGCAGATGATAAAAAATGAAGCCTAATGAAGGTTGCTCCAAAGTGACACTGATTCATCCTTGAGCCCCCACTGTTTCCACCACCCATGGAAAAGCCGAGTGTAACCTCAGTCCTTCCTATATCCCATCTGCTGGTGTCAGAGGGACAGAGAAGGACTGTGCCAGGTCCAGTGGAGGTCAAGAAGGTGCATTAAAAGTGTGGGACGGCAAATGGACAGAGCTGGCAGCAGACTTGAGACAAAACAGAGGAGGTGGTTCTTTACAGGAGTCCCTCAAAGATGTTTGGAGTGTAGAAAGTTTGAGTTCAAGGGGAGAAAAGAAGAGTCCATGGAGAACTACTTGGAATTCAAAAACCACATTTGGTTTGGAAACTCACTGCATTATCAATTACTCTGGGGGCACTGACAGAGGTTGCCCAGGGAAGTAGTGGCTGCCCCATCCCTGGAAGTGTTCAAGGCCAGGTTGGATGGGGCTTTGAGCAACCTGATCCAGTGGTTGGTGTCTCTGCCCATGGCAGGGGTGTGGAACTGGTTGGGCTTTGAGGTCCCTTGCAATGAAAGCCATTCTATGATATTATAGACGCTATACAGGTAATTGATACTCAATACACATAGAGTATGGACGATCTATAACATGTGCTCTATACTGTCTATATGACATATACATAAAAATCTTTTTTGTTCTGTTATTTGCTTTTCCCTTTGCTTTCATAATCTCCAGTGGAGGGAACATGTTCAGCGTGCTCTTCTGCAGCATGTGAACCTCTAAGCTCATCCTGCTTTGCCAGTGGAGGCTTCTCTTAACTAAAACATCTTCTGTTTTCCAGGGTAACAAAGGGCAAGGTGGTGTTAAAGGGGAAAAGGTGAGAAATGGAAGGAAAGAAGCCCTGGCTCTGTCCAGGCTCAGGACCGAGCAGTTGAGGTATCTGGTTGGAGATCTAGAGGGAGGGAATTTGAGGTCCCACCGAAGGCTTTTTCCAGTCTGGCTGGATGTAACTGGGCCATGTAGGTATGCATTGTGTAACTGCAAGATTCAGGAGCTTGATGCTGCTGAAGGACCTCTCATGCATGGAATATACCCTGCATCAATGGCAAATCCCCAGGACAGTGGGCAGCTCACAAAAAGCAACAAGCAAATCTTGAATACCCTTTGCCAGTCCATATTGAGTATTCACAGGTTGCTTCTATTGAGCCATATTTCGTTTTTGCTGGTTTTACAGCTCACCCAGCTGCACATGCATTTGATTATGCTCTCAAAGATCAAAAGAGGTGGCAACCCTTTTTCTTAAGAATAACTATAGTTGTTAAACATGGAAATGGACCATCGTTCTTCCTAAATCCAAAGCCCTGCAAGCACAGCTGGTTACGTGTACTTGCACTTCCAGCTCTAAGCAGAGTCCTAGGGCTTGGGTTAGGCAAAGCACTGACCTGGTCTGGTAGGTCCCGTGCACCTCATGGCTGCCTCCATACCTTTTCTTGCTTGCAAAGGACCATCTTTGATAGCTTAACTTGGAATGAGAGCTTACTGCTCTGCACTTGGTCTCTTTGTAGATGACAACTAGCTGTGCTAGAGATTCGCACGGGGATTTCCATCTCCCATCCAAGAGCCCTTATAAATGTCTTGCAGAGGTGAAAAACTGGCCTGAAGAGCTTCCTCCCTAAGGCTGGGAGCTTATTGCTACAGCAGAGGCTGAAAATGCAAAATTAATTCTGGTGGAAATTCTCTTTTGATATCTTACAGGGACTCCCAGGACCTCCAGGGCAGAAGGGAGATCAAGTAAGTCAAACAGCATGAGAACAGCATGTTTGACTAGCTCAGGTGAAGATGTCCTGACATTCCCAAGCTGCATGTGTGCAGCTCTTGCAAGTGCACTCAAGTGTCTTTGAGGGGGACTTACGCAGAGATGAAACCAGCAGCGATGTACTTGAGCTCAACATCTTCTCTCTGTTTTGTTCTTGTGTTCCGAGATGAGTTTTGAGTTCATTTAAGGAATGGATGGAGGAGATCGATAAGCAGAATTTTTTCATTGCTCTGGATTGTTCATTTTATGTCCTTCTGCTTTGCAGGGGAAACCAGGATTTCCAGGTGCTCCAGCTGTGGGGGTAACTATGAGTGGATTACAGCCCTTCTTGTACTATAGCTATGCAGCACCACCACTGGCAGTGCCAGTAGACCAAAGACCAAGAGAAATGTGTCCTACTGAACTGCAGGAAGAACTAATGAACCATTTCCTTGACCCACCACATAACTTTGTCTTCAGCTCCCTTGCTCCTCTTCTTGTATTCCCAGTCCTGCACCACAGTTGCCCACTGACTCCTCAAAGGAGCTTCATTGCTGTGCAGGAAACATAAGGATAAAGCCATCCCACCACTGAAATCTTGTGGTCTAAGCTTGTTCCCCACTCAAACTCCCCATTCACAATGGGGTTGTGCTCATCCCTGCTGAAGAGGTGCTACTGATGGGTCTTATTTGCCTCATTCCCATGTGGAAACAGGTCTTCTACAGCCTCCTCTTCATGTCCTTCCAAATGCTAGGGCAGCTTTAAGGAGAACCTTTGTTGGTGGCCATCTCTGCATGCCCCACAGCACTACTGCAAGGGCTGTGGGAGCGGTTGGAGGTTGTATTAAGGACTATGACCCACCACTGGGTCAGACTGATGTGTCCTGGAGGATGCTTGAATGAGCAGGGTACCTTAGGTTTCTTCCCTAGTAATGCTGACCAAGTTGTGTTGGAGACACAACAAAGGAAGACAGCTCTGTAGACCCTAAACCCAGCTCAGAGCTGCTCTGCAGGGTTGTAGTTGAGTCTTCATGGCTGTCTGAAGGTTGGTTATCAGTGCGTGTTAGCAAAGGCCAGAGCATCTATCTGCCAGTTACATGTGAGTGGCCGTTCAGTCCCATCCCTGCAGCTAAAATCTGCTGAAGTTGGCGGAATTCCTTCACAGGCTTCACTGGGTTCGGGATTTGGCTTGTAGCCCTTTCTGTCCATCAGTGCAGTTCATGGGTTCCCTGTCCCATAAGGCTGAGATTGACTTTGGAAAAGGTAACTTGAACAGACCTTCCTTTGAGAGGACAATGCTTTTCCTAAATAAGAAAGAATTTCTATGATTTCTTTTTATCCACAGGTTTTGGGACCTCCAGGCAAGAAAGGTGTCAGGGTAAGTCCATTAATTAGCACTGCTTGAAACTTAAATGAGATCTTCACCTAAAAATTGGGGGCTGGATCATTTTTTCCACCATCTGAGTCATATCTCCTTTGTGATTGACAGGAGAGGCTGGAAAAGTAGCAGTAGTCTTGCCCTGCTGATATATCTTTAGCTTTTATTAACATTTTATGCCTGTCATTCTCTTTGTAGCCCCAGTCTGGGAAGGGAATTTGGGATCTCCGTGTGTTAATTTTAGAAGGTAGAAGTCATTGAAGCAGAAATCCAGCCTACTCATAGAAGCTACTTTCCAGCCAAGGGACGTATTGACATAAAATCAAAGCACAATGCAGGCTGGAAGGGACTATTGGAGGTCTCTAGTCCCACCTCATGCTTAAAACGGAGCCAGTTTCAAAGCTGGGTCAGGTTGCTCAGGACTTTGTGGGCTGAACATCTCCACAGATGGAGATTTCATAGAATCATAGAATGTTGTAAGTTGGAAGGAACCCACAAGGATCACTGAGTCCAACTCCTGTCCCTGCATAGGACAACCCCAACTTTCACACTGTGCATCCGAGGGGGTAGGACAAATGCTTCTGGAATATTGTCAGGCTTGGGGCCGTGACTGCTTCCCTGGGGAGCTGTTCCAGCGCTCCACCACCCTCTGGGTGAAGAACCTTTTCCTAATATCCAACCTAAAAGTCCCCTGGCACATCTTCCTGCCATTCCCTTTGGTCTCCACCTCTCTGAGCCCCTGACTCAGCATGTGGCCTCCTTTAATTTCTCAAACCAGGGAAAGCTGTGGGACAAGCTGTTCCCTGACTGTGCTGCCCCTCTTGTACATCTGCTTTGTAGGACAATGGTTGCAGACGACTCTTACAGTGGCCTTGTGGTGGAACATGGCCTGGAATATGCTAAATTGTTTATTCTTGGTAGCTCCTTGCAAACCTGCAGAGCAACCAAGGGCCTCCTTTATTCCTTGTAAGGAGTAACTCCTCTGGGCTTTCTGGCTGCTGGCATCCACCAACTACTCTACAGAGCTTTATATGTTACTCAGCACTTAGAGACAATGAGGTTTATACTTCTCACTGGAATTGGATGTTGGAGCCACTTCCCTTATCGGTCTTTTGGCTGAGAACAACTGGATGGGGTTCAACAAGGCCAAGTGCCAAGTCCTGCACTTGGAACACAACAACCCTGTGCAGCTCCAGGCTTGGGGAAGAGTGGCTGGAAAGCTGCCTGGAGGAGAAGGACCTGGGGGTGTTGGTTGACAGCAGTGAACATGAGCCAGCGGTGGCCCAGGTGGCCAAGAAGGCCAATGGGATCAGAAACACAGTGGCCAGCAGAAGCAGGGACGTGATTGTGCCCTGGGACTTGGCATTGGTGAGGCCGAACCTCAAATGCTGTGTTCAGTTTTGGGCCCATCACTGCAAGAAGGACATTGAGAAGCTGGAGTGCATCCAGAGAAGAGGAATGGAGCTGGTGAAGAGGCTGGAGAGCAGATGTTATGAGAGGCAGCTGAGGGACCTGGAGGTGTTTAGCTTGGAGAAAAGGAGCTCTTTATCACTGTCAACAACTCCCTGAAAGGAGGGAGCTTCTCCACAGTGATGGGTGACAGGGCAAGAGGAAATGGTCTCAAGTTGCACCAGGACAGGTTCAGATTAGACATCAGGAAAAAATTCTTCACCAAATGAGTTTTCAAGCATTGGCAGAGGTTGCCTGATGAGGTGGTTGAGTCCCCATCCCTGGAGGTGTTTAAAGTATGGGGAGATGAGGTGCTTGGGGATCTGGTTTAGTAGTGGACAGCTATGGTTGGTCTTGATGATCTCAAAGATCTTTTCCAATCTTTTTCCAATCCCAACTGCTTAACATCAGTTAGCAAAAGCACCTCTTCTGTTAGGCTGGCTGTATTTAGATAGTGGCTTGGGACCCGAATGTTCTCCTGTTTATGCCACTATAAATACAGTTATAGAATCAGTCAGTGGTTTGGTTTGGAATGGAACCTTTACAGGTCATCTAGTCCAACCACCCTGCAGGAGCAGAGACACCTTCCACTGGATCAGGTTTCTCAGAGCCCTATCCAACCTGATGTTGAATGTTTCCAGGGATGGGGGCTCCACAACCTCCATGGCAAACTGTGCCAGGGTTTCACCACCTTCATTGTAGAGAAATTCTTCCTTATTTCCAGTCTAAATATCCCCTCCCTTAGTTCAAAACCATTAGTCCTTGTTCTGTTACAGCAGGCCTTGCTAGAAGTCTGTCCCCATCTTTCCTGTAGGCCTTTCAAGTACTGGAAGCTGCTCTAAAGTCTTCCTGCAGCCTTCTCTTCTCCAGGCTGAACAACCCCAACTCTCTCAGCCTGTCTTTGTAGATGAGGTTCTCCAGTCCTTGAATCATTTTCATGCCCTATGAGTCCACACGTGGTGCTTTACAATATCGCAGCTGCACGGCTGGAGATGGTGTAACTACTGGGATGGGTTTTGTATGGCAGAAGCCCAGGTACCACAGAGAAAGCTTTGATGTAAACTCAGAGATGGGTGGATTTGGCAAGGGAATGATTTTCAGAGTATCTTGAAAGCGCAAAATGGGAACCACGTGAACAAGGCTTGTTTTCCTGCACTGTATTAGTTTTGGCGAATGTCTTGATTCACAGGGAGATACTGGACCAACAGGAGCTCTGGGGCCAAAAGGAAGCAAAGGAATACAAGGAGACAAAGGAGAGAAGGTAACGTGCTTGCTTTTCTAGATGCATCCTGTATGGGTAGAAGGGTTTACTTCATTTGTGTCCACAAAGCAAACTCTGAGGGAGATTGAATTCTTTCCCAAGTCAAGTGAGAGAGAACGAGTTACCAAATCTCAGCTTACCCAGCTGCCCATGGTTGATGAAAATGCCTAGGATTTGCTCTTTCTGCTAGCTTCAGATGTAGAGATATGTCCTTAGCTTGGAAGCTGCTCTGGTGTGACACTATGTCCTTCTTCATCTTGATTAGCACCAAACACAGCATTGGCAACTAACACCCAGCAGTTATAGCAAGGATGGGAAGAAAGCTGACCTTTGAGAGGGGGGCTTTGAAGTGACGGTGGAATGGAGACTGCTAAATGAGCGTGGCATAGAACCTGTTCCCAAGAATGAGATGATGAGTGGAGCAGAGTCATGCCACCACAGCTTGTGCATGGCGATGAAAGAATTGCAGCCAAGGTCTGCAAGATTAAGATGGGGAAATAGAAGAACATGCTGGGTTCTCCAAGAAGCGCTCTAGTGGAAGTTGGCTTTCCACAACGTCATCTCTTGGAGGTGGCAAGGGATGTGGTTAAGAGGGTAAAAGAACCATGTGCTGGCCATAAGGACCAACTGAGAGATAGTGCCAGCACAGTGTCTAGCCCTACCTGTCTCTCTATTGTACGTAATGTTGCAGAAAGGAAAAGCTCCCCAAGTATTACGCTGAGACACACATCATCATTGATTTTTGCAGGGAAGTCCAGGTTTCGGCGTTCCTGGTCAACCTGGGCTGAAGGGAGACCCAGGCGACAGGGTGAGTGGGACAACATGGTGGATGTGGAGGCCTAAGGAGGCAAATCAGGATGTTCAGAGACAAATTGTCTCTGTCACTTCCATGCATGTGAATTTATTGGCCTTCGCCCATGAAACCTGTCACCAGCAAATTAATTCTGGGATGGTGACAAGGAGCTGGGCTGTTGCCCTTTGATGGTGTTGTGCGATAGGGTAGTTTGCTGTAGTTGGGTTATGGAAGAGAGTGCTGAGAAGGACACTTCTCCAGAATGCAGAGAGAGAATTGTTCATGAGTGTGGAAGAAAGCACAGGTGGTCAGTGCTCAATTAGCAATTCTGTGAACGGCAAAGCCAAGGAAGCCCCATATTCAACAGCTTTGTGTCCTGAAGGTGACCTTTATCTTCCTGAATTTTGTGTCTAAGAAGGTGCAACTTTCTGGTGGTTCCAATGTGATTTCATTGATTTCTGCTAAGGGCTGGGTTGATGCCTTGGTGTTTCCCTCCTACAGGGATATTCGCAGAATGGATTTGGTTGGAAAGAACCTTTACCCAACCGATTCCAACCTCTCTGTCATGGGCAGGGACACCTTCCACTGAATCAGGTTGCTCAGAGCTTCATCCATTCTGGCCTTAAACACTTCCAGGGATGGGGCAGTAAAAAATTTCTTCTATATTATAATATTAATATTCCCTTTCATTTTAAATCAGCCAAAAATTGCAAAACCTAGTATTCTTGAAGTTCCACCCCTCTATCAAAGCTGCTCATCAAAGCACTAATGGTTTCAAAGTGGGCAAGGCAGATGTATCTAGGCAGTGTGTGCTTAGAGCAGCCCACCATCTGTTCTCCCCTTCTCGGCATTTTACTACACTGTTTCAGCTGCAATCAAAAAGCAGCTCTGCAGCATTTAGTGTGACGTTTACACGCTTTGGCTACAACAGAGGACCCTCAGTTGAAGTTATTCTACCCATATCATTCTTGCCATGTGACTAACAGTCTGTATTTCTGCAGGGAAATGTAGGTTTGTCGGGCAAACCAGGTCAGAAGGTGAGTCTACGCAGTGATTGCAACGCGTAAAGCATTGTCTCATAACTGCTGTCTATGTCATAGAATCATAGCATAGTTTGGGTTGGAAGGGACCTTAAAGATCATCCAGTTCCAACCCCCCTGCCATGGGCAGGGACACCTCCCACTAGATCAGGCTGCCCAAGGCCCCATCCAACCTGGCCTTGAACACCTCCAGGGATGGGGCAGCCACCACTTCCCTGGACAACCTGTGCCAGCGCCTCACCACTCTCATGGTGAAGAAATTCTTCCTTATGTCTAGTCATGTTCCTCATGTCACCCAAAGAATCTTGAGTCTTATCTTTGTGGGGTTTTGTCTTTGCCACAGAGCTGGTGTCCAAACGTGGGAAGCATTCGAAAGGTGAAAGGTCTGAACAAATTCTGCTTGGCTGGAGTTGCTGTGTGACACACAGAGCCCTGCTTAGAAAAACAATGAGAAGATGCTCTTGCATCTTTAATGATGGAAGGTGAATCCTGGCTTGTAGGATTGCTCCTAACAAAGGTTCAATACAGATCAAGAGGGGTCTGGAAAACATCCTAAATATGGTGTTTGTTCAGTGAATCTGTCTTGCTGTGTACGTTTCTCAAACAGCATCGCTTCCCAGGCTTGGCTGAAGGAGCATATGGATTTGGGAAATGTCACAGCAGGATATATAGTCTGGTAAACGAAATATTTAGGCTGGATCAGCTTCACGGGCATGGAGAAATTGATTGTCAAAAGAGAGAAATGAGATGCATCCAAGACAGGACATGTTAATAAGATGTGTTCATGCAGCTGCAAAGTGAAGAAGGCAGCAAGGGTTATTTTGGGTTGGGAGAAGGGATGGTGAGGTGATTGAGTGATGAGGAATGTCTCTGTTGCACAAGCATCAAGCAGAATAGATGTGTAAGTGTCCATCCATGAGAATTCAACTGATTTTACATTGGAATAGAAGTTAAAACGTGGAGGGGGAACTGACCCTGTGTCCACACTATTCTTGCAAGACCAGACCCATCTCCTGGGTCTTTGCTAATAGGTCACCTCATTTAAGCTGCAACACTTCCTGGAGGTGGAAAACCTTCAGAAGAGTGATCATGGAGTCTGGATGGTCTGTGTTAGAGAGAGATACTTTCCAGCCTGGCCCGCTGAGTAAATACTGAAAGCACAGCCCTTCCTAGTGCAGAGTAAATGCTCTGAGCCCAAGCTTCAGCCAGGAGTGTGGAAGCAATTGCATTGCTGTGGGGTCTACCACACTGTCTGAATCTGCCCCACAATGTCTCAAGTGTGAGGACTATGAAATGCAGAAGAGGAACATAACAACAGTCTTGTTTTCTTTAGGGGGATATAGGTCCAAAGGGAGAGAAAGGTGAACCAGGATTACCTGGGAAAAAAGGCGAGACTGGACTAAGAGGTAAAGATGTAAGTAGAAGCTAACACCAGTCAGATGGTCATCCTGAACCCCTTGGTACCCACGCTGTACCAAGCTAACAACTCCAGGTAGCAGCAACAAGTTGGAACAAGTGACAAGATGGGACTATTCAGAAACGTTCATCTTATGCAGGCCTGGTTGGGGAAAAGACAGGTCTCAGCAGGACAGTGGTCAACAAATGAGACTGGACAAACTATCTGTAATTAGGCAAGATGGTTTGCTCATCGAGGGATCTAGTGTTTCATATAATCTGTCTGCTCTTTTATTTCAAGTGAAGAGGTCAATCTTTTGCAGATTATCATTAGGATGTGCTTTAGGTTGTGTTTTAGGGCACTATTCTTTATCCTTGGTTCTGATGGAACAAGTGCATGGCACCATGGTGTCTGTGTTACACTGCCTGGACACAGCATTTCTTACTTTTTATTCGACATCACGCTGTTTCATAGAATCATAGAATGTCCTGAGTTGGAAGGGACCCATAAGGATCATCAAATCCAACACCTGTCCCTGCACAGGACGACCACAGCATTCACATCATGTTTATGAGGGCATTGGCCAAATGTTTCTGGGATATTGTCAGGCTTGGCTGTGACTGCTTCCATTGGGAGCCTGTTCCAATGCTCCACCACCCTCTGGATGAAGAACTCTTTCCTACTGTCCAACCTAACCCTCCCGTTGTACACCTTCCTGCCTTTCCCTTGGATCATTGAGTCACATCTGTCAGATATGCAGGGAACTAACATGGTGTGTGGTGTGCAGCCACACCAGCCCTGAAGAGCTTGCTTTTGGTTTTAGGACATTCCCTCCTGCAATCAAAGAAAGTGTCACTTCAGAAAACATCATAACTGGCTTCAGAAAAACCACAAACAGTCAGTGAATATGTTTCAAAGGGCTGAGTTGATTCCTAAAAATCAAGTGGAATAGAATCACCAAGGGAAGGCTTGAAAATAAAGAAGCATAAGCATCATCCACATCCGTATTTCTGATCCTGAGGCACTGCTGCCCAACACCTCTGATTTCAGAGTCACCGGTGATTTCAGAACCAGGCAAAGTGCTCTTAAAGTGAGTAGGAAATTAGGGTAAAAAACCTGGTGGTAGACAGGTGGGAATGTAGCCTAGCATTTTTGCATTGTGTTGTAGGGGGAACCAGGAGAGAAAGGCACCTCTGGGACCAAGGTAGTCAATGAGAAGCCCCCACTTTCCAGAGTTCCATAGGTACCAAACACAGCGGGCTCACTCACAGCTGGAGCTCTGGTTACAGCAACACAGGAGAGGGCTTCACTGGGGTAAAGTGAAGGTCTCTACAGCCCAGCATCTCACCTCCAAGAGTGCGAGGTTCCCTGGAGGTCCTGGGAACAATGCAAAAGCAGAATGTCCTATATGGAAAGTGATGTCTTACAGGTTTGCTAGCTCTTAGTCTATTTTGCTTCCACAGATTTAGTCTCTCCACATAAACTTCTAACACTCTGAAACCCTCTGGGCAAGGCATTGCATATGTTAGTTAAGCAGCAGCTGGAACACCACCCCATTTGATTGGTTTGGAAGCTGGCCGATGCTCGTTTCATTTCCTGTTGCTTGTCCTTGTGTTAGACAAGACTACGAAGAATCTTCTTCATCTTTCCATTGGCTTTTCTTTCTCTTGTTTTAACTTTGGTTTCATGTGCCAAAACTAAAGGCTGAAAGAGAATGGCCAAAATAAAGCTTTTAGAAGTTCCTACTCCTCTCTTTTAGGGAGAAGCTGGTGCCCCTGGAGAACCAGGAGAGAGAGGAATCAGGGTAATAATTGCTATTATCATTTTCCACCCGGGTGAGTGGTGGGGCATCAGGGGAGGCTGCTTTGCTGCTGCCCAGGCACCCCTGATCAGTGCAGGAGGGAAGGAAGTCCTCCCCCACCCCAAGGGTCCCCATTTAGAAACATCCATGTGCAACTATTTCTTTCCTGAGTGAAAAGTCATTGAGGGGTAGGATTTTTCTTATTTGTTTTACTTTTTTTGAGGTGCTGGATGTGCTCAAAAATAATGAATCATAGAATCGTGGAATTATTTGCATTGGAAGGGACCCTAAAGATCATTCAGTTTCAACCCCCCTGCCATGGGCAGGGACACCTCCCACTGGATTCTGATTGCTTCTCCAAATCCTTTCTTGCAGGGTCCACCTGGACTCCCAGGACGACCTGGAGAGCAGGGGCTAAAAGGCGATCCAGGACAACCTGGAAAGGATGTAAGGCAATCCTTAAAGGAGGAGCTGAGAGAGGGAGGACTTGGGATGGTGCAACACCGATCAAAGAAACAATCATACTTTTGTGCCTTACAGGCTGCGAGGCATAGACAGGTCCCTCCCTCCTTCCTGGGGAGAGGGGGTCTCCTCTTCAGAGGGAAGATTAGGGCTGTTTCTCCCTTCTTGTTTGATTATTTAGAGCTTACATCAAACAGCAGGAATGTGCACTGGAGTTTTCTGAAGTTTTAAAACTTCCCCACACTGCTGTAAAAAAAAATCAACAGTACTGTCTCAGCCTGGTAAGGAAGGAAGGGAAATGCTGCACTTGGGCTCTGTCTTATCTCTTATCTCTAATAGCTCTGGAAAACACTGGCTAAGATCAGCTCTGTTGTCAGAGGTCTCAAAGATGTGGTGTTTCTACAAACTGTGTAACTGAGCAGCTGACTAGGGGAAGGTCCCTAATGAGCTTTCCCACTGAGGAAGAGGCTAATTATCTCACCCCTTATTAAATAGCAGAGAGCTCCTCCACAGGAGAGATGTTGAAATCCAGATTTTGTTAGCTAAGCTGCTCAAACTTAGGCTTGTTAGTCTGTCAGATGCTGAACTGACAAGAAGAGGAGAGACTGCTGAGAGAACCTCCCCTACCATGTCTTGTTCTCATCTTGCCTCTTTCTCCACCTCCTAGGGAATCACTGGAGAGAAGGGAGACAAGGGCGAATCTGTAGGTTTGCACATTCCCATTTATAACCTTGCATGAAAAATGGTCTATTTGGGGACCGAAATGTTGGATTGCACCCCTCACTGTTTTTTTGGGGGGGTGAGTAAGGTGGTGTTGTATCTTCACAGGGTGAGCCTGGGTTGCCTGGGGCTCCTGGAAGCATTGTAAGTAATGCCTGATTCTGTTGTCTTGCACATTATGAGGGCTATATTGAGATTTATCATGAATCCTGAGTACCTGAGATTTATTTTTAGAACTTATTTGCAGCAGTGCATGTTGTAGGGTGGATTTCCCTCCTAGTTTTAGCATAGAATAGAATCATAGAATCATAGAATAGTTTGGGTTGAAAGGGACCTTAAAGATTTTCTAGTTCCAACCCCCCTGCGATGGGCAGGGACACCTCCCACTGGATCAGGCTGCCCAAAGCCCCATCCAACCTGTCCTTGAACACCTCCAGGGATGGGGCAGTCACAGCTTCCCTGGTCAACCTGGGCCAGTGTCTCACCACTCTCATGGGGAAGGAATTCTTCCTTATGTCCAGTCTAAATCTGTCCCTCTCCAGTTTATACCCATTGTCCCTCATCCTATCACTACAAGCCTTTGTGAACCATCCCTCTCCAGCTTTCTTGTAGGCTCCTTTCAAGTTCTGGGGGCTTCAAAGCCGTGCAGCTAGTTCTTCTTCAGATACATACATGAATCCCACCCCAAATTGTTTGTTATTGATGATTCAAGAAGACTCTAACACTAAAAGCTAGCTATGAACTCATCTGATACCTTTAATCACTACCTGTTGGATAATCAAGGTGTCTGGGCTCCTTCTACAGTCAAGACAGGCAGATGGATGCCTTCTAGGAAGGGTAATTAGATAGATGGGATGACTCAAGCTCAGGACTCTCCTATGTCTTAGCATGGAGCTTTCCTTTGGATAAGAGGCCTGACATCAAGTTGAGTCAGAGGAAGAGTGAGAAACTCAACCCAAGTTCATCAAAAATAAGGCTGGAAGAGATTTTGAAAGGTCATTTAGGTGTTCAGGAAGGTGTTTCAGTACATGAATGTGCAAGGAGGCATTTTTTCACCCTATTGGCTTCAATGCAGGTAAAGGCGCCCCAGTGCAAAACTGAACTGACTGCTTTAAAACTGGGAGCCACAGCCTGTTGGGAGAACTGTGCTAGACTTTATCTTCCATCCCTAGGGATAAGGCATTGTCAGGATCTGAGTAAAAGGCTTCTTCAAAGCAGGAGAAATGCTACAATAACGCTTCAGCAGTATCAGTCCTGTGCAAAACAGTGGTTTCTACTGATTTGCATAACCGTCTTACTCCATCACCCAGCCAAGTGGTCTTAGGGTTCAAAAGATTTGTTTTTACTCATGCAGTCAGCCAACTGGCTACTCAAATATCCCACTAAATGCCTGTGTCAGAGGAGGACCCAACCAATGTCCTGAGGAACAGGGAAGTGGTGTCTGTGTGACCTCAATTCCTTTTGAGAGGGACTTGATTGGGAATGCAGATGTTGATATCGACATCACAACTACCCTGAGTCTTGCCTCTGAGAGCAAAGATGCTGCACTGGCTCCATGTTGGATGACGCCAAACATAGCAGGTTTAGGTTGCTGGTTCATTTGCGAGAAAGCAGCTGATTGTGTCCCCATGGATAAGGGCTAACTGGTATAAAATGCACATGGAGGTGAGAGCTTGTATGACAGACATCATCCTTCACTTTGTGAGTAAGTTTTCTTCCATTTTTTTGGCAGATGTCTTCTCTGGAGAACACCATCAACCTGAAAGGCAGCAAGGTAAGACCTCCTCCTTGCTGGAGAAGATGAATGTTGAAGCTGAGTATGTGATTCTTCAAGCAGTTGTTTCAAGTGATGAGCAGATTTGCTCCACGTTTGACTTAATTATGTGAATCCATGAGATAGTTACAAGAAAAGACTAATTGGTCCACGTGGAATAGATGTCGTTAGTCTGGGGCCAATATGTGAGAAACACCACAGTGCATGGTGAAGCCAGTATCTCCACTGAGAGTTTTAGAGGGGATAAAGAACTAATACCTTCCTGCTGGCTTACAGGGGGATCGCGGACAGGATGGCTTGAAAGGTGAAAGAGGTCCTCCAGGCCCCAAGGTATGTCCTAAATACATGGAGGCATCTTTGTGTTGGTGTCATGGTATTGGGTGGCCAGAGGGGAAGGGCACCCATCTTAGATCTCTTCTGACCCTCTAAAAGATTGGGTTTTCAAAGCAGAGTTTCTGAGCGGGGCTGATAAACTTGTGGTCACGTGATCCTAAAACTTGATTAAGTGGATACACGACATTTGGGCAGGGAGATGTTCAGGACCCAGGTGGGATAAATTTCTAGAATGTTCAGGGATGTTTGCTTCCTTTCTTTGTCCCCTGCAAGCTGTAAAGCACATCAGAAAGTGATGGAAGGAGAACAGGTTTCTGAAATCTAGAGATTTTTAGAGGTGGGGCCAACTCCTTCACTTAATGGAGACAAAAAAGCCACAGAAGGCAGCATCAGTGGGTAAAGGTAGATCTCCTGATTGGCACAACATCCACATCTTTGCAAAGGCAAGATCTCATCCAGGTGACATGCATGAGCTGTGCCTCAGATGTACCCAGTGCAGCTGGAGCACCACCACAATGTGGCTCCTGTGCCCTAGCACACCTTGGCATGGAGATGCAGCACCATCAAGGCCTTCCTGGCACCCTTCATTCCACCGGAATCTGTCGATACAGAAGCCAGATTTCAGTGAAATGAAGTCTGTCAGAGAGGCAGGTCAGCTCCCACCTCAGCAGATGTTCCCCACCACTGGAATTCCTAAGCTGTTGCAGCTCATCCATCATTTCATCCACAACATTGGCCTAGGATCATTCACTTGGAGAGCCACACCATGCTGGACAGGAAGATGTGGACAGCCCTTCTATGGACTTGCTGTTGGAAGTCCAACTTGTTGGAGATAATTGATGCTGTGTGTGGCAATACAGAGGGCCACCAGGACCACAGCCACCTCCACAAGGGGCTGCCAACCATGAAGGCACCTGGGCCATCTTCCTCCTTGCTGCTGCCTCTGCACAGCTGCCACAGCAGTGACAGCATAAATGGCATTGAGTAGGCCTCAAAAACCCTTGCTTCTTTACACATTGTGCATCACCAAGAAGTAGAGGAGGGATTGGTGGGAAGCTCTGGTCCAAACCCCACTTTGGTGATGCTCATGTCTTACTCTGGTCCAGGCCTGCCCTACAAAATGCAGCAAAGGAGCCTGTTGAGCAGAGTTGGATTCAACCCCCGTCTCTAAGCCAACAGGGATTTGTCTGGGGTCAATGAGCGGGCTGGTAGCAGAGTAAGGGATAGATATGTGACCTTGCCCTTCTCAGAGCTCCTCTTCTTGCTGCTGCTTGTGATAATGGCTTAATTAATGAGTTGTTCTTGTTCATTTGAAGGGAGAACCTGGTCCACCAGGCAAAGGAGTGGAAATGAAGGTAAATGAGATAAAAAATTATAGAATATATTGACATCGGAAATACCTCTCTGCTTGGGGTTGGGATGGCAGAGGGCACCCAGTATGTGCTCCAGGCTTAGCCGCTGCCACTTGCAGGATCAGCTTCCTGGGCTGGAGGAGAGAGGAGAAGTTCTGATCCTTCTTTCATTTTTCAGGATCTGGAGAGGCTTTTTGAAGCACATGGTATCAAGGTAGGTAATGCTTTGGCCTTCCTTCTGACAAGGTGATTAGAATTAAGCTTTTTCATCTGCCCAGAAAAGCTGTGGATGCCCCATCCATGCAGGTGTTCAAGACCAGATTGGATGAGGTTTTGAGCAACCTGATCCAGTGGGAGATGTCCCTGCCCATGGCAAGGGGGTTGGAACTGGATGGGCTTGAAGATCCCTTCCAACCCAAACCATTCTGTGATTCATTCTGATTCTACCTATTTCCTCTGGACTTCTGGAGACTGTGTGCTCCCTCAGGTCCAGCACTGGTTCTCACAGGAAGGCAGGATTATTCCATTTCCTTTTAAGGGCTTACCATATTGATCAAAATGCTCCTTAGACAGCTTTTCTGCTGCTATGTTATGGGGTGGATGGTGGCTTTGAGGCCCATGTGACACTGAGACTTGGCAAATCATAGAATCACCAGGTTGGAAAAGACCTCTGGGATCATTGAGTCCAACAATTCCTATCTGCCACTAAACAATGTCCCTGAGCACCTCATCTACCCATCTTTTAAATACCTCCAGGGATGGGGACTCAACCACCTCCCTGAGCAGCACAGCTTGGTGCTACCACCTGGGCTGGCTTGTACTTCAGCACTGGCTCTGCACAGCCAGAAAGAGGAGACCTACATAGCCTTCTGGGTGCTCTGCCAATGTTGGGTGTCCTGGTTATCACAAAGTCCGCTTTGGGATGGTCCTTAGCTTGTAACACAATTAATAGAGAATAATCACTGTGTAATACAACAGTGCTAGGCTGGTGGCCTCCTTCTCCACTCTCAAGGTTGCCATCAAGATCAGGAAGTGTGATGAGACTCAACTTTTAGTATCTACCAGGCAGGTGCTTGTAGTTGTGCTCATTACCTTCAGCTCATTTCTGTAAGCTCTGGAGATGGGACTGAGGGAGGTGAGGGACTGACTGATCAAGTGTAGGGAGCTTATTTAGGATGGGGAGAGCCACCACATAATACCCACGGATTGGCTTCTAGATGCCCAAGCTGTAGGTACCTGGGTACTTGTATTTAAATCAGCTGTTGCATATCAGGGCACATCACTAGAGTTTGAAGCGGAAAAAGAAGAGATTTAGATGAGATCTTAGGAAGAACTGTTTTCCTCTGAGAGTGGTGAGGCACTGGAACAGGTTGCCCAGGGAAGCTGTGGATGTTCCATCCCTAGAGGTGTTCGAGGCCAGGTTGGATGTGGCCTTGGGCAGCCTGATCTAGTGGGACGTGTCCCTGCCCATGACAGGGGGGTTGGAACTGGATGATCCTTAAAGTCCCTTCCAATCCAAATCATTCTATGATTCTACCTGTGATCTATCCACCATTGTTTCAAGGTAGCTGCCCTCCCACTATCATGTGTCAGCAACAAGAGGGTGGCACTGGGTTACTGCCTTAACGATCTCCACTGGTTGCAGCTAGCCCTCCTGAAAGACCTCTCCAATGCACTTCTGCGGGAAGGGCTGGATGGGCTGGTGCGGCAGCTGGGTGACTCCAAGACAAGCAAGAACTCCAGGACAAAGCAGGTAAGTCTGCATGCCACTGAGCATGGTTTGAGTATTGCCATGTGTCCTACTCGGGAGGCAGACGGATCTGGAAGGAAATGAGAGACAGAAATGAATCATCAAAGGCTTCAGATCACCCCTGTCATCAAGCAGGTTATGATGACTTGCACCCGCTGTAAGAAAGTTACATCAGGATCTTGGACCTTCAGGTTAAACTGATGGGATTGCAAAACACTTTTTTTTTTTTCAGTGGAAATAAAGCAATTGGTCAAACTTCGTTGTTGATGGAGGTATCTAGAAGCCATCCTTCAAAGCCATCAGCCTTCTTGTGCCTTTTGAGGGCTGGGGGTTGCTGGAGTCGGTGGGTGTGCAAGGGGAGAAAAGCAGCTGGAAGCACAAGAAGAAATCACAAGGGCAGCCTCAAAAGCAAGAGGGATCCCAAGGAAGTAGGAAGCTTGGAAGAAAGGTTTGCGGGTGGCCAACAGGGAATCACGGACTACTCTCTCCCTTCCTTTTCAGGGAGGCCACCAAGTAGGACAGAGCATGCTGGAGGGATGAGAAAGTGGGCAGAAATAACCTGTAAGGATCCAGCTCTTTAGTTTTTTTGATGTTGCAGGATTCACTGGTGGTCAATACTTCTCACGATGCCCTGGCCAGCACCAAGATCACAGAAGCACAGAGTCTGGAGGAAGAGGCTCAGTTTAGTGTGCCAACATCTGGAGGACTCTCTGAGGTGAAAATAAACAGCAGAGCTGATGAAATGTAATTAAGTAGATCTGCAAATCTGTGCTGCTGTCCATCTGGTCTGCTGCAGCAGTAATATTAAGAGATGGCACATCTGATGAGTACCAGCTTCCTGCGAGCTCCCAGTTCACGCTCTAGTGATGCTGCTTGCTGATCCTCATTCTACCCTCCTTTCCATCCAACCACAGCTCCTTCTTGTCTTCTAAGCAAAACATAGTACAGGTTGTGTCATGCTGGTTATCTGTTGAACTTGCCCTGCAACTTCTCCTTACTTGGAGGTTGTGATCCAGGTGTGCCTCTCCTGCCCTAGCAGGAATGGATCCAATCTGTATTCAGTTTTGGGCCCCTCACTACAAGAAAGACATTGAGGTCCTGCAGTGCTTCCAGAAAAGGGCAAGGAAATTGGTGAAGGAGCTGGAGAACAAGTCTTATGAGGAGTGGCTGAGGGAACTGGGGTTCTTTAGCCTGGAAGAAAGGAGGCCGAGGGGAGACCTTATCACTGCCTATAACTACCTGAAAGAAGATTGTAGAGAGGTGGGTGTTTTGCCCAAGTGATAGGTGATAGGATGATAATCTAGAGATAATCTAGTCTCCTCCATCCTTTGCAAGTAACAGATGGCTTGTGGTTATGGAAATTAGGGATTTATTAGCAATGTTAAAGCTTAATCTCTGTGCTGGACCCAAGTTCCAATGTGGTACAGCCCACCTTCAGGAATTACATCAGAGGGCTGTGTCCAGGTCATTTGTCATCGCTGGTGGAGGAGTCATCGATCTTCATTTGTCTGAAGTAGCCGCGTCCTGATAAGGATAGTCCAGCTAACACTGCCCTCAGCTGTGGTGGGGCTTTTCTAGTCCTCTTATTATGACAGCCAGAAAGTGATTCAATTTTCATAAACCCTTGTTGGCCACCTGTAGGAAATAGTCTCTACCTTGAGCACAAGTGCTATGAGGGTGTTTGGAACCAATTCCTGATTATTTTGTCTTCCTCTGTGGTTGGTTCAACAATGACTCATTAGCTCAGGCACTTAGAAGGAGATTATTCCCTTCCAGCTCCAGCATTCTACTGTGATCCCAGGTGAGACACATTGCTTTTCCAGATCATTGCAACCTGGATAATATCATTCTAAGGGCTTGAGAGGAGATGAAGTGCTCACCAGCAGGTGTGCTTGCACTAAGAGACTCAAACTGGTTGTGTCCCAGCAACCCTGGAGCCAGCAGTGCTGGAATTTAGAGTGGAGAGACAGCAAATCTGTCTCTGTTGGTCTTTGGGAGCCCATCTGTCAGAAAGGGTTAGGAACCTGTATTCATCTGGGACAGACTTCAACCAGAGTTGTAAATTAAGGTGTCAAAGCAGCCCTTCAAAACACCAGGAATCCTTGTAGTCTACCCCAGCCCATCCTTGTTGGCACTTCCCAAACAAAGTGTGGGAGATCTTGGCACCTTGCCTCTCCAGTCTTCTTCTGCTGTCTCTGAGCACGCTACTGAATAAACAGCAGTGTTGATAAAGCAGTTTCTCGTGGATGATGCCTTCACTTGGAATTTTCTTTGGTGTCCACAGGGTCCATCTACTGGTGGTCCTGAACCTGAGTACCAGCCTCTAAGAAAATTTCCTGAGTCCTTGGAGAAACCCTCTGAGGAAAGAAGGAATGAGACAGACTCAAGAGGGACAAACACTTCTGTCAGCAGTGTATGTAAATGCCTGTCCAATGACTTCTTCTAATTATTTTTCAATTTGCGCTGGTTTAATAGATGCAAAGGGGTTACATTTCTCAGAGCTTGATTGGATCATAAAATCATAGAAGGGTTTTCCTTGGAAAGGACATTAAAGCCCATCCAGATCCGATTTCCCCTGCCATGGGCAGGGACACCTCTCACTGGATCAGGTTGCTCTAAGCGCCATCCAACCTGGCCTTAAACACCTCCAGGGATGGGCCATCCACAACTTCGTGGGGCAACCTGTGCCTTAACACCCACACAGCAAAGAATTTCTTCCTAGTATCTAATCTATATCTCCCCTCTTTCAGTTTAAAACCATTCCACTTTGTCCCATCCCTGCACTCCATGACAAACAGCCCCTCCCCATCATTCCTATAGGCCCCTTTAAGTAAGGTGCCCCTCTGGACTCGCCCTAAATCATTACAGTTCTGTGAGGTTTGGCCCTATTTTACTGCAGTGAAAAGCTAAGATAGGAAAAGGATAAGGATCTCTGCATGAATCAGTGTCAGAAGCGGGAAAGCAAGACCCTTTTCCATCTTCTCCAGTAATTAGTGAGATTGTATTGTGACTTCTCTATCACCCTCTGCAGAGCTTGGCTGTGTCCCCACCACACTCAGAAGATGATCTGCAAGGAAACCAGTCCGTGGAGCTTCTTGAGTCCTTAGAGGAGAGGATGGAAGGACAACCACAGCAGGACACCAGCCACGTATGTCTTCCTCAGCAGTGCTGGGCAGTAGACCAGCGTGGAGATAAGTGATAGACTGGAAGGGACTGGGGTGCACTTCTCTCACCTAGTGCTCCGAGTCCTGGCACAGGACCCCCCACATCCTAAGAGACCTGTGACCTGAGTAGGAGGCTGATGGCCAACCTTGCCCTCTGGATATGGGCAGGGAAGTGGAAACCTCCTAGAACCCTTGGCAAATGTTTTGTTGCTTAATTACCCACTTTGTTTGGGGGGGGGGGGGAAAAGGACAATCTTTTTCTAATCTGAATCCATCTGGCAACAACATCCATCCTGTAATTTGGTGCTTGGTTGATTGAATATTGGATGATCCTCAACACTTCTTCCAATTAGACCAGTGACAGTGGAGACACCAGACAGTAAATTTAAGATATGCCCCCAACAAGACATTTCCTTTTCGTTCTTAATTTTCCAGATGTCTTGGAATACGCAGAGACAGTTGGAGTTGTTCAGCCTGGAGAAGAGAAGGCTCCAGGGAGACCTTATAGAAACTTTCCAGTACTGAAAGGGGTTCCAGGAAATCTGGGAAGGGGCTCTTGATCAGGGAGTACAGGGATAGGATGAGGGGGAACGGTTTTAAACTGAAAGAGGTGAGATTAGGTTAGATCTTAGGAAATGTTTTCCTGTGAGGGTGGTGAGGCCCTGGCCCAGGCTGCCCAGAGAAATCATGAATGCCCCCTCCCTGGAGGTGTTGAAGACCAGGTTGGATGGGGCTTTGAGCAATCCGATGCAGTAGGAGGTGCCCCTGCCCATTGCAACATGGTTAGACTGGATGATCTATAAGGTCCCTACCCTCCCAAGATACTCTATGATTGAGTGACACCAACCCCAGAGCTGGAGAGAGGACATATGCATTCATCCAGTGCTGGTTTAACCCCTTTGCATACTGAGCTGCTCCTGTGTGTTGGAGTGAGTGCTCTTTTTGCAATCAGAATCATAGAATCATAGAATGGTTTGGGTTGAAAGGGACCTTAAAGATCATCCAGTTCCAACCTCTGCCATGGACAAGGACACCTCCCACTGGACCAGGCTGATCAAGGCCCCATTCCACCTGGCCTTGAACACCCCCAGTGATGGGGCAGCCACAGCTTCCCTGGGCAACCTGGGCCAGGGCCTCACCACCCTCATTGGGAAGAATTTCTTCCTAATGCCTAATCTAAATCTTTCCCTTCCAATTTAAAGCCATTCCCCCTCATTCTGTCACTACGGACCCTGTAAAAAGTCCCTCCCCAGCTTTCCTGGAGCCCCCTCAGATACTTTAAGCATGCTTTAAGATCTCTGTGGAGCCTTCTCCAGACTGAGCAATGCCAACTCTCTAAGCCTGTCCTCATAGCAGAGGTGCTCCAGCCCTTGCATCATCTTCGTGGCCACCTCTGGACCCGTTCCAGCAGTTCCTTACCCTTCTGTTGCGGATTCCAGAACTGGACACAATACTCGGATAGGGACTCAGGAGAGCAGAGTAGAGGAGCAGAATCTGCTCTGTCGACCTGCTGGCCATGCTTCTTTTGATTGGATTTAAATTACTCAGAAATGAGATTCCCAAAGCCTTAAAAAGTGAAATTTGAAAAGAAAAAAAAAAAAAAAGAAAAACAACCCTTGGATGTTTGCTTGCAGCTACTGGCAGAGCTACTGCTGGGAAAAGCATTAGCAAGGATATTTCTAGGAATAGGAATGGCTGCCACGAGAGGGCTCCCGGCACAAACACACGCATGTATGTGTGGAAGCTGCAACTCTGGAGATGGTGGTCTGTGTCATGAGGACAGGCTGAGAGATTTGGGGTTGTTCAGCCTGGAGAAGAGAAGGCTCCAAGGAGACCTTATAGTGACCTTCCAGTACCTGAAGGGACTACAGGAAAGCTGGGGAGGGACTGTTCACAAAGGCTTGTGGTGATAGGATGAGGGGGGATGGGTATAAACTAGAGAGGGGTAGATCTAGACTAGACTTAAGGAAGAATTTCTTCACCGTGAGAGTCCTGAGACCCTGGAACAGGTGCCCAGGGAAGTTGTGGCTGCCCCATCCCTGGAGGTGTTGAAGGCCAGGATTGATGAGGCTTTGAGCAACGTGGTCCAGTGGGAGCTGCCCTGCCCATGGCAGGAGGTTGGAATTGGATGGACTTTGGGATCCCTTCCAAGCCAAAACATTTCATGATTCTATGAAATGGGAGTGACCCTTGTTTGTTAGGTGTTGGGGAACTAAATGCATCCATGTGGCCAGGCACAATGGCGATGGCTTCAGGAGGGAAAAAGGATTGTGTGGCCATGCCCAAATTTGACATTTGAGAGAAAGGAGTACTGTCCAGGTCCATAAATAATTTCACTCCTACATTTCAAGGACCAAAACCAGAATTTCATGTCCCTTTTTGGATTCCACTTTTTTTTAAGCTCCACTGGATGTGCAGAGCAGAGCCACAAAGCTGATTTGCAAGTGGCTGCAGGCTCATTTATCTTAGGAGACCTAAAATTGGACATTTTTTAGCCAAAATAAGGGTGCTTGAAACGACTTGATTTCTGTCTGGAAAAGAGGAGATATGAAATGTTAGAGGGCTCTTTAATCTTGCAGTGAAAGGCAGGAGAGCTGGAGGGAAGAAACTGAAGCTGTATAATTCAAATGAGAAATTAGAGCTCAAGTTGATTAACCCCAGGAGCAGGGAGATGGGACAAGGCACTGATTGCCCCTCTTTCACTGCCGAGTTATCAAGAACAGAGCACAGAGAGGTGGGGGAAAGTTTGTGCTTTAGGTTTGTAGAGATGATCTCCCGCCCCATGGGAGCTGGTGTTCAAAAGCCCCGTAGACTTCTAGGGCGTGCAATATCGGAGCCATCCAATAATGATGCTGCACGTAGGCCATAATTATCGTAGAAACATAGAATGGTTTGGGTTGGAAGGGACCTTAAAGCTCATCCAGTTCCAAACCCCTGTCGTGGGCAGGGACACTTCCAACCACACCAGGCTGCTCAAAGCCCAAACCAACCTGGCCTTGAACATCTGCAGGGATGGGGCTGCAACAACTTCCCTGGGCAACTTGGGCCAGGGCCTCACCGCCCTTATCAGGAAGAATTTCTTCCTAATGTCTGGTCAAAATCTTCCCTCCACCAATTTAAAGCCCTTCCCCTTATCCTACCACTCCATGCCCTTGTAAAAAGCCCCTCCCCAGCTTTCCTGCGGTGCCTTCAGATGCTCAAAAGTCACTATAAGGTCTCCCCGGAGCCTTCTCTTCTCCAGGCTGAACAACTCCAACTCTTTCAGCCTGCCCTCATAGCAGAGGTGCTCCAGCCCTCGCATCATCTTCCTGGCCTCCTCTGGACTCATTTCAACAGTTACATAACCTTCTTCTCTTGGGGATTCCATAACTGGACACAGGACTCTGTGTGGGGTCTCACAAGAGTGGAGTAGAGGGACAGAATGCCCTCCCTCGCCCTGCTGGCCACGCTTCTTTGGATGCAGCCCAGGATACAGTCAGCCTTCTGGGATGCAAGCACTTGTTGCTGGCTCATGTTGAGCTTATTGGTGTAATCCTACAACCTGGTATTTCCAGACACCTTTTTCTGAACCCTTGCCCAGAAGCTTCTCCATCCAATGAAGAATTGCTTAAAAGATGGGCTGATAGCACCAGCCTTCCTGCTCTTGCATCCGATGATCCCCATTTTGGTAGGGGCAACTAGTGGAACAGCTGCCACAAGTGTTTGGGGGCACTTCAGACCCTCACAGCATGATAGGATCTTGTGTAAAATCTCTTTTATCCTCAAGAGGAGGGAAGAGTGTGGTCCAAAGGTAGAGAAACAGGTGCAGCCCCTCTTTCCCTGCTGCTCCCGTATCTTCTCATCCCTGGTGGCTCCCACAGCTGAACAGGAACTCGGCAAAGGGCAATGGAAATGGAGTGAAATGGAGCTGGTTGTCTTCCCATCATCAGCAGCTATAATCATGAGTTTTACCTGTTAAAAGGTTCATGGGACCCTAGAGAGAAGCAGCCTGTAATAGTGCACGGCTTCATCTCAGAGGTGCAATTTCTGGCTGGCAGGAGTTAATGGGGGAAGCAAATTAACTGTTATAAAGAGGCAGGATGAGCCCAGGCACACGTGTCTGTGTGAGAAGTGGCAACTGGTTACTCTTGCCATGGATGAGCCACTTCTTTGGCATTACAGGATCATCCAGTCTAGTTCCTGCCTCCTCCATCTCCCAAATCCCCTGCAGTTAAGCTTAACTCATTTTCAGAGTTAATTCAAATAAATGCCCCTGGTTGTCACCATGTGGATAAAACCACAGTCCTTTAATTTTCCTACACAGTATTTTCTGGCCTTTTCTATTTCTCTCTTTCTTCTACCTTTTTCTTTGCAGGAATATTTTTTTTACTTTCTCTTTTATTTCTATTTTTCTCTTTCCAGTCCTAATTTGATCTGTTCCTTTCCTCCTTATTTCCCTTCTCTCTTTTCCATTCTTTTCTATACTGCCACCGGCCATCAGGAAATCACTCTTTAGAAACCAGCAGCCTCTCTGCTTTTCTTTGAGGTCTCTTATTGCTCGTACCTCAGAGCAGGAAACTGCTGAAATTGCAGAGGAATTGCAGAATGAAAGAGAGTCATTACCCCCTGCAATTTCCCACCACCCCAGTAAATGGCAGTTTGATGAGATTGTATGTATATGGGTTGCCTTCAAAACCTCCGTGAGGTCCTGGCAACCTATGGGCTTGCCAAGCCACTGCCTTGTGTCGCTGTTCATCCATCTGTGAGCGGAACGTGGACTCATGCTAAAGAACAACAGCATTTTACATCTGCTCTGCATGCAGACACGTGTGCAGGATGGATGGGAACATCGTTGTGATCTCATCTGATGGTGCCATCAGACCCACTCAGATCGCCTCTGTGTAAGCCTGGGAGATGTTTCTCTAGCCTGTGCCACAAAAGCCACCTGAGATGGAAAGACCTTAGAGCAGCTTCCAGTATTGAAAGGGGGCCTACAAGAAAGCTGGGAAGGGTCTCTTTATCAGAGAGTGTAGGGAAAGGACAAGAGGGAACGGTTCTAATCTGAAAGAGGGGAAGTTGAGATGAGATCTTAGGCAGAAATGTTTTCTTGTGAGGGCGATAAGACACTGGCACAGATTGCCCACGAAAGTCATAGCTGCCCCACCCCTGGAGGTGTTGAAGACCAGGCTGGATGAGGCTTTGAGCAACGTGATCCAGTGGAAAGCGTCCCTGCCCATGGTAAGGAGGTTGGAATGGGATGATCTTTATGATCCCTTCCAATTCAAATCATTCTATGAATCTATGAAAACTGGGCACCTCCTTGCACCCAAACCCCAACGCTGAGACCTGTCAGGAACACATGAAGAAGAGGGAAAAATAAGCATGGGGCACAGTTATTTAGCATTCTTCCCACGTTTTTTGTTGCAGTAGAGAAGACCTGGATTAATCTCACTTAATTTCACCTGCGTGTATCGAGACTTTTAGCTCTTTAAAGTTGAGGCAAAGTAAATCCTAAACAAAGGATTTCCAAGAAATGCTGGTTAGTCCAGCCCTGGACATTATGCTGTCAAGGTTTACTGGAATGGTAGTCATGTTCTACTGGGTTTTAACTAGATAGATGATAGTTTCACCACGTGGCTAATGAACCCAGGAAGTTTCTGACTCACCAAAATACATAAGCAAAAAAATTATTATGGTCCAACTAAATTGAAATTCTTTCCTGAAAGATAGCGAGGATGACAGAAGGAGGAATAAAGAAGGGTCAGTGATGGACCAGTATATGTTGCTCGGGGGAGTGCCCATAGAATCATGGAATGGTTTGAGTTGGAAAGGACCTTAAAGCCTATGCAATTCCAACCCCCTGCCGTGGGCGAGGACACCTCCCACTGGATCAGGCTGCTCAAAGCCTCATCCAACCTGGCCTTGAACACCTCCAGGGATGGGGCAGCCACAACTTCTCTGGGCAACCTGTGCCAGGGCCTGCCTCATCACCCACACAGTAACAAAGTTCTTCCTAATACCTGATCGAAATCTCCCCTCTTTCAGCTTAATACCATTCCTTCTCGTTCTGTTCCTGCAGTCTCTGATGAAGAGCCCCTCCCAGCTTTTCTGTAGCCCCTTCAGGTTCTGGAAGCTGCACTAAGGTCTCCCCTGAACCTTCTCTTCTGTAAGCTGAACAACCCCAACTCTCTCAACCTTTCTTTGTATGGGAGGTGCTCCAGCCCTCACATCATTTTTCTTTTCTTATAGATCAATTCACTGCTTTTTTGCTTTCTTATCACAATATTCACCAAAGCTACACTGTGGTGCTTCCACTGTGTGTTTCAGGGAATAATTACTGGGCACTGAGATATCCATCAGCCAGGAATATTATAATTTTTACAACAGCAAGCAGATAATTTAGCATTGTTAATAGAGAAAAGAACAAACAATTTGTGATTCAGGCCAGTAACTATTTGTACAAGCTTTCCTGTGTGTGCCTTAACTACATATTGGCCAAAATCACAAACACTCCAAACATCATCAAGTGGCAGGTGAATGAGTGTGTATTAATAGGCATTAATAGTTGTGTTATTGCGTTCAGGTGTACTGAATACATTAAATTCATAGCAGATGCGTTACCCAGGCATGACTGGTGTACAGAAGCATTTAAAGTTCAAAGTTGAGATATTTTAAATCCATTTTATTTCTCTGTACTAATGGTAAATTAATTGGACAGGACTAAATAATATATATACAATTATCATAGAATCATGGAATGTCCTGAGATGGAATGAACCCACAAGGGTCATCCAGTCCAACTCCTGTTCCTGCACAGGACAACCCTAACATTCACACCATGTGCCCGAGGGCATTAACCGAATGCTTCTGGAATATTGTCAGGCTTGGGGCCGTGACTGCTTCCCTGGGGAGCTGTTCCAGTGCTCCACCACCCTCTGGGTGAAGAGCCTTTTCCTAATACCCAACCTAACCCTCCCCTGGAGCATCTTCCTGCTATTCCCTTGGGTTCTGTCATTGGTTGCCACAGAAGAGCTCAGTGCCTGCTCCTCTTCCTCCCCATGAAAAGAAGCTGTAGGACACAATGATGTCTCCCCTCAGTCTCCTCTTCTCCAGGCTGAACAGACCAAGTGACTTCAGCTGCTCCCCATACAACTTCACCTCTTTGGGCAACCCTTCACCAATTTTGTGGCCTCCTCTGGACCATCTCCAGTAGCTTTAGATCCTTTTTATACTGTGGCACCCAGAACTGCACCCAGTGCTCAAGGTATGCATGTAATATTAGGTGCTCATATAATATTAGATGCTGTTTCCCCTCTCACAGGAAAATGTGAATTTAGATGATGGTTCTGCATTCCCAAGGCGTGTTCGACACAAGAGATCTGCTGAGCATGAGACACAGACGGTAAAGACCCTCTTTCACCATGGTGTCTTCAGGCTGGCCTGCGTACAAGAGCAGAGCCACCAGCATGATCCAGGAGGAAGCAGTGACCCTTCCTTACTGGCTCCCATCACAGGTTCATCCCCCTGGTGCCCCAGGAGCCCGGAAAGCCTTGTCTGGGTTGACGGTAAGTAAAGATCCCATACAAGGATGTCTTCAAAGACATGGACACTAGGGGAACGCTGATTGTGCGCTTCTGCGAAGACACAATGAATGTAGAGGTGGGTTGAAAAGTTAGCGATAAGTATTAATAAATAAAGCAAGAAATAGCTGCAGAAGAAGCTGGTTTTCATGGCAGAGCGGATTGTTCTCCCTGTATCTGGTAAGGGAAATGTAATGCTTGGAAAACAGAAGCAGGTTAAAATCAAACCTAGTCAATAAGGGAACATAATGTCCTGGTATATGGGGAAAGCAGCGTAAGTGAAGGATGTTTTGTGTCTTGAGAGTTTGGAAGGTAGTTGTATATGCATGTAAATGTGTGTGTGTTTATAAACGCATGTATCTGCCACACACCCACACAACTATCATAGAATCATGGAATGTTTTGAGGCGTTTAGTCATCCAGTCCAACCACCTGCAGTGAACAGGGGCATCTTCAACTCCATAAGGCTGCTCAGAGCCCTGTCCAACCTAGAATCATAGAATGGTTTGTGTTGAAAGGAACCTACCTTAAAGATCATCCAGTTCCAGCCACCTGCCATGGGCAGGGACACCTCCCACTGGATCAGATTGCTCGAAGCATCTTCCAACCTGATCTTGAACACCTGCATGGATGGAACAGCCACCACCTCTCTGGGCAGCCTGTGTCACTGCCTCACCACCCTCATAGTAGAATATTTCTTCCTTATTTCTGGTCTGAATCTCCATCCCTTTAGTTGAAAACCATTGCCTCTTGATCTATTGCAACAAGCCCTATGAAAAAGTCTATCCCCAAATTACATCGCAGCTTTGACACAGTATCCTAGAGAAGAAAACTGCAAAGATTTGGTTTTTACAAAATTTAAGAGAGAATGACCTATTTCCAGGAAGTATGGATGAAAAATCCTGAACAACAGACTTCCCCTAAGTTTGAATGAATTTCTTTGAAAGCAGTGAGTGACCCCCACCCTGGATTCCCAGGAGGAATGACAGCACTGAGGTGAGCTTGTCCACACCATGAGAAAACACATCTTCTCGTAGCCCATAAAGGCCCAGAGTTAAGGTGGGTCATCTGTGCCACTGCCAAAAAAAAACTGGTACTAAGGCATTTCTTGGCTCATGGACACTGGTAGCGCATATGCAATGGGCAGCACCAGCTCTCAGATGTCCTGTCTGGGCTGGAGCAGATCAGAAGGAGCCTGGAGGCCACCCCATATCCAGCCATGAGCCCTTCAGTGGGGTTCTCATGATCCCCGGTAAAATATGACTTCCCTTTGAGATGCTTCCAGCCTCCCTGCTTGCTGCCTAACATCTCAGAGATGCCTTTTCCATGGTTCAAGGGTGAAAAGTTTCTCCAACGGCTCTCACACTTTCTTCTTCTCTTTTTTTTGATTCAAGGCATACCCAGGCCCTCATTACCTGAGGAGAATTAAGGTACAGCATTCATGTTCTACTCCTCTTATCACAGATGCAGTTAGGATGCAGCTGGTCCTTTCTCGCATCACGCCACATCCCAGCCCTGTTCTGTATGTGAACCATAGAATCACTGAGGTTGGAAAAGACCTCTAAGATGTGCATTTTTTTTTTCTCACAGAAGGAGGAAGCTGGCCCATCAGATCCACCCTCCAGCGGCCAAAAGGTCAGTGCTTTATTTCACCTTTTAATACAGATAGTCAGTGGCACCTAAGCGGAGTTAGGACAGCGGTCCGTCTCCCAGAGCAGTCTTATTTGGAGGCTGAAAATGGGTGAAAACTGACCAGACCAGCAGGTCTGAGAAGTAGTGATCAGCACTTTTGACCATTGGTAATGAGCAAATTCCAGGCTTGAACATTTCAGAGCTGATCCAAACATGGGCTTTGTAGTTGGGTTTCCTCAAAATAGTTCTGTCCTCTGTGGACTTCTGTCTCACTCAAACTCATGGCATCCTTTAACATCTGCAGTGTCCTGGGACAGGAAGACCCTCAGCTGACCGCTCATATCTGGCCCTTACTCTGGAGTTTATGTCTTCTTTCTCTGTATTTCCAGGATGCAGGATAGGAGGGACAAGGGTCAGGGACATCCCTGATCTGGTTTGGGAATGCAGGTGGTGGAAATGAGGTGTTCCTCCACAGATGTTTGGCCAAAGCTGCTGCAGGAATGGGAGTAGCTCCTGCCTGATCCAAAGAGGAAAGGAAAAATTCCTTGTAGCAATGCAATGAAGGGATTGCCTGTTGTTTTCCAGGGAGAAATGGGAGCTCCGGGAGCCCGTGGAAACAAAGGAGAAAAGGTAGTGATAGTGCTCTTCTGGCCTGGGCCTCTGAGACCAGAAGTAGGCTTTCTTTGCTAAAACGGAGCTGCAGACATGCTGGAGGAGAGGACATTCAGTGTCTACGGAGAACTGTGCCCATGTAAATTGGGTTCTCTGGCACTGGCAGAGGCTGCCCAAGGAGGTGGCGGAGTCCCCATCTCTGGAAGTCTTTAAAAGACAGGCATGAGGTACTCAGGGATCTGGTTTAGTAGTGGACAGGTAAGGTTGGTCTTGATAATCTCAAAGGTATTTTCCAACCTTGTGATTTTATGATTCTGTGAAATTCAGACTGCAACAGTCCCATCTTTATCCCTGAACCTGGCTGTGTGGTTTTGCTTGCTTCCATGTACTTAGGGGTGAACACAGAACATTCAGGGGTATTTCCTGATGTTTGCTTGCTGCTGAACTAAACTAGGTGACAGACAAGAAAAAGTCAGCCCTGGCGGAAGGACAGGGATGGAAGAAGGGCCACACAAAACACCATTTCATGAACACCTTTTGCAGCAAAGGCTTATGGAATCATAGAATCACTAGATTGGAAAAGACCTTTGAGATCATCAAGACCAACTGTACCTGTCCACTAATAAACCAGATCTCTAAACACTTCACCTCTAGGGAAGGAAATCCCACTGTCTAGCTGGGCAGCCTCTGCCAGTGCTTGATAACCCTTTCAGTGAAGAATTTTTTTCCGAATGTCTAATCTGATCCCTCCCTGGTGCAACTTGAGGCCATTCCCTCTAATCCCATCACCTATCACTTGTGAGAAGAGACCAACACTCATCCCTCTACGACCTCCTTTCAGGTGGTTGTAGACAGCAATAAGGTCTCCCCTCAGCCTGCTCTTCTCCACGCTAAACAACTGCAGTTCCATCAGCTGCTCCTCATAACACTTGTTCTCCAGCCTCTTCACCAGCTTTGTTGCTCTTCTCTGAGCGCGCTCCAGGACCTCAATGTCTTTCTTGTAACGAGGGGCCCAAAACAGGACACAGGATTCGAGGTGCAATAGGGGGACCAAATGGCAGATCTGGGGTGATGGGACGCAGCTGTTAAGGAGAAAGACAAGCAAGGTGGGGCTGTTGTTGAAAGGCACATCCTGATGAAGTTGGATTACTTTTCTTGGGCTGCTGATGTGTGGTTCAGCCTCCATGAGACATAGCCATGAGAAAGGAGGGAGGGAGGGAGCAGAGATTGTTGGAATGTGGATGGTTTTTGTCTTGCAGGGGCAGCCTGGAGAGATGGGGAAACCTGGAGAAAAGGTGAGATACGGAATCAATATCAGCAGCTGGAGGAGGACAGCATTATGAGCTAAGTAACTCAAATCCAACAGTGGGGATTGCCAGAGGAAAGTCAAAATCTACTGGGTCAACCCAATAAGCCATCTCCTTCCTGGGAACAGTGTGGCTCTGTGTTAGGACATTTGGCTCTTTACCAGTCATGCAGCCACTGCTCACCTCCTCTGGGGAAAAGAGGTGGCCGTCAGAAGGGCCAGTTGCTCCATGCCAGTTATGCTTTTGCTCCAGGTTGCACTGAAGTGTTACTTCACGTGTTGTCTTGCACAGGCATCGTAACTCTCTGTTTATTTCATAGGGCACCAAAGGAGACAAAGGTGAAAATGGTCAAAAGGTAAAGAACAGCTTTGATACCACAGTCAGAGGTGACTCTTCTTACACCGTGAGAGCTTTCCTTCTGCTCTTACTCTTCCTTTTGCCTCTATCTCAGGAGAAAGGTGCCCAGGTAACCTCCTGAAATGGGCTCAGTGTAGCCAGTTTCTCACTGACAACCCAGCGTCACTGTTGACTAGAGAGGGACTCCAGATGGCTCACGTAGACAGAACACCAACTTTAGAAATTAGTAATGTCAAAAGACACAGATCTCACCCAGAATCCTCTGACACCATCCCCCAAAACATCCCTGCAACACGATTCTCTCTTTTCTAAAGGTGTGTCCCCAGAAGCTTTGTCTCTCCAGATAAGATAAGACTTCCCATCACCTAAACATGCGATGGTCAGTGAGTGCTCTATAGAAACCCTCAATGTAGGATCAGCTCTGAAGGACTTAAGTGGGTGTTCTAGGGAGTAGCATGAAGGAAAATCTCATTTTGATGGGCTCACAGTTGAAGGAATGATTTTTGTATTTCCTGACCTTTTTCTCTTCACAGGGAGAACCAGGAATTGGGTTCAGAGGTCCTGTTGGTCAGGCTGGGCCACCTGGATATAAGGTAAACCTTTCTTCTCTTCTAGATAGGATCTCAATAGTTTATTTCTGTGTCTTTCTCTTTGTAGTCCTTGCTTTCCACCACTGGGTGTGGAGCACAGAAACAGCTGGGGGTACAACAATAAAGTACCAAAGCCAATCCCAGCCTGGGAAGGCAGGAACACCATCACATGGGTCTGGGACAGAGAGAATGCTCTGTGTCCTCCAAAAGGCCTTTCAAAGTAGCCGAGAGCCAGAGGATAAATATTACAGAATCATTCTGAAGATGAGCAGGGACATCTTCAACTAGATTAGGCTGTGAAAAAAAATCCAGGGAATTGTGGTCTCAGCAGGGATGTGTTCCTCAAGTCCCTTGGAATGTTGTGGATCTTCAGGGTTTTAATTCATTGGAGAGTTCTGAAGGTCTTCATGTTAGGGCCTCCAGCTTAGCAAGCCATGGTACAGCCCTTTCTGCAGCCCTGGAACCTCTCATATGGATCAGGGCTGGAGGAGGTGTCCCCAGTTCTGTTTATTTTTCATTTGGACTCAAAGAGACAATCTAGGCCTTCTCCAGGACCTTCGGAGAGTTAACTAATCCCAGGTAAGATTCAAATTCCTTGTGATTCACTCAACAGGGTGAGCCAGGAGCCCCAGGACCTCCAGGAGCTCAAGGTATCCAGGGCATTCGTGGCAACACCGGCATCCCTGGCTCCCAGGGGGACAGAGGGGCTCCAGGTCTGCCTGGAACGCCAGGGCAGAAGGTAAGTCATCTGCAGTGAGGTGAATGTGTTTGTTATGTCCATCACCTCGAGGTGAGAACAGTGGTTCTACTGAGACTGCCTGTACCAGGTGTCAACCGTGGCTAAAGTCCCCCAGGTCTCCAGTTGTGGTCAGTAAAGAAAAGCAGGAACAAAGCCTTGTTACAAAAGGAGAGGCACCAGCATAGATGAGATCAACTCATGTAATTGGGTAAAAAATGGCTTTAAATTGGAGGGAGAAAAGTTAGATTAGACGTTAAGAAGAAATTCTTCCGCGTGAGGGTGGGGAGGCACTGGCCCAGGTTTCCCAGGGAAATTGTGAATGCTCCCTCCCTGAAGATGTTCAAAGCTAGGTTGGATGGGGCCTTGAACAGCCTGGTCCAGTGGGAGGTGTCCCTGGTCATGACATAGGGTTGGAACTGGATGATCTTTGAGGTCACTTCCAACCCAACCCATTCCATAATTCTATGCCGAAAGGTTTGGTACAGGGGAACATCCTTCAAGTCCAAAAAAAAACCCAACAGTGGAGCCCAAAACAAGGTTCAGATGTGTTGTTCTGCTCTTAAATGTGGTAATGTGACTTGATGAGATGCCTGAGAAGAAAAGGAGTGGTGATAGCACAGGGGGTGTGTGCAAGAGGCTTGGGGGTTGTTAGCTCCTGAGAACAAGGGAAGCAATGGGAAGCCTCACTCCAAGGACAAGGAGGCTTCTCTGGAGGTGAGGCTGAGAACAGCAATGTGCCTAAATTGAGGGTCTGCCTCTAGCTGGAGTCCCTTGTCCGCAATGACAAGAGGACACATGGAGCACCACAATGGCTGTTCCTTCTGCTTGTGTATGGAACAGAGAAGCAGCAGCTCCTGCTTTCTGGTTGGATAGGGGAAAGCAGGACATTTCCATCAGAGTGTTCTCCTCCTTAAAGGATTTTTTTTTCAAGGGAGAGCGTGGGAAGAGAGGACGGAATGGAGTTGCTGGGCCTGCAGGACCATCAGGATCCCCAGGAAAAGAGGTGACTTTTGTACACCACCCAGTGTCTTTTGAGCAGCAGAGGGGTGGCTGGGGAGTAAGGTTGAGGACCTGCTGTCTGGGCTGGGTGTACTTCCACCTGATTGGAGTACTGAGACAGGAGAACATTGAGGACATGCAAAACAAAGTCCACCGTTCTATTTTGTTTTCCTCACCCTACAGGGGATTCCTGGGACACCTGGACCCAAAGGCAAAAAGGTCAGTGTCAACCTGCCAGGCAGGTCACAAGCAGCTGAGATGGGTGGCAATGGGATAGTCCATTACACTCCCATGACTCCTTATCCCTGATCCTGTTCATCCTCTTCATCCCTCTTACACCTTTATGCCCTTCTTCCCCATGGAGCATCCTCCAAAGAAAGCAGCAGGATGTCAGTGGAAATGAGTCCCTGGACTCTTTCTGTGACTTTTAAATCACGGTCAGCTAATCAGCAATCAAGTGATGTGATGTCCTTGCTCCAAATGAGACCTTTGGGATTCTCTCTTTCTCAGGGAGAAGCCGGTATTGGAGCAGCTGGCCCAAGAGGTCCCCGTGGACTGCCTGGCCCTCGGGTAGGTGCCTCCATAAATGTTCCTTACTTGGCTTCTTGCAGCCTATCCTCTTTTGAGGGCAGCTTTAAACCATCAGCTCCCACTCACTTATGGTTTCAGAGCCCTCATTATTTTTTCACCAGCCAGATTTCTAAGTGATGGACACTGCTATGCCCAGCTGGAGCTGGCACTGACCAGAATCGGTCCATAGGTTGCAATTAGCATCCCCTACATAATTAGACGTCCTCAAGCATTACAGATCACGATGGTCAACCGCATGGCCAAGATGATCCTGCCCCACTGACTGTGTTTGCTGTGCATGCACTGACTAGATGGCAGCATTGAAGGCAATATCTACATCCCTCCATCTGCATGTTTTAATCCCAGCAGCTTGGTGAGGAACCACCTTGGTTTTGTATGCTTTGGGGATGTTTCCTACAAGCTTGTTCCTCCAGAAATCTGCCTCTAGCTTTTTTCTATCCTCATTCCCCTCTTCCCTCTTGTTGTTCTGGCAGAGGTAAACCAGCTCCCATCATCCTTGAGGCAGCAGCTTTCACTTTTCCACATGCTGCTGTGAAGTGTTGGTCTTTTTTGCAAAGACCCCAGCAAGACCCTCTTGAGTAGTGGCCAAAGGCCATGTTTCAATTTGCCGCTTCTGTGTCTGTTCCATGAATAAACTGATTTAATACTGCAATCCACTCAGACAAACTCCCCATCTGCCAGCAGAACTGTTCAATGAGGCCCCTGAGACAAAACACTTAATGAGAATGTCAACATCTGTGAAAGGTCTGGGGTAAACCTCACTTCGGCTTCATTATCTGAAGGAAATGATGAAGTAATGTTTCTGCTCTTCTGACTCCCGCATAAATCTGAAGTAAATCGCAGAAGCTCATATTACGTTGGCTTTATATGGGAGATGTAAATTTGGCCTCACAGGATGATGCGTAAGTCTAGGCATTTTAAAGGCAGGTAAGTCTCGTAGGATCTACGTAGGGAGGTCATAAAAGGACTTCATGGGCCCACCAGCACACCTATCCCTTGTAGCAGGGTTTATAAGGAGCCAATAGCACATTTAAAGGGACGCTCAGAACAAGGTCTGCCACATCTGGGAACCACAGCTGGATGTGAAGGTAAGCCTCATATCGGTCTCAAAAGGCATGAGTTGAGCAGTTGACGGGTGGCCTCTTCCTTCTGAAAGTCAAGGGTATGAGTTCCAGGTGAATTCTTGACTTCTTGTTTATCGTGCCAAGTCCTGCTGAAATCACATTCAACAATGAGTCATGAACATGCAGAAAATCTACTGAGCCTTTTAAGCAGGGGGAAGAAATCTGTTCATTCCAGGAACATCTCAGACCTCTGTCTCTTGTTGCACATGCCCTTGTCAGATGTTAGTACATCTTGGGCAAGGACACACCATGTCATCCAGCCTCAGATGGCTTCTTCTGAGCTACTTTTTACAAGGGCCTGTAGTGACAGGACAAAGGGGAATGGCTTCAAATTGGAAGATTTAGATTAGAAGTTAGGAAGAAATTCTTCCTGATGAGGGTGGTGAGGCTTCCCAGGTTGCCCAGGGAAGTTGTGGCTGCTCCATCCCTGGAGGTGTTCAAGGCCAGGTTGGATGGGGCTTTAAACAACCTAATCTAGTGGAAAGTGTCCCTGTCCATGCAGGAGGGGTGGTACTGGATGATCTTTAAGGTCCCTTCCAACCCAAATCAATTTACTATTCTATGATTCTACTCCTACCAGAGTGTTTCTACACCAACAGAGAGGACACCTTTTTGGAGTGATTTATGTCATGCCAAATCTGGTGCACATCACCTCACAAATACCTGTTTCTCTCGGGGACTGAGAGCAAGCGGAAGCTTGAAGCTTCAATCCAACCATCTAAACACTGCAGTGTCTGTCTGCAGTGACATATGGATGATCTCAAGCTCTTTAGGCTCTTTAGTCGAGATTCATAGGAGCATTAAGGCACCTAATCCTGATGGAAGTATAAGAGAAGAGGCTGGACCAGGGCTTCTGCCCACCTGTCCCCAGAAAGACACTGTACAGAGTTTGAAGTGTGTGTGTTGCAATTGTCTTTACTGATGGTCATCACTATCTTCTCCATCCTAACAGGGTGATGAGGGCATCATGGGAGTCCGGGGTCCCACTGGCACGATGGTGAGTGTTAAAATAGTACAGAGGGCTGATTTTATGGGCTGGGCAACGGTGGGCTCAGGGCTGGCACAATCCCCATGAGCAATGAAACATAAAGAAAATGGATTGAAGCTTCCAGTGAGAAACAGAGGCTTTGGGAACCTGAATTCTGATGTTGTGTTGGGATGAATGAGTGTAAATCCTGTAGGCAGCTGCGAGACAGAAGGTTTCATGCAAAGCACAATCACTTTATGCCCTTGTCCATTTGGCTGATTTGCGTACTGGGAGCTTTTGAAGTCCTCAACTATCACTCACTTTCTGTTCTTCTTCATCAGATCTGCATGAATTTCAGTCTTGTTCTGTTGTAAATTCCCTTTTCACTGATAGGGGACTGAGTCAGGGGAGACACAGATCACAACCAGTATTTTGACAAATGCCTTTTTATTTATTAAGCTGCTCTCTCTAACAGAATGAGTCTGTTATTATGAGCACAATGGGCCTTCATGAAGCTCCTCAGAAGGTCAAGGGTGGATGCAGTACCAGATTTCACCCTGGGATCTCAGCCCTGAAAGGCTCATTCTCAGCAAGACTGAGAGCGCCTTACTGCTCAGAGCCGCAACATGGGGCACAGAGGGATGACAAAGCCCAGCTTTTGTGCCTGTGCTCCATCTCCTCCCTGTTCATCCTGTCCATGCCCACCTCTGTGATGAGCTGCCAGTTCTACAGGTGGAAGGTGCTGTAGGTATTCATAGGAGGTCACCAGTCCTCAGCTTTGCAAACAGGTTACACCTGGAGTACCCATTGTGGCTTTTCAGCATTCCAGGTGTGGTTCCGATCATGGGCCTCCAACCTGCTTTGGAGGACATCAGGGGATCCCCATCATCCCCATCTAGGAAGAGACTTCCTGGAACAACCCTTCCTTTACACTCTGTAAGAGGTGGGGGCTGCCCCTCGTTAATGTTTAATCGCAGTGCATGGCTAAATTTATACATCTGCTGAGACCCTGAGTCGTACCCAAGACCTGATGGTGGGCAGAAGCTTAAGGCTAAACTTTCTCCTTGCAGCAGTGTGAATTCACTTCTCCTGAAATTGCTCTTGGGGAAGGAGAGTAGAGTTTTCTGTGCTGGTCCTACGAAATTGCTCTTGGGGAAGAAAAGGAGAGTAGAGTTTTCTGTGGTGGTCCTACCAGCAACTTCTCCATGGTGGAGTCCATCCTTGAAGCTGCTCTGCTTTTCAGTGAGAGCTTCTCTTTCCTAACACCTTCCTTCCACTAGTATTTATCTTCACGTGTTGTTTTATATTCTTGCAGGGTCTAAAAGGCTTCCCAGGTGTGAAAGGCAAAAGAGTAAGCAACAATCATCTTATCTATACGGTGCCTTGGAGGAAAGCATCATTGTGGGAAGACTTTCCCTGTAATAGCCCACATTGCTGATGCTCCTGTTAGAACAGCGGGGATAATCCTGGCATCTTCTGAGGGTGGACCGGGAGGGGACCTTGATTAGTGTGAAGTGGCATTGGCAGCCCCTTCTGATGTCTGGGCTAAGATGGGGGTGCATGCTATCTTTATGCACGCTTAGGTCTTTCTGGCTGGAAGTTTGGACAGAAGGAGAACTCTGGTATGCTCTGATTGGTCCCCAGATGTGGAGGGTTGGGGGAGGAGGGCTAGGGAGTAGATGTCCTGCAGCATCAGCAGGACAATGACTGCCCGCCAGGCACACATACACTTTCATTTGCATCAATGAGCAGGAGTCCCCTTGGTCTCCTCCTACATTTTATTTGCAACCCTTGGAAAGAGCAGTACTCAGGAGACTAGATTTTGTCCCAAATGTTAGGGATGTGCAATGGGACAGTAGAGGACAGATCCATGTACAGCTCTGCTACTCAAAAGCGGTTTTAAAGCCTTTTTCCACTCCTCTGTCCCCATCCGTTCCTTGCTGCCTCCCCCTTCTCTTGTTCTCACCACACCAGTCTTGAGCACTGGAGAAGATTATGAGATGCCATCAGGAATGAGTCGTAGAATCATAGAATAGTTTGGAATGGAAGGGACCTTAAAGATCATCTAGTTCCAACCCCCTGCCATGGGCAGGGACACCTCCCACTGGATCAGGCTGCCCAAGGCCCCATCCAATCTGGCCTTGAACACCTCCAGGGATGGGGCAGCCACAACTTCCCTGGGCAACTTGTCCCAGGGCCTCACCACCCTCACGGTGAAGAAATTCTTCCTTATGTCCAGTCTAAATCTGTCCCTCTCCAGTTTATACCCATTGTCCCTCGTCCTATCACTACAAGCCTTTGTGAACAGTCCCTCTCCGGTTTTCTTGTAGCCCCTTACAGGTTCTGGAAGGTAGCTGTAAGATCTCCTCAGAGCCTTCTCTTCTCCAGGCTGAACCACCCCAACTCTCTCAGCCTGTCCTTGTACAGGAGGTGCTCCCGCCCTCTGATCATCTTTGCAGCCTCCTCCAACCTGTTCCAACAGTTCCATATCCTCCTTATGTTGAGGATTCCAGAACTGGACACAATACTCCACATGAGGGCTCACAAGAGAGGAAGAGAGGGGCAGAATCACCTCCCTCGACCTGCTGGCCACGCTTCTTTTGATGCAGCCCAGGACACGGTTGGCCTTCTGGGCTGTGAGCACACATTGCTGGATCATGTTAAACATTTCATCGCCCAGCACCCCCGAGTCCTTATCTGCAGGGTAATCACGTCATCCCCCATCCTGCACTGAAGTTGGGGATTGCCCCAACCCAGATGTAGGACCTTGCACTTGGCCTTATTGAACCTCATGAGGTTCACACAGCCCCACTTCTCTGGTTTGACCAGGTCCCTCTGGATGACATCCCATCCTTCTGGTGTGGCAAGTGCACCGCTCAGCTTGGTGTCACCTGCAAACTTGCTGAGAGTGCCCTCGATCTCACTGTCTATATCATTGATGAAGGTATTAAACAGCACTGGTCGCAGTATGGACCCCTGAGAGACACCACTTGTCATGGACTTCCATCTGGATGTTGAGCCATTGACCACTACTCTCTGAATGCTACCATCCAAACGGTTTCTTATCCACCAAACATTCCATCCGTCAAATCCATATCTCTCCAATTTAGAGAGAAGGATGTTGTAGGACCATGTCAAAGTCCTGCCCTTCAAGCTCATGTCCCAGGCCCATTATAAAAAAATCTTGCAGGAACAGCTACTGTTTCTTACACTTTCAGAAAGGAGGCCAGATTTGAGGTTGAAATTTAGGAAACCCTGTGTTTTATAGGATGCCTTCCCACGCTAAATGGAGCGTAGACACATCCCTGCAGCATGGAAATGCTGAGAGGGAATGGCCTAAAGCTGCACCAGAGCAGATTCAGATTGGACATAATGAAGAATTTCTTCAGCAAAAGGGTTAACAAACACTAGAGGAGGTTGTCCAGGGAGGTGGTGGATTCTCCACCCCTGGAGGTGTTTAAAAGACTGGGAGATTAAGTGCTTAGGGATATGATTTAGTAGTGGACAGGTACAGTTGGTCTTGATGATCTTAAAGGTCTTTTCCAGCCTTGTGATTCTATGATTTTATGATCCCATTGGGAGGTCGAAATCCAGAAATAGCTCCACAACATGGATGTGCTGAGCATGGAGTCAGGCAAACCACTTCGGTCCTCGAGGTCTTTATTTGTTGTCAGTGCAATAAATTCTGGTCATACACAATCTCTTGTGGTAAGCTAATCATTTTGCAGAGTGCCCAGAGGAACTGGCTTCCAGCTGTGATAGATCTTAGTGGCTTGGATGTGAATCAGTGGGCTGAGAAACACAAGAAGAGTGAGTTAAAAAAGGAATCGTTCACTGTCTCTTTTTTTTTTTCCTTTCTTGTGTTCAGGGTGATCGCGGACTTCTGGGACCCAAGGGAGAAAGAGTAAGGACATTCTGCCCCTCTTCTCCGCTTTTGTGAGAACCCACCTGGAGTATTGTGTCCAGTTCTGGAATCCCCAACAGAAGAAGGATATGGAACTGTTGGAACGGGTCCAGATGAGGCCACGGAGATGATGCAAAGGCTGGAGACCTCTGCTATGAGGACAGGCTGAGAGAGTTGAGGATGTTCAACCTGGAGAAGAGAAAGGTTGCAGGGAGACCTTATAGTGGCCTTTGGATACCTGAAGGGGCTGCAGGAAAGCTGGGGAGGGACTTTTTATAAGGGCCTGGAGTGACAAGACAAAGCGGAATGGCTTTAAATTGGAGGGAGAAAGTTTAGATTAGACATGAGGAAGAAATTCTTCATGATGAGGATAGTGAGGCACTGGCACAGGTTGCTCAGGGAGGTTGTGGCTGCCCCATTCCTGGAGGTGTTCAAGGCCAGGTTGGATGGGCCTTGGGCAGCCTGAGCTAGTGGGAGGTGTCCCTGCCCATGGCAGAAGGTTGGAACTGGATGATCTTTAAGCTCCCTCCCCACCCAAACCATTCTACAATTCTGACTTTGTGATTACAGACTGTGTGGTTTTCTGTGGCGGAAAAAGGTTTTCAGGATTTTATCATTACCGGTGAGCAGAGGGACAATTATTTAAATGGCTCAGTGATCTTAAAAGGCAGAGGCATACATGGTAAAAAGTATCGTGTGTGTTTCCAAATATCTAGACACTCAGTGGTTTTATAGGGTCAATGTAGTTGCATGCGCGTGAGCAGAGCCCACCCAGCATGGAGCACTCAGCAAAGTTTCCAGGCAATTTATTGAGAGCAGCCCTGCAGAGAAGGACATGGGGGTCCTGGTGGATGAGAAGCTGGACATGAACCAGCAATGTGGCCAACCGTATCCTGGGCTGCATCAAAAGGAGTGTGGCCAGTGGGGTGAGGGAGGGGATTCTGTCCCTCTACACTGCTCCGCGAGACCACATCTGGAGTCATGTGTCCAGCAGCTCTGGAGTCCTCAGCACAGAAAGACATAGACCTGTTGGAGTGGGTCCAGAAGAAGCCCACCAAAATGATCAAAGGCCTGGAATGGCTCCCCTGGGAAGAAAGGCTGAGGGAACTGGGGTTGTTCAGCTTGAAGAAGATAAGATTCCAAGGAGTCCTTACTGTGGCCTTTCAATACTTAAATGAGTCTGACAAGAATGATGGGGAAAAGCTTTTTAGCAGGGCCTGTAGCAGTAGGACAAGGAGGAGTTGTTTTAAACTGAAAGAGGAGAGGTTTAAACTAGATATTAGGGAGAAATTTTTAATGCTGAAGGCGGTGAGGCACTGGCCCCGGGTTGCCCAGAAAGGTGGTAGATGCCCTATCCCTGGAAACATTCAAGGTCAGGTTGGATGGAGCTCTGAACAACCTGCTCAAGTTAAAGGTGTCCATGCTCACTGTAGGGAGGTCAGATTAGATGACCTTCATGGTCCCTTCCAATCCCAACCAGTCTATGATTCTATGATGAGATGCGAATGCCTTTCGTTGAAGAGGACTTTAAATTCTGCCTTTGATCCATGCTGTTGTGTGTACTGCCACCCACATGCCTGCATCAAGATCACACTGCCAAAGAAACCTTCAGGATTTGAGCCTCAGAACCTCATATCTTCTTCTCTGTGTCCCTGCTCAAGCATTTGGCCAGCCCTAGGGTGAAGAGTTTTCCTCCTGTCTAACAGGAGCTTCCTTTGTTGCAACTTGTCCTTTCACTGTGTGCATCCAAGAAAAGAGACCCATCTTCTCTGCGTGCAGGTAATGGAAGACAACGCGTAGATGTCCCCTTCCTTCTTGGAAGTCTCCACTGGGTTCAATCTACTTTGTCAATGTCATCCTTGCACTGGACACAGCGCTCGAGGTTGAGCTTGCATGAGAGTTTTGGCAGGATCCTAGAAAACAACAACAACAAAAAGTCACTGCAGCAATTATTTTTTCTGGGGCACAGAAATGTGACTTAAGGGAGGAAGAAAATTTCCACTGATTTTGGTATAACCACCTCACCTCGAAGCATCCCACAATCTTAAACCTGAGCTGGCTCATAGCAGCTAATGTGAAAATAATTCCCCAAGCGCTTCAGGAAAATGGACAGAAAATGCTGAACTTCTGCCCAGTGTTTTGTTAACTTCCTTCCTGTCTGCAATGGCTTGTTAGAAAATGAGGCTTTTGAAAACCTACATGACAATTCTGCCTTTGAGTCATGCGGTATTAAGTGATTAAGGCTGATTTGTTTCTGAGGAAGCTTCTTTCAAAGGAGACTCACTCCAGAGACATGTCAATTCTTAATCCTCTTCATGATGAGGCCCCAAAACACTTCCAAAGCCGAAGGAATGCGTAACGCGTTTTCTGAATAATTGCTTAGTAAAATATAAGGTGAGGAGTAAGATAAAACAGGGTGGGGGGCGATGATTGGCTTGGGTATGTTCATGGAATCATAGAATGGTTTGGACAAGGGGGAATGGCTTTAAATTGGAAGGAGGAAGATTGAGATTAGACATTGGGAAGAAATTCTTTCCAATGAGGGTGGGGAGGCCCTGGCCCAGGTTGCCCAGAGAAGTTGTGGCTGCCCCATTCCTGGTGTTCAAGGCCAGGTTGGATGGGCTTTGAGCAGCCTGGTGTGATGGGAGGTGTCCCTGCCCATGGCAGGGGGTTTGGAGCTGGATGATCTTTAAGGTCCCTTCCAACCCAAACTATACTATGATTCTGTGATTCATTCTATGTGTGAATTACCATTTTGTCATCATAGTAAGTGTATTTCTATCCAGTGAGATCCACGAGTCCTTGAATCACCAGGTGCCTACATCTCTGTGTCTCCTTTCTCTAGGGTGAGCCCACGACTATTTTGGGACCCCAGGGGTATAAAGGCAGTAAAGGAGATCCTGTAAGTTTGACTTTTTTAAGCTGTTACTTACTCCAAATTGGTGGCATCAGCAGTGGGCACAGCTTGGGATAAACACTGTAGACCAGCCCTTTGGTCCAGAGCCAGTGGCTGAGAACCAGGTTCTTCTAGGAGAGAGGCACAATCCACTAATTTCTGTCTTACCTTTCAGGGTGAACGGGGCCTGCCGGGTTTTGATGGAGACAAAGGCGAGAAGGGAGAAGATGGCCCTGTAGGAGAAAAGGTATGGACCTCCCAGTGCAACTGAGAGAGACAGCAAAAGGTCAGCAGTTGTGCGAGGAAGGGACTCGTATCTCTGCACCCTCCTTTCCCACATGCCTGCTGGAAAATATAGTGCGAGGACAGACTTCTCCAGCTCTCAGCATAGAAAGGGAGAGGACGATGCTGGAATGGGGCTTGGGATTGCGACAGGCATCCAGTTTACCTGGAGTCAGGTCTGTAGTTGTGGAACCATATGAAATTGGAGTCTGCAGTACAGGATTGTTTGGGAAAGCTGACCATTCCATTACTGCAGCACTGTAAGAGTCCTGCATCTCCCTCTCCCTTCAAGAGCTGGCAGTGCTACTTCAAACAAAGCCCTTGTGACACTTTCCTTAAGGCTTGGTTGAATCCTCAGTTCCTGTTCTTCACACAGGGCGTCCCCTGGGTGGTTGCAGAACAAGTCACTTGCCTCTCTGTCTGCCTTTGCTCTTTGAGAGCACCCTGTGGAGGTCTCAGGTCTCAACCCATCACCACTCTGCTGGGAGGAATCACGTAACTCTCCCACTTGCAGACTGAATCACTGATTAAAACATCATGTACTAATCACCCCTATTTTCATATTATGTTAATGCTTTTTGCTCCGGAAGTCTGACACAGGATCGTGACTCTTCTGAATAAATATAAGTACCTACAAGAGCATCATCTCTTGTCTGAGCTCTTCACCCAGCTCCAGTTCTTTTCCATGGGGACCAACTTATTCAGTGTAATTCAAGGTGGGAATTGCCTGACCCAATGTGGGCATCTCATTTGTGGAGGGACAAATCGTGTCCTGACTGTGATTGATTGTACGGATGAGGTTCTCAGCAACTGTAAAGAAAACCCAGGGAGATGTTCCCATGGTTGGTACCTGTTTTTTAAGCCAGGTGAAAGCCCACACGTGATATCTGTCAGATTGTTCTTTAACTGAAAAATAATGTTAGCATCTCCTAAAGCAAGAATGCCTCTTGGCCAAGCATCTGAGTGACTTGGTATGAAGTCCCAGGGTAGTATCTCCACCACCAGTAACTCCATCAGGGTCTTGTTCTTTAGTGCTTCATGCAAACATAGAATCATAGAATGGTTTGGGTTGGAAGGGTCCTTAAAGATCTCCCAGTTCCAACCCCCCTGCCATGGACAGGGACATGTCCCACCACACCAGGCTGCTCAAAGGTCCATCCAACCTGGCCTTGAACACTTCTAGGCAAGGGACATCCACAACTTCCCTGGGCAACATGTTTCAGTGTCTCACCACCCTGTTTGTGAGGAGGCAGCTCATCCAGAGACTGTGAGACCCTTTTCTGCTTGTTTTCCTTCAGTTCCCATCATTGGGCACTAACTCTCTTACAGGACAGTTCACTGAGGTTTTTGTGGCTGGTGGCTTTCTTCTCTAGCAGTGGCTGCCATACAGACCTTTAGGGTCCCTGGAGCTGAAGTCTGCTAGAGAAATTGTGCTTTTTGTCATCTTCTGCCATCTCCGTGGGTTCTTCTACTTGCCTGTCTCAGGGGGGATATCTTCAAGAGCAGTAGGTACTTAAAATATATTTGACAGGGATTTTAATCTTTTAGGGAGTCAAAGGTGAAGCTGGGTCCAAAGGAGTGATGGGACTTTTTGGTACAAGAGGACCAGTGGGACAGAAGGTGAGTACAGTAAGCACTTATGTTAAGGCATCCCCTGCAAGAACTGTCGTGTGAAATCTTATCACAGAATATAATTCCAGATTCCCTCTCCAAAATTTCTGATTGAAATGTTACGGCGTTAAAAAAAAGAGAAGAAGTAGCTGCACTTTTCCAGGAGAGCCCTAAAGACTTGTCCTATTTTGGAAAGCAGTAGAGAGCTGAGACATCTTTCCTAAGCTAAAACAGTCAATAATGACTCGCTGAAATGACAGTATGCAGGTGGGAAGTGTCAACTTCTCTCTATGCTCCAGTTAACTAGAACAGAGATCTAGATTCATTCACTCAGCTGAGATGTTTGGGGGATCCTACCTGACCCCTCCAGCTTCTGCTGCAGACAAGTCCCCAAAGGTCCCCTTATCTCCTCTTCCACATCTGTAGGTATCTCCTACAGCAATCCTCATTTCCAGAGGAAACTCAGCTCTTCCTCATGGTAACTTGTCATCGCTTTCCTTGCAGGGGGAGCCAGGAGAACCAGGCTTGCCGGGCTCTGCCGTGAGTTGGATCATGCTTCTCTGCCTTTCATAGAAAGCTAGAATGGTTTGGGTTGGAAGGGACCTTGAAGATCATCCAGTTCCAACCCCCCTGCCATAGGCAGGGATATCTCATGCTAAACTAGGTGCAGAGCTGGGCTTACCACTGCTGGTCCCCTTCCCACAGCCACATGTGTGGGTTACAGGGTGGGCTGGCGATGCTGGCTTGGTGCTGCTCTGCAAAGCCCATGTTAGAAGAGGATTTACTGGAAAACCACCCATGGGCAGGGGAGGCCATAGCCAGAGGTATGTTTTAATAGGATGCTGCATTTCACATAAATGAGCATGTGAAATATGCATTTCTTTATTATTTTTAGTGTCTTTAGTGTTTTAAGTGGTATTGCCAGACATGAGTAGATGATGTTTCTTGTACAAACAGCTTACGAATTGCACGACAGGTTGTATATCCCATGAGAAATGTAGACATCCTTAAGAGATTGGGCTACAAGTGGCTGTTCTCAGTGCTCCATGGATGCATGTTGCTCACCAAAGGGAAAGCAGTTATCATAGAATCATAGAATGGTTTGGGTTGGAAGGGAGCTTAAAGATCTCCCAGTTCCAAACCCCTGCCATGGGCAGGGACACCTCCCACTGGATCAGGCTGCTCAAAGCCTCATCCAACCTGGCCTTGAACACCTCCGGGAATGGGGCAGCCACGACTTCCCTCGACAACCCGGGCCAGGGCCTCCCCACCCTCACAGGAAAACATTTCTTCCAAAGATCTCATCTCAATCTCCCCTCTTTCAGACTAAAATCATTCTCCCTCATCCTATCCCTGCAATCCCTCATCAAGAGCCCCTCCACAGCTTTCCTGTAGCCCCTTCAGGTAGTGGAAGCTGCTCTAAGGTCTCCCCAGAGCCTTCGCTTCTCCAGGCTGACTTAGCTCAACTCTCTCAGCCTGTCTTTGTACGGGGTGTGCTCCAGCCCTCAAATCATCTTCGTGTCCTCCTCTGGACTTGCTCTAACAGATCCTCTAACATCACTGTTAGAGGACATTATTAATCTTAAAAATCACCTTTTTTACTGGTGAATTGCAACCAGAAAGAAGAAAAAAAGTGGAAAAAAAAAAAGATAAACTAATTTTAGGAAATATAAGCATGTTCAATTATTTTATTGCAATAAGAAATATCAGTATTTTCTTAACCCACTCCCATTTTATGCCTCGTCGTGTGTGAGTGGGCGATTCTCAGCAGCACTCTGTTGCTGTGAAGGCTCCACAGCTGTTTAGCTCTGCCCACAAATTACTGGTCACAGCTCTGTAACTATCTACAAGCCTGTAATCCAGCCTGCTAATTGCTCCCTGAGAAAAAAAAAAAGCTCTCATTCAATTAATTATCTCAACTCCTGCCTAATTGTAAACAACCTTCTGAGCACTTTGCCAAAGCGATGAGGCTGTAATGTGCTGCAGGATCTCGGCACGCTGCAGCCTCATTTGGGATCGACGCACGTAGGGACTGGATTGAAATTGCTTTCTAGTGGATACCTCGATCCACAGGTGACAACCAGGAGTAGAGCAAAGGTGTTTGTTGAGGCTGTTGAGTGCAAAGGAAGCACAGCAGGACTCCACCATCCTCACCAGCAACCATCCAGTCGTGACTGGATGATTGGAGTCCAGAGGAGGCCATGGAGATGATCCAAGAGCTGAAGCACCTCACATATGAGGACAGGCTTAGAGAATTGAGCTTGTGTAGATTGCAAGAGAAGCCTCCAGGAAGACCTTAGAACAGTCTTAAAGTACTGAAAGGGCCTACAGAAAAGCTGGGGAGGAGCTCTTGATCAGGGATTGCAGGGATAGGACGATGGGGAACAGTTTTAAGCTGAAAGAGGGGAGACTGAGATGAGATCTTTGGAAGAAAACTTTCCCTGTGAGGGTGGTGAAGGCACTGGCCCAGGTTGCCTGGGGAAGTCGTGGCTGCCCCGAATCTGCAGGTATTCAAGGCCAGGTTGGATGGGGCTTGGAGCAACCTGATCCAGTGGGAGGTGTCCCTGCCCATGGCAGGGGAGGTTGAACTGGATGGGCTTTGAGGTCCCTTCCAACCCAAACCATTCTATGATTCTGTGATGTGCTGTTTTCTGCTGACACCCACAGGGATCGGCGCGTAATACAATTAACTACCAGAAGTTGGTATCTTGTCAATCAGTATTTGAGGAAAGCTAAGTAATCTTTCTTTTGGAAATATTTAGGGCTTCTGCTGGTGCAAGTTAATGCCATCTGTGCTGTGCTCGGAGCTAGACTGAGATAATAGAGCTTGGCTTTCATCCTTCATTAAGTTTCTAAAATTGCAAAAGTCAGATTAGAGCTGGGGCCTTGTTAGAAGAGCCGTGATATACGACGTCCTGGATGAAATTCATCTGACCTCAGGTTACATATCTGCCCTGTTCGCTTCCCACATCTCAGCGAGCCATGCTCAGGCTTAGTTTATTGGCAGCTCTAGGGTACTCTTAGAACATGATTCAAATCATCTATTTCAGATATCTGTGTTAGGACGCAATATCGCAGTGTGACTTGTTCTCCACGAGCCCAGGTCTCCCTTTATCTTCTAAGTGCTCACAGATGCTTTGATTATTTTTTCCCCAAGTTATTCTGGAGAGTTAGGCTAAGCTGTCTCTTGCCCTGTCTTTAGGATGGGAGGAAATTGTTCAGGACAAAAGAAGGTGGCCTCAAGTCACACCAGGGTAGGTTTAGATGGATATTAGGAAAAATTTCTTTACTGAAAGAGTGGTGAAGCATTGGAAGAGGCTGCACAGGGAAGTGATGGCATCTCCATCCCTCAAGGAGTTCAAAAAACATGCAGTAATGGCACTTTGTGTAGATATGGGACATGATTTAGTAGGCTTATTGGTGTTGTGTGATGACTGGACTTGATGATCTTAGAGGTCTTTTCCAACCTTAACAGATTTATGATTCTGTGTATCATACCCCAAGTCCTCTTCTCCCCCTTTCTTAAAGTTAGACACTACTTGGTCGTGTCTACCTGTATCGAATCTGTCTTATGCAAAGTCTCAAAGTTAATGGCTAGCAGTCCTTATTTTCTTTCATCTCCCTCTAATTCTGCTTTTCGTATCCACAAATTGCCACTAATTCATTGTGAAAATGTGCTGTCTTCTTTCTGTCCTGCTGAATTCACCCTGATTAATTTATGGAGTCATAGAATCATGTGATTGGAGAAGACCTTTAAGATCATCGAGTCTAACTATACCTGTCCACTACTAAACCAAATCCCTGAGCACCTCATCTCCTAAAGGAATGAGCCACATCTTCTGGACACAGCTAGAAATCTCTACCCAGATATCTTGGAGTCTTTGCAGGAGGATATCAGGCTGATCCGCCTCTGTGATGCAGTGACTGAGAACAAATGCTTGTTAAATCTGCGAGGATTTTTGGGGAAGGATGCTCAGAACTGCAGTAAATAATTGTGGGCAGGACAGTCTGGATACAAGACACAGCAGAGAAGGCTTAAAAACAGAGGTGAAACTCTCAGGCTGAGACTCACAGCTACTTCATATGCATCATCCCATCAAATATTGAACACTGAAGCCCAGGAGGTGGGAAATCTTTTAGCAGAGGCTGCAGCCTACGTCATGGTATGAAAATGCATGAGCCCTTTGTTGTGTGTCTTCACACAGCCTCATCCTTTTGGGGTGTGCCGTTGGGGCAATGCTGCTTCTGACGGGCTTCACACTTTCCTAAGGTCACCAAACTCATTCTCCAGCTTGTTCATCTGAGTGGAAATGATGAGCCTGGAGACAAGGCAGGCTCCTCCCTGGCTCCAGCTCAGAGCTTCGCAGGAATTTGTGCCTGGAAGGAGAGTTCTTCAGCAAGATGTCCTTGCGTCACAGACAGTGCTCAGGACTTATGACTAAGCCTCTGCGTTACGGTGCCTTCATGGTACCTGGTGTCTTTGTAGTTAAATAAGGCCTGTTCCAGCAACACTTTATTAACAGAACCAAATAGCGAGAGCCATTTCCAGTACTCCACCAGTAATTGCATTTAAACTGCCATTTTAGTAGCTTTTATTGCCCAGCCTTTATTTGCCTGGCAGAACACAGAATGTAAATCTGAGAGAACAAATTTCCATTCAGCTTCTTTCCCTTGTCTTGTGCTCAAACATTTTCCTCTTCTTCTCCATCTTTTTTTTTTCTCCTATTCCATCTTTTTCTTGTCCTAGATGCAGACAACCTTGAAAAGCATCACTTCTCTGACTTTCTCCCTCTCCAGCAGGAGCAGGGACAGACCTGCTGTCATGTTCATGCCTTATTATAAAACTTCCTAGTCCATATGACAGAGTCTCTTCAGCCTATGATGAGTAGAAATTCACCTACGTGAGATAAGACTCAGGCCAAAAACTTGTTTGTGTTTACTGGACCAAGTAGGCATAGTTTAGACGCAGCTACCTTTCAGCCTACCAGCATATATTGTGAGCTTAACTCTTCCTCAAGCCATCTGGGCTCCTTTGAGGTCAAGAGCAGGCAAGAAGCGTTTCATGATCAAAAGTAGATAGAAGACATGAGAGCTGGACGTGGGTAGGTGGGGAAGCACAGGAAAACAAGGAAAGGTCTCCACTTGACAAAGGAGACCATAGAGACAACTAAGAGAAATATTAAAGCTATTTGGGAAATCTGTAAGTACTGCCAGCTTCCTTCAGGATCATTTAGTGCTCAAGAATAAGCTTTTTAGCCCATCCCCTTGCACACAGGTGTATAAATCCCCAGCCAGATGGATCTGTACCCAGCTCAAAGCTATCTCAGAAACTCCATGTGCTTGAAGGTATTTAACCATCAAACCAAAAGGTTTATTACCCTCCAAGCAAGCAATCTGTCCTAGTAAACAGAGAAAGTCTAGTTAGATGGCTTTTTTATGGTCCTTTTTTTATGGTACTGCCTCAAATGGAGCTTTATATTGATCATGTTTGTAAGTACCTAGCAGTAAATAAAAGAGCTTGCACGAGATGTTTGTACCTGGTAGCATAGGCAGTGCTTGAGGAACATAGACTTCACCTGATCCAGACGTGACCAGCAGCACCATGAAAGAGCACCTGATTGGCTCTGAAATGTAAAATACATTGAGGCTTGGGGAGGGGTTTGAAGAAGCAACATGTTTTCCAGAGGAAGACCTGAGATTTTATAGCTGGGAATGAAAAGGTAATGAGTGTATCCACACAGTCTGACCCACCATCAAGAACAGCACCACACCACTCATGTGTCTCTGGTATGTTTTCTTGTCACTGTGATTGTCTTTGAAGTGTCCATTCATCACTAAGAGGGGGAATAATTGGAGAGGCGATGAGTTTGCTTAATAAATGTGGTTCCTTTCAGCAACCAATTAATTCCAAGTAGAGAATGACACTTGTTCATTTCCTGAGCTGCTTAAACAGCCAATTCATTCTCCTCTGAGTGAGCTGAGCATGTACAATCAGTCTCAAGTGGGGATGAATCCAATTTCATCTCACACATACAAGTTCTGAAAACTGCAGTCAAAATTGGCCAGAACAGATAGGCATTTCTAGTAACTTTTAGTTTGAAACAGTGGGAGAACCCATACAAACCGGCTCCGATGCTGGAGGTGGCTCCAGTGTCCCGCACTGAGCTGCTAATTGGCTTGATGAACTGAGAACCTCCAAAGCGTGGCAACATGGTGTGTTCTTGGAGGAACACACCTCTGTCTGGACTGAATGGAGATCTCTCTTTTGGCTCTCAGCTCTGCAGATTGGAAATATTCTCCAAAATGCAACTGTGAGCAATTCCATCCCTGGATCCACTAATTCACCAAATCAAATTTCACCACCCAGCACTGCTTTCCTCAGCTGACTGGATCTGAAGCTCTGGACTCAGTGCCCAGGGTTGTGTGCACCCCTCTAAGACACTTAACAGTGTGATGCTGCCTAATTAATGCCTTTGCTCCTATTTTCAGCTGCAGTCATCACCACCTCAATGTTCTTGGCCCAGGACTACTCTTTAGCTGCCATCTACTTCTGTTTTCCAGGCTGTACTTATAGATAAATCAACTCACAGAGTGCATTTCCCCGATTTCAGTGCAGGATGTGGGATGATGTGATTGAGAGCTGCCCTGCAGAGAAGGACTTGGGGGTGCTGGGCGATGAGAAGCTCGACGTGAGCCAGCAGTGTGTGCTCACAGCCCAGAAGGCCAACCGTGTCCTGGGCTGCATCAAAAACAGCGTGGCCAGCAGGTCGAGGGAGGTGATTCTGCCCCTCTATTCCTCTCTTGTGAGCCCTCATGTGGAGTATTGTGTCCAGTTCTGGAATCCTCAACATAAGAAGGAGATGGAGCTGTTGGAACGGGTCCAGAGGAGGCTGCAAAGATGACGCAAGGGCTGGAGCACCTCCCATATGAGGACAGGTTATGAAAGTTTGGCTAGTTCAGCCTGGAAAAGAGAAGGCTCCGGGGAGATCTTGTAGCGACTTTCCAGTACCTGAAAGGGCTACAAGGAAGCTGGGGAGGCACTGTTCACAAAAGCTTGTAATGATAGGACGAGGGGCAATGGGTATAAACTGGAGAAGGGCAGATTTAGGCTATGCATAAGAAAGAATGTCTTCACGATGAGAGTGGTGAGGCCCTGGCCCAGGTTGCCCAGGGAGGTTGTGGCTGCCCCATCCCTGGAGGTGTTGAAGGCCGGGTTGGTTCTAGCAGCCTGATCTAGTGGGATGTCCCTGCCCATGACAAGGGGTTGGAACTGGATGATCTTTAAGGTCCCTTCCAACCCAAACTATTCTATGATTCTATGATTTGCTAGTGGCTTGCAAGCCCATGAAGAATGGAAGCTAAATCTCAGCCTCAGGTCTCGGTGCTGGTATTAGGGTACCTTCTGACCTCCTACTATTCCAGACTTTTACTATTCCAGGCTCTTCCTATTGAGTTTCCATCCTGTCCCTCACCCACCTCCCTGCAAAAGCTGACATGGAAAATACTTTTTCTCCTCTTTCTTTCAGGGTACAGCAGGTCTTGATGGAAAGAATGGAAACAAGGGAGCCAAAGGCGACAGAGGTCTTCAGGGGCAGAAGGGCAAGCCGGTGAGTAGTGGGAAAGGGCACGGTTTATTTGGCAGGTAGAAAGAGGCTCTGTGCCTTTCTCAACCCTAAGTTCACTTCTGCTCCTGTGCCCCACGTGCATTATTAGGGTAGCCAGTTTCTTGCTCAGGAAAAGTCTTTCCAAGAGAGAGATGAAAATGCTCCCTAAACCTTGAGTTTTGAGCACCACGGTATAAAAAGGATCTAAAGCTACTGGAAAGTGGCCAGAGGAGGCCACCAGTTTGGTGAAGGGTTTAGAGAGGAAGCTGTACGAGGAGTAGCTGAAGTCGCTTGGTCTGTTCAGCCTGCCAAATAGGAGACTGAGGAGGGACGTGATTGTGATCTACAGCTTCCTCACAAGGGGAGGAGGAGCAGGCACTGAGCTCTTCACTCTGGTGACCTATGACAGGACCCAAAAGAATGGCAGGAAGATGTGCCAGGGGAGGGTTAGGTTAGACATTAGAAAAAGGTTCTTCACCCAGAGGATGGTGGAGCGCTGGTACAGCTCTCCAGAGAAGCAGTCACGGCCCCAAGCCTGACAATATTCTGGAAGCATTTGTCCCTCAAAGATGTGGTGTGAATGTTGGGGCTGTCTTATGCAGGAACAAGAGTTGGACTCAATGATCCTTGTGGATCCTTTCTAACTCAGGACACTCGATGACTCTATGAAACCTCCTGGAGAAGTCTCTAATGCTCATCCTGGCCTGATTTTTAGGAAGTGCCAGTCTCTAGATGCCAGCAGAGAATCTGCCAATGACTCTAGCAATAGGATAGTTTTCCCCATGTTTCTCAGCATGAATTTTCTTTTGTTACTTACCAAGGCCCAAACCTCAAGTTCCTTCATGTACCAAGTCTAGTTCTCCTTGATGCTGACCTGCCTGATGGAGACAGCAGGGAACAAAACAGTCATTTGCCAAAGCCCTTATAGACCTCATTTTCCTGAGAGGTTTCCAGAGCTGCTTCTCTTTCACAACAGGATGCCTTTCTCACCCCCAAATGTTTCTTCACGTGTGTAGGACTTTGGCTCCACATTACTGGGATCCTGAGGGATCCAGACTTTGAATGACAGACTCAACCTCCAGGGTCAGGGACCAGCAGAAGAGCTGAGGGAGACCATCTAACATCTCCACAGTGCAGGTCCTCGTGATTGTTGCCACTCCAGCCCTGTCACAGTCACCCATCTTCTGCAAGGTCATTCCCTGTTCCACCCCAGAGCTGGCTGCATTTCTAGCAGCCAGGTGACTGTGAACTGCTAATTTTCAAGGACCTTCTGGTTGTTAAAAGCACAATATTAATGTAAGGTGGTGCTATCACCTGCGTTCTCAACCTTTCAGGCTGTGCATGATATGTTTGTCTGTTTTTTTTCACGTAGGGAGAGAAAGGTGATCCTGGGACCATTGGTGAGACTGGGCAGAAAGGAGCCAAGGTAGGAAGTGGGTGAGATACTGTGAAACCGCCATCCTTGGAGATATTCAAAAGCTGTCTGGACATAGTCCTAGGCAACCAGCTTTAGGTGGCCCTACTTGAGCAGGGGAGTTCAACAAGATGAGCTCCAGAAATCTTTTCCTACCTTAAACACTACATGATTCTGTGAAATCAAGTTTGGGACAAACAGAGAAAAGAGCTCAAGCTCCAGGTTCTAGAAGGGCTGATGGGGAAAGGTGCTGTGTGCAAGGGAAGAGGTTGTAGGACTACACCAGGGTTAGCCCTGTGTGCACATAGGAATCTTCTCTCCTGCCCTCACCTTGATTTATCACCAATGCCTATGCTCTGCTTTATCCTCAGGGCTTACGAGGGCTCCCAGGACGTATTGGTGCTCCCGGAGCTGAGGGCATCAAGGTGAGCTCAGCCCAACTTTCCATCCTGCTCTGGCTGCTCCATTTCCAACCATGGCTCTCACTTATCCCCAGTATAGCATTAACATGACAAAGCCACCCTATCTCTTGTAGGAGAAGTACCTTTTGGTGGTGTGAAGCTGCAGGCTTCATCACAAGAGGATACGGCCGTGCAGAGCAGGTTTTAAGACTTGCAGAGAACTTTCTGATAATCTGTGGAAAAAATAACCAGACTGTCATAAACCCCTGTCCAAATTCCCTCCTGGTCTGTGGCTTAGCAACTCTGTTCGCTATTACCGTTGGACACAATGCTCCAATTGGCAATACCATTGGTCTTTCCTTTATAAACAGGGTTAACGACCCTTAATGGTCTCTTTATGAAAGGTTTTGAAAAGCTCTTGATAGCTGAGCCAAAGGGATATTATTATTATTATTGTTGTCTTTATAACTATTGTCGTTGTTATTAATATTTCCCTTCATCAGCCTTGGCCTGTTGGGTAAAGGAAGTGCTGCTCAGTGAATTTCCCTCCTGTTTTCAGGGTAATGTAAAATTCATACTGGTCTGAAGTAGGACTTTGCTTAGGCTTTCTGTTACCAGGACTGGCAACATGTTTCCTCCTCAAGTACCACTTACCTTGCCGTTTTAAAGCCATTTTTCCCAATATTTTATGGATTGTGTGGACTTAAAGCCCATCTGTTGCTTTTTCATCTGCAGGGAGATACTGGCAGTCCTGGAAAACCAGGAATCCCAGGAGCAGATGGACCATATGGACCAAAGGTAAACATCTTTTGGTTGACAGCCAACTCAATCTTGAGCCAGCAGTGGCTCAGGTGGCCAAGAAGGCCAGTGGCATCTTGGCCTGTATCAGAAACAGCGTAGCCAGCAGGAGCAGGGAAGGGATTGCGCCCCTGGACTCGGCATTGGTGGGGCCGCACCTCGAATCCTGGGTTCAGTTTTGGGCCCCTCATTTCAAGAAGAACATTGAGGGGCTGAAGCACATCCAGAGAAAGGCAGCAAAGCTGATGAGTGGACTGGAGAACAAATCTTATGAGGAGTGTCTGAGGGAACTGAGGTTGTTTAGCCTGAACAAAAGGAGGCTGAGGGGAAACCTCGTCACTTTCTACAACTCTCTGAAAGGAGGTTGTAGCGAGTTGGGTGTTGATCTCTTCTTCCAAGTGACAGGTGATAGGATGAGAGGAAATGGCCTCAAGTTGCATCAGGGCAGGTCCAGATTGGACATCAGGAAAAATTTCTTCTCTGCAAGGGTCCTCAGGCACTGGCAGATGCTGCCCACGGAGGTGGTAGAGTCCCCATCTCTGAAGGAGTTTAAAAGACAGGGAGATGAGGTGCTCATGTAAAAGATGGGTAGATGAAGAGATCATTTTGTAGTGCAGAGGTACGGTTGGGCTTGATGATCTCAAAGTTATTTTCCAACCTAGTGATTTATGATCTAAACTATGCACTTGCCTACAAGTAGGAGGTTTCCTAAAAGCTTTGCAGATGCTACAAATCACCTCTGTAATATGATTCTTTCTTTCGAAGGGCACCAATGGGGCACAGTGGTAATGGGCTGACAGTTGAATTTGATGATCTTAGAAGTCTTTTCCAACCTTAATGATTCTATGAATCTATTCATATAAGCCAACATAAGCTAACACAGATCTCAATGAAGATGCTTGGACATCTGGGGTGGGAACCTCTTCGCTCACCTCTGCAAGGCTCAGCCAGGCTCACCCACACCAGCCCTGGTGCTCCAAAGGCATAATTCCATATGTCAAGTAATGGGTGTTTTTAATGACAGATCTTTCATCTTCCTGAGTACCAGCAACGTGCAGGCCGGTAGATCCTTCTCAGTCACGTTTTAATCTGAAGAAGAGATGGTTCATTCAGTAAATTGCAACCTTGCCAAGTCTACATTGGCCATGATTTTTTCTTGGCTCCCTCCAGGGTGAACCAGGAGCATCAGGAGACGATGGTGCCGTGGGGATTCCTGGGGGAAAAGGAGAAAAGGTTGGTACTTGCCAGACTGCATCGAGCTACTGTTTATAAAAGAATAAATCCTACATCCAGAAGGTTGAGTTAACGAAATTATAAACTTTCTACATCACTGGTACCCTTTCCAGTGGGCAAATGTCAGCTGTCTGGAGCATTAAGGCTGGGACCGCAGTTGGAAAGGAAAGGAGAGGGAAGTCACCTTGAATTCACACTCTGCCAATATACAAAACCCCAGCAGGGTGGCTGCTTAGTGTGAACAAAAGCCATCCAAATCCTTAAAGAGGGATTAATTATCAGAGTTTATTCAACACCACCATGCCCAGGGTAGAGGAAAAATGGGATACTGTGGACTAGAAAAAGCAGATAACACTGCTGCCTCCTGGGCAGAGTGGCCATGGCAGTGGGAAAGGTCTCCAAGCTGACCTGAGGAGTCCCCACCTTGATCACTCCCCAATGATCATCATTCTCTGCATTGTCTAATTTTCTATGTCCTTACCTAAGCGAAGTCTAGAAGTCTAAAAGTTGTACCTTTCCAAGGAGGGGAAAAAAATGGAGTTTCAGTCAAAATAGTAAGTATTTTGGAAAAAAAAAGAAAAACACACAATAACCCCAGCAGCCTCCACCAAGGCTTTTTGCATTTTCCAGCCTCTTGGGCCCTTCTTGCATTAAGCTCCATCATTTGGTCTCCAGCTGATTTGGGATCTTAAAGAATTTGTTGCTTTTATTGATAACAACTCTTCTAGGCCTCATGCCATGATGGTCATCTGTGTCAAACACTAAGTCCTTTTCTTGTTAAGCAACACCTCTGAATCACTAAGACTCTGAGTTGTGAGTGCTTGGAGACTGGGAGATTATTTCTGCGGAAATACGACTCCCATCCTCTCCTGTTCTTCTGTCCCACAAACATCTGCTTTTGGCCACTGCTGAAGGTTGGGTGCTGGACAGACTGGAGGTCTCTCCTTCTGCTGTGCTTAACGGAAGCCTTTTCTGTTCACAGTAGTTCCATGAAAACGCTCAATTGTGCAGACAAGTAGGACATAGGGACATAGATCTTTGGAGCAGTGCCCTCGCACAAACCCAGCAGGCTGCTGGAGCCAATGCGGCGGAGCAGCTTGATCCTATAATCTGTGAGGCAGGGGGAACAAGAGATGGGGGATGGCAGCAGGTTCCTGTCCGGCGTAGGAAACCTGCTCCCCCCACCCAGACAATTAACCCCCAGATAGCCCTCAGAAATAAATATGAAATGCTGCAGGTAGAACCTATTCCCCAGGAAGAAGCAGTGGAAGAAGGAGATGGTCCCCACAGCCTGGAAACATTCCCTAGGCTCCAGCATCCTCGGAGGGCCCTAAAAACATCCTCTGTCAAGAAAAAGAGGAGAGTGATCGTCTTAGGGGATTCCCTTCTTAAAGGAATGGAGGGTCCCATCTGCAGACCGGACCCGCTCCACAGGGAGGTCTGCTGCTTGCCGGGGGCTTCAGTGAGGGATATCAATAGAAAACTCCCTTCCTTGGTGAAGGAAACGGATTACTATCCCCTCTTGGTATTTCAAATAGGTAATGATGACTTACAGCGCAGAAAGCTGAAAGCCATCAAAAGAGACTTCAGGGATTTAGGGAAGATGATTGAGGGCTCTGGAGCGCAAGTGGTGTTTAGCTCCATCCCAATACTAAGGAATATGGAGCAGGAAGTCAGGAACGTACAGATGATTAATGCCTGGCTCCGAGCCTGGTGTGAGGAGAGAGGCTTTGGCTTCTTTGATCATGGGGTGACCCACCCACCCCCAGGTTTTCTTACTAGGGATGGGTCATACTTGTCTCGAAGGGGAACTAAAGTTATCTCTAAAAATCTGGTTAGGCTCTTAAATAGAGCTTTAAACTAGATGTGAAGGGGGAAGGGGAGGAGACCAGGCTCGTTGGGAATGAGCCTGGAAGTGGGAAACCAGCGGCTGAGAAATGGTGTGCTGGAGAGGACCACCAGTACACCACAACAGGGCAAGTGAGGGCGAGTATAAGTGGGGACAGTAAGGATAAAACTGGGTCTGTGGAATTAGTTATTCCAAGGACCAGTCAATCGAGAATAAACTCTCTTCCCTTTATGAGGGCTGAAGGTTCATCAGCCCAGCTGAAGTGCATTTACACCAATGCACGCAGCATGGGCAATAAGAAGGATGAGCTGGAAGCTGTTGTAGGGCAAGGTGACTATGATGTCATTGCCATCACAGAAACGTGGTGGGATGACTCACATAACTGGACTACAGCTATGTTGGGATATAAACTCTTCAGGCGGGACAGGAAGGGTAGGAAAGGAGGTGGGGTAGCCCTCTATGTCAAAGAGTGCTTTGAAACTCTCGAACTGGATTACGGTGAGGACGGGATCGAGTGCCTATGGGTTAAAATCAGAGGAGCCCACAAGAAAGGGGACTTTGTGATAGGAGTCTGTTACAGACCACCCAGCCAAGAAGAAGCTGCTGATGAACTCTTCTATAAACAGCTGGGGACAGTCTCTAAATCTCTGCCTCTTGTCCTTGTGGGAGACTTTAACTTTCCGGATGTCTGCTGGGAGTACAATACAGCAGAAAGGAAACAGTCTAGGAGGTTCCTGGAGTGCATCGAAGACAACTTCCTTGCACAACTGGTTAGCGAACCAACAAGGGAGGGTGCCTTCCTAGACCTGCTGTTTGTGAATAGGGAAGGTCTTGTTGGGGATTTGACGGTTGGAGGACGCCTGGGATTAAGTGATCATGAGATGATAGGGTTTTCAGTTCTAGGTGGGATTAAGAAGGGGGTTAGCAAAACAGTCACATTAAACTTCCAGAGGGCAGACTTTGGCCTGTTCAGAAGGTTGATTAGCAAAGTCCCGTGGGAAACAGTCCTTCAGGGCAAGGGAGCCCATGAGGGTTGGGCGCTCTTGAAAAATGAAATCCTATCAGCTCAAGAGCAGGCCATCCCTGTGTTCCGGAAAAGGAGCCGGCGGGGGGAAAAGCCAGCTTGGTGGAGCAGGGTGATCTCAAGATGCGTCAATAAGAAAAAGAAGCTCTATGTGCTCTGGAGGAAAGGACAGGCATCTTGGGTGGACTACAGGGACGAAGTGAGATCGTGCAGGGAAAAAATCAGGAGGGCCAAGGCCCAACTAGAATTAAAACTCGCTAAGTCTGTGAAAGACAACAAAAAGTCTTTCTACAAGTACATTAACAGGAAAAGGAGGACGAGGGAGAATATCCAGTCTCTAGTGGATGCAGAAGGAATAACAGTGACAGGGGATAAGGACAAGGCTGAGGTACTTAATGCCTTCTTCGCCTCAGTCTTTAATAGCAAAGAAAGTTGTTCCTTCTGTTTACAAATCCAAGAGTTAGAGGGGCAGATTGAGGCTCCCGTGATCCAAGAGGAGGCGGTTAGAGACTTGCTTGCCCAGCTAGACGTCCACAAGTCTATGGGGCCGGATGGGATCCACCCAAGAGTATTGAAGGAACTGGCGGATGTCCTTTCCAAACCCCTATCCATCATCTTCCAGAGGTCCTGGCTGACTGGGGAAGTTCCACTAGACTGGAGGCTGGCTGATGTTGTGCCCATATACAAGAAGGGTTGCAGAGAGGATCCGGGGAACTACAGGCCTGTCAGTCTCACCTCAGTGCCAGGGAAAGTCATGGAACAGGTAATCTTGAGTGCTATCATGAAGCACACGCAAGAGAACCGGGTGATCAGGCCCAGTCAACATGGGTTTACAAAAGGCAGATCTTGCCAAACTAACCTGATCACCTTCTATGACAAAATCACTCAACTACTGGATGGGGGAAAGGCTGTGGATGGAGTCTTCTTGGACTTCAGTAAAGCCTTTGACACAGTTTCTCACAGCATTCTGCTTCAGAAACTGTCAGCCTCTGGCCTGGACAGGCGCACACTCTCCTGGGTTGAAAACTGGTTGGATGGCCGGGCCCAGAGAGTGGTGGTCAATGGAGTTAACTCCAGCTGGAGGCCAGTCACAAGTGGGGTTCCTCAGGGCTCAGTACTGGGTCCAGCCCTGTTCAATGTCTTTATCAATGACCTGGATGAAGGCATCGAGTGCACCCTTAGCAAGTTTGCAGATGACACTAAGCTGGGAGGAAGTGTCGACCTGCTGGAGGGTAGGGAGGCTCTGCAAAGGGATCTGAACAGGCTGGACTGCTGGGCCGAGACCAATGGGATGAGGTTTAACAAGGCCAAATGCCGGGTCCTGCACTTGGGGCACAACAACCCTATGCAGCGCTACAGACTGGGGGAAGAATGGCTGGAGAGCTGCACAGAAGAGAAGGACCTGGGGGTGCTGGTTGACAGCCGACTGAACATGAGCCAGCAGTGTGCCCAGGTGGCCAAGAAGGCCAATGGCATCTTGGCTTGTATCAGAAATGGGGTCACCAGCAGGTCCAGGGAGGTTATTCTCCCTCTGTACTCGGCACTGGTGAGACCGCACCTCGAATACTGTGTTCAGTTCTGGGCCCCTCACCACAAGAAGGATGTTGAGGCTCTGGAGCGTGTCCAGAGAAGAGCAACAAAGCTGGTGAGGGGGCTGGAGAACAAGTCTTATGAGGAGCGGCTGAGAGAGCTGGGGTTGTTTAGCCTTGAGAAGAGGAGGCTGAGGGGAGACCTTATTACTCTCTACAACTACCTGAAAGGAGGTTGTGGAGAGGAGGGAGCTGGCCTCTTCTCCCAAGTGACAGGGGACAGGACTAGAGGGAATGGCCTGAAGCTCCGTCAGGGGAGGTTCAGGTTGGATATCAGAAAAAAATTCTTCACAGTAAGAGTCATTGGGTACTGGAACAGGCTGCCCAGGGAGGTGGTCGAGTCGCCTTCCCTGGAGGTGTTTAAGGAACGGGTGGATGAAGTACTTAGGGACATGGTTTAGGGAGTGTTAGGAATGGTTGGACTCGATGATCCAATGGGTCCTTTCCAACCTTGTGATTCTGTGATTCTGTGACATTCGTAGGCCAGCTCTTGGTAACTCCCTTTCTCATCCTCAGGATTCACGGTTTTTTACAGGGTTACAGACTGAAAGACTCCACTTAGATATGCAGGGAAAGTTAGGCGTCGTCCCAGAGAGGAGGGTAGGGTGTCCATGTCACCAAGAAGCGAGGTGCCTTCTGGACAAGTAAAGGTGGAGAGCATAGGTAAAATGATCTCTGCCATCCTACTAATGCTCTGTTAAAAGCACAACAGCAGCCAAACTTGGTTGTAGGATAAGGGTCTCCTCTTATTGCCAATGCCATGAAAGTACTTGGGCAATGTTTGACTGGCACATCTCTAAAACCACCTGTACTTGATAAAAGCTCTGACCTGCTCTCTCGGTGATTCTCAGGGGGCCAAGGGAGTTCCTGGCTTGGGAGGCTTCAAAGGACAAATGGGATGGCCTGGGAAGCCTGGAGTTGCTGGACCAGATGGACCTCAAGGGCCACAGGGCAAACCAGGGCCACAGGTGAGCAGCAAGTGGTCTATTGCGTGCCTTAAACCCTGGTGAGATCTACACCTTGCATTCTTATGTAACATAGCGTCCCAGATGTGCCCCCCTGTGTCACCATGTACACATGCATCTCCCCACCACTTACAAACTGGCACCTGACTCTCCCACGCTGAGGTGGCTGTGAAGTCTGCTGTCTTTTGGTGTGATCATGGTCAACTTCTACTTCTTCTCTTGGTGTGTTTACCACCAGAGATTTTTATTTCTCCACTTTCCTCTCTTCTTTCTTTGTCTTCAGTGTAAGATGTGACCTCTCAGTGAAGAAAGGAAGGCTGATAATTTCAAGTTAGCAGGGCATCAAGTGCACCCCTCGTGTGCTAATTATCTGGGGAGCAGGATGCCAAGCTTTCAGAAGGAGCTGGTGGCTTTCAGACCCTGGTTGCGGGCCATACTTAATAAGTGTCTTTGCATGCAAGACACGCTGGGCACCTTTTGAAATGTAACAAAAAAGACTTGGAAATGACACTTACTAATAGTATTTATGAGCAGGAACATGCTGCCCCCAGCTTCTGTGGTAATGAAGAGTGGCTTGCTCCTGTCAACACAATGTGGAGTGACGATGCTAGAGATTAACACTAATCACCTGCCTTTAGACAACATCCACTAAGTAATAAAGAACTTTTCAAGTGAAAGAGGACTGGAAATGAAAATACCCTTCTCAGTTGGGCTGGTGAGACTGGCTGAGTTTCAGGCTTGGACAAGATTCATTTCAATTCAAATACATGAATTAACGTGAAAGAACCAGGAACTAAACAAAAGCTGAAGTTGGGTAACTACCTGAAAGACCATTTCCCATAAGCTGTCTCAGAGTTTTCCTTTTTTTAAATCCTGCCAGCCTGTGAGTCTGGCAAATATTTGCTGTACCGTGTTTCACTCTTCTGTAATGCATCCTTATACAACTACATGTAAGAATTTAATCCTTGTGTCTGTGCGTAGTTTTATGTGTATATAAAAATGTCTTCACTGAAAGAGTAATGAAACATTGGAAGAGGCTGCCCAGGGCAGTGGTGGAATCTCCATCCATGGAGGTGTTCAAAATGCATGTAGATGTGACACTTTGGGACTTAGTTTAGTAGGTGTGGTGGTGTAGGGCTGACAGTTGGACTAGATGAGCTTGGAGGTCTTTTCCAATCTTAACGATTCCATAATTCTCTATGTGTGCATACAGACTGCATGTGCACATTTACACACGTGGTTTCTGTAATACTTGAGTTTTCTGCTAGATGGGAAGTAGATTGTACTGCTGAACTAAAAATAAGGAAAGGAAGCAAGACAGCCTGGCAGGATTTTCTTAGAATCATAGAATAGTTTGGGTTGGAAGGGACCTTAAAGATCATCCAGTTCCAACCCTCCTCTTGTCCTATCTCTTGTTACTCAGGAGAAGAGACCAAAACCCACCTCACTACAACTTTCTTTCAAGAAGCTGCAGAGAGCAATGAGGCCTCCCCTCACCCCCCTCTTCTCCGGGCTAAACAACCCTGGTTCCCTCAGCTGCTCCTCATTAGACTTGTTCTCTAGACCATTCACCAGTTTTGTTGCCCGTTGTAGCCCAAACTCCAGTCGTCAGTGATTATTCTTCACCCAGAACGAAAGACATTCAACAACATGGAGAATTTAGCTGATGTATTGCTGTATCTGACAGTTCAGGACCATGCTGGAAAGATACTGGTTTGGCTTTTGAGGACAGAAGTTGGGACAGTTCAGCCTCAACTTTGTGTATAAGTCTGAATGAGCCTGGACCTCACTAGACCAGCTGTCCTGGGTTTCAGAGCTCTCCCTGTCCAAGAGTCCTTTGCAGGACTTCTGACTTGGGTGGTATAAAGGTTTCTTTGTAGGCTTTATTGATTCTTAGCCTGGTTTTTCTCCATATGGAGGAGGACCATCGTGGGAAAGTCTGTACCCTGCTCTTTGGAGCCACAAAACAAAAACCACTGGCGTTTAAATCTTAGTAAATACATGATTAAGGAAGGGAAAATGCAGGTGGTGCAGCAAGGTCTGCATTGCATTAACAGTCAAATTGAACATCCATATTTTGTTCTGAGACATCGTCATTTAAAGGCTTAACCTACAGCAACCTGGTACATGGTGCAAGGGGACAGAGGATGCTCTGGGCCTCCCGCATTATTCAAGAGCTACAGCTGAATGCTGTCCAGGACTTCACCTCTGACAGGGTGATTATAGGACGATTGCTCTCAAGCCTTCCCCTAAAGTGCTGCAGATGTAGAAAGACCCTTCCAGAGCATTAAAAAATGGGCTTGATTCTGCTTCAGACTATAGCAGCAACATTATTCTTCTTTCCCCCACCCCCCGAGGCTGTACCTTGCAATGAAAAATGTATCAAAAGAATCACAGAAGGGAGGAAGGAGCCGAAAGTACGAGATGCCCTCATGTATGTTTAAAAAGGCTGGAAGTTTTTATATTAGCAGTTACAAGCACTTCATGCTCAGATAGCCGTGTATGAGATAATAAATGGCTTTTGTTTGGACACTGATTAAAGAGAGGCTGTGAGATGCCACTTTCTACACCCACACTACTACTTGTCTTTTCCCTAAATTAAAAGAGAAAGTTCCTGGGTCTGAATTGCAGCAGTGAGACCACCCTCCTTTCTAATGTGGGAGGGTATTATCTCTGTCTGCAAGCCCTTCTTCTCTTGCTGAGACTCTGTTTCTCAAGTTAGTGCCAGCACAGACAGCATCAGAGAGCGAAAACTGCCTTCTACCTGCACAGCATCCATCCTTTCTGCAGGGAGGGACTATAGGAAACTCCTCGTGGTTGCCCAGGGCAAAGGGGGCGAAGCCCAGGGCTCTGACCTATCACATCTGATCTGTCTGGGGAGCATCTGAATCCAGAGAGCTCTGAGAATCTTCTCAGGTTGGGCTTTAGGAAGAAAACGCCAACCAGTGGTGTGGGATATCGTAGAATCAAAGAATGATAGAATCATAGAATATTTTGGGTTGGAAGAATCCCTAAAGATCACCCAGTTCCAACCCCCCTGCCATGGGCAGGGACACCTCCCACTAGATCAGGCTGCCCAAGGCTCCATTCAACCTGGCCTTGAACACCTCCAGGGATGGGGCAGCCACAACTTCCCTGGGCAACCTGTTCTTCAACCACTCTCGTAGTGCAGAAATTCTTCCTATGTCTAGTCTAAATCTGCCCCTCTCCATTTTATACCCATTCGCCCTCATCCTATCACCACAAGCCTTTATGAATAGTCCCTCTCCAGCTTTCTTGTAGCCCCTTTCAGGTACTGGAAGGTCGCTATAAGATCTCCTGGGAGCCTTCTCTTCTCCAGGCTGAACAAGCCCAACTTTCTCAACCTGTCTTTGTGTGGGAGGTGCTCCAGCCCTCGGATCATCCTTGTGGCCCTCCTCTGGACCTGGAAGGTGCTCAGGTGATGCTAACAGAGCTCTCCTCTTCTTCTCTAGGGTCCACGAGGGAGAAGAGGGAGACCTCAGCTCTGTCTCAAGGGACCCCCAGGCATGGATGGGCAAAAAGGAGAAACGGTCAGTATGAGAATAAGGCAGCCTCCCCTTCTGGTGAGGCTCCTCAATACCTTTCAGCCTCGCAGAGCTCTGCATCTGAGCTGTGAATGAACCCTGGCTGTTCTAGATTGCATTGCTTGGGTCTCTAGATTTTGAAACAATAAGAGCTCAGAGAGCATTCTATCCTCAAGCACTGGACACTGCAATGCTGCACTGAAGGTGCACAGTCTCACAACTGCTGTGAGACCTCTGGGCTGCCAGTTCTTTTATATAAGACTTCTTTGGGAAAACATCACATAATATTTTTGGTGAGCACACGCTCAACTGTGCTTGCCATTGCAGATCAGCAAGAAAATCATGCTCGGTGCAGTGCTTTGGTACAGAGGGGCAGTGCTCAACCTTTTAATGCATGTCAGAGAATACAAACAAGAGATTAACCTCAGGACCCCAACCTCCAACCCATGTCCCTACATATTGTAGGTCCTGTCTACTCTGACTCAAGGCCTTTTTGCGTCAGGAGGTGGCATTGCTTTAACTCCATGTGGTGGTGGAGGGTAATGCGATTTCTCCTTGCGCTCCAGTCTTTTTAAGTGAACATGGATTGAGAAAAATGACCATCACGGCTTTAATTTAGATCATTCTTCCTGTGCTCATTTTCCTTTAATATTTTTAAGTATTTTAATCAACAAATCCAGTTTTCACCAGTTCCAAGCAGAAAATTTTTCAAGGTATTTTCTCCTAGGAAGCAGAAAGCACTGATGGCAAAGCTTAACATCTCCCTGTCTTTCGTCTTTTCTGATGAATCCTACTGCAATCTTCTCCATGGTCTGGTTCCCAGAGGTTCTCTGGAGGCTGGATCCTCTCCACACCTCTACCTCAGCCTTAGTGGTCCCTTACAAAGTACAAAGAAACCTGACTGAAATTGTAGCTGGTAGCATCCTTACTGTTTGGATAGAGCACGATTCCCAAAGAATCTGAGAGCCTGCCCCCAGCTCTCTGATACATAATTTTGTTCTTGCTTTCTTGCACATAGAATAATAGAATGGTTGGGTTGGAAGCGACCTTAAAGCCCATCCAGTTCCAATCCCCCTGCCATGGGAAGGGACACCTCCCACTGGATCAGGTTGCCCAAAGCCCCATCCAACCTGGCCTTGAACACCTGCAGGGATGGGGCAGCCACAACTTCTCTGAGCAATGCGTGCCAGTGCCTCACCACTCTCCCAGGAAGACAGTTCTTCCTCATATCTACAGATCTCCCCTCTTTCAGATTAAAATCATTCCCCTTTGTTCTCTCCTTGTACTGCTTGATAAAGAGCCCCTCCACAACTTGGGGGAAGAGTCCATTCTTTTCTGCTCAGTGATTCACTCACGACAGGTTGAGAGAGTTGGGGTTGTTCAGCCTTGAGAAGAGAAGGCTCTGAGGAGACCTTGTAGCAAAATTCCAGTACCTGAAGGGGCTACAAGAAAGCTGGGGAAGGACTTTTTACAAGGGCATAAGTGATAGGAGTAGGGGGAATGGCTACAAATTGGAGAGGGACAGATTTAGATCAGACATAAGAAAGAATTTCTTCACTATGAGAGGGGAGAGGCACTGGCACAGGCTGCCCAGGGACGCTGTGGTTGCCCCATCCTTGGAGGTGTTCAAGGCCAGGTTGGATGGGGCCTTGAGCAGCCTGGCCTGGTTGGAGGTGTCCCTACCCATGGCAGGGGGGCTGGAACTGGATGATCTTTAAGGTCCCTTCCAACCCAAACTATTCTATGATTCTATGATATCCCTCAAATCTATAGGAAAACATGTGAATCTTATTCCCTATCTCCCTTCCTAACATCCTTTCCTCTCTAAGGTGCACTTATTCTTGGAGCATTTAATGGTCAATCTCCCGAGGTTTTGTAATGACTTAAGTGTTTTTAACAGGGTGAAAATGGTCCAGCTGGCCAGAAAGGAGAAAAGGGAGATCCTGGTCTTTCTGTGAGTACTTTAGCCCAAGATGACATCTTATTACAGAGGCCTGAATAGAGAAAATAGGACAAACTGCTCCTAAGAGGTGTAGGGGAGGAGGGAAATGCTGAGAAACGGGTTTATTCAGAGAATGTCTGGGAAATGAGAATGTTGGCTGTTACCCAGAGACATCAGACATACACAGACTGGGGTGGGAGCAGTGCTGGGCTGCACCATGCCAAGCCCAAACAACAACACAGACCATGGGGCACACTTACCCCGTCCCATCCTCCCCATGATGCTTCAAACTTGTGGTTGGAGGACAGGATCAGTGCCAACGCCACAGGGCTGGTCAAGTACAAAATAAGAGCATGAGAGAGAAATGTGCCACATTTTCTAAGCCGGCATCACTGCAAAAGATGCTGCGGTGGATTTGTAAATCCTGAAGGAGGCGTGGTTGACCTACATGGATCGGGGCAAGGTCTGTGTTACAGCTCCCCTGACATTAGGGTCTTCCTCCTGTTGCCTGAGCAAATGCGTTTTGTGCCACTTGACTAACACGATGCGGTACTTTTCTCTTTCTGGTGCACACAAACCCAGCAGGATTAGTTTTAGAATTGGTATTACAGGCAAGGGTCTCCTATGCTGAAGTGAGCCCAGCTCACTATGTAGTAAGAACCCCAAAGTTTGTCCTTCTTACAAGGGACAAGACGCAGCGACCACATAAAGTGCAGTAGAATTTCAACCATCGCATATGGAAGATGCTCCAGTGAAACAGTCGCCGTTGGCTGGCCCAAAGGGTGAAGGATAGACTCAAAAACCATGAAACCAGATGCCTTGCTCTGTGGGGATTGGCATTAGCTGGTAGAAAAACAAAATGAGATGCAGCTACGTCTCATCTCAATCTAATGCTACAGCCCATCTCCATGGGTCAAGCCTGCAGTATGATTTGAGCAGCCCCTCGGCATGGGTGCAGAGGGTTTGATGAAGCTTCTCAGAGGTGAATGATCATGGCTCCAGGGACAGTGCCAAAAGAGTGGAGAGACTCATTTTAAAGGAAAGCCAACCTAGGCTTGAGGTGTGTCATGGTCCTCATGTTGGACTGGGATCTCAGCTCCTCGTGGCAAGACGAGCTGGCTGCAGGATAGCCATGGATTTGCAAAGGGAATCATTTCCCTGATGAGCCACAAAACTTGAACCCAGGCCCCCGTGACACCAGATGTACCTCTGACAAAATGTACTTCTGATCTCGGCCATACCCAAGCTGAGGTGGTTTCACTGAAGGCCAACTCCAGTGGGGCAAGTAGAGCTGCGATGGGGCACAGTGTGGAGGGAGATGGTGCGGGAGTAGAAAATAACAGCTAACCCCTGCTTTCCCCACTGCGGCACAGGAGGAAGAAGTGAAGGAGGTGGTCAGGAGCGAAATGAAAGGCAGATGCGGTGAGTCAGCCAGTGAACCACACTTGGGGCTACCACTCTGACACCTACCAGCAGCTAAATTGAAGCAATTTAAGTGCCGGCACACGCTGGCATGGCAGAGCAAATATCACCCCATTAGCAGCAAATGGAGATGCATCTCCACGCTTGGAGAAGAGTGAAGGTTTTTGGGCCACAAGGTCTCTGCCACAGTCCTGCCCTTCTTCTCATACTCTTAATTTTTTCCCTTTAAACCTTTTCTTCCCATTTCTTCCTGCGTGGTTTTGTCAGCAAAGCTTTCCTCCCTGGTCATCTCCGTTTCCCTGTTGATTGGTGAAAGTTGCTGGGTCACCAGGGAAAGTTTGAAGCTGCATTTGCCTAATAACAACCTTTTAATTCCTGTCTACTTTGTGGCACTTCTTGACACACAGACCTCTCCTCTCCAGTAGTGAATAACTGTGCTATAACAGATACAAAAAGCATCGCATTTGGGGATGGTTTTACCCCAGAATCCCGACATTGCAAGGGTGTCAGGCTTTTGGGACCATGCTTTCCTTGCCCTATGGAAGTCCAGCTATCTGGGAGCTGCCCCACTTCTGTCCCACTCCTTGGGGCTGCTTATGGCCAAGAAGGGTTTGGGTTCGCCACCACTCATCAAAACGCTTCAACCATCAAGCATGGAGTTGCATCCATTTTTGCCTGGAGACGTTAGGAGGCATTTGAATACTTTGAAGGGAGGGTTAAAAAAAAAAGGATGAAAAATAATCCATGAAAGCATGTGCTGCCTGTAAAAGTAATGACTTGGTTGAAAATATCTTATTTACATAGGGGAAAAAAAAGAAGTAGCAATCAAACTATGCCCTGTGTGTCTTATGTTCTCAGATTGCGGAGGTGAGTTGGGAAGGATGCTCATGAAAAGGGGTAAGGCTGGTAATATGCATGTGAATTCATGGAGTAGTGTAAAAGATATTCCCCTTGCCCCCAAACAGCCTGAAACTGCAAGTGAAAAGATGTCGTTAAGTGCTTTTCTTCTGTGATTCAGTGCAGAAAAGGAGCCTGGATCACTGACTGCTTTTAGACCCTGGCGCTGGGAGGGGGCATTTTTTGGGAGGAATCTGAGAAAACATGGTTGAGAGGGACTTCAAGAGGTCTCCTGCTTCCAGCCACTACTGCAAGTGGAACACCCACTACCTTCATTAGAAGAGGCTGCCCAGGGAGGTGCTGGAGTCCCCATCCCTGGAGCTGTTAAAAAAGATGGGGAGATGAAGTGCTCAGAGATATGATTTAGTAGTGGACAGGTACTGTTGGGCTCGATGATCTCAAAGGTCTATTCTAACCTAGTGATTCAATGATTCTAAGACAGTATCAAGGTTAGACCTGACATACAGATCTAAAAGCTGCACCTACCAGTACACCTCTCCCTGTCCATGAAACAAATCGTGTTGCTCCGCCATCGGCACCGTACCCTCTAGTGAGATGTCCACAGTGCAGGTGTCTGTTCATAGAATCATAGAACAATTTGGGTTGGAAGGGGCCTTAAAGCCCATCCAGTTCCAACCCCCATGCCATGGGCAGGGACACCTCCCCTCCCACTAGATCAAATCACTCAAAGCTTATTCATCCTTTAAGATCCCATTGTGGACATCCAATCCATATGGTCCATGGAGTCTGGACGGCCAATCTACCAACCCCAAGGCAGATGCCCACATTCAGTCAGGGACTCATCTTCTGTCCTTCAAGGAGATCTTGGTTCCTCCGTGTCTTTGCCTACATGTGGGCAAGCAATTCAGTGTCCACTTTTCCCATGCTAGACACTGACCCAGGTTTTGGATCTCAGCTGGCCGTAATAGGTTTTGAAGACACTCAGCTCACATGAAGTAACCTAGAGGAAAGTTTCCAGCTCTGGATCTGATGCTTATCCTTCAATGTTGATCCAGTTGCCTGTATATAAGCCAGATTACGTATCCTGCGGTATCCTCTCTATGGGCACAGGTGTCTCGTAGGTCTGTGTCATACCTGTTAACCCAACTTTGATACCTTGGTTGCCCTGGGATGTGTCCTCTAACCTGAACATTTCCTACTAAATTTCAAAGCCATCATTAAACCTGGAAAGAATCCCTCACCACAGCTTGTTTCTAATGTTTTAAACAAGAATAGACAAAGGAAGAACGTCAGAGCAGCAATTTGGCTCTAAATTGCAGTGACCTCATGTTCTCCAGGAATGGATTTGATTTAATTTTTCCTTCATAACTGTTACATTTTATATATACATATTTTTAGCTTTCATAACACATTGTTTCATAGTGTACGAAAGCAGAGCATTTTACAAAGCAAGGACTTTTTAAAAAGATAATTGGGTCAAGAAACAGAATATTTGTGCTGGATGGAAGAAGCCAATACAGTCGTAGGAGGAGCTGAGAACTCTCTTGGTGTGAGATATTCCTAATTATGCTGAGCATGAGATAGTCCTTTCTGAGCTCTGTTTCCCCTCTTGCTCTGTGTTAGGAAAGCAAATCTGTCAGGGTAGAGATCACCTCTCCCTGCTATCTGTCCCATGGTCCCATACCTGGGATCCTACTTCCATTTGCTTCTGTAATGTAAATAAATCAGAGTAAATGAATGCTCTTGGACATAGCAGCCTCCATGGTCCTGCAAAGGACAACCTTCTCTGAAGTGTTTTGCCTTCATGACTCAGATGTTACCCAAGGGCCTTGCCTGTTATCTAGCTGGTTGATCCTTCCGCCAGGAGCATGTGATCCTCTCCATCCCTCATGCTTAGAGCATCGTTAAGATAAAACAGTAAGTTAGCAAAGTAGAGCAAAGCCAGATCAAATTCACAGTGGACACACTATGGATCATTAATCTGATGGTCCACGTTGCTTCTAAACAGGTTTCTGGGTTAACTTTGCACAGCCAGGTTCCACTAGATCTACTGTCCTCTACCTGCAAACTCTGCACATCCACCTCAAAACAAGAACTCCTAAAATATCTGTTTTGCTACTGTGCCTGCCAACCTGGTCCAGATCACACTTGTCCCTCAAGGCGTTGGACATGCCCAGTATGAAGGATGATGGAATCACAGCCTCACATGCATCCAGACTTTTTGTGGGTTCCCAGACTTATAGTAAACCTGTCTCATGGAGATGCTGATCGAACAGCATTTCATTATCCGTGTAGTTTTGAGTACGAGTCCATCCTAGCTGACACTGGGAACACATCCAGGCAGTTGTGGAGATCCCAAGGAAGATCAGCACACTTTTGAGGAACTACTTCCTCAAAAGCAGCTTTTATTGGACAGTACAATAATGGCTTGCCCTTCTCCAGAGTATGTGTGACTTGGAAAAAGGTTTCCTACCTTGACCACATACCCCAGTGGTCTGTAGGCTTTTGCCAATGACACACTGTGTGTGACTGTTTACTCTGTTCTCGTGAAACCTTACCTGGATCCATGTGTCCAGTTCTCGAGTCCTCAGCATAGGAAGGACATGGATCTGTTGGAGCGAGTCCAGAGGAAGCCACAAAGATGATATGAGGGCTGGAGCACCTCCCATAAAAGCACACGCTGAGAGAGTTGGAGTTTCCCAGCCTGGAGAAGAGATGGCTCTGGGGAGACCTTAGAGCAGTTTCCAGTTCAAGGGGCTCCAGGAAAGCTGGGGAGGGGCTTTTTATTAAGAATTGCAGGGATAGGATAAGGAGGAATGGTTTTAAGATGAAAGGGGGCAGATTTAGATGAGGTCTTAGGAAGAAATGTTTTGCCTGTGAGGGTGGGGAGGCACTGGCACAGGTTGCCCAGAGAAGTCATGGAAGCCCCATCCATGAAAGTGTTCAAGGCCAGGTTGGATGGGGCTTTGAGTAGCCTGATGCAGTGGGAGCAGAAGCTGCCCATGGGAGGGGCTTTGGATCTGGAGAGGCTTTAAGGTCCCTTCCAACTCAACCCATTCCATGATTTTCTGATTCTGTGTTGTGCAGTGCCAGAAATTGTGTTGAGCTACACCATTTATTAAAGCATGGTGGCTTTCAAACAGTGGCACCAGATTTCATTCTCACTGTCGCAGCAATTAAATCCACAGGTCTGGAGGCAGCTGAATTCAACAGAGAGCTCCAAGGGTATTTTCAGCCTCAGGAACACACCAGAATAGATGATAGAAGCCAGGAAGAAATGCTTAACACAACTCAGAGCGTGACAACGTTAGTGACTTCGGTGAAGCCATTCATGGAGCCACATTCACTTATCACAGGTAAGTGCAGGGGTGTGCTTTCCATCTTTCCTACCATGGCAGATGGTATCTTCTGGAGCATTCCATGAACCCTCTTCCCTGAGACTGGGCAGAAAGAAGATGGGATTTGCAGTGAGAGGAAAGGACTGGTCTGTGGCTCAGAGACAAGGTGAGCTGATGCCCCTGGAAGGGGCAGTGGGTGAGGAAAGAGCCAAATATATGTGGCCTCAGCAATGGTCACCTCTTTCAAAAGGATGCATTTTGAAAGGCTGGAAGGAGGTAGACATTTTCAGGCTGATTTTGTCCCCCACCACCACTTTGCAACTTCTACTAAAGCTTTCTGTCACCCTAAAATTAGATCTTTGGGACCAAACACTCGAGCTATTACAGATTATTATTTCAGCCCAGGGCCTCATGAACCCCTTAATGAAAAAAACTGCTGATTACAGCTAATGAGAAAACAACCAACTCAATTTCTGTTCCTTTGTGTTGCCCGAGAAAGGGAGAAAGAGAAGGACAAAGGTCCTATACCCTGAAGACACATGCGGTACAGACCCGCGTGTACATGAAAAACAGTGGGTTTATAGCATCTCCTCCACTGCATCTACCTCTACACCAGGCAAGGGGACAGGGCAAGAGCATGGTCCAAGACTGGCTCTGCTTCTAGGCATTAAGAAGCTCCCTGTAAGATCCTGAGCAGCACCAGGTAGCCAAGGTCCAAGCATCATTCTGGGGGATGAAGGCTTCTCAGCCTTAGGGAGGTGAATTATGTCCTGCTACTTGCCCATGGGCAGGAGTTTATGGACCTGTCTGCAGGCACAGCCAATGGTTCATGAGAAGTCATGGCTGCCACATCCCTGGAAGTGCCCAAAACCATGTTGGATGAGGCTTTGAGCAACCTGATCCAGTGGGAGGTGTACCTGCCCATAGCAGAGGGATTGGAACTGGATGATCTTTAAGGTCGCTTCCATCCCAAACCATTCTATGATTCTATGACCTTCATTTTTTACCCCATGTAATCTGCTAAGGACCAAACCCGAACCCACTTCAGCCTAGAACTGGACACCAACTGTCACTGCCTTCCTTCTGCCCATGCCCAAGCACTCTCATGATGTCTGTGTTGTCCGTTGAAGCCATCATCCATCTAGGTTTAAATTCACTTTATATCACGGCAGCATTTGGGATCTGGGCGGTTTCAGATCGATGGGCCGTACCATGGGTTATTGAATCACAGCTGCAGCCGTCGTCAGCCGACAATCCCATTAAAGCCCGAGTCTGAGGCAAGAGGGCTCATAAATCGGTCTGCTAAGTGATGAGTGTGGCTCGGCGCTCTAAATGTTAACAGGATTCTGCAATAGGAGGGTTATTACTGCCAGATTACAATCGCTCCTGGCTTTTCAAAGCTCGCAGATTTACAAAACTCTATCCTGACATTTATCTCTTGCAAACAACCGCAAATACTTCCATTTTCTCTGACTAACACCCAACCTTTCCAACTGAGTTGTTTAACATCATTAAGAATTTTATTGCCACCGGTTTCTCCTTCCCCTCGACGATTGCTCTGTGACATTTATTAAGAGAACTTGTTAGCCAGCAGAAAGCCATGTAAGGCTCCAATGATCTCTATTTAAATGGTGGCTAATTTGTTTGTGTGCCCTTGTTACATGTGATTTCCATTTGCTTCCCCAGCAGCTCCCCGGGCGCAGCAGATAACGGGTTCCTCTCAGCACAAGGACCAAGAAGCCCACAGTCAATTACCAGGTGACATGCAATGAATTAAGTGACATTTAGGGAAGTCACTTCCCAGGTGGGAAGTGCTTCTTGGCATTCAGATCATGCGAACGCGGCACTGAAAGAGTTACACGTGCTAGAGGCTCAAAACTTGAGTTTGGACTTGGCTTCAAGCAGCTGCTTTTGCCTCAGGGCATCAAGTTGGTGGTGAACAAATTGGAGGGTGTTTTGACCCAATCCAGTGTGGCCAAATGTACAATGGGTGTCCTCCAGGGAACATCCTGAATGCAACCACCCTTACAAAGACTTCTTTCAAGATCCAGAGGTTAATTGCTTCCTTGCAAAGATCAGAGACCACCATGATGGGCACCACAGGGGTAGGCCATGTCATGGGGCAACAAAGAGCCTTCTGCTTATCCCACTATGGAAATCTACTGCCTTGGTCCTTGCTGCCCCCACTGCTCTGCCAACTCTACTGTTTGGGGCAAGGTGCTGACTGTGGGGCAGTGGGAAATCATAGAATCATAGAATAATTTGGGTTGGAAGGGACCTTAAAGGTCATCCAGTTCCAACCCCACTGCCACGGGCAGGGACACCTCCCACTAGATCAGGCTGCCCAAGGCCCCATCCAACCTGGCCTTGAACACCTCCAGGGATAGGGCAGCCACAACTTCCCTGAGCAACTTGTTCTAGTGTCTCACCACTCTCATGGTGAAGAGTTCCTTATACCAAGCCTAAATCTGCCCCTCTCCAGTTTATACCCATTGCCCCTCGTCCTATCACCATAAGCCTTTATGAACAATAGTTTCTCTCCAGTTTTCTTGTAGCCCCTTTCAGGTACTGGAAGGTCGCTATAAGATCTCCTCAGAGCCTTCTCTCCTCCAGGCTGGACAACCCCAACTCTCTCAGCCTGTCCTTATATGGGAGATGCTCCAGCCCTCTGATCATCTTTGTAACCTCCTCTGGACCCATTCCAACAGTTCTCTATCCTTATGTTGAGGATTCCAGAACTGGACACAGTACTCCTGATGAGATCTCACAAGAGATCCTGCACTATACCCACACATTTGCCCGGGGAGGTATGGGGGTGGAAGAATCCGGCCTTTTCCCACCTGGGTCCAACACATGAGAGTGTGTGGGGTTTTTTTCCCTGCAGCCTCCTGCCTGCAGCCGATGGATGAGGGTTCCTGCCAGCACTACACCCTGCTGTGGTATTACCACGCAGAGGCAAAAGCTTGCCGGCCCTTCATCTTTGGAGGATGCCGAGGGAACAGCAACCGCTTTGAAACCAAGTGGAAATGTGAGCGGCGGTGCAAAACCTCAGCAGGTAAGGCAGCCCTTCAGCCCTCCAACCCTCCTCTTCCTCCAATCAGGAGTGAAGTTAAAGCAGGAAAACTCATCCATACTCTGCCTACGTCCATTGCCTTATGGTGTCCCACCAGGACCAATAGAGAACTTGGAGGCATCCCTCTAGTTTGCAAGATCTTGTTTCCCTCCCACTTCCAGCTCACTTTGCCCCTTACCTCCTCCAATCCTAGGAGCTCATGGATAACTCCTTCCTTGTGCCACGTCCACTGATGGGATGTGAGTGGTACTATGGGTAATGAAGAGGGTCCATCTGGGAAGCAGCACTGGGTCTTGGTAGTTTGCATGCCTTAAGCTCAGTCCCCTTGTGTATTCTGAGGGCCAAGGTTTGCAGAAATTTCTTCACTGGTGCCCTCTGAACCCTGGACTGCTCCATCCAAGGACCTCTCTGGCATCTCCAGCCACTGAGGACTCCGAGCAGAGACTGAAGCTGGTGGAGCTTCCCTAACCTAGACCAGCTCGTGAGCAGTCCCAAAAGCCCCTTCATACCTCATCCAGGGCTTCAATGGGAAAAACTTACTCCTGGAAGCCCAGCTGGGCTCCCATTGCCAGATCTGGCGTTCAGGGGGGCAGTCTGCACTGCTTTTCCTCATCTCCAGGTGTGTGGTAGCTCACCACAGGGGAAATGGGCTCTTGCCAGCCCTGACAGTAAAGCATACAGTTCTGCTGCCAAGAGAGATCTTCTTAGATGCTTCTCTCTCAGCCTTTTCTCTTTGTGGAGGTAACCCCTCTGGGCACCAGGAGAAATGCTTTATTTCTCCTACAATACATTAAAAAACCCTCCAGTGAAGTTCATCTTCTCTTTTTTGAAGAGATGTTAAAAAACAGAAAGAAATCAAAGCCTGAGATACATAATTTCAGGTTAATTTGAGTTTTCATGTGGTCTGAACTTTGGACTGGCACCTATTATGCATGAAATCAAGACCATTGCACAGGCTGTTATCGTCCACCTGTATCTTTCTGATATGCCATGGACTTTGCACAGCCCACACTTCCCACCCTGCGAGGAAGAAGGCAATGCAAATATTCATTGATCTAAGTCCACGTGGCAATGCCATCCTGGAGAGCCGAAGTGCTCTCTGAGGAGAAGGAATATGCATTGCCTCGTGAGGCAGGAAGGATTTAGCACCACTCCTTGCACTCCTTGGGGAGCCCATCCTTGTTCATTGACCATAAGGGCAGTCAAAGCAGACCAGTTGGCCCATTTAGGTTGGTCAGTGCCCATATTTTGTGGCCTGCTTCTTTGTGTGAGTAGAAGCTACTCTCAGGGCTTTGAATCCAGCTCCAGCAGTGGATAATAAGTAAATGAACCTCTTCCCAGCCAATGCTTTCCCCCAAGGCATAAGCATTAAGAGATTTAACGCTTCACAAAGCAGCTGTAGATACTTCCAGAACTGTGTCTGCACTCCCTTTGTGGGGAGAAGTAACCTCTGAGGAGTGGAAGCCATCCAAAACCAAGCCAGGTCCATGTGTCCTCTACATTCCCATTTCTCCTGGCTGACCCTAATGAAAACACTAAGTGGTGGTTAGAGCTGGCGTGGATTAGGACATGAGCTTTCTGGATGTTTGATGTGTTGTGACATGACCTGGCACAGACAATCCCTTGGTGTGAAGGGCCTCCCAAGCCACTGTGACTATGGGAGGTCCAAGAAGAAGCCCAATCTGCAGCCAATCTCCAACACCCCATTTGTTTTTTCTTTCCTTGCTTTGGAACACCAGGCAGAGGGAGGTGATCAGTGAATGCAATGTTTAAATCAACAAGAAATGGAGCTGTAAGAAGTGTCTCCAGGACATCTTAGAGATGGACAAGCAAGACAAATCAGTTACCATGAAGAAGCAAAAGATGTTTGAAAAAAAGATACTAGAAAACTGTAATTATGAGCAGGAAATAAAGTGATATGTGGCGGGGGAAATATCTAATTGTTCAGAAAAGTGGAGATGTCCCAGGGCTTGTGACTGTGCCACATGCCCCATAGGACTATGGTGCAAAACCAGGCCACAACACATACCCCTGAGTTTATTTATGTAAAATAAAAGTCTACTAATGCTGTTGAGTAGAATTCTGGTTCATAATTCACCTGGAAGCAGTAAGCCTTTGAGAAAGGCAGAGAGAAAGATGGAAATTTGGGCTTCTCATTACAAGAAGGACATTGAGGGGCTGGAGTGTGTCCATAGAAGAGTAATGAAGCTGGTGAAGGGGCTGGAGAACAAGCATTATGAGAAGCAGCCGAGAGATCTGGGATTGTTTAGCCTGGAGAAAAGGAGGCTGATGGGAGACCTTATCACTGTCTACAACTCTCTGAAAGGTGGTTGTAGAGACGTGGGTCTTTGTCTCTTCTCCTGAGTGACAGGCAATAGGGTTAGAGGGAATGGCCTGAAGTTGCACCAGGGCAGGTTCAGATTGGACATCAGGAAAAATTTCTTCACCGAAAGAGTTATCAAGCACCAGAAAAGTCTGCCCTGGGGGTATTTAAAACAGGTAGATTAAGTGCTTAGGGATATGGTTTAGTAGTGGACAGGTACAGTTTTGCTTGATGATCTCATAGGTCTTTTCCAACCTAGTGATTCTATGATTTTATGGTTCTCTAATTTCCATTGTCCCATGTCAGACTGAGTGGACAGATCGAGCCTCATCTCAAGGCCTTTCAGCTCATTCCTGAACTCCCCATGGTTTTTAGCAAGTCTCGGCTTGTCCTTCATTTGACCATTCCCTGGGCAAGTGAAAAAAAGAAAATGGGGTTCAAAACCAGGCTTCTCCCTGCAAAAAGCCATCCCCAGGTCCTTGAGATGATTGGAGTTGCCACCCAGGTAGGTGTGGAAATCCAGCAAGTGGGAGGCTAAGCCTCTGGGGTTTGGTGGCCATATGGAGCCTGCTGAGAAGGGTCCTATCCAACAGCGTAGCCTCCAAGTGCACCTCCTGGAACAGCATGCCAGCCCCTGGGAAGGATCACAGCAGCTCCAATGGCATAAAAGTCCTCCCACCTTTTTAATTTGCAGAAGCAAAAGTCTCTGCCTTCCCTGTGAACCAGGAAATTGTTATAGAATCACAGAATCATTTGGTTGGGAAAGACCTTCAAGATCGAGTCCAACCATACCTCTCCACTACCAAAGCAGACCCCTGAGCACCTCATCTCCCCATCTTTTAAACCCCTCTAGGGATGGGGACTCAACCACTTTCTTGGTGGGAAATGCAATCTCTAACAATGACACCTCTTAGGTGTCATATGGGTTGGCTGACCATGTCATTGCTGCCCATACTACAAGCTTGGCAGAGCTTTCCACAACATTTTGTCGCTGCCACTTCGAGGTCACAGTCCTTTATCTGGGGAGCCCTGTTGTGCCCTGGCAATTCAAGCATCCATGGGTGCGAACCTCAGTTCCTCTGTCCATAAGAATTCTCCAACAGACGTGTCCAAGACATATGTCAATGGTCATTCTTTGGCCCCATGTTGAATCATAGAATCATAGATTCATGGAATCGTAGAATCGTAGTATCATAGATTCATGGAATCATAGAATAGTTTGCATTGGAAGGGACCTTAAAGATCATTTAGTTCCAACCCCCTCCTATGGGCAAGGACATCCTGCTAGACCAAGGTGCCCAAGGCTCCATCCAACGTGGCCTTGAACACCTCTAGAGATGGGGAAGCCACAACTTCCTTGGGCAACCTGTTTCAGTGCCTCACCACTTCCATTGTGTAGACAAAAAATGTTTTCATTAAAGAATGTACATTGCATTGGATCGGAGGTGTCCCTGCCATGGACACCATGGTGTTGGAACTGGATGGTCTTTGAGATCCCTTCCAACCCAAATCATTCTATGATTCTGTGATTCCTATTGTCCACAATGTCCCACACACCGAGGAAGGGTCTGGACAGCATTTTGGCAGTGAGACAATTGCCAGTTTCAGCCTGACATTTCCTGCCTCTCCTCTTGAAATGATGATCTGTATCAAAATGTACTTCAACAAGAAAAAAAAAATTGGGTATTGTATTATGGCAAGAAAAATATTCCCTCAGAAAAGAAACAAAATGTTCCCAGCTGAGTAAAACAGCCAGTGCAGCATCATCAAAAGAAATAATTTCTTCATTTCCAGGTGAGGCCACAGCATCAAGAAAGGTTGGGTTTTTTTCTGAGAAACACCCCACATTTTCACTTTTGCCTGGTATCACAGCAATGAGGGACACGTTGCAATGAATGATGCAAGATGGGTGGAGATGCTCGTTGACAGCGGCTGAATATGAGCCAGAAGTGGTCCAGGTGGCCAGAAAGGCCAGCAGCATCATGCCTTGTATGAAAAATCATGTGGCCAGCAGGAGCAGGCAAGTGATAGTGCACCTTCACCTGGTGCTGGTGAGGCCACACTTCCAATCCTGTCCTCAGTTTTAGGCCCTTCAAGAAGGACATTGAGGGGCTGGAGCATGTCCAGAGAAGGGGAACAAAGCTGGTGAAGGGTCTGGAGAACAAGTCTTATGAGGAGTGGCTGAGGGAACTGAGATTGTTTAGCCTGGAGAACAGGAGGTTGAGGGGAGACCTTATTACTCTCTACAACTACCTGAAAGGAGGCTGTAGCAAATTGAGTCTCTTCTCCCAAGGGAAAGGACAAGAGGAAATGGCTTCAAGTTGAAAAAATATCTTTATTTAGGTGGGACCTTGCCAAAGGTCACAAGGTGTTGAACTCACAACCGGGTGTTCAACGGGACCTGGTTTGGTGGCCATGGAGGTGCTGATCTGATGGTTGCACTTGATGATCTTAGTGGTCTTCTCCAACCTTCTACGATTCTAACTGTGCAGAGCAAACAGCATTTCAGAGCCTTAAATTAACAGTGAAAAAGGAACCAGGCCACATGAAGGGTTGGGGATGAACTTCCAGAAAGGTTTGCTCCTGTTCATTTCATAGAACCGTAGAATCATAGAACAGTTTGGGTTGGAGGGAATCTTTAAGATCATCTAGTTCCAAATCCCTTGCAATGGGCAGGGACATCCCACTAGATCAGGCTGCCCAAGGCCCCATCCAACCTGGCCTTGAACACCTCCAGGGATGGGGCAGCCACGAGTTCTCCAGGCAACCTGCACCAGTGCCTCACCACCCCCACAGGAAAACATTTCCTCCTAAAAACTCATCCCAATCTTCTCTCTTTCATAGAATCATAGAATCACCAGGTTGGAAAGGACCCACTGGATCATCGAGTCCAACCATTCCTAAGAATCACTAAACTATGCCCCTCAGCACCTCATCCGCCCATCCTTTTCAACTTAAAATGGTTGCCCTTGTCCTATCCCTGCACTCTTTGATAAAGAGCTCCTCCCCAGCTTTCCCATAGTCCCTTTCGGGTACTGTAAGGCCTCTATAAGGTCTTCTCCAGGAGAAGGAGACTTCTCCAGGCTGAACAAGACCAACTCTCTCAACCTGTATGGGAGGTGCTCAAGCCCTTGCATCATCTTTGTGGCCTCCTCTGGACTCGCTCCAACAGATCCATGTTCTCCAGCAGATCCTGTGCTGAGGACTCCAGAACTGGACACAGGACTTCAAGTGAGATCTCATGAGAGTGGAGTAGAGGAGCAGAATCTCCTCCCTCTCCCTTCTGCCCACGCTTCTTTTGATGCAGCCCAGGATGTGGTTGGCTGAGCTGCGAGTGCAGGTACTCACCAGTACCCCAAGTCCTTCTCTTCAAGGCTGCTCTGAATCCCTTCTCCACCCACCCTGTAACTGTGTCTGGGAGGCAAATTTGGCCACCTGGTTTCATCATCAAGGTGCAGCCAAAGGAGGAGGGCATAGTCTCTGAGAGAGGGTAATTTGGCTCAGGACCCTTCACCATAAACCATGGTCACAGCACAGGCCAACGCAGCAGCTCACCCGGGAGTGAAGTGACTTAATTCAGATTTGCAAAGCAGCTGGAAGACTTGAAAAGTGAAAACCAATATTGTGGGCAATAAGATCAAGCTGTTCAGCCCTCTGCTAGGTGTATTAAATGCAACTTGAATTTCCCATCAGTGCGCTGGGAGCTTGGGCGTAATGGGAAATTGATAACTTGATTTTTTTTTAATACATCTAGCCTTAAATGTTTACTATTGATTTGCCATTTGAACTCTTTTGGCAGGGCCAAAATATTACCGGAATGCATCCTCGGTGTTTCCTTGGAAATGTCATGTCACTCTAATTGAGTTTCTTGAAATTATTTGATTGCAAGGTGCAGGGAGACTTTTAGGGCTGAGTGATTTGCTGGCAAGCCGGCTGCTTTCCAGGTGCAGGGAGTTGGGACTGGTCCAAACAGGGCAAAGCCAGAAGATTCCTGAACACACGCTGGAGAAAGGCCTTAGAAGACAAACAATATTGCTATGAGCAGTCAGCCTCACGCATGTGAAAACCTGGAGCTTTCAAGCACGTAAAACCAGCTTCATAAATCATAGAATCATAGAATAGTTTGGGTTAGAAGAGACCTTAAAGCCCACCTAGTTCCAACCCCCCTGCATGGGCAGGGACACCTCCCACTGGATCAGACTGCCCAAGGCCCATCCAGCCTGGCCTTGAACACCTCCAGGGATGGGGCAGCCACAGTTTCTCTGGGCAACCTGGGCCAGGGCCTCACCACCCTCATTGTCAAGAAATTCTTCCTTACGTCAAGCCTAAATCTGCCCCACTCCAGTTTATGCCTGTTCTCCCTCATCCTATCACTACAAGCCTTTGGAAACAAAATCCTCATGGAATTTACAAAATGGAGGGCAAGTTTGGAGCACAAGTGACCCCATGATTCATTTCATACAGCTCCTGCAGCTCCAGAGCTGAGCCCATGGGTCTTCAGCACAGGAAGGACGTGGATCTGTTGGAGCGAGTCCAGAGGGGGCTATGAAGTTGATCCAAAGGCAGGAGCACCTCCCATGCAAGGACAGGCTTAGAGAGTTGAGCTTCTTTAGACTGGAAGAGAAGCCTATATGAAGACCCTAGAACAGTCTTCCAGTACTGAAAGGGCCTACGGAAAAGCTGGGAAGGGGCTTTTGATCAGGAATTGCAGGGATAGGACGATGGGGAACAGTTTTAAGCTGAAAGAGGGGAGACTGAGATGAAGTCTTAGGAAGAAATGTTTTCCTGTGAGGGTGGTGAGGCAGTGGCCCAGGTTGCCCAGGGAAGTCATGGCTCCCTCATCCCTGAAGGTCTTCAAGGTCAGGTTGGATGAGGCTTTGAGCAGCCTGGCCCAGTTTGACACGTCCCTGCCCATGGCAGGGGGTTTGGAACTGTGTGATCTTTATGGTCCCTTCCAACCCAAACCATTCCATGAGCCTCTATCTAGGAATACACATGCACCTACAGCTTGAGCACACTCGTCCCCTTTGCAGAAGGGGGTTTTTGGACAGGAGCCAGCCAGCAAAGTCTTACAGGGAGCTGCAGAGAGGAGAAACTCACCTCATCGCGGCATCCAATGTCCACAGGCAGTTCCTTAGCAACCTTGACAAAAGAAAATGGATAGCGAGAGATGAGGAGGCTGGGCACGGTGTAATTTAGTAATTTGATAATGATGCAGTCGCTGACATGGCCGCAAGCACTGACAGCTGAGCATCATCCAGCATCTGCGGCAGATTAGAGCAGACAGGATGTTTGGGAGGGAGCTGACAAAAGCCCCCATCTTCACTCCTGCTGGAGTCAAAAACAACACAAAAGTTCATTGCATGTCACCATTCTGAATTGCACTCAGCTAGGTTTAATTAATTACACAGTATGGTTTAGAGCAGGAGTAATTTAGGCTCTGGAGATGCCGTGAAGGCAAGTGGCCGTGAGTTGATGCAGGGCTGGACCTGAGCAAGTCCATCTTGCTAAAGCCTCTGTCACATTCTCTGTGCTCAGGCTCTGTGGGAGGTTTCCATGCCGTCCACATCCCTTTTGGGGGATATCTATCGCTTTTTGGAGCAATAGTAGCCACTACATCACTGTACTGGTATATATGGTGTCACTGGGAGGCTGCTGGTGAACACCAGCCCCTGCCCACAGCAAGGATGGAATTGCAACCCAACAACCTCAACCTCCTTGAGAAGGAGGGAGAATGTTGAAAAAGCCTGGGGAAAAAAACTTCTGTGCCAGAAAGGTGGAATCATAAAATGATTTGGGTTGGAAAGGACCCCAAAGCCCATCCAGTTCCAACCACTCCTGCCATGGCCAGGAACACCTTCCACTGGATCAGGCCACTCATAGTCTCATCCAGCCAGGTCTTGAACACTTTCCAGTAGCTCTGTTTATTTGAGCTGGGAGAAGCAGGAGCAAAAATGGGGATGGATTTGCCGCTGACATCATTGCTATATGGGTTAGGAGAAAAAACAAGGAGAAACTCTTCCCTATTCAGGAGGTGGTGCTCCTGCAGGAGCTACCTCGCTTTCTCTCCTGACCCATTTTGCACCCCAAACTGCCTTGGTAAATCCCATTTGTTCCCTCAGGCTTCCTCTGGATGTCTCCTCACTCATCCCCTGCCTTGGTCATCCCTTATGCCAACACTCTGAGCCCCATCAGGTGGGTCCTCCATCCCCCAAATGTGTCCCACCCTGCCCCTGAAACAACCTCAAGCACCTCCCCATGGACCGTGAAGCCAAGGGGCCAATCTGTGGTCATGGTCCCACTGACAAAGAAATGCCAGAGGAGCAACATAACTCATTTGTAGAGATACAGCCATTGCATTTCTTGAGCAGTGTCTCTCCCACCTGCTTCTCCAGCTGCTGCGGCCTCACCAGTGGGCACCATCGCTGCATACAGAGGCAGGAAAACTGAGAAGCAACTCTTTTATACTTCGTTCCACAGGGTATAAATAGGTTTTATGTGTAGACCCACTGGCAGGATAAATGCCCTTAGGCCAGCACTGCTCCTTTGCATGGATCCAGGCTCTTGCTGCCTCCTTTTACATTATTCCTTGATTTTAGATGTTTCCTTCCAGCTGGAGATGTGATGCCCACATAGAAGCAGGCACCTACTGTGTGTACAGGTAGGTGCAAACATCTCTCCAGAGAAGGGGTAGGAGAAGCAACAGAGAAATAGCAGATTAAAACATTGCACCAAATACCTGGGTTAGACAATCTGGAGGATTTAAGAATATTTCTTCTTCTCCACTGCTTTTCCTTTACTTTGTTTGGAAGGAGAGCATCAAGAACCAAACTTTATTTCATACCTGAATGCTGAAAGTGGTGAAGTTGGTCTTTGGGTTTGGCCCAAGCGATTCTCAGAGAAACACACGTAGCAATCTGCAAAATAGCCCCAGCCAATTTTATCCCAAAGAGGTTTTCTGGTATTACAGTTGCATCAAAAGCTCAAAGCAGAGATAATTGCCACGAACAAGAAACACTGAAGGTAGGGTGGGTAAATGCTCGTTACAGGCAGCCGATTGGTTTGAGTATGACCAGGGCTGCAAATCCCCTGTGACCTTGCAGCAGCACCAAGAGACTTGGGGCCCAAGAGGGTTGCCCAGAGAAATCATGGATGCTCCATCCCTGGAGGTGTTCAAGACCAGGTAGGTTGGATGGGGCTTTGAGCAACCTGATGCAGTGGGAGGCTTGAATCTGGATGGTCTTTGAGGTCCATTCTAACAAGGGGTCCCTCATTACAAGAAAGAGATCCTGGAGCATGTCCAGAGAAGAGCAACAAAGCTGATGAAGGGGCTGGAGAACAGGTCTTACAAGGAGCTGCTGAGGGAACTGGGGTTGTTTAGCCTGGAGAAAAGGAGGCTGAGGGGAGACCTTATGCTGTCTGCCTGCTATCTGAAAGGAGGTTGTAGCGAGGTGGGTGTTGGTCTCTTCTCCCAAGCAACAGGTGATAGCATGAGATGAAATGGCTACAAGTTGCACCAGGGAAGGTTCAGATTGGACATTATGAAGAATTTTTTCACCAAAAGGGTTCTCAGGCACTGGCAGAGGCTGCCCAGGGAGGTGGTAGAGTCCCATCCTTGGAGGTATTTAAAACATGGGTAGAAGAACTGCTCAGGGATATGGTTTAGTAGTGGTCAGGTACAGTTGGACTCGATGATCTCAAAGGTCTTTTCAACGTAGTGCTTTTGTGATTCTAAGGTGAAAAAAAAAGGCAATAAAGGGAAAACAATATATCAACACTTACAAAATTAACAAATTCTGTCGCACAGCTCCTTTCCTCCCTCTGCTGAGGTATTAGTTCAAAGTTCAGGGCTTTCCAAATCCTCAGAAGCAACTCTACAGTCACCTTGGAGAGACATGCAGGGACCTGCTGCTACTGAGCTGCTGGAATGAGTGAAAATCACTCCCAAAGTTGGATTGTGGGGAAGAGAAATCCAGCAAAAATCAGCCTAATGGGTAATGAAGGGTGGTTCGCTGTAGGGTTATAAAGAGATGGGAACAGGCGAGGTCCTCCTTCCTCCAGAGCCTTGAAAATGCAGATCAAGTCTTAGAGATGATTAAAGAAGGAACAAAGCAAACCAGAAAACTCCCTTTTGCCCCTTTATGGATCTACAGAGCATCTGTGTGTCACTCCCCTACGCATTTCTCCTGCTGGAAGCTGTAAACAAGACCTCGCATCACGTTGCTTTGCCTTCCTGGGCCAGGCAAAATTTCTGTGCCGGTATTTGGGACACACTTTTTGTTTCCAATGTTTCTGGTGTGCTGTGACCATAAGTCGCTGTGTCTTACTTTTCCCAGTAGTGGAACGGTTGTAGTGATGAAACTTTAATAAGATCCTCTTCAGCTGCCCACATCTGGGCTTTAAATGATGATTCATAGAAGGAAATTGAGCTCAGCGAGAGGAGGAGAGGCTGCAGAGAGGTGGGAAAGGGTCCTGCTCCTGGAGAGATAGACGCATCAGGGAGTCATGTGAGGATGCTCGTGACAAAGCCTGCATTATTCATCAGTTTGGTAATGTTTGGAGAAACTTTGGGGAGTTTGGGTCCCTTGTACCACCACTCAGCACCCATGGGTGCTCCAGGCTGATCATAGGGCAGCTCCCTCCTGCCCCAGGGCCAGCTGGGGTTATCTCCATGCCATGATATTTTCAGGCTTGCAGCAAAATCTCCTCTCCAATCCCTTGTGACAGCAAAGATGGAAGCAGGGATCTGCAAAGCATGGTAGCCAGGCAGTGACCGCAAAGCAGGCTGGTTTGCTTTTAAAGCAGACTGATAGGGGTGAACCAGACAGTTCAACTTCTTTCATCTTTCTTTCTTAGGCGCTGCCTTGTCTTTCCTATTTTCCCCTAATAAAATCACCAGGAAGACTCCATGTCTGGCACACAGATTTGCCTCCTGTAAGGACATTGTCCTGCAATGACTCTGCCCAACAGCAAAGCCTTTCGTAGAATCATACAATCAAAGAATCATAGAATAGTTTAGGTTGGAAGGGACCGTAAAGCCCATCCAGTTCCAACCCCCTGCCATAGGCAGGGACACCTCCCACTAGATCAGGCTGCTCAAAGCCCCATCCAACCTGGCCTTGAACACCTTCAGGGATGGGGCAGCCACAGCTTCCCTGGGCAACTTGGGCCAGTGTCTCACTACCCTCATCAGGAAGAATTTCTTCCTAATGTCTAAACCAAATCTTCCGCCTTCCAATTTAAAGCCATTCCCCCTCATTCTATCACTCCAGGCCCTTGGAAATAGTCCCTCCTCAGCTTTTCTGTAGCCCCTTCAGGTACTGGAAGCTGCTATAAGATCTCCCCGTAGGCTTCTCTTCTCCAGGCTGAACAACCCCAAATCCCTCAGCCTGTCCTTATAGCAGAGGTGCTCCAGCCATTTTATTTATGGGTAAGCAAAACATAAATATAGACCTAGAATCTATTTGGAGGGTGGAAATAGGTTTCACCATCTGGCTTCAGCAATGACCTACTGAATGACGGGAAATGGATTCACCTCCACTCTCCAGCTGCTCTCTCAGGTAGCTTTTGTAGACTCACACTTACATGGGTCATTCTAATGGCAGGATTGACTTTGGAGGGGGATCCATGTGTATACGCCATTCCTTCAAAGATAGCATGGGTTTAGGGTTGTTTTAATTGCTCTTCACTTCTGCAGCCACAAGGATGGTCTGTCTCAAGCCTGGCTGCCCAGAAAAGCAGTTTGTTAAGTAGGAAGGGACTTGATGCTTTTTAGTCTGCTCTTGTGCCTTGGTGCCATGAGACATTTGGGATCCATTACCAGCCAGGCTGAGATAGTTGGGGTTGTTCATCCTGGAGAAGAGAAGACTCTGAGATCTTACAGTGACCTTCCAGTACCTGAAAGGGGCTACAAGAAAGCTGGGGAGGGACTATTCACAAAGGCTTGTAGTGATAGGACGAGGGGCAATGGGTATAAACTGGAGAGGGGCAGATTTAGACTAGACATAAGGAAGAATTTCTTCACCATGAGAGTGGTGAGGCACTGGCACAATTTGCCCAGGGAAGTTGTGGCTGCCCCATCCCTGGAGGTGTTCAAGGCCAGGTTGGATGGGGCCTTGGCAGCCTGATCTAGAGGGATTTCCATGCCCATGGCAGCGGGGGTGTAACTAGATGTTTTTTAAGGCCCCTTCCAACCCAAACTATTCTATGATTCTACCACACAATTTAGTCAAATGGGGTCAGGTTCAACCCCAACAGTGTGAAGATGGACCCACACTGGAGGTGGGTAATTCCACTCGTCACCCTTCCATGCAAGGCTTCAGCAGTAGCTGCAGACATCAAAGAGCCCAGGTCTCATGGTCCTGCAGTACATGAGTGATTGTGCCCCTGTATCCGACTCTGGTGAGGTCACGCCTTGAAAACTCTGTTCAGTTTTGGATCCCTTGGTACAAGAAAGAGATTGAGGTGCTGGAGCATGTCCAGAGGAGGGCAACAAAGCTGGGCAAGTGTCCAGAGCACAAGTGTTATGAAGAACAGCTGAAGGAACTGGTATTGTTTAGACTGGAGAAAAGGAGGCTGAGGAGAAACTTTATCACTTTCTGACAGGAGGTTGTAGTGAGGTAGGTTTTGGTCTCTTCTCCCAAGTAAGAAGTGATAGGAAGAGAGGAAATGGCCTCAAGTTGCACCAGGAGAGGTTTAGACTGGATATTCAGAAAAAAATCTTTACTGAAAGAGTGGTGAAGCACTGGAAGAGGCTACCCAGGGCAGTGGAGAAGTCTCCATCCCTGGAAGTGTTTAAAAAATGCATAGACATGGCATTTTGTGACATGGTTTTGTAGGTGGTGTTGGGCTGATGGTTGGACTGGATGATCTTAGCGGTCTTTTCCAACCTTAACGATTCTATGACCTCCTGGCATGTGGGTCACCCCTTTCCCAAGACCCCCAAGTCACCTCATTGCAGCAATCTCCAGGATGGGCTGAATGCTCAATTTCCAACTATGCACAACACGCCCAACCCACAGGGAGATCCTGAAGGAGTTGCAATGGATAAAATCTACATTCTCACACCTTCTCTCTCCTTTACACATGCCTTCCTCCCAACCCCAGGAAAACTTCAAGGAGAGAGGACAACCACCCCACCGCAAGGGATGGGATTGCAAGGGTTGCAAAGGTGGAGCAACCATCACTTGTGTGGATGCGGCTAGATAGACCTTGCCCTGCCCAAACCTGCAGTCTTCTTGTAGTCTAATTCATTTTGGAGATGCAGTGAAACGAGTTAAATAACCCATCACCTCTGGACGAAAGTGGATTTTAGAATGGCTTCATCCATCTACTTTGACATCACACCTTTCCCTAATCTCTTCCTTAAGTAACTGAATCACAGATTCCCAGTGATTTTGGCAGTAACAGGACTTCAGTTTTGGCCTGAAGACCTCAAATTCCTAGAGGTGATCAAGGACATAAGGTCTTCTCAAGGGACAACCTTTTAAGGGTTCCTCTGGCCTTTTAAAATGCTCCTCCACCACAATGGGATGTGATGTCATGGTATGGTTTGAAGATATCCCCTCCAGTAGGCAGAAGGGGACTCACATTCTGAGTGCCCACATACCTTTCATAAAGCACCCACTGAACAGGTCAGCACCTAGAGCTCCTGTCCCACCTGTTTTCCCATGGTCAACCCCATTCTTCCATCCCCAGACCAACAAAATGAGGGGAGGTGGATCCCTAATCTGCTTTGAAGCATGCAGGTCTGTCAGTGGTCTGAGCCAAACAGAGTTCAAGGGTCTCCTGAGCTTTCTGCAAGGACCATAGCAAACATCTGCAACTCTCAGGAAGCCAAAGGATGCAAAACACATCTTTCCAAGGAGTAATGATAGGACAGAATCACTGGCAAAGCCCTCAACGTCCACCCAGGCACAAAGATTTCTTCCATGGTTTTTCAAACCTGGGTGGAGCTTAGCACCAAAGAACTGCATATCTTTCAAAAAGCTGCTTAGATACCTTCTGCCAAGCTTCAGGCCTTGTCCTGTGATGTCCCCTTATGCTCCAACACTAATTAAGCTACCAGGTAACATTGCTGACTCAAGACCTTCTTGGGCTTGAGGTCAAGGAAAGGCAGGACACAAGCCAAGCGGGGCGAAGCTGAAGGTTGCTTAGAATCAGCACTTGTGCATCCGCTGGGAGCACAAGGGGAAATCATTTTTAATGGACCTTCACCGTGGGCGACGTGTTGGAAATAGCTCTCATCTATCAATGCTTCCTCACCACAGAGTATGAGCTCAAGGGTTTCATCAGCTGCGGGGACCACGCAGCCCTTAAAGAAAGCTCGTCCTTCTGCGATAAATGAGCCCACAAACATTTGCCAGAGGGAAAGGAGAGAGGTCTGTGGGCCAGATGGTGATTCCCCTCTTTCTTGGAAGAAGTCCCTTTAATGGCATTCCCCACCCAGTACTTTACATTGAAGTCTGCAAGTGGATTTGCTTGGCCAAAAATATGACCTAAGGTTCCAAAGATTTTGATAACCAAACTGTCTTCCATGTCTCAGTGAAGGAGTGGAATGAAAACATTGGTCCAGGAAGTGAAAGCTTCAAATGAAGATGAAGAGTTGCTGGAGCTATGGATCCTGATGTGTCTCAGTTGACAGATGGCGGTGATTAATGGCTCAGCCCAGGACTGAAGCAAAGAGGAGCTCTCATGGTTACTGGTCACTGCCTCTCAGACAACAGACACCACGTTCAGGGAATCAGTGAAAAGCTCAAAGATGCTCAGCCAAGAGTATGCACACTTATGGCTCCTCTTCTCCAAAGGAGCAGCTGTGACCATCTTTGATGTGTGGTCCAGGAGCAAGAACATCTCTCTATTCTAACCTGGAGTCCATCCAGGGTCCCTGTTGGCTGCTGCGAACTTTCATGGGGTTGCTCAGAGGATTTTCCCCACTTCTGGTAGAATTGGTCCCTTCCCAGTGATAACGACACTCCTCCAGGCCTTTGCTAGAAGAAGGTGGCAATAAGCAGACAGGGCTGAGCAGAGTCCTGGGACCACCAGGAGCCCCCAGCCTAGCTGTGACTCTGTGGTGGGCACTGGAAGGACCTTCCACCAGAATCTTGATTCTTTTGGCTGTGTCAGCACATGATTACATGGATCAACCCCTGTTTCCAAGAGGGATATCTCCATCCCCATCCTCTTCATAGCACAATGTGCTTTTGCTTGCAAACCAGTGCTGGGGGCATCACAGGAGACTTCTCTGACCACACAGGGACCGAAGTGGTCCTGGGACCCCAAACTGGGGAGGTAACCTTCTTGTGTGCTTGCAAACTGAGTTAATTCCACTGGACTTCAGTTCCTTTGGGGGCTGTCAGGGGGTCTTTTTTCAAGACACACATTATCCCTACCTCCATGCTGCACCTCAGACTTTGGTACCACACCCTGGAAGAACTCTGGCAAAATTTCAGTATTCCACAGGTTTCCCTCTCTGGACAGGAGGACAAAAGGCACCAGAGATGAGGAACCAAGCAGAGGGCAAAGCAGTGAGTTGGGCAAGGCTGCACCTACTGCAGATGGGGGTTATGAGCACTATCTTAGGGCAAAACCCTGCCGAGAATCATAGGATGGGTTGGGTTGGAAGGAACCTTAAACATCATCCAGTTCCAACCCCCCTGCTACGGGCAGGGACACCTTCCACTGATCAGGTTGCTTATAGCTTCATCCAGGTCCTGAACATCTCCAGGGATGAGGTAAAGGTGCTGCACCAGCCCCACTCTTCAAATAGAAACACATTAATTGGGATAACGCTGTTAATTAACTCTGAAAAGCCCAACAGGCATCCTTAGGAAGCATAAATGTCTTTGCATTTAAAAGATCCTTGCACCAAGTGCCTGACTACCTGCAGGAATGGGGGGAAAGTGTGTCTGTGTCATCCTGCAAAGTCCCAGTGTTGGCGACAACCCCGTTTTCAGGTGGTTCTCACCAGGCTGTTTGGTTCAGGTGTCTTTCCATCCCCCTCCACCTTTTTTTCCTTCTGAATGGGGAGAGGCACAACAGCCCCATGACGTTGCCAGCTCCCTCTGATTTCATTTTAATGAAATCATGCCCAAATGAAGGCTCCACGTCTGGAGTTACGACTCAAACCCCGTGATCTCTCATTTTTATATATACACAAGGGAGGGGAAAAGCGTTTCCATAGAGAGAAAAACTATCGCAGCCCTCTTAATAACAATAAAAGAAAAGCGAGGGTGCAGAAGTTCAGGGGAACGCGCCTGATGCTTCTCTCCGCGGAGTGAGACTGCAGCAACCCCTTCCCATCCCGACCACCGAGGACAACCAGGTGAGTGCCTGGATTTCATTTATTAACCAGCAGCTGGCTTCATTTGCACAAACTTTAAATATTTTAGTGCTTTCCTTGGGAGATCAGGTTCCACGTTTCTCTGCAAGAGGAAAAAATAAGCAGGATAGGGAAAAACAGTTCAAGATATTGTGTTAAGAGACTCTCCCACCCTTCCTCCTAATCAAGCGATTTCTGCTATCTTAATGTAATAATTTGGGGAGGCAGATCAGGCTGGGCAGCATGGGGAAGGTTTGGGTGTATTGGGAAATCAAAAAATGGAGATACAAATCCCTGCTGTGGTTAAGGGGTTGGAGAGGAGAGCACAGCCCCATTCCCATCGGGTCAGCTTGGATTTCCCAGCATCATCAGGAGGGATTCAGTAGGAAAGTGGAGGCAGCAACAGACAGAAAGAGTTTAAAAAGTCTACAAGTCTCATCCACAGCATTATTTTATTCCAGACTTACTTTTTAATAGGGAAAAAAATCAGCTTAATCCCGTATCTCCGCTGCAGAGGAGCTCGTGATAACCAGCAAATAGCTTTGTCCCTGGTTTGCTGGAACTGTCTTGCCAGAGCGATTTACTTTTCACTTTTAAAGCCGAGAGGGAGATCTTCAACCAATGCAAATGGTCCCGCAGTGGCTTTTGGCTCCATCTCCATAAAATGCCTGCAAATTGCTCACAGGCATCCAGGCAATTTCCAGCCACAACGAATGGCACCCGCAGGTCACCCTCTCACCGCGGCAGATTTCCGAATCCCGAGTTCCTCAGCTCCACTGCAGGTGGTTTTCCTTCTTTTCCTGCTTTTTTTTAAGAGAGAGGAAATCCCAATTCCAGCTTCTTTCCTGCTCCATAAAAACTTTCTGGCACACCAGGGCACAAAACCTCCATGCAAAAAAAAATAAAAATGCCAAAATGTCACCTTTTTCTGCCCAGTCAGCTGCTTTTTTTGTTGATTTTTGCTTATTTTGCCAGATATCTGTCGCACAGCCAAGGACCAGGAAACCAGGCAGTGCATGCAGATGTGTTGCAGTCACATTTCCCCTTTGCTCTGCCTTTCCCCTTGCTCGTCCGATGTCCCTAAAGAGTTTTGCTAAATGGGAAACAAGCCAGCAGGGGCCAAGCCACCCATTTCAGACAGTTGTGAAATAGGTGTCGGGAAGAGACGAGGTGGAGATGCTGCTCGGTGGCTCTGGAGAGGGCAGCGACAGCTCACACCGGCTCATATCTCTCCCAGTAGGTGTGCCAGCTCTGCAAGAGCTTTTGGAGATCTTTCTATTCTCCATCCAGCAGCCTGAGGTCATCCCAGGAGAGCAGGAGCTGCAGACAGGGGTGAGAAATTTAGCAATTCATCATTTCATGCCCCAAATTCCCTTTCCTGCTAGCAGGGGCTGCAAGGAGTTTGCTGGAGAGGCTGCTTCATCTGGGGCTGCATCACAGCTCCAAAGGGGGAGGCTTTGGGGTGGGAGACGGTTCTTCATGCTTTTAAGGCTTTGCAAACAGAATCGAAGTGCCAGGACTTAAATGTCTGATTTGGGGCTGAAGGAAGGTGTGTTTTGGGCCCTCAAAAGGGAGTTGTGTGCCTGGGGAGGGTTTTTCCTCTGCATCCTAATGTGATGGCATTGCCAGTGCTGCCTGGGTCGTGCCACAGCTGCTGCACATCCTTCCTCTCTTTCTACACAGAGTTATAAGGGGATGGTTGTTGCCTACAGGAGCTCCGGGAGGGTTTGTGCAGGGGCGAGTGAGTCCAAGAAGTGGAAATCAAGCAGCTCCCTCAGATCCTGTCCGTACAACCTGCTCCAACATCCCACTCCGGTGGATAGCAAAGGGTAGAGTTACAAGGATAAACGTGCCCCAATCTCACTCTCCGAGGGACAGCAAAGGGCAGAGCTAAGGGGTAAACCTGCCTCAATCTCACTCCCCGAGGGATGGCAAAGTTAAGGGATAAATCTGTCCTGATCTCCCCCTCTAAGGGATGGAGAAGGGCAGAATTAAAAGGACAAATCCTCGCCACCTACCTCTCCAAGGGATGCCAAAGGGCAGAGTTAAAAGGATAAACTTGCTCCGATCTCTCCCTCCAACGGATGGCAAAGGGGAGAGTTAAAAGGACAAAACTGCCTCAATCTCCCTCCCCAAGGGATGGCGAAGTTAAGGGATAAACCTGCCTCCATCTTTTTCCCTGAGGGATGGCAAAGGGCAGAGTAAAGGGATAAACCTGCCTCAATCTCTTCCTCCAAGGGACAGCAAAGGGCAGATTAAAGGTGATTAAACCTGCCCCAAACTCCCCCTCCAAAGGATGGCAAAGGGCAGCATTACAAGGATAAACCTGTTCTGATCTCTCCCTCCAAGGGATAGCAAAGGCTAGAGTTAAAAGGATAAACCTGTCTCAATCTCCCTCCTCAAGGGATGGCAAAGTTAAGGGATAAACCTGTCCTGATCTCCCTCCAAGAGATGGCAAAGGGGAGAGTTAAAAGAATAAACCTGCCTCAATCTCCCTCCGCAAGGGATGGCAAAGTTAAGGGATAAACCTGTCCTGATTTCTCCCTCAAAGGATGGCAAAGGGCTGAGTTAAAGGGACAAATCCACTCCATCTCCCTCTCCAAGGGATGGTGAAGGGCAGAGTTAGAAGGACAAACCTGCTCTCATCTCTCCCTCCAAGGGATGGCAAAGGGCTGAGTTAAAGGGACAAATCCACCCCATCTCCCTCTCCAAGGGATGGTGAAGGGCAGAGTTAGAAGGACAAACCTGCTCTCATCTCTCCCTCCAAGGGATGGCAAAGGGCTGAGTTAAAGGGACAAATCCACCCCATCTCCCTCTCCAAGGGATGGCCAAGGACAGGGCTAACTGCCCCAATCTCCCCTTCCACAGAACAATGAACAACAGAGTTAAGGTGACACCACTTTCAGGGACCATGGCTCAGTGGCAGGAGAGCAGGTCCAGGGCAACAGCTCTTGGGGACGAATGATTCAATCTGGTTTTGGATCAGTCTGAGGACATCTCCCCCACCCAGAAGCCCCTCATGCACCAAGGCACAACCTCCCTTCTCAGCAGTGGCTGCAGGACACAGACATCCACAGAGACTGACAGGAGCCATCCTGCTCCTCAGGAGCTTCTCCAGCCTCCTTGGCCCCTCTATTCTCCCATTCCCATGGTAAACAACTTAGCAGCTCACAGCCCCAAACCAGCAGTGAAACCACAGCCCTAGACAGGGTCCCACACTCCTGGGGGACTGTCCCCAAGCCAGGACTTGCCATGAGATGGGACTGCCACAAGATGGGGCCCAAAGATTGGGAATGCCAGAACATCTCCAGGCACTTGGTGGGGCCGTGTGCCCTCGGGGACACTTGTCTGACCTCAATACGAGCAAAGACCCCTGCTGGAAGATCTCTTGTGGTCTTTGAGGTCATCCTTTCTGAGCCATCGAGTGGATATACAGAGAGATGGGTCGCTTCCCAGAGAGATAGGACACGGCGATAGGGAGGTTTTGCAGAGCAAGAGGGTTATCTTGAGGTTTTCAGCCCTCCCAAGACCCAAAAGTGGCCATATTTCAAACAGGGAGTGATGTTGCTCTGCTGTGATTTTGGAGGTGGCCTCAGATGCCCACAGATGTCCACAGGGGGAACGTGCCCTAAAAGTGTCATTAGATGTCCTTCAACGAGGGTGGAGGGGGGTCTGAGCGATGGAGCCATGGGGTGACAGGTAACCCCAGAGCACCCAAGGCCAGGGCTGGAGGTCTGGAGAGGGGACATGGGGCTGTCACATTGGATACCTCTTCCAGCACAGGGACCTACTCCACTCTCCATTGCCTTTTTGGACAAGTTGGGTGAGACAGGCCATTGCCAACTTCAGAGAGCACAGAAAAATCTCTGGTGGCTTAATCATAGAATCATAGAATCATAGAATCATAGAATCGGTTGGGTTGGAAGGGACCATAAAGATCATCCAGTTCCAACTCCGCAGGGACACCTCCCACAAGACCAGGCTTCTCAAGGCCCCATCCAACCTGGCCTTGAACACCTCCAGAGATGGGGCAGCCACAAGTTCCCTGGGCAACCTGTGCCAGGGCCTTCACCACCCTCATCGGGAAGAATTTCTTCCTAATGTCTAATCTAAATCTTCCCCCTTCCAATTTAAAGCCACTTCCCTTCATCCTATCACTCCAGAACCTTGTAAAAAGTCCCTCCCCAGCTTTCCTGAAGCCCCTTCAGGTACTGTAAGGGCACTTTAACATCTCCATGGAGCTTTCTCTTCTCCAGCTGAATAACCCCAACTCTCTCAGCCTGTCCTCACAGCAGATATGCTGCATTCCTCTGATCATCCTCATGGCCTCCTCTGGACCCAGTCCAACAGTTCCCGGCTTCAGGTTGACCACAGAGGAGCTGAAAGGAAAACTCACCTTTACAGCAGCTGGTGATACACTCTGTGGAGGTGGAGGTGTTAGCAAGGTGGAGAAGGCTGCATGGGTACTACAGCAAGACTGCCACAGGGAAGGGCATGGTAGAAACCAATTCTCCTATGGCAGGCACTTGCGTTTGGGCAAAGGATGGCCAAATCCTCCCCTCCATGGAGGCTGCAGCCTTGCAAAACTGGTGGACATCCCACCTCCCACCCAGCACACCAAAACCAAAGGCTGAGGGATTGCACCTTGGAGAAGAAGACCCCAAGCCAACCCATTCCCACCTACTTTAACCATTAGACAGGACTTGGTGGGAACCTGGGAGGTGAAGCCAGGTCCATGGGATGTGGGAGGGGTGTGATGGTGCTCTGCCCCAGGCCCTGTGGGAAGCTCATGCCCATCTCTGCCCTCCCTTCACTATCTCCACCAGGCAGGCCACCGCAATGCCCCACACCAGGCTGCTGCTCCTCCTCATCCTCCTCTGCGCTGCTGAGACCAGCCAGGCTCTCCGCCTCTATAACTCTGCCTCCATCTTCAGCTGCCTCAACGCAGCCCTCGCTGAAGCCCAGAAGAGCCAGCCAGAGGGAAACGCTATCTTGGAAAGGCGCAGCTTTGACTCTCCATTGCCAGAGATGGTGTCTGAGGAGGAGGAGGGGGAGGACGTGGTGGATGAAGAGATGGGGAAAAGGACATTCCCAGGGGAAGGCCATTACAAATATGTCTCGCAAGCACAAGTGAAGGGGAAGACATATCAAAACCGGGCCAAGAGTGACCGCCGCACCAAGGTGACCCTCTCCCTTGATGTCCCCACCAACATCATGAACATCCTTTTCAACATCGCCAAAGCCAAGAACTTGAGGGCGAAGGCTGCTGCCAATGCGCACCTCATGGCCCAAATCGGGCGGCGGAAGTGACCCTCCACGGGGCAGGGGAGACTCGGAGCAGGACTGGCTGTGTGAGGCCACCACCCAGCCCTGACCTGCTGGCCAGAGGGGACTGACAGCCGTGTATGATATCAGTGTTGTATATTTTTGACCCATAGAGTTACCTATCTTTCATATCTCCTCTTCCTCCTTCTCTCCTTCACGATCTTCTCTATCCCTCCTCCTTGACATTTCCATGCGTGGAGAAGAAGTGCATGTCCACAGCAGGGCAAGGGGACGTGTCACCTTGGGAAGGCCCCTATTAAAGCTACGATCTCTTGAGTTTCCAATGCTTTGTTCTACCATCGCCTCCACCGGGTGCTCGATTGTGTCTGTTTGGACCCATACCCTTCCCAAAACACCTCTCCAGCTCAACCTCACAGCCCTGTCCCCACCATGGTCCAGACCCTACACCCTCTCAAGTCCCCATACACCAGCTGTCCCAATATACACCCACCACTGCACTGGGAAGGGAAAAGCAAGACTGGTCCGGGGACCTCAATTTCTCCTCCTGGGAACTCTCTAGGTTTTAAGTTTGTCTTGCAACAACCACTTTCCCTGCCAGAACCTTCAGCATCACTCTCTCCATCTACATGGCCTTTCATGAGTGTCCAGAGGCCATTGGTTGGTCCTCACCAGGGTCCCCTCACATTCTCAGGTGAGTTTGGACCCCAGGAGTTGCAGATGCCTCCCTAGCTACTCCAGACACACCCCATGGGGTCTGACCATGTTGTCCTATCTGACCCCGCCTACCTCCCCACTGCTTTCCCTTTCCTTGTAGAGCTTTATACCAGTCCTGGAGCTTCAGCTCCCTATTCACAGAGCATCTCCACTCACCCTGCTCCTTTCCACCCTCCACTGGACCCAGCTCACCAAGTTCCCATCCCTTCACCTTGGAGTATTTATGCCTTCCTCTAAATCTTCCTTTCTCTTCACCTCCCACCCCAGCTCCAAGGTAAAACTGCCTCCCTTGGCCTCCATCCCTGCATGCAGCAGGCATGCAAGGTGGAGAGAAACTTGGCCTCCCTTCCCCAGGACATATTTGCCAAGAGAATCAAAGCAGCTCCCACCAGCCCTGTCCATGTGTCCAGGGCATGGCCATGGGGAGCACTGCAAGTGGGACATTATGAGAGGACAGGTCTCCGGTTGAAGACTTGGCAGATGGACCCACCAGCCATCTGCAAACACATAGAAACATAGAATGGGTTGAGTTGAAAGGGACCTTAAAGGTCATCCAGTTCTAACCCCCTGCCATGGACAGGGACACCTCCCACTAGATCAGGCTGCTCAAGGCCCCATTCAACCTGGCTTTGAACACCTCCAGGGGTGGCGCAGCCCCAGGTCCTCTGGGCAACCTGTGCCTGTGCCTCACCACCCTCAGAGTGAAGAATTTCTTCCTAATATCTAATCTAAATCTCCCCGCCTCCAATTTAAAGCCAGATGAGTCCAAGATGTCTGTTGGCACCAGGCTGTGCTCACACGTGCAAAGCTGAGATGGGGACAGCAGGCACGAGCTGAGAGTGATGGGGAAAGCAGAGATCCTCCTTCCCCATCTGCATCCCAATGGGGGAGTCTCACCCACACCCAGCACTGGCTTGGACAAAACCTTCCAAAATCAATCCTCCTTCTCAACCTCTGCCAAGCAAGACCAGAAGTTGTTTGGAGAGGCTGAGACACAGGCGGAGGTTGGAGGAGCCAAATTTCCTGAGGAAGCCAGATGGAGCACTGGAATCTCCATCAGTACCCACCTGGGTCTAGCATAGTGCAGAGCCAAGGCTGCCGTGCTTGGGAAGGACAGTCATAGAATCATAGAATCACCAGGTTGGAAAGGACCCACTGGATCATCGAGTCCAACCATTCCTAACACTCCCTTAAACCATGTCCCTAAGCACTTCATCAACCCGTTCCTTAAACACCTCCAGGGAAGGTGACTCGACCACCTCCCTGGGCAGCTGTTCCAGTGCTCGATGACTCTTTCTGTGAAGAATTTTTTTCTGATATCCAGCCTGAACCTCCCCTGGTGGAGCTTCAGGACATTCCCCCTTGTCCTGTCCTCAGTCACTTGGGAGAAGAGCCCAGCTCCCTCCTCTCCACAACCTCCTTTCAGGTAGTTGTAGAGAGTAATAAGGTCTCCCCTCAGCCTCCTCTTCTCCAGGCTAAACAACCCCAGCTCTCTCAGCCGCTCCTCATAAGACTTGTTCTCCAGCCCCTTCACCAGCTTTGTTGCTCTTCTCTGGACACGCTCCAGAGCCTCAACATCCTTCTTGTGGTGAGGGGCCCAGAACTGAACACAGTACTCAAGGTGCGGCCTCACCAGTGCCGAGTACAGAGGGAGAATCACCTTCCTGGACCTGCTGGTGACACCGTTTCTGATCCAAGCCAAGATGCCATTGGCCTTCTTGGCCACCTGGGCACACTGCTGGCTCATGTTCAGTCGCTGTCAACCATTACCCCCAGGTCCTTCTCCTCTGTACAGCTCTCCAGCCACTCTTCCCCCAGTCTGTAGCACTGCATAGGGTTGTTGTGCCGCAAGTGCAGGACCCGGCATTTGGCCTTGTTAAACCTCATGCCATTGGCCTCAGCCCAGCGGTCCAGCCTGTTAAGATCCCTTTGCAGAGCCTCCCTACCCTCCAGCAGATCCACACTTCCACCCACCTTAGTGTCATCCGCAAACTTGCTAAGGGGGCACTCAATGCCTTCATCCAGGTCATTGATAAAGACATTGAACAGGGCTGGACCCAGTACCAAGCCCTGAGGAACTCCACTTGTGACTGGCCCCCAGCTGGAGTTAACTCCATTGACCACCACTCTCTGGGCCCGGCCATCCAACCAGTTTTCAACCCAGGAGAGTGTGCGCCTGTCCAGGCCAGAGGCTGACAGTTTCTGAAGCAGAATGCTGTGAGAAACTGTGTCAAAGGCTTTAGTGAAGTCCAAGAAGACTACAGCCACAGCCTTTCCCTCATCCAGCAGTCGAGTCACTTGGTCATAGAAGGCGATCAGGTTAGTTTGGCAAGACCTGCCTTTTGTAAACCCATGTTGACTGCGCCTGATCACCTGGTTCTCTTGCATGTGCTTCATGATAGCACTCAAAGTTACCTGTTCCATGACTTTTCCCGGCACTGAGGTCAGACTGACAGCCTGTAGTTCCCCGGATCCTCTCTGCAACCCTTCTTGCAGATGGGCACAACATTAGCCAACCTCCAGTCCAGTGGAACTTCCCCAGTCAGCCTGGACCACTGGAAGATGATGGAAAGACAGCATTGCTGGTTTGGGTGGGATGTGCAGTTTTGTAAAAGCCACATGAGGATTCGGTCTTTCCTGCCATTTCACACAAGGATGAAACCCAAACTCTTGGTATTTCACTCAAAAAGAGTGGTTTGTTCAGGTGTGGGTGCACAGACACTGCAGGCTCACTCTGGCCAACATACTCTCCTGCTTCCACCACTGGGTCCCTTCCAGCCTCTTCTTAATCCTTCACTCAGGCAGCCAGGTCTTCCCTGGCCTCCAGGAAGCCCCTTGTCCTCCTTCACCTCCTCCATGTGCAAATGGTCAAAGGCCTTCTTCACCTACATCAGAGCAAACCAGAGATACTGCAGTGATTTACACAACACCCAAGTTCAACAGGTCCTGAACCCCATCCTGAGGTAAAGAAGGTCCCATGACCCTGAGGAAAGGATTCAATGGTCATTGAGCATCTGGCCAAAAACGCACACCAAGATACACCTATAGGGAGCCATCCCTGGTAGCATGAAGGCCTCTTCCTGGCATGTCCTGTCTTGCTCTGAGCTGGGTCAGGAGGGGCTGGGGCCAGGTCTCCCAGGAACAGAGTCATCCCCAGTCTCCCATAAGCTCTGCAAGGATCCCCCTCTCAGCACAACTCGTGACATGGACAGGAGCACATTAAGATGCAAAACCCAACTCCGTTCTTCAGAGGAGGGTGAGACACTGCCCTACCCTCAGGCCCAGGTCCACTGGTTGATGGATGGGTGCTTTTCTCTGCTCCATGTCCCTCTCGGGTGTTTTTGTTTTAACTCATGAACTTTTGTCATCCTGGTAATTTTCTGCAGGTATTCCTGGAGGAGTTCTTTTTTCTCTTCGCCCTCTTTGCAGACCCCAAGCCCCCCACTAAACTCAAGAAGGGTGGTGGGACAGAAGGCACCCCACCCACAGCCAGAGCACTAGATCATGAGATATGAAGCCTCCCATAGAGGCAGTCCCCAGGCCTTAAGCCTAAGAAGTGGGGTTGTGTGAACCTCATGAGGTTCCACGAGGCCAAGTGCAAGGTCCCACAACTGGGTCGGGGCAATCCACAGTTTCAATACAGGATGGGGGATGATGTGATTGAGAGCAGCCCTATGGAGAAGGACCTGAAGGTCCTGGTGGAAGCTGGACATGAGACAGCAATGTGTCCTGGCAGCCCAGAAGGCCAACCATGTCCTGGGCCGCATCAAAAGGAGCATGGCCAGCAGAGTGAGGGAGGGGATTCTGTCCCTCTACTCTGCTCTGGTGAGACCTCATCTGGAGTCCTGAGTCCAGATGTGGAGCCCTCAGCACAGGAAGGACATGGAACTGTTGGAGCAGATCCAGAGGAGGCCACTAAAATGACCAAAGGCCTAGAACACTTTCCTTACAAAGAAAGGCTGAGATAGATGGGGTTGTTCAGCCTGGAGAAGACTCCAAGGACACCTTATTGTGGCCTTTCAATACTTAAAGGGGGTTTATAAGAATGGTGGGGCAAAACTTTTCAGAGATAATGGTGGAGGGAACCTTTTTTTTAGGCCTGTAGCAATAGGTCAAGGAGGGATGGTTTTAATCTGAAAGAAGAGAATTTTAGACTAGATATTAGGAAGAAATTTTTCACACTGAGGGTCGTGAGGCCCTGGCACATGGTGCCCAGAGAGGTGGTGGAAGCCCCATCCTTGGAAACATCCACAGTCAGGTTGGATGGGGCTCTGAGCAACCTGATTGAATTGAAGCTGTCTCTGCTCAATGCAGAGGGGTCAGACTAGATGACCTTCATGGCCCCTTTCAATCCCAACCAGTCTATGATTCTCTGATTCATGGCCAGGTTGGATGAGGCCTTGAGCAACCTGATCCAGTGGAAGGTGTTCCTGCTCACTGCAGGGGAGGCTGGACTAGATGATCTGTAAAGGTTCATTCCAACCCAAACCATTCTATGATTCCCTGATTGTCTCCTTGCAATGGGGTGGGCTCAATGGTGCCTCAGTCTTTGGTTTGTCATACACTGTCACCTCTCTCCACAGCCGCCCCAAGTCCTCCAGGGAAATCAGCTTTTTTGAGTCTGGTTGAAGAGGAGCCAGTGATAACCTTGAGCTGAGAGAGCTCAGTTTTACTTGTGACACCAGTGTTGGAGAAGCCATCCAACCCCCATAATGTTAACCACAAGGCAGCTCCATCCTGACATTCCTGACCATCCCCAGGAGATTTAAAAGATATGTTGTTTGCATTTGGGAAAGGGTTTTGGAAAGCAGAAAAGCACATTTCTAGCCCTGAAGATCGCAAAGAAAGCTTGGAAAACAAGCCTCATCCTTTAAATAATAAATAAATTAATGAAATTAAATACTCCTCCCCAAAAAAAAAGCTCTTCTCCAGGTTTCATAGGAAGAGCTCTTCAATATCATGGAGAAAGCAATGCTGGATGAATACTTAAAGCCAAAGAAACCGCAAACTCCGTGGGTCTTCAGGTGCAAGTCATTCCAAGCACCTTGATTACCCCACATAGCTGTTCCTCTTGCAGAAGAAACACCTGAACCTTTTGCCATCAGGTGTCTGCGGGAGGAGGGAACCCTTTAGTGAAAGCCCAGCTTCACCTGCTATAAAAAGCCAAAGAGGGAAGGCAATAGGTTGTGCTCTTGGTGAGGTGGTTCTGTTTGTGGTGGGGAGCTCAGGTGGACCAGAGCTATGGTGAGTTGAGCTCTCTTTCTGACACCCATGGCTGATTCTTCTCAGCTCTGCAGGATGGTGAAGCTGGAGGCAGCTTTTCTTTCAAGCTAGAGAAAGTGTCTTGCTCTTGGCTTTCCTGGAGGTAAAAGTGGTTGTGGACTCTGGAGCATGTGACCCATGAAGAAGAGGCTCCTGGGGGTGTGTAGAGCTTGTGCTTGTGGGCGTCCGGAGCTGGGTTGGCCTTGCAAGGTTGATGTTCACCTCCACTTTGTGGCCTGGAAAGGACTGCCCCAATGAAGTGCCTTCAGGCTTTGTTTGTATGACGGCGTGAAGGATCTTTGAGGGCATTGCTGGTGGCATTTGATACAAGACCCTGCTAGGTGACCATTTGAGGCTGACCTGGAGGATAGGGTGAAGGTGAAGACTGGCTCTGCATCCCAGCCTTGGTGTGGGGGTGGCTAAGATTATCCTGGGAGCATTTGTGTAGAAGGAGAGATGTAGTAGTGGCTGAGGGCTAATACGGTACCTATCAACCCTCAGAGCATGTCCCTCTGCTCTAGTGTAGGATGTTGCTGCCCCATTTCTGTGCTTGGTGGGGTTCTGCTGTGCCAGGTTTCTTGCATGGACATAATTTGAGAGCCACCACACTGGTCCAGCATTCTGCCCAGGCCATGGCTAAAAGTGAGTGGTAAGAGCAAACTAAACCTTCAGTAAGCCCATCTAATACTTTTCTATCTTGTAGCTTGGGGCTTCCTAGGTTGGCTGTGGTCTTTTTCTCCCTAGTAAGCTTCAGTGGAAGTTTCTACTCTCCCTGAACCAAAAAACCTGCTTTATGCAGCATTCTGTGCCCAGGAGTTCAACAGCTCATTCGAGGAGGCATTCTGTGTCCAGGAGTTCACAGCTTTCTGTGTAGGGGCTCCTCCTTTTGATTCAAGCCAAGAGCAGTTTCTTCATGTCTTTCATGGATGGGATGACTAACTGGTCCCTACTCATCCTAGCCTGGATCCTCTCTAGCTGTCTCCAGCCAACTGATCCCATATGGTTGTGTCTAGTCTGAATGGAGATGAGAAGCTGCTCTGAGAGTCAAACTTAAAGTCCAATAGCACAGGCCTCTTCCATCAGAGAGAGGCAGAGGTCCTCTGCTGCTACCCATTTAAGATGAGTGCAGAGGGCTCTGTTTGAACTGCTGGCTGGGCTGAATCTTTCCTTCCTTTCCATCTGAGAGCACCAGGCAAGGTACCTGGTAAGGTTCTTGGTGCTCCATCTTCTGTCCCAAGGCAGAATCAGCAGAGCAAAGAGAAGAAACCATGACTAGTTCATCTTGACAGCGATCGTGTGCTGTAGGTTCAACAACTGGGTTTGGTGGTCTGATCCTGGGAACAAGGTTGCTGAGAAATGTAATGACAGCACCGGGATGCAGAGGGTCCTACTGCAATGCCCCGATCTGTGTATCAGCTATGGTATGAGACTGCAATGTCTCTCTGAAAAGTTAATGCATAGTTGTTGCTTGTTCAGCAGCTTTTGGGTTCCACCAAGCCAGGCTAATGCTGCTCTTGTCCACAGGTTGTTGGCCATGTGCTCTATAATGACACCCAGAAGCGCCAGCTTTAGTTTAGTTCCTCAGGGCACATTCCTAACCTCCTCTCCTCTCCCATTGCCATGCAGAGGGAATGCATTTCTGTCCACATTGGTCAAGCTGGTGTTCAGATGGGCAATTCCTGTTGGGAACTGTATTGCCTGGAGCATGGGATTAAGCCAGATGGCATGATCTCCCCCTGTGCATCCTCAGAGCAAACAAACTCTTCCTTTGGGACCTTCTTCAGTGAGACAGGAGCAGGAAAGTATGTACCCAGAGCAATATTTGTTGACCTGGAGCCCACTGTCATTGGTAAGTCATAGAAGGTCTCCAAATCTCTTGGGGGGTGGGGGAGTAACTTCTCTGACTTCAAGAGTAGTGTTGGGCACCTAAACTCCTGGTGAGGCTGCCAACTTCCATATGAAACTGCATCTAAGATGCTGTAACTTGGTAGACAGTGGATCTTCTTCCAGTGACTTTCATGAGATCTCAACTTCCCTCAGATGAGATCAGGAATGGGACCTACCGCACACTCTTCCACCCAGAGCAGCTCATCAATGGCAAAGAAGATGCTGCCAACAACTATGCCCGGGGCCACTACTCCATTGGGAAGGAGATCATTGACCCCGTTTTTGAAAGGGCTCGGAAAATGGTAACAGCCATATGGAGGGTCTTCTGCATTAGCATTCTGGTTGCTCTTATCTTGGCCCTCAAGAGATGCAAGGGGGGGAAGGGCAAGCAGAACTTGGTCAGCTTGATCATGTCATTATGACCTGGAAAAACATGATGGGATATGTGTGGGGTGTACATCTTACTGGTTGGGACTTGAGGGGAAAACAAAGGACTAAAAATGTCCCCAGCTTAAGCAGGAAAACAAGCAGGAGCTGTGATTTAACTGCCCAGGCAAGGTAGCTTTCTCCTCAGAGGTGTAATGTCTGCTGTGTCAATCCTGACCCAACACCTCATCCCAGCTCAGGTTCTAGCTACTGTCTCCCTGTAGGCATTCACTCCCTTGTGTAACTGCCTCTGGAGTATGAGGTTTCACCCATGTAATATCCTCAGAAGTGCTGTGATAACACTAAGATATTCTTCATGTAGGTGGACCCTCTTAGTGGTCTTCAGACTTAAGTCCAATGAGACAAGAATAACTTCGGTAACTTTGTCCTTCTGGTTCTTTCCCTGGTGCTGCAGACTGAGCAGTGCAGTGGACTGCAAGGATTCCTGGTCTTCCACAGCTTTGGAGGAGGCACAGGCTCTGGGTTCACCTCCCTCCTCATGGAAAGGCTCTCGGTGGAGTATGGCAAGAAGTCCAAGCTGGAGTTCTCCGTTTACCCAGCCCCACGGGTTTCCACAGCAGTGGTTGAGCCCTACAACTCCATCCTCACCACCCACACTACCTTGGAGCACTCAGACTGCTCCTTCATGGTGGATAATGAAGCCATCTATGACATTTGCAACCGCAACCTGGATATTGAGCGTCCCACCTACAAAAATCTCAATAGGCTGATCGGGCAGATTGTCTCCTCCATCACTGCCTCCCTGAGGTTTGATGGTGCTCTGAACGTTGACCTGACTGAGTTTCAGACCAACCTGGTCCCTTACCCAAGGATACACTTCCCCCTCACAACCTATGCACCCATCATCTCGGCAGAGAAGGCCCACCACGAGCAGCTGTCAGTGCCAGAGATCACCAATGCTTGCTTTGAGTTCTCCAACCAGATGGTGAAATGTGACCCCCGCCGGGGAAAGTACATGGCATGCTGCCTGCTGTACCGGGGCGACGTGGTGCCCAAGGATGTGAACGCAGCCATTGCATCCATTAAAACACGCCGGTCGATCCAGTTTGTGGACTGGTGCCCCACAGGCTTCAAGGTGGGCATCAACTACCAGCCTCCCACGGTGGTGCCTGGGGGAGACCTGGCCAAGGTGCAGCGAGCTGTCTGCATGCTGAGCAACACCACGGCCATTGCGGAGGCGTGGGCCCGCCTGGACCACAAGTTTGACCTGATGTACGCTAAGAGAGCCTTTGTGCACTGGTATGTGGGGGAGGGCATGGAGGAAGGGGAGTTCTCGGAGGCCAGGGAGGACCTGGCTGCCCTGGAGAAGGATTATGAGGAGGTTGGAATGGACTCAGTAGGTGGAGATGACTGTGATGAGGAATAATACCCTTATCTGTGGGAGGGCAGCTTGGATGAAGCATTTTGGATACTGATCTTATAATTCCATCCAGAGAAGGGAGGTGTGGATTGGGTTTGAGGAGATGTGACCTGGAAACTTTGCAGCTTGGCCAAAAGCAATTCTTTGGTCCAGACTTGTATATGCAGAATGTTGGCTGAATAAATGGTGACCAGCAAAACATCTGCTGTCTTGATGTGCCACCTAACTGGTTTGTGGTGGGATGATGGTTGCAGGGTAGATGCTTGGCTGAGCCCTGTGAACTGGGATGGGTGGCAGCATGAGCCGTCTGCCCTGGGGTGGAATTGCTGGTTCAAATCAACGCTGGTGGGATAATCTGGCTGCCCATGGCCTCATTGCATGCTCAAGCATGGCTGGCTCTTGATTTTCAGTGGTGCTCTTTGTTCCAAGGCAGAGCAGGGATGGGATCAGGTTTCCCTGGCTTCCTGCTGCTGTGCAGAGTCCTGCTAAAGCAATCCATGTCCACCTGCCAGGGTTGGGCTGGCCTGGAAATTTAAATGGAGCTGAGATGAGGATTCAAATACCTCTGCTGTCTGCCAGACTCCTGCAAAAGCATCCAAGCCATGTCCTGTTCCTTAATTGCACCTTGAATCCTGGGTTCAGTTTTGGGGTCCTCATTACAAGAAGGACATTGAAAGGCTAGAGCACATCCAGAGAAGAACAACAAAGCTGGTGAAGGGGTTGGAGGACAAGTGTTATGACAGGTTGCTGAGGCACCTGGGATTGTTTAGCCGGGAGGAAAGGACGCTAATGGGGGACCTTACCACTGTCTACAATTCCCTGAAAGGAGGTTGTAGTGAGGTGGGTGTTGGTCTCTCCTCCCAAGTGACAGGTGATAGGATGAGAGGAAATGGCTTCAAGTTGCACATGGGGAGGTTCAGATTGGACATCAGGGAAAACTTCTTCACCAACGGGGTTCTCAGGCCCTGGCAGAGGCTGCTCAGGGAGATGGTGGAGTCTCCATCCGTGGAGGTGTTTAAATGACAGGAGATGAGGTGCTCAGGGACCTGGTGTAGTAGTGGACAGGTGCTGTTGGGCTTGATGATCTCAAAGGTCTTTTCCAATCTAGCGATTCTATGCTTCTAAGTCCTAAAGCAAGGACCTGTCTCCCCCTTTAAACTTTGTCCCTCTTGCACTGGGTAATTGTTGTTCCCCAGGCATGATCGATGCAAGAATCTTTGTGAACGGCCAGTGAGTTGAAAATTGGGATTTAACTTGATGTCTGTAGATCCCTTGGCCTCCAGTAGGTTATTTCTCCTCTGGGGACTCATCCCAGTAAGTGATCCAAGAAAAGAAGCTGGCTGGGATGTGGTGGGGAAGCTGGATCTGCTGTTAAGCTAGAATTGAGTGGCACTGGAGAGAGGTCTAAACAACCCAAGGGGTCAAGGGTGGTTATTAAAGGCTGTCTACACTTGCTGGGCTCCTGGGGATGGCAACCTCCCAGCCTCACAAAGGTGGGAGCTCCCGGGATCTATCTTGCCTCCAGCTGCTCTCCGCCTGGGAGAGCAGTGCTGCTTGGACTGGCAATGTGCAGATGACACCAAAATTGGGTGGAAGTGTCAATCTGCTGGAAAAGGGCAGGAAAGCTCTGCTGAGAGACCTGGTCACGCTGGATCGATGGGCCGGGGCCAATTGTACGAGATACAACAAAGCCAAATGCTGGGTCCTGCACTTTGGTTACAACAACCCCAGGGATTGCTCCAGGTTTGGAGAAGAGTGGCTGGAAAGCTGCTGGATGGAAAAGTACATGTGGGTGATGGTTGGCAGCAGTTGAACATGAGCCAGCAGTCACCCAGGTGGCCAAGAAGGCCAACAGCATCCTGGCTTGGATCAGCCATGGTGTGGCCAGCAGGACCAGGGGAAGGGTCATCCCTCTGCATTCAGTGCTGGTGAGGCCACATCTTGAATCCTGCATTCAGTCTTGGGCCCCTCAGCACAAGAAAGATGTTGAGCTGTTGAAGTGGAGGAGGGCAACAAAGTTGGCAAAGGCTGTGGAGAACAAGTCTTATGGGGAGTGGCTGAGGAAGCTGGTGTTGTTTAGGCTGGAGGAGAGGGAGCTGAGGGGAGACCTCATAGCTCTCTGCAGCTCCCTTAAAGGAGGTTGTAGTGAGGCGAGTGCTGTTCTTTCCAAGTAACAAGAGATAGGATGAAAGGAAATGGCCTCAAGTTGTGCCAGCAGAGATTTAGATTGGATACTGGGGAAAACTTTACTGCAAGAGTGGTGAAGTATTGGAAGAAGCTGCCCATGGTGGAGCCTCCGTCTCTGGAGGTGTTTAGAAAAAAATGTGTAGATGTGGTGCTTCAAGGCATGATGTATTAAGCATATTGGTATTGTGTTGATGGTTGGGCTTGATGATCTTGGAGGTCTTTTCCAACTTTAATGATTCTATGGTTTTATGACTGCAGAAGGAGAATGAACAATCTTGTGCCCCTTCTGAGCCTTCCAGGACCCCCAGACAGAGCCTTACATGGGAAATGTCTGACTACAGAAGGCTGATGTAGACCCCAAAGTGATTTGCAAACCTGTCCCTACCCAGGACAACCCAACATTCACACTGTGTGTGGCTGAGTGTGTTGTCCAAATGCTTCTGGAATATTGTGAGGTTTAGGGTCGTGACTGCTTCCCTGAGGAGCTGTTCCAGTGCTCCACTACCTTCTGGGAGAAGAACCTTTTCCTAACATCCAACCTAACCCTCCTCTGGCACATGTTCCTGCCATTCCCCTGGGTCCTATTATTGGTCATCAGAGAGAAGAGATCAGCGCCTGCTCCTCCTGCCCTTGAAAGGAAGCTGCAGGCCACAATGAGCTCTCCCCTCAGTCTCCTCTTCTCCAGGCTGAACAGACCAAATGAATTCAGCCACTTCTCACATGACTTCCCCTCTAAACCCTTCACCAACTTCGTGGCCTCCTCTGGACCCTCTCCAGTAGCTTTAGATCCTTTTTATCCTGTGGCACCCAAAACCGTACCCAGTGCTCAAGGTAGGGCCGTATCGGTGCAGAGTAGAGCAGGATAATCCCCTCCCTTGATGGGCTGGCAATGCCATGCTTGATGCACCCAAGGACACAGTTGCCCTCCTGGCTGACAGGGCTCACCGTTGGCTCATGGTCAACTTGTTGTCGACCAGAACCCTCAGACCCCTTTCCACAGGGCTGCTTTCCAGCGTCGCACTCCCCAGGCTGCATGGACAGCCAGGGTTGCCGTATCCCCGGTGCAAAACCCAGCACTTGCCCTTGTTAAACTTTATGTGGTGGGTTATTGCCCAGCTCTTTGTCCAGATTCCCTCTGCAGGGCCTCTTTGTCCTCAACAGTTTCATGTCATCAGTGAACTTGATCGTTAAACCTTTGAGTCCCACACCCACGTAATTTATGATGATATTAGATATTATTAGATATCAGTGCTCAAGGTGGGGCCGTATTGGTACAGAGTAGAGCAGGACAATCCCCTCTCTTGATGGGCTGCCAATGCCACACTAAATACATCCCAGGACATGAGTTGGCCCTCTTGGCTGCCAGAGCTCACTGTTGGCTCATGGTCAACTTGACGGTGACCAGAACCCCCAGACCTCTTTCCACAGGGCTGCTCTCCAGCCTCTCGCTTCCCCAGGCTGGATGAACAGCCAGGGTGGTTGCCCTTGTTAAACTTCATGTGGTTGGCAATTGCCCAGTTCTCTGGTTTGTACAGTTCTCTCTGCAAAAACTACACGATCTTTAAGGTCCCTTCCAACCCAAACTAACTATTCTATGAACTCTTTGCCCTCATATTTTGGAGGGATTGAACCAGTGGCTTCCAGGCCTAGGTGTCTGTGGGGAATGGAGCAATCAGGGAAAGGTGGCAGCCCTCAAAACCATGCCTGGAAAATTCCCAGCACATTTACCTGTAGCCACAGGGGCAGAAGTCATCTTTGCTCTTTTAGAAAGCATCTCTGAGCCCTGAACAGTCTCATTTGGGATTTTTCCCCTCTACTTGGCTCTTGTGAGACAACATGTGGAGTCCTGCATTCAGTTCTGGAGTCCTCAGCACAGGAAGGACATTAAACTGTTTGTCTGAGTCAAGATTAGGCCACAAAGATGATCTGAGGGCTGGAGCACTTCTGCTATGAGGACAGGTTGAGAGAGTTGGGGTTGTTCAACCTGGAGAAGAGAAGGCTCTGGGGAAGGTCTTAGAGCAGCTTCCAGTACTGAAATGGCCTACAGGAAAGCTGAGCAAGAGTCCCTGCCAGGGAGTGCAGGGATAGGGCAACGGGAAATGGGTTTAAGCTGAAAGAGGGGAGATTGAAGAAGAAAGAATTCTTTTCCTGATAAGGGTGGTGAGGCACTGGCACAGGTTGCCCTGAGAAGTGGTGGCTGCCCCATCCCTGAAGGTGTTCAAGGCCAGGTTGGATGGAGCTTTGAGCAACCTGCTCCAGTGGGAGTTATTCCTGCCCATGGCAGAGGCGTTGGAACTGGATGGGCATTAAGGTCCCTTCCAACCCAAATAATTCTATGATTCTGCGTAGCCCAGCATTGAAATAATGGGCACACAACAAACACAAGCTGTAACACAACAGCCCTGAGTAGGGCACCTAGAGATTCACTACACCAAGGAGCCAGCCCTTCTCCTGTCCCCCAGGCTTAGGGACACTCCTTCTCCATATCTTACCCAAGGTATTTCATTGCTTTTCCTCCTGGTCATCCCATCCCATGAGCCTGGCTCACCTTCTCAGGGCAAACTCCAACCCAACACACATGGGGCTGGTTTCTCACCCCCTCCAACTCCAGCAACTCCCAAGGAAGACCCCAGCCCAGAGCTAACATTCTGCCCCAACAACCAGGACATGTTCACGCAACAAACAAGCTTTACCAAAGATGGTGAGGAGGCAAAACCCCACCAAGAAGGCACTCTTCACCCAGACACCACACTGTTATAGCACTGGTCAAACTGGGGACTCCCTACCTACTCCCAGATGTGCTTCATCTGGGCTGCTCTTGGAGAAAAGCGCAGTATCCAGCTCCAGACAGGCAGTTTCCTGCAGGACATTTCCCTCACAACAATAAATATCCTTGATGGTCCTCACAGATGACCCAGAGCACACCCTTATCAGCATTCACTCTTCTCCTCAGGAGAACATCCACGCAGTTGGTTGGGATCTCCTCACGTGAACACCTAAAGAACTCAAAGCCAAAAAAAGTTCTTTATTCAAATACAAAAGAGTTGCATAGAAGTGTACAGGTACATTTCTGATTAGAAGGTGCTTTAACAGTAAAAGCCAGAGCAAGAATTTGCCATTTCAGCCAAAGCAGAGAGCTTGCACCATTCCCCTAGACTAGGAACTAGGATCCTCTGCCCAGGCAAGATGTCTCCTCAACATGAAGCCAGGCACCTATTCAGGGTCACTTTTCAACAAACAGCAGCGTGATAAAGCTTGGAACATCCATGCTACACAAGTGCACTATGAGCAGATAGACTACGTAAGCAGAAAAGGTATAATGCATCAAACAGTGGCTTTGAGGTTCAGGAGAATCCTTCGGCACTCCAGGCACCCAGGACCAGTTTAGCCTGATGACAGAGGGTTTGTATTTCATTTGAGGTTTGACTTCATTAAGAACAGACTGCAGTTTGTTAATACTCATCTTCATCAGCCTCATCTTCTTCTCCATCTGCTGAGTCCCTTCCAACCTCCTCATAATCCTTCTCCAGGGCAGCCAGGTCCTCCCTGGCCTCCGAGAACTCCCCTTCCTCCATGCCCTCCCCCACATACCAGTGCACAAAGGCTCTCTTAGCGTACATCAGGTCAAACTTGTGGTCCAGGCGGGCCCACGCCTCCGCAATGGCCGTGGTGTTGCTCAGCATGCAGACAGCTCGCTGCACCTTGGCCAGGTCTCCCCCAGGCACCACCGTGGGAGGCTGGTAGTTGATGCCCACCTTGAAGCCTGTGGGGCACCAGTCCACAAACTGGATTGACCGGCGTGTTTTAATGGATGCAATGGCTGCGTTCACATCCTTGGGCACAACATCGCCCCGGTACAGCAGGCAGCATGCCATGTACTTTCCCCGCCGGGGGTCACATTTCACCATCTGGTTGGAGAACTCAAAGCAAGCATTGGTGATCTCTGGCACTGACAGCTGCTCGTGGTAGGCCTTCTCTGCCGAGATGATGGGTGCATAGGTTGTGAGGGGGAAGTGTATCCTTGGGTAGGGCACCAGGTTGGTCTGGAATTCAATCAGGTCAACATTCAGAGCGCCATTAAATCTCAAAGAGGCAGTGACTGATGAAACAATCTGCCCAATCAGCCTGTTGAGGTTGGTGTAGGTCGGACGCTCAATATCCAGGTTGCGGTTGCAAATGTCATAGATGGCTTCGTTGTCTACCATGAAGGAGCAGTCTGAGTGCTCCAAGGTGGTGTGGGTGGTGAGGATGGAGTTGTAGGGCTCAACCACTGCTGTGGAGACCTGTGGGGCTGGGTAAACAGAAAACTCCAGCTTGGACTTCTTGCTGTACTCCACCGAGAGCCTTTCCATGAGGAGGGAGGTGAACCCAGAGCCTGTGCCTCCTCCAAAGCTGTGGAAGACCAGGAATCCTTGCAGTCCACTGCACTGGTCAGCCTGCAGCAGAATAACATAAATTTACCTCTTTGATAAGGGCTGGAATAACCATCCCAAACAAGACATCAATAAATTCTGCTTAGAGCACTTACTGGCCAGAGTGCACCCAGGCCCTAGAGTGGATTCACTCAGTATATTGCTCTACTAAGCCTCGTAACTATCTGTGTGTTAATCAACCGCAGCATTAACGGCTTTAAATCGGAACGGAGAAGCTTTAGATTAGACATTAGGAAGAAATTCTTCCCGATGAGGGTGCTGAGGCACTGGCCCAGGTTGCCCATGGAATTTGTGGACGTCCCCTCCCTGGAGGCATTCAAGGCCAGGTTGGATGGGGCCTTGGGCAGCCTAGTTCATTGAGAGGTGTTCCTGCCCACAGCAGGGGGGTTGGAACCAGATTATCTTGAAGATCCCTTCCAACCCAAACCATTCTATGATTCTGTGATTTCCATGGAGCCACCACAGGCTGCTCTGCATGGTTAGATGGAAACACTTGGCGAACTCCTCCATTTTCAGCTCAATACACACTTCGGCACCTGAGAGGGGGTGGGACATAGAACATGGGTCCTAGACCCTGAGGAGACACCTCAAAACCATTTCCCTGACAGACATCCTGTCATGATCCTGCTTCACTCCTATCAAATGCCAAGGGAGGTTCAGATCATAGAATCATGGAATAGTTTGGATTGGAAGGGACCTTAAAGATCATCCCATTCCAACCCCTCTGCCATGGGCAGGGACACCTCCCACTGGATCAGGTTGCCCAAAGCCCCATCCAATCTGGCCTTGAACACCTCCAGGGATGGGTCAGACAACATCCCTGGGTAACCTGTTCCAGTGCCTCACCACTCTCATGGCGAAGAAATTCCTCCTTATGTCTAGCCTAAGTCTGCCCCTCTCCAGTTTATACTGGAGATTAGACATTAGGAAATATTTCTTCACTGAAACTGTTCTCAGGCACCAGCAGAGGCTGCCCAGGGAGGTGGTGGAGTCCCTATCCCTGGAGGAGTTTAAAAGACAGGGAGATGAAGTGCTTGGATATATGGTTTAGTAGTGGACAGGTACAGTTGCGCTTGATGATCTCAAAGGTCTTTTCCAACCTAGTGATTCTATGATAAATGCAGACTTTGATCTTCCCAGCCTGGCTACCAATTGTCCACTTAGAATGAATATCACAATTGCACAACTAGGGTGTGGCTTCCCTGTGATTAAAAATCCTTCTCCCCCACTTCCTCGGTCTAGCGTTGTGTAATTTCATATATATTATGCACAACAAAAGCTGGTTTTAGGGCAGACGTACACATTCAGATGGCTTCTTGCTTTGTGAGCCCAAAACAATCACAGCAGAAGCTCTTGGAGCTTACATAAAGGTTTTTTTTCTTTTCAGACTTTTACCCCAAACATTGTGTTGTCCATGGTGTGTTATTTAAAATGAAAATTGTCTATTTTTCTTACCATTTTACGAATTCTGCTGAGGACAGTGTCTATAATCTCCTTTCCGATGGTGTAGTGGCCACGGGCATAGTTGTTGGCAGCATCTTCCTTGCCACTGATGAGCTGCTCTGGGTGGAAGAGAGCGTGGTAGGTCCCAGTCCTGATCTCATCTACACAAGTAGGAGCAGTCACAGAGAGAAGCGCACAGTTATAGGTTCTAGACATTAGAGTGACCGAATCAAACATATCACAAATCTATCAGGAACCCATGTGAGATGACCTTGGCATGGTTGGTTCAGACTAGGAATAATGGAAGGGGTAAGAATACATCTGTCCAGGCCAATTTGTCAAAGTTCAACAAATGGCTTTAAATTGGAAGGGGGAAGATTTAGATTAGACATTAGGAAGAAATTCTTCACAATGAGGGTGGTGAGGCCCTGGCCCAGGTTGCCCAGGGAAGTCATGATGCCCCCTCCCTGGAGGTGTTCAAGGCCAGGTTGGATGGGGCTTTGAGCAGTCTGTTCTGGTGGGATGTGTCCACACCCATGAAAGGGGGTTGTAAACGGATGATCCTTAAGGTCCCTTCCAATGCAAACCATTCTATGATTCTATGATACTTCCTCTCCACTCAGCTGCCACTTTGAGATCTAATGCAATTTGGCTTAAAGATTTAGGACACTGCCTAGGTTTCCAACATTATTGTAGGACCACAGTCATCACATGTGGCTTGTGTTTCTGCTTGTTCCAAAGCATCTGGAAGTGCCTCCAGCCACCACCTCCATCCTTTACTCTACAACACGCTAAAGGGGAGACAGAGTGCCTCCAGTGCTGACATTTCTGCTGGATGATTCCAACCCAGCTTCAGGCATCTTATGAAGACAGACATTAGGAGCAGTCTTTCTAGGCTCCATGCAGTTAATGAGGTTGGAAACACCTCCAGCACCTCTTTAAACCCTCTCAGTCTCAACATTTCATTTTCTACTGGCTCACTCATTAGGTTCTCAATTTAGTGCCTTGCTAAGGTGCCTAAAAATCAAGTGGAACCAAAACAAAGTCTACATTCCTTCCTTTAGATGAAATAATGAGTCACGCATCCTAGATGCCAAGAGAGAAGCAAACACCCAGGAGAGGCATAGAAGGCAGTAGATGGATGCAGGTGGTTTGGAGTCATTTCATAGAATCATAGGATGGTTTGGGTTGGAAGGGACCTTAAAGATCATCCAGTTCCAACCCCCCTAGCCACCAGTTCCATGAGTGAAATAAGGTTTTGCTTTCTAGGAAGGTACTCTAAATCCAATTAAATTGCCACAATCGCGTCAAAACCTCAGAGATCATTTATGGAGCTTGAAGGAGAAGTAGAAAGCTTGCAGTAGCGAGACACTCAGCTTCATAGAATCACAGAAGAGTTTGAGTTGGAAGGCACCTTAAAGAGCATCCCGTTCCACCCCCCCTGCCACAGGCAGGGACACCTCTCACTGGATCAGGCTGCTCAAGGCCTCAGTTTCCACATAAGTATGACATTTGTGGGATCCATCTGCCTAAAGATACTTCACCAGATGTGCTACACCAGGACATAGGATGGTGTAATGCAGTCCAGAGCCACTAAGATTAATAAACACAATGCCACTTTATACCTGCTGAGGATCCTGCTCAAGACAGCAGGGCTCTTAAAAGGGGGAATCAACCAAAGACAAGTCATAGAGTAATAGTCTGAGTTGGAAAAGACCTTAAAGATCACCTAATTCCAAACCCCCTGACATGGGCAGGGATACCTCCCACTAGATCAGGCTGCTCAAGGCCCCATCCAAGTCAGTGTAGCAAGAGCAATGGGCTTGTCACTCCCAGGTCCATTGGGAAATGCAAACTCTTGTCTCCTTCTGGTGGCTGGAGACACTTCATGAGAGCTGAGGAGTGGGAGCTGCTGGGCAACATGGGCAGCAATAAAAGTCCCAAGGAAAAAAGAATCAGGAGTCACAGTTAAAGATGCCGCAACACCCAATTGCCCCACTATTACCAATGACGGTGGGCTCCAAGTCTATGAACACTGCCCGGGGCACGTGCTTTCCAGATGCTGTCTCACAGAAGAAAGTCTCAAAAGAAGAATCCACTTGTTCGGACTTTGGTTCCATAGGTTTCACCTGCTTGGGGCTAGGAATGGTCCCGTCGGCCTGGATCCCGTGCTCAAGGCAGTACAGCTCCCAGCAGGCATTGCCCATCTGCACACCAGCCTGCCCAATGTGGATGGAAATGCACTCCCTCTGGAAGGGGAAATGGCTTGTTACTACAATTTTTAGACATCCTGTGACTTAGCACTGTCCCCCGCGGTTCTTGTTGGAGCCATTTGCAACTGCGGATGATTAGGGAAACAGGCAGTTTCCGCCCACCACCAGGAGTTGGAGCAAGGATCAAACCATGATCTGCAGGAGCTGGACACAGGCAAACCCCACACAGCATCCCTAGGAAGGGCTCTCTCAGCCCAGGGGAGGAGGAAGGAAGGAGGTGATGGGCTTTGTGCTGAGGCAGGAAGCAGCTGAGCAGCCCTGGCTCCTCTCTCAGTGCTCAACTGGCCCCATCGTGGAGCTGAGCAGCTGTCCCAGACCAATAGGTCATCAAGGAAAAGAGCTTCATGTTCCCCAAGCTAAAAGAGCTCCACAACAAGCATAGAGAAGCCAAGCCTGGGAAACCCACAGCCAAGCTTGGAGTCACAACAGGAAACAAGGCTGGTAGAAACCAGCAGTTGCCCAGGGCCAGGCTAAAGGCAGGCTGACACCCAGGAAAAGGCTCGGAGTCCTTATAATCAGGTCACCCTCCAGGAGCCTCTAACTATCTCCAGGGCAGTATTGGATATACTGGCATCTCCTGGAGACTCTCTGGGGACTCTTGATGGCTGTGTGCTTCCCTGGATAATTGGCATCTGCTGTTTCCACCAACCCAAGATCAAAGCAGTGCTGCAGTGATGACCGAAGCTCATGTCCCAGCTCCCAAGCAGGGATTTCCAATTACTGCCATGCATGGTACGGGGCAGTGCAGCTTCTCAAGGGATCACCACGAAAGAGGGCTTGTTGTCCCATCCTGGGATCAGCAGTGCAGCTGATCCCATTATTTGCAGCATTGATGGGCAGCTTGGTTCAGGTCTCATCTCACTTCAGGTCTCACCTCACTTCACACCACCACCTGGTCCTACCTAGAGCTGGAGGTCTCCACAGCTTGGAGGAGTCCACCTTGAGCATGACAAATGCCACTGACAGCCTAGCTGTCTCAGGGCTGAGAAGGAACTCTGTATGCACACCTGTAGGTGTGACTATCCTGCTAGAAGACCTCTGTCCTTTGGATGTCACTACCCTCTAAGTAATGCTAGACAGTCCTGGGCACCAACTACTTGCACCAGCAGCCATCAGGAGAGGATGCAACACAACTTCTCCCCCTTTCATCTCCAAGCACAGATGTGCTAACACATTTCTTAGTCCTCAAGCAACTTCAGCGGCCACCACACGTCCAGGTCATCCATCGTAAAGCTAGACACCAACTGGATGAATGTCCACAGAGGGACACCAACTCCTTTAAACACCACTTAATCCCAGCCTGGGCCAGGATGACCAGTTCTACTGGGTGTGGAGGCTGTGTTTAGGTTCTCCCTCTCCCAGATGATATTTGCACTATGTGGGAAATGCCGACTGCCAGTTGCCCATCCCTCTCAGCAAGATGGTTGCAATAACTCCTGGCCACAGATTGCAAGGGTCAGCACCACAGCCGCTTCGGCAACGCTAGCGGGGACAGCTGCTCCGCTCGCCATCCGCTCCCAGCACCTGCTTCAAGGGAGTACTGGTATTTTCAGCCTAGAGCACAGGGAATGTGAACAAAAAAAAAAATGGAGAGGGGCCCGTTGGAAGGAAGAATGTCCAGCTTTTTTTTTTTACCCTCCCCAAATAAGCCAGAAAAGTTTGTCAAGATCCCAGATCTCCAACATTTGCATCCAGATGAACTGCATTTTCCAGACTCTGGCTATAGGCAGCCTATTGTTGTCCAGCTGATTTTCCCCTTGGAAATACCATGTAAATGTTTAACTGTTTTATAGCCAAGACAGACTCTAGAAGGCAGCAGATAAAAGGAAAAAAAGTTCAAAAGCTGGCTTGCTAGGAGTTACTTTGAAGTTCTCTTCCCATTCCAACATGCAAAGGGACAGATTTTTCCAACAAGCTACTCTTTTGCATTCCCAAAACGGTGACAGTTGGGTTTTTCTTTACAAAGTTTCAGCCCAGCGCTGGTTGCAGTTTTTTTAGTAACCAGATCAATCCACTTCGGTTTCACAGCTGCAAACCTTTTAGATTAAAGATTCAATAAAAAAAGCTAGAAGGAAGGGGAAACTTTTTTCCATTCCATATCTAATCCCAAGGGTTTGGAGCAGACAAAGGCAACATGGCAGCTCACTCCTAAAGCAAAAAAAAAGCCCTAAAAGTCTCTGCAAGCTGCATTAATTCCCTGTGGCAGCACAAGAGTTGAAGTTAAATTCAGGGAAAAGGGCCAGGAGTGTCAAACTTTAAAGTTTTCACCTGTCAGAGTTGTGTGAGATATGCAGCTTCCTCCAAAAAGTAGAACCCAACTTGCATTAAAAAGACAGAAACTTTGCAACTCCAAAGATCCCACCTCAGGGGGTGCAAACTCAGAGTGAGCAGTGGCAAGAGGCCACTGAAACAGCTCTTCTTGCAAGCAAGTCCCTCACTTTTCCCTTATAAGGAGCAAATACTGAATCAACAAACAATAAGGTGGTAATCAGCAATTAAGCAAAGTTGTTTGGAATTAACATCCCCCAAGAGAAAGGGGAGAAAAAGAGCGAGCAAGCTGTTCAGGTCAGTACACTTCAAAAATATACAATCGATATTTTGAGTTTAGACAAATTCAAGGCATGCTCTTACCATGATGAGACTGGACGCTTGCTAAGATCTAAGTAAAACAGCTGCTGCTGCTGCCCCTGCCTCTCCCTGCAACTTTATAGCCCAGGAAGGCTTGACTCCACCTGAATATAAAGAAGCTTTCTGCTAACTTAAAGGAACAGAGCTCCTTTTCCCTTGCATCCCTAGAAATAGCAAGGAATAAAATGATGTAATCGTGTGTAGCTGGTGCGATTTTTGTGATTAAGCAGCATTGGACACAGTGCAATGTGAGCTTTATTCTTAGGTATTTTTCCCCAGAGCCTCAGCTGAGGGGAAAAAATAAAGTAGGTGTCAGAGTTTGTGTTTTGTTAAAAAGAAGGAAATGCTAGGGAAGCTTTTGTGCCCCTGTATGATTCCCTTTATCCAGCAGAAACAATCTGCCCCTTATCATTACTCAGAGCACCGCCACTGATACACTTTATCTTGTCTATTTTTAGACACAATCCTGCAATTTTTGGTCTTTGTTTTGGATGCTCCCTGACCTTCATGGGAATGTGCTGACTTTTGCACCTCTGGGACATCCAGGTGTAGGCTCAGACCTTCCCTTTGCCTCACCAGGGTTTGTTTGTCCTTCAGCCAAGAGCTGACATAAGACTATAAGCCAGTTTTGGCCCCATCCTGCAGATGATAGAATAATAGAATGGTTTGGGTTCGAAAGGACCTCAAAGCCTACGCAGTTGCAGCCCCACTGCTATGGGCAGGGACACCTCCCACTGGATCAGGTTGCTCCAAGCCCCATCCAACCTGACCTTGAACACCTCCATAGAGGGGACATCCACAATGTCTCTGGGAAACCTGTGCCAGGGCCTCCCCACCCTCACAGGAAAACATTTCTTCCTAAGATCTCATCTAATTCTCCTCTCTTTCAGCTTAAAACTATTCCTCCCCATCCTGTCCCTGAATTCCCCGATCAAGAGCCCATTCCCATCTTTCCTGTAGGCTCCCTTCCAGTACTGGAAGGCTGCTCTAAGGTCTCCTCAGATATGGATAGGTACATCTTTAAGACTGCTCTGGATCTGCCCTTAAGTCTCAGTAGCACCTGTGTGGTTTAGCAGCAGAATGGTTAGTGGTAACTTGTTTACTAATACCCTTATTTACCTCTTCATTCTTCCATTTAAAAGCTCCCAGACCTTTGGTTCAGCCATAGTTGCAACAGACTGATAGTTCTGGGGCTGGAGAAGGCTGGAGAAGACAATCATGTCAGAGATTGTACCAGCACAGTTGCAGTCAGGCAGTCAAGGAGGACTTTTTCCTCTCTTCAGCATTTGTGAGACCCTCTCTGCTGACTGGGACCAGTTTGAGCTGACCAGTACATTGGTATATTGGAGCAAGTCCAGTGTAGACTGCCAAGCGGGTCAGATTCGGGGTACAAAACACAGATGGAAAAGGTAAGTGGGCTTGTTCATCCTCGAGAAGTGGAGACCTTTCAAGATCATTGTGAAGGTGGTCAGACATCAGAGAATGAGAGGAAATGACTGAGCGAGTTGGGCTTGTTCAGTCTGGAGAACAGAAGCCTCTGAGGAGATCTTATAGCGACCTTCCAGTACCTGAAGGGGCTACAAGAAAGCTGGAGTGGGACTATTCATAAAGGCTTGTGGTGATAGGACGAGGGGGAACAGATATAAACTGGAGAGGGGCAGATTTAGGCTTGGTATAAGGAAGAATTTCTTCACCATGAGGGTGGTGAGACACTGGCACAGGTTGCCCAGGGAAGCTGTGGCTGCCCCATCCCTGGAGGTGTTCAAGGCCAGATTGGACAGAGCCTTGGGCAGCCTGATCTAGTGGGATGTCCCTGCCCATGGCAAGAGGTTGGAACTGGATGATCTTTAAGGTCCCTTCCAACCCAATCTATTCTATGATTCTATGAAATTGCATCAAGGGAGGTTTAGACTGGATATTAGAAAAAAATCCTTTCTGGAAAGAGTGGTGAAGTACTGGAAGAGGCTGCCCAGGGAAATGGTGGACACCTGCATTGTGTTTTATATTTAGCCATGGCACTTTGTGACATGGTTTAGTAGGCATGGTGGTGTTGGGCTGATGGTTGGACTGGATGATCTTAGAGATTTTTTCAAACCTTAATGATTCTATGATTCTATGATTCTATGACATTGAAGCAGGAATGTAAAGACGGGGGAATTTTCATCCTTGAATATATTCAAAACTCACCCACACAAGTCCTCCAGCAGTCTGTTTAAGTTGACCTCAAGGTATTTTTGGAGATAAAGTTAACCATCTCACCAAGGTCCTGTATCCACCAACCTGATGGTAAAAACATCCCAGCCAAAGGGTCAATTTCTCTCAAGAAGCTGTATTTCCTTTTAGATTGTTAGCACCATATATGGGCTAAGCTGAACCTGGAGAGTGTGGATGGTCATCCCTCAGTCCTGCCAAGATATGGGGACAAGACTGCAGCCTTGATGGACAAAGAAATAAGCTGACCTGCAAGAGGAAGGCACCTATGGAAGAGCTCTTCTTCACTGGCAGGTTCAGCCTAACCTCTGCTCTGTGGGCAGATGGGAGCAGTACCTTGTTCCTGCTCGGGGCTATGCCATGGGTTTAGGGAATTCAAGCCAAGCAGGTTGGTCACAAGGCTACGCATGTTCTGGAAGTGAGGGAATTCAGCTGTAATTGGGTCAGGCAGGGATCTTTTGCTAGACAGGGCATCATGTAAACACTGTGTCAGCAGTGTGGCCTCCAAATGTCTGCTGGGAATAAAGGTGGCCCTCTGCTTTTAGGGAAGCCATTCACTTCTGGTCTAAACCAAGAACCTCCCAAAACGTGTGCACCAAAGCCTGCTGATCAGGCAAGATCTTCTCTGCCTCCCCAGGGAAGTTGTGGATGCCTCATCCATGGAAGCGTTCAGGGACAGGTTGGATGGGATCCTGGGGAGTCTGAACTAGTGGGAGGTGTCCCTGCCCATGGCAGGGGGTTTGGAATTGGATGAGCTTTAAGGTCTCTTCCAATGCAAACCATTATATGATTCTTTCCAAGAGGCATCTCTTCCTTAATTAGAAAACAAAAAATGAAGAGCTCGAGCAGTTTAGAGCACAAAGCATTTATTCACTAAATGATGTGCTTTTGGTAAACGCCAAGTCATAAATTTGGGGGTTTAATTTCTGTCTTACTAGGGAAATGGAAAGCAACAGAGAGAATTACTATAATCTGGTGGGCTCAAGTTGCATCAGGGGAGATTTAGACTAGACATTAGGAGAAAATTTACGGAAAGAGTGGTGAAGCTCTAGAAGAGGCCGCCCAGGGAAATAGTGGAGCCCTCATCCCTGGAGGTGTTGAAAAAACACCTTGATGTGACACTCCAGGACATGAGTGAGTAGGCACAGTGGTATTGGGCTGGCGGTTGGACTGCAGACAACCTGCCTGCAATCTCAGCTCCAAGCCATATTTAGAACAGCATCGGCAAGGACAGAGACCACACTCCCAGAGGACCTGGTGTGGCAGCTCCCTGCCTTTTTACAGCTGCTGCCTCCTTCTTCCCACTCCCATGTCCTAAATATTGCCTCCCTGCTCTCCCTGGTCTTCCTGTTGCTGTCCTCAAGCATGTCATCTGGCACCAACTGCTGTCCACCTCTATGGAGCAAATCCTTACCCATGAGGATGTGGTATCCCAAAACATGCTGGACAAGTGTCCTGAAATGGAGAGGAGAATTGATTTGTGGCCACTCTCTGTGCAAGCACTTGACTCACCAGGCCTCTGAAGGACAGAGAAGTGACTGCTTATGTTGTGCTGCTTTGGAGAATGACACTTATATCACAGAATGCCAGGTTGGAAGGGATTTCAGGGATCATCTGGCCCAACGTTTTAGGTGATCTATAGTTTCAATGAGATGGCCCAGAACCCTGTCAAGCTGAGCCTTAAAAGTGTCCACTGTGGGAGAATGCATCACTTCTCACCTTTCAGGCCAACCACTTGCCTTTGTTAGAGGTGGCTCCATGAAATCAGAAGATTTTGTTCCTGGGAAAAGAAAATATTTCATTCAATATTAATTGTTGATTCTGCTGAAGCAGGAAAAAGTGAGGGGGAAAAATAATCTTACTTTGCTTCAGGCTGAGTCAAATGTGGGATTTTTTGCTATTTTTGGTTTGTTGGCTGAACTGAAAAAAATAGTGATTCCTGTAGTTCCAAAATCTGCAGTTTCAGAAATCATTTGCTCCCATGTTTAATTGTTCACTCAGTTAAACTTGCTTCCCGTTTCACATGTGAATTTCCCTGGTAGCAGGTTCCAGCCACCGGCTCTCATTATGCCATTTTTGGGGAGCAATAGCTGCCAACTTTCCACACCCTCAACCCCCTGAAGGCAGTTGTTGTCTTTTCAAGTGAATCCAGCACTAGCCAAATATGCAGAACAACAGTCCTGGAGATCTCGTGCTCTGCTTTAGCCTGAACCACCAGATCCTGTTCCCCAGCAGGTCTCCATCTGACTCTGTTGTCCTCCATAGGAATAAAGCCATTGCCATCATTAATGGGATCGCCCCAGTGACTTGGTCTTGTCCCACTTAGAATCATAAAATCAGAAGTTTGGGTTGAAAGGGACCTTAAAGACCATCTTGTTCCAAGCCCACTGCTGTGGGCAGGGACATCCCACCAGATCAGGCTGCCCAAGGCCTCATCCAGCCTGGCCTTGAACACCTCCAGGGATGGGGCAGCCACAACTTCCCTGGGCAACCTGTGCCAGTGTCTCACCACTCTCATGGTGAAGAAATTCTTCCTTATATCGAACCTAAATCTGCCCCTCTCCAGTTTATACCTCCTGCCCCCTCGTCCTATCACCATAAGTCTTTATGAACAGTCCCTCTAGAGCTGTCCTGTAGCACTTCCAGGTACTGGAAGGTTGCTGTAAGATCTCCTCAGAACTTTCTCTTCTCCAGGCTGAACAACCCCAACTCTCTCAGCCTGTCCTCATAGCAGAGGTGCTCCAGCCCTCTGATCATCTTTGTAGCCCTCCTCCAGACCCATTCCAACAGGTCCATCTCCTTCTTACGCTGAGGATTTTAGAACCGGACACAGTACTCCAGATGAGTTCTCACAAGAGAGGAATACTTAACACCGCTAGCCACGACCAAGCCTTTGAAAGAAGGAATCTGCCCTGTGTCAGCGGTTCCCAAAGCTCAGCCAGCAGTGAGCACACATCTCACAAGGCCACTGCGACCCTCAGGAGCTTTAGTAGCCATCACATGGTGGCCATCACATGGTGGCTTTGGAAATTTTGCTGCATGGCCTTCAGCCTCATGTCCAATGAGGAAATGAGGAATCTCCAGAGGGCACCCACTTATTGTCCTCTGCACAATCACACTTCTCCTTGTAGGGAGGCCCCAGGCCACTGCTGCCCTAATTTAGGTTTGCCAGGGCTGACTTTGAAGCGTTGTTGCTGATAGTGGTTAGCCTTTATCTATCATGCAGCGAGGCCCCAAACTCAGCTGAGGCATCTGTTACTGATAACCAGAGATGATTTATCCAAGCATTAGCCTGCATATCTCTAGTATTTCACTGTGTGTCTTTCTGACCGTGCAGGGTTTGGTTTTATGCTGCTCCTTCTCCGGTCTGCCCATCAGCCTTTTCTGCATTGTGCACGTGAAGGATACAAGCAGGATACCGCTTCCTCCAAAGTACAGGTTTTCCTTCGTAGAATCATAGACTGGTTTAGGTTGGAAGGAATCTTAAAGCCCATCCAGTTCCAACCCCTGCCGTGGGCAGGGACACCTCCTACTACACCAGGCTGCTCAAGGACTCATCCAACCTGGCCTTCAACACCTCCAGGGATGGGGCAACCACAGCTTCCCTGGGCAACCTGTGCCAGTGCCTCACCACCCTCATCAGGAAGAATTTCTTCCTAACGTCTAGTCTAAATCTTTCCCCTTCCAATTAAAAGCCATTCCCCCTCATCCTAGCATTCCAAGCCCTTGGAAAAAGTTCCTCCCCAGCTTTACTGGAGCCCCTTTGGGTACTGGAAGCTGCTCTAAGGTCTCCCTAGAGCCTACCCTTCTCCAGGCTGAACAACCCCAACTCTCTCAGCCTGTCCTCATAGCAGAGGTGCTCCAGTCCTTGGATCATCTCCATGGCCTCCTCTGGACCCATTCCAACAGTTCCACATCCTTCTTCTACTGGGAATTCCAGAACTGGACACTGTAGTCCAGGTACTTCAGCCAGGCTCCATCTGCAAACACATCCTTGCAGCATACAACAGTGGAGCCATTTGGATACATGGGGATCCATTCAGAGAGGCTTGCAAAAAAAAAGAATTAAACTTGCCACAAAAGTAAATTATTAATACAGAGCTGTAAAAATAAGCATTTGACATCAGGAGAAACTTCCAACACTCTCCACTGTAAGGCAAAAATTAGAGCAAAAAGTGATTAAAACTGAAAACCTTCATTTCAAGGCTATTAGGATGGGATGTTTTGACAATCCATATTCTTCCCCACTCCCTTCATTTTTCTTTCCCACTAAAAACCCTGGCAAAGCCATCCCATTCTGCTAGACAGCTCAATTGGAGTAGAACTGCATATTTGAGCAGAATACAGCTCCAGCAGAATTCCCCCAACCAGCTCTGCCTGAAAGCTAATCCCATAACTGAGGGTGGAGAAAGCACCATCTCTTTATTTGTGTCTGCACAGCTGTGATTCTCCTCTGCATTCCCTAAAGCAGATAGGAACCAGCTGTGGGGTTTGGGTTTTTGCGGTGAGGTTAGGATGCAGTGATAGCAAGCAACATGAGGATATATTTTTATTTATTCTCCTGTTCCAAAGGGTTATTTCTACTCTTCTCCCTTTAATTGCCTTAGCAGTAAGGAAGTATACGCTTTAAGGAAAAGTTTTATTCTAAAGCCACTTCAAGATGACAACGTGATTGAGACCAGCCCTGTGGCTGGTGGATGAGAAGCTCGACATGAGCTGGCAACGTGTGCAGCCCAGAAGGCCAACCGTGTCTTGGGCTGCATCAAAAGAAGTACGGCCAGCAAGGTGAGGGAGGGGATTCTGCCCTTCTACTCTCATGAGACTTCGCCTGGAGTACTGTGTCCACTTCTGGAATCCCCAACAGAAGAAGGATATGGATCTGTTGGAACAGGTCCAGAGGAGGCTATGAAGATGATCAGTGGGCTGGAGCACCTCCCATATGAGGACCGGTTGAGAGAGTTGGGCTTGTTCGGCTTGAGGAAGAGAAGGCTCTGGGGAGACATTAGAGTGGTCCTCTAGTACCTGAAGGAAAGCTGAGGAGGGACTTTTTACAAGGGCCTGGACTGATAGGGCAAGGGGGAATGGCTTTAAATGGGAAGGAGGAAGATTTAGATTAGATATTAGGAAGAAATTCTTCCTGATGAGAATGGTGATGCCCTGGCCCAGGTTGCCCAGAGAAGTCGTGGCTGCCGCATTCCTGGAGGTCTTCAAGGCCAGGTTGGATGGAGCTTTGAGCAGCCTGGTCCAGTGAGAGGTGTCCCTGCCCGTGGCAGAGGGGTTGGAACTGGAAGGGCTTTGAGCAAACTTCCAGCACAAAGCATTCTACTATTCTATTCTAAGATGGACCTACATTCTTGAATGGGCTCCAGTGTGGTCGTAAGATGTCAGGCAAAGGTCTGCCTCTTGGTGCTTCACTCCCAATTGTGGCCACAAACAGCTGCACGGACAAGTGTAAAGAGCTGGGAAAATGGATATAACATATCCTCTCAAGTCTCTCCCCATTTTTTATTCAGCTCGGGGATTTTCCGAACTGCATGTGGTTTGTACATACTCAGTAACCCTCAATGGATTTCCCTGCCCTTGAAGATTGTCCAACAATCAATGGATTTGTTTCGTGCCCTTGAAGATTGTCCAATGTTTGCGTCAGCTCACAAAAGCTTTTACTTTCAATTTGTTCAGCAGGACTCCAAGTAACTAATCTTCCACTGCCTGACTTGTTTTCATCTTTCCAATGCCCATTTTTTTTCTTCTTGATCTCTCTCCTGCATTTCCCTGTCTACAAAGCTGAAACCATCTCAACAGCCAAGAGGTGTTTCTCAAAGAAACTGCGTGCTGTCTCTCTCTCTGCCACTAAAGTGATTTTATCTGGTTCAGCAGAGGATCCTAGCAGCTCTCTGCTCTCTCAGTAGCTGACCTTACTACCAGTTTTGCAAGTTTTCATTTTAATCAAAGTGTCTGAGCCAAAATCCCCATCATTCACCAGGACATTGCTGTTAGTCCTCACCACAGAACTGTATTTCAGCACTGATTATTGACCCTCTATGAAGGATCCTTCTCAGTGAGACTTTTCCTTCCCACCTATCTGTACGTGGGAAGCATCCGGAGTAAAGACAGGATTAGAAAAGCTCTTGCTTTTCTTGCTCTTCATGACCAGTCTAAGTCAGCCTTAGTGCTTCCCTACATGTTTAAGGTCAGAGCTATCAACATAGCCTTTAGTGGGGTTGAAAACTGAAGCTTTGCATGAGGAATTTTAGACAAATCAGATTGCAGCACAGAGGCTTCCCTTAAATTATTTGGATTCATTGGAATGTGTGGTGTACAGAGATCTGTTGCATGGCTGGAAAAGATACGGAAACACATTCGATTGTCCAAGCTGTTCTTGGCTGCATGGAATCTTCTCATTCCTGCACATATCCCTGCTCCCTTATGGAAAAGGATTGTTTCGGAGCTGCTAAAATCAAACCCATAGCGGTGTCAAAAGGGCATCATAATGTTGTAGCAAGAGACGCGTTCCCCTACTGTGATGAGCTGTGCAAAGAAGTTTTGAGCAAGAGCCCTTCCCATTGCCACAGACAAAGCTAACAGATGACTCACAATTCTGATTACTTGCAGTTCACCAGGTTTTTCTCATGGTCTTAAATCTCTGACAATGATAATTGATGTCACTAAGCCTACTTACAGAACTGTTTTGGAGATGTAAAAGCAGAACACTTTTTCCTTCATCTTCTTCATGGTTAGAGGGATGAAGTCCCTCCCATACGAGGACAGGAGGACAGGCTGAGAGAGTTGGGGTTCTTCAGCCTGGGGTTCTTCAGCCCGCAGAAGAGAAAGCCCCAAGGACACCTTATAGCAGCCTTCCAGTACTGAAGGGGGGCTACAAGAAAGCTGGGGAGGGGCTCTTTATCAGGTAGGGGCTCTTCATCAGGGATAGGATGACGGGGAATAGTTTTAAGCTGAAAGAGAGGAAATAGAGATGAGATCTTAAGAAGAAACTTGTTCCCGTAAGGTTGGGGAGACAGTGGCCAAGGTTGCCCAGAGAAATCATGGCTGCCCCATCCCTGGAGGTGTTCAAGGCCAGGCTGGATGAGGCTTTGAGCAGCCTGATCCAGTGAGCGATGTCCCTGCCCATGACAGGGGCATGGAACTGGATGATCCTTGAGCTCCCTTCCACCCAAACCATTCTCTGATTCTATCATTCTGAAAGCTGGAATGCACTGTAAGAACAGACACAGGACTGGACTACTATTAAAACAGCCTTTTTCATATTGGCCAGTTCTCTGGCTGAGACAAAACATAAGCAAGGTCCAACTATAATGTTTGTATAAGGTGCAAGGAGTGAGATCTGAAGAGCAGATTGGCTTGGATAATCCCAACTAATTTGCCTGATTTATTTCTTTCTAAAAGGAATCAGTTCTGGACAGAAATCAATCAATGGAGAGCAAGAGTTGGGAAATGCATCACTCAAGGTTTCCAGCAGCAGCTTGGCCAGCATGGATATCTCGTAAGCCTCACAGAAGAGCTCTGAAACCTTTCATGAGTTGATGGTGTCACTGGCAGCATTCCTGTCATGGCTGTGAACCACATGTATTATCTAGCTTGACGCTTGTTGACTACCTGGAATGCAAGGGCAATTTTTATGCTGCTTTCTGGCTCTTATTTTCTAGGTTGCTTTATAAGATAGGGTTTGGGTTTTTTTAAATGGCTCTAAATACTGATGGTGACACACGCCCTAATCATGTGCAATTTATGGCCTAAGGTTTTACAGCACTATAAATGTCTAAGCTGCCTTGAATCCTCCAGATGACTACTTTCGAAGCCATGTAAGTGTTTAAATGAGCAACAGTGCCAAGTGTATAGAATTCTACAACAGAACTTGACGCTTTGAATGCCAAAAAAGATCAGTGTCAATGAAGCATGCTTTAGTCTTTCCCTAATTACATCTGCTTGTTTGAGAACCACAAGTGCCTAATGCATGTGTTACTAATCCCCTGCCTAATCCCAAAAACCTTTCCAAAAGGGAATAGTCCTAACAAGACAGATGTTTAGGTCGATAGAATCTCTACTACTCCTTGCTGAGGGTGGGGAGGAGGAAGTCTAGCAGGAAAAAGCCCTCCTTTGAACAAAATCTCTTCTGGCCCCAAAGATGAAGAGGGCCATGAAGATGATGCGAGGACCACAACACTTGCTATGAGGATAGACTGAGAGAGTTGGGGTTATTCAGTCTGGAGAAGAGAAGGCTCCAGGGAGACCTTAGAGCAGCTTCCAGTACCTGAAGAAGCTACAGAAAAGCTGGAGAGCGGCTTTTCACAAGGGCCTGTAGTGATAGGACAAGGGGGAATGGCTTTAAATTGGAAGGAGGAAGATTTAGACTAGACATTAGGAAGAAATTCTTCCTGATGAGGGTGGTGAAGCACTGGTACACATTGCCCAGGGAAGCTGTGGCTGCCCTATCCCTGGAGGTGTTGAAGGCCAGGTTGGATGGGGATTTGAGCAGCCTGATCCAGTGGGAGGTGTCCCTGCCTATGGCAGGGGGTTTGAAAGTAGATGACCTTTGTGGTCCCTTCCAAGCCAAACCATTCTATGATTCTATGAACTATGGAGAAAAGCTCAAACTTAGAATTTCTCCTGGAGCATCATGACCTTCTGAAAACACAGTGAAACTGTTTTGCAGTCCCTGACAACACTTGCAAGCAGGTAGATGCTGGAGCATCAGCGGGATTCTCACCACCCTCTTAGCAAGCCCCTGAGAGGCTGTGCTCTGTCAGTAATTCCAGTTGTGCACCACTCATGAGGTCTCACAAATAACTTGTGGGTATAACCTTCAATCATGACTTGCCTTGATGGGCACTGAGCTGCCCGAATCCATCTTCATTGGTGTAAACAGCATCAGGCACTACTGGGGACCCAGCCATCAAGTCAGGATCAGCCTGAAGCAAGACAGAGCTTCTGTCCAGACTATCATGAAAGAGGTTGGTAGTACCAACCAGCGTTGAGCTAAATGCCTGACTTTGAAATAATATCTTTATATAGCATCCTAAATCCACTTGCACTTATTGAAATTCCAAGATCTGGTGAGCACATAAAGCACAGGAGTAGCAGTTATCAGAGCTATGCAGCTGGGAAGTCTCATGTATAAGTCAGGGGAACAAGGCACAGGGTGTGTCCAGCTGAAGACCCTTGCTCATGGGCTGATTAACAGAGTCATGTATCCTTCCTGCCTAGCGCTTGCCTTGTGATGAGAAGTAGGAAACCCCTTGGGCACGACGTCTTCAGTTTGACACGCACTGCTATATGGCAGAGGGAGGGAGGAATGAGTGAGATGCAGATCTCCTTAGAATCATAGAATCGTTTGGGTTAGGAGGGACCATAAAGAACATCCAGTTCCAACTGGATGGACAGGGACACCTCCCACTGGATCAGGCTGCCCAAGGCCCCATCCAACCTGGCCTTGAACACCTCCAGGGAAGGGGCAGCCACCACTTCCCTGGGCAACCTGTGCCAGTGCCTCACCACCCTCATTGGGAAGTTCTTCCTAATGTCTAGTCAAAATATTTCCCCTTTTAATTTAAATCTATTTCTCCTTGTTCTATCACTACATGTCCTTGTAAAAAGTCCCTCTCCAGATTTCCTGGAGCCCCTTCAGGTACTGGAAGGCCACTCTAAGGTCTCCCCAGAGTCTTCTCTAGGCTGAACAACCCCAACTCTCTCAGCCTGTCCTCGTAGCAGACATGCTCCAGCCCTTGCATCGCCTTCACAGCCCTCTTCTGGACCTGTTCTTTAGCATCAGGAAGGATTTTCTTGTGCAGCTTCTGGATCCTCTGATGAAATCATTTTAGTTGCTACTGCCTCTCAGCAGCGAATGGAAACTGAAAAGGTTTCTTTCACAGAGCATCTTGGTTTGCCTCTTCCCTGGTCCACCTCAAGAGTTCTGCATTTCCACCTTCGCCAGGCAGAGTGGTGTGCAAATGGACAGTGCAGTTCTGCCTCAAACTTAGGGTCCAACCACAAGACCCTGTTCCCATAACCAAGAAAATGAATGAGCTCCTCTGGGTCCTTCATTACTGAGAGAGGACTGGGGGAGCAGCTGTCCAGAGCATCCACCCATTCCAAAAATCAGTGGAAATCAAATAAAGAGAGTTACAAGAGACATGAAAAGAGTCTGCAAGCTAGACTGGCTTCTCACCTTTCCTACGATGTTCACTCTGTGGCCCACAATGAGAGGTCCTTCCCTCTTCTGAAAGCCCATACTTCGAGGTTGCCCTTTGTCTTCCAAAATGGCAGATAAAGTATGATGGGTGCAGAGTGAAGGCAGTCTGAGTGCTGTCACATTTGTGCTACTTGAAGATCGATGAAGATTGTCTTGAAGATGTAACTGAAAGGTAGAGATGAATGGGTGCAATAGAGCTCAAAACCAAGGAGATACAACTCTTCTTGAGGTCATATTTCAGGGTACAGTTCCCTCCCCAGTCTGGCCACAGATCTATCCAATTGTGATTGACTCCAAATGAAGTGGATGCCCCATCCCTAGAAGTGTTCCAGCTCAGGTTGGATGGGGCCTTGAGCAGCTTGATCTAGTGGGAGGTGTCCATGCCCATGATTGGATCTGGATGATCTTTGAGGTCTCTTCCAACCCAAACCATTCTATTATTCTAATATTCTATTATTCTATGACTCTAAGTGTGGCCTCCAAAAATCTACATTTGGATTGAAAACTCATCTGTAGCAGTCTCCCAGAGCCCCCTTCTAACGCCTGCTGACTGGTGGATGCTGCAGTGGTTCCTGGTCTTTCAGATCCAAGTTGTAGCTTTGCAAATCAGCTGGAAGGCAAGGAGACCTGCCACCTTCCATAGGCAGTTCCATGTTGACCTCCCACCCCACACTGGAGCACTCAGGCTCCACAGGAGACAAGAAGGCCACGTCACAGATCTATGGCACCACCTGCCACAACCTGGATACCCATCATCCCACTTGAACTTGTTGATGGGTTGATGATCTGATCTCCCACCAGATCTGTTTAATAGAGCCATCAGTATTGACTGCACCAAGAGAGACATATCTGGTGACCACATCCTCAGATATGCTTTGCCCTGGTGATCTACATACCCATAGCTTCAGTAGAGAGGACCTGCCACAAGCATCTCTTAGATCAACAATGTCTGCGCCGAGTACTCCAACTAGATGGAAAAGCCATTTGATAAGACCTTGGCTCGCTGCCTACTGTACTGGGAACGGACGAAGTGCTCAGGGATGTAGCTGCAGGCACAACAGAATGAAAAAAACAGGAGGTCTTGAAAGACTGGAAGTTCTCCAAACCCAGGAGGACACACCAATTTGTGTATGGTTGCTGCAGAAACCAGGGTCTAGCTGAGAGATGTCTCGGGTAGGAGACAGCTCTCAAAAAGGACTGAAAAGAACTTGGCTGGTAGAGATAAAGCATATGAATTTCTTATCAGTAAATGTAAGCCAATATAAATGAAATATCAAGTGAGGCAACACAACTTGCGAAAGTGTTTAGGTTTGAACAAAAATAGAAACTCCACAGTTTTGTCACGTTAAGTCTGCACCGGAATAAAATAAGCAAAATTAATTCCTTTAGCTTTGGCATAAGATCCTTGCTGAGTCCGGCTTCTCTGGCAGACTCTGCCGAGAGTAAACCCGGTGTATCCCGTACGCTTAATCTTTTTCCCATCCCAATGGTATCTTTCAAAATAGAAGCCCAACTTCAAATCTTTGTCCCACATATGGTTACGTTAAACTTTTTTGGCAGGCTGATGTCTTCAGCTTAAAGAGGGGGCATCTACTTTTCTGAATCAAGCTGCAGATTCCACTTGAAAAGCTAGACTTGTGTTTTAGTGTCCCTGAAGGATCCATTTCAGGTTCATTACTAAAATATAGCCAAGTCAGTGAAACGCCTTGTACATCTGTGGGGGTTTTATGGGTTTCTCTCAGCATGACAGGTTGAGACAGTTGGGGTTGTTCAACCTGGAGAAGAGAAAGCTCCGAGGAGACCTTAGAGCAGTCTTCCAGTACCTGAAGGGGCTCCAGGAAATCTGGAGAGGGACTTGTTACAAGGGCCTGGAGTGATGGGATGAAGGGGAATGGCTTTAAATTGGAAGGGGGAAGATTTAGATTAGACATTAAGAGATTAGACACTAAGAAATTAGACGTCAAAAGTTCTTCCCCATGAGGGTGGTGAGGCACAGGAACAGTTTGCCCCATCCCTGGAGATGTTTAAGGCCAGGTTGGATGAGGCTTTGAGCAACCTTATCAGTAGGTGGTGTCCCTGCCCATGGTAGGGGGGTGGAACTAGATGATCTTTAAGGTCCCTTTGAACACAAGCCATTCTATGATTCTGTGATATGATGGTTTGATGATTCTATGACTCTATAAACCGTAACTCACCCTTGCTTACCGGAAGACTTGGGGCTGACACCCCACGAAGGAGAAGACCCCAATCCCCTCCATGACAGCCACTTGCCACAGAGGGAAAGGGCTGAAACAGAGGAAAGGAAAACCCTCAGCCAAGTGGGACAAGTTTCCAGCTAATCCCCTCACCTGAGTATGCCTAAACTTTCACCCAGTGTCTTGTTCGAGGCACTGCTTTATCCCAAAGTGGGACAGGAGGAACGTGCAGGTTTGCAATCTCTTTTCAAGGCAGAGGTTCTGCAGTTTGCTCATCAATATCTGTCTGGCCAAGACATCTGCTTTTCTCCATCAATATCAGAACTGAAGACCAGCTGCAAATGATTTAAACAGTAGTTTTGTGCCAGGACATGGCTGAAGGAGCTGGGGTTGTTTAGCCTAGAGAAAAGGAGACTGAGGGGACACCTTATCAGTGTCTACAACTGTCTGAAAGGAGGTTGTAGCGATGTGGGTGTTGGTCTATTCTCCCAAGTGACAGGTCATACAACAAGAGCAAATGACCTCAAGTTGCTCCAGGGCAGGTTCAGATTGGACATCAAGAAAAAATTCTTCATGGAAAGGGTTCTCTGGCCCTGGCAGAAGCTGCCCAGGGAGGTGGTTTAAAAGACGGGTAGATGAAGTGCTCCGGTATCTGGTTTAGTAGTGGATAGGTATGGTTGGACTCAATGATCTCAAAGGTCTTTTCCAACCAAGCAATTCTGTGATTAACTATTTCTTCACGATGAGGGTGGTGAGGCCCTGGCACAGGTTGCCCAGAGAAATCATGGCTGCCCCATCCCTGGAGGTGTTCAAGGCCAGGGTGTATGGAGCTTTGAGCAGCCTGGTCCAGTGAGAGGTGTCTCCCATGGCAGAGGAGTTGGAACTGAATGGGCTTTGAGGTCCCTTCCAACCATTCTGTGATTCTGTGCTTCTATGTTTTATTCATGAACAGCTACAGCTGAGACTCAACGATCCCAAAGGTCTTTCCCAATCAAAGGATTATATGATGAGGCAGAAGGGAAGGATGATGGGTGGGAGAACAGGGATGAACATGACAGCACAATGGCTCCCTGCCTCAGTTTCCCCAACCCTTGCTCCCCCCTCCTTTTGCCCCCAGCCCAGGAGTGTGAGCGCGTCTCCTAGCAACAAGCCCTGCCCACGTCACTGATTGGCCGGGGAGAGAAGGGGCGTGGCTCCGGGGACAATGCCTAGCCTCTGATTGGCCGTGACGCGAAGGGGCGTGTCTCTTAGAAGAATTCTCGCCGTCCTCTTAAGAACACGCCCGTCGTTCATTGGTAGAAGCGTGTTTGGGGCGGGGCTCTTCGCAACATTTCCCGCCGCTGATTGGTAGAGGCGAGAAGGGGGCTGGTCTCCTAGCAACACGCCCCGCCCCCTGCGCTAATTGGCCGCCGCCGCCACCGCCGCCATTTTCAAACCGCCGCTTTCGCCGCTGCTGTCGGCGCCATTTTTCACCATGGAGGCCGAGCCCGCAGCGCAGAAACCGCCGAGGCGGAGACGGGGCAGGGTCAGCGCCCCCCGCTCGCCACAGGGGGACAGCGGGGACCGGGAGGCCGCGTCCTGCAGCCGGTAGGAGCCGCGGTCCCTCCTGGTCAGGGAAACCCTGAGCTCACCTTTCCTGCGTCGTGTTTTCCTCCCCCTTCAAGGCCTTCTCTCAGCCTGAGGGGATCCCCTCGCCCTTCTCGAGGGAGGAATCCCCTGCATAGGAAGGGCTTGCGGTGCTGGTGGATGAGGATCGTAGAATCATAGCATAATTTGGGTTGGAAGGGACCATAAAGCCCATCTATTTCCACCCCCCTGCCATGGACAGGGACACCTTCCACTGAATCAGGCTGCGAAAGGCCTGTCCAACCTGGCCTTGATCCCTCCTGGGTCACGGGACAGCAAGATGGTGACCAGGGGGTAGGCCCCCTCCCACAGTAGAGGAGGATCAGTTTTGTGAACACCTGAGGAACCTGAACTTACATAAGTCCATGGGACCTGATGAAATGCATCCCAGAGTCCTGTGGGAATTGGCAGATGTGGTTGCCAAGCCACTCTCTGTGATATCTGAAAAGTCATGGCAGTCAGGAGAAGTCCCTGGTGACTGGCAGAAGGGTAACATTGTGCCCAATTTTAAAAAGGGTAGAAAAGACGACTCTGAGAACTGTCAGCCTCACCTCTGTGCCTGGGAAGATCGTGGAACAGATCCTCCTGGAAGCTATGCTAAAGTACACAGAGGACAGGGAGGTGATTAATGGCAGCCAGCATGGCTTCACCAGGGGCAAGTCCTGTCTGACCAACTTGGTGGCTTTCTATGATGGGGTAACTGCAGCAGTGGACACGGGTAAACTGATGGATGTGGTCTATCTAGACTTCTGTGGTCTATCTAGACTTCTGTGGGGGACTTTGACACAGTCCCCCACAACCTCCTTCTCTCTAAATTGGAGAGATATGGTTTTGATGGGTAGATGGTAAGGTGGATAAGGAACTGATTGGATGGTTGTATTCAAAGAGTAGTGGTCAATGGCTCAAAGCCCAGATGGAGATCTGTGACAAGTGGTGTCCCTCAGGGGTCCGTACTGGGACCGGTGCTGTTCAATATCTTTATCAATTATATTGACAATGAGATTGAGTGCACCCTCAGCAAGTTTGCGGATGACACCAAGCTTAGTGGTGTAGTTGCCATACCAGAAGGACAGGATGTCATCCAGAGGGACCTGGACAGGCTGGAGAAGTGGGCCTCTGAGGACCTCCTGAGGTTCAACAAGGCCAAGTGTAAGATCCTGTACCTGGGTCGGGGCAATCTCTGTTTTCAGTACACGATGGGGGATGATGTGCTTGAGAGCAGCCCTGCAGAGAGGGACTTGGGGGTGCTGGTCGATGAGAAGCTCGATATGAGCCGGCAATGTGCGCTCACAGCCCAGAAGGCTACCCGTGTCTTGGGCTGCATCAAAAGAAGTATGGCCAGCAGATTGAGGGAAGTGATTCTGCCCTTCTACTAAGCTCTTGTGAGACCTTATCTGGAATACTGTGTCCAGTTCTGGAATCCTCAGTGTAAGAAGGACATTGAGGTATTGGAACGGGTCCAGGGGAGGGCTACAAAGACCATTGGAGGGCTGGAGCACCTTCCCTACGAGGACAGGCTGAGAGAGTTGGGCCTGTTCAGCCTGGAGAAGAGAAGGCTCAGAGGAGATCTTATAGCGACCTTCCAGTACCTGAAGGGGGCCTACAGGAAAGCTGGAGAGGGGCTATTTGTAAAGGCTTGTGGAAGTAGGACCAGGGGGAACTGGTATAAACTGGAGAGGGGCAGATTTACACTGGACATTAGGAAGAATTTCTTCACGATTAGAGTGGTGAGACACTGGAACAGGTTGCTCAGGGAGATTGCGGATGCTCCATCCCTGGAGGTGTTCAAGGCCAAGTTGGATGGGGCCTTGGGCAGCCTGCTTTAGTGGGATGTCTCTGCCAATGGCAGGGGGCTTGGAGAAAGATGATCTTTAAGGTCCCTTCCAACCCTAAGTATACTATGATGTTATGGTACCTCCAAGGATGGGGCAGCCACAGCTTCCCTGGGCAACCTGTGCCAGGGCCTCACCACTCTCGTCATGAAGAAATTCCTCCTTATGTCTAGCCTAAATCTGCCCCTCACCAGTTTATACCCATTGCCCCTAGTCCCATCACTACCAGCCTCGTTTAACAGTGCCTCCCCGGCTTTCTTGTAGCCCCTTTCAGGTACTGGAAGGTCACTATAAGATCTCCTCGAAGCCTTCTCTTCTCCAGGCTGAATAAGTCCAAATCTCTCAGCCTGTACTCGTATGAGAGGTACTCCAGACCTCTGATCACCTTTGTAGCCTCCTCTGGACCCATTCTAACAGAAGCTCAACTTGAGCCAGCAATGTGTGCTCGCAGCCCACAGCAGCTTGGGGGAAGGAGGAGAGGATCCTTATTGCTCGTCAGGGTGAGAATAATTTGGGAGTGGAGTGTTCTTTACATCCCCTGGAGAGACTGGCTGATCCTCCAGGATTTCTGCAGGCCATAATACCAGATTAACGCCTTTTCCTGGGCACGGGGAAACCCACCTCAGCTCCAGTGTCAGCCTGGCTTTTACTCTGATTTTTAAATCCCTGCATGTGCTATCTATTCATGTTGTTTTGATATGTTGAACTTTCCCAAGGCCACCCAGTGAAAGAAGCTATTACTACTTATGTTAACCTGAAGATCACTTTATCTGTGTTGATCCCAATAATGATACCTGGATGTGTTTACAAGCAGCTCGCGCCCTATCAGCAACTGAACCCTGTGTGAATCATCTCCTGACCGATATTTAGACAAACCCAGGCTGATGAGCAGATGATTGTGTTTTCTGTTGCCCTCAGGGTTAGGAAATGGTTTCTCCAAGCATGCAGGTGGTGTAGAAACCACCAATTTCTGGCAAATGTTGTTGTCTGTTGGGCTGATGGCTGGACTTTATGATCTTAGAGTTCTTTTCCAGCCTTAATGATTCCATGATTCTATTTATCTCAGCCCAGTTTCTACCTCCAGGTGCTGTATGTGGGCAGAAGTTCAGCCAGAGATTCAATCAGGGTCTTTTCCCTGCTGCCCTTGTTCTTTGTGCCTGAAGGGGGATTACATGCCTTCGCACCCCAGCCTGGGATGGTTTGGAGCAGTAAGAGATGCTCCTGCTCTTCCTCCAGCTTCGTTAGAGCCATGGGAATGAGTGAGGAAGGTGATTGAGGCAGTCCTGGGTTTTGAAACTGGGTCAAATTCCCCACAGGCTGGCATGGATATTGTTTATTTGGTGACTTAAATCAAAGCGGGGTAAACATCAGAGTTTGGTTTTCATAATGGCTGGTTTTGGCACCATTATGTGCTCCTGGTGGCAGAACATTTTGTTGGACTTTTAAAAACAAATGTTTTCATAGACACATGCTGCAATATCATCTTGAAGATCAAATTATAGCTCCTTAATTACTGCACTGTAAAAGCGTAGTGTAATTGAAGGCTTCAGTGATTCAGTGAGGTGATGAAACACTGCCTCACTTTCTGGAGTGGTCGCACATTCCTTTGCGAGGCTTCTCTGTGTGGAGGGGCCCAGGGAAATTGCATAAAAGTGCAAAAGGAGTTTATGCAGATAACGTGTGTGTGTGTTAAACCTTCATCCTGGGACTCGTGGCACCTAGATGTGGTCTTGTGAAATAGGCAGAGCAATTCAAGAAGTCAGTCTTGCAGCTTTTCCATGGAATAATGGAAAACTTTAGCTGGAATGGACTTCTGGGAGGTCTCCAGTCCAACACCTGCTCAAAGCAAGGCCAACTTCAAATATAGGTCAGGTTGCTCAGCACACTGGCCAGGTACATTCAGAAATCTCCAAGGCCAGAGATTTCCATATCCCTCTGAGTCCCTGTTCCTGAGTTTCACCACACTCATTTGGGGGTGGAAATATTTTTCCTTCTGTCTAACAGTCTTTCCTTGCTGCAGCTTGTGCAGTCTGCCTCTTTCCATTCTGCCACGTGCCCACAAAGGGTCTGTCTCTGCCTTCCCTGTTTTGATGGTTGCATGACAGCAGTTAGAGCCCCATTTGCCTCATTCTGTGTCTCCTCATTCATGCTCTGCTCCAGTCCCAGCATCACCTCTGTTGGACACACTCCTATTGTGATGCTTCTTGTACTGGGAGGTCCAAAGCTGGACCCAGTATCCAGATGGGGCCACAAATCCTTACTGGCATCATTTGGCCTGCTTGCTGTTTGCCACTGCTGTAATGCAGAGCCAGCCTGCAGGAAAGCCAGGAGAGGCTCTTTATCAGAGAGCGCAGGGAGAGGATGAGGGGAAACAGTTTTAAGCTCTAAGAGGGGAGATTTTGATGAGATGTTAAGAAGAAATGTTTTCCTGTGAGAGTGGGGAGGCAGTGGCAGAGGTTGGCCAGAGACGTCATGGCTGCCCCATCCCTGGAGGTGTTCAAGGCCAGGTGGGATGAGGCTTTGAGCAACCTGATCCAGTGAGAGGTGTCCCTGCCCATGGCAGGGGGGTGGAACAGGATGGGCTTTGAGGTCCTTTCCAAGCTAAACGATTCTATGATCTTTCTGCAAACCACTAATAACAGAATTTAAACTGTTTAATCCCTTCAGCTGTTAGGGAAGTGGCAAACCCTAACTGTTTGCCCTGTTTGTGGTCTGAACAGCCAGCCTGTGCACAGGGCTGCTCACCAGCTGAGGCCTGAATTTGTCTGAGCCTCTGGGAGAGCCACACAGAGCAACAAGCAAAGGCCCCTACTCTCTAAGTGCTTTTGCACTAGAACATAAATATATTTAAACATAAGCACCATGAATAACCTCACTTTCCCTCTTAATTTGCCTTAACCTTGTGACTGTGTGCACACAGCCATGAAAAACCTTCGTCTCCAGCCCTGTAACACAAGCCAGGAGGGAGGAGTCCTCTGCCCACCAGCCTGATTTTAGTCAAATAACTGTCCAGGCAGAAACGGAGCTCCAGTTGCAGGCCTGAGGCCTCTGATTTGGGGGCTGTGAATACACTAAATACATTCAGTGATGTTTAAGGGCGAGATAATATCCTTTATTAGACGTGTCCTCTTGCAGACCCTGCCTTGTACCCTTCAGATTCTCACAGCTACAGCATTCCTGACTAGTCTCAAATCTGCTGTTTCAGTTTAACTTTTAGCTTAACTTTCACAGTAAGCATCAAGTTTCATTTCTGTGATGCTAGAGAATTCCTGATGCTTCCAAAACAGGGGCTCTGTGGCCAGGGAGGTGTGAAAGGATGTGGTTTGGACAGAGTATTTGTAGTCAGCCTCTTGTCTGTGTAATCCCAGGGTTGTGTCTAAAAAGGGAGGAGACAGTTGATAGCATGCTGGAGACGGTGACTTCACACAGTTATGAGCAGTGAATGTTTCCTCTGTTATAAAGGGCTGCTTTAACACTTTGCAGTTTTCTCATTTATCCCTTTCCCCCACTGGCAATATCACTGTAGCTCCTGCACAGCAACAGAGGGGTAAATGTGAGAGGAAACTGCTCTGTTGAAGAGAGGGAGAGTAAGATAGTGTGCACAAAGAAGAGCAGTCCCAAAGAGGGAGTGAGGAATGGGTTTGCCAAGAAGTCATTCTCTGTTCCCAGCTAATTTCTGATCCAGCACCAGCCAGTATTGTTGGTTCCTGGGTGAGTGTTCTCTGAACCTTGTCCTCCCAGCTCTTTGTCAGAAGACAATTAAAAAAAAATGGAGGTAGGCTTCTGGAACAGATCAACTTTAATTTTGGGCCTTGTTTGCTCTGTAGTCTTGTGCCCAGCTTGATGGTTTTATCTAGTGTCGAAGTGAAGCAGACAGTTCAGGGGGTGTGATCTCTTGTGAGATAACACAGGTAAATGAAGCAGCAAGTCCTTTCTCCTGCCCCAGATACACTGTCCATCCCCAGCTTGCACCTTGCAAATGTCTTTTGCCAAGCTGTGTGAGCTGGTGTGGAGGCTGGTTCTGGGGGAGCCCTGCCCAGCCAGGATGGCCCAGCATCCCACTGGGAGGAGATGGGTACCTTCCAACCCCAGGCAAGCCTGGAGCTCAAAGGATTTTCTTATCTTCAGATGAAGTCAACTGTTCTCTCTGATATCTGGAACCATTCTGTAGCTTTCATATTGTAGAAGCACCCAGAGGCGATCGTGCAGGGCTGGAGTCCTGCTGTGTAGAGCTTGTGAGGGTAGAGATGGGCTATCAAGTCACACATCTAAGTAAAGCCCTACTTTGTGCTCCCCTTCTTGAGTGTCTGCATCTTTGGTAACTCAGAGCCACGGCTCTTTTCAAGCCCTGATGCTGTGATACTGTGGTATTGTGCCTGTTCTGTGATCCATTGGTACTTGCTCGGAACCTGGGGTCCCACACCCTGTAAAGACAACACAGTTCTGAACATGAGAATGCAATATGTCACTTGGAGACAAGCTCTCTGCGGTGGGAAGGGACTAGCGGCTGATCATACGGATTCGTGTATTTGTAAATATTTTAATTGCAACTGTCACTTCTTAGTAGTTATTCAAATGGAATTAATCAAAATTAACTTTGCATGGCAGGACTTTGTATGGCAGGATTAAAAGCAACAAGTGCTTTTATATAGGTCACAAAAGGGTGGAAGGTGGAAAAGATGCTCATGTGTTGAGTTGTGCAAGCAAGGGTGGTTTCATGGAATCCCCTGAGCAAAAGGTCATCTGAAGCAGGCTGACCAGTGCTGCCATGAGAAGGCAAGGACAAACAGCTTCTGTCTGGTATGACCAACAGATGAGGCTGACAAAGGAGGCTGGTAGACTAGCAGGTGGTGGCGAAGAACCCACAGCCTGGTTTTGTGTGTTCTCACAGATGGTGCAACTGTGAACTGCTGCCAAAGATGGGGTCCAGGTTCCCTTTGCCTGGCTGAAAAGGACCTAGAGGTGCTGGTTGACAGCAGCTGAACAAGATCCAGCAGAGTGCACAGGTGGCCAAGAAGGCCAGTGGCATCCTGGCTTGCATCAGCCATGGTGTGGCCAGCAGGAGCAGAGGAATCAACCTTCCCTGTAATCGGCATTGGTGAGGTCTCACCTCGAATACTGTGTTTAGTTTTGAGCCCCTCACTACAAGAAGGACATTGAGATGCTGGAATGTGTCCAGAGAAGGGCAACAAAGCTGGAGAACAAGTCTTATGAGGAGCAGCTGAGGGACCTGAAGTTGTTTAACCTGAAGAAAAGAAGGCTCAGGGCAGACCCCATCACTGTCTACAACTGCCTAAAATGAGGTCACAAGCAAGGTAGGTGTTGGTCTCTTCTCCCAAGTAACAAATGATAGGAGGAGAGGAGATAGCCTCAAGTTGTACCAGGGCAGGTTCAGATTAGACATCAGGAAACATTTCTTTGCCGAAAGGGTTCTCAGGCCATGGCAAAGGCTGCCCAGGGAGACAGTTGAGTCCCCATCCTTGGAGGTGTTTAAAAGACAGGGAGATGAGGTGCTCAGGAATCTGTTTTAGTAGTAGACAGGTATGGTTGGACTCGGTGATCTCAAAGGTCTTTTCCAACCAAATGATTCTATGATTCAAACCAGCCACACTCTCGCTGCATGCCTTGCAGCAGTCCCCCTCACTCTGTGGCTGCAGGGTCAACTGGGCAGCTTGTTTCCAGCTGAACCTGTATCAAAAAAAAAGTGATGTTTAAGCTTAAACTGTAGCTGAAACTCCTTTCCCTATGGCCATGGGATTGCTGAATTGAACTTGCTGGGAGGAAGAGAGGAAAAAATGGCCTTTTTTGTTGGCAGCCTGCAGTCATACTGAAAGAGGTGGAATGCAAAGCAAGACCCTTCACTGCAGCCTGTGCAGGAGTCTTGTCAAGGAGAGATTTGTTTCTGTAGCAGATACGGTAGCAAAGAAGCCAGTTTTCCATACAAAAGGATGGGTTTGAAGGAGGGATCCTAAAAGAGAGTCTTTCCTGAATTACATGTTTACATATTAAAGGGAAAAAAAGCTTTTAAAAATCTTCCTGGATCATCCACTTGTTCTGCACAATCTGCACTAAGCTCTTCATTTGGCTTTTATTCACACACACATTTACAGTATTTAAAGTCAGGTGTTTCTGGCCAGTGACCCAACACTGTTGTGAAGGGCAAACCTTTTTGATGGTGATGGCTGCCTCTTTCCTTTCTTCTCCCTAATTAAGGCTTTTCTGAAATGAATGCTTGCTCTTGATCTCCATTATGATTAAAGACTGTTCCATCAGACTTTCTTGGGTTGCTAAAATAGTAACTGAAGAGTGCAAACCCTTCTTATTATCACATCAAAGTTAGCATAAATGGAAAGTTTTACTCCACTGAAGAAGGTAGCTATTAAAATGCATCACTGGAACATAATTGGAAGCTACAGTGCAGCTTCCAGAAAAATGTCTAGAGGCTCTCTTCTTACCAGGATTTGGTTTTTTTCATTCCAAAAGCAGGCTGAGAGTGTCTGGGTCTGGATGTGTTCAAGATTTAAGTGCAACCACTGCAGTCCATTGTCATTCTGTGAGCCTCAAAGAACAGCTCACAGGAGACAGGTAACACTGCCGTGTGTCCTAAATTGTGTTGTATATTGGCCTAAAGTTATTGTAAGAGAATGGTGATACTTCATAAAAATCATATAATCATTTGTTCAGAAAAAAACTTTGAGAACATTTGAGTCCAACCATACCTGCCCACTACTAAACCAGATCCCTTAGCACCTCCTCTCCTTGTCTTTTAAACACCTCCGGGAATGGGGACTAAACCCACCTCCCTGGGCAGCCTCTGCCAGGGCCTGAGAACCCTTTCTGTGAAGTAATATTTCCAGATATCCAGTCTAAACCTCCCCATGTGCAACTTGAGGCCACTTCCTCTCATGCTATCGCCTGTTACTTGAGAGAAGAGACCAGCACCCACCTTGCTACAACTTTGTTTCAGAGAGTTGTAGACAGTGATAGAGTCTCCCCTAAGCCTTCTTTTCTCCAGGCTAGACAACCCCAGGTTCTTCAGCTGCCTCTCATAACACTTGTTCTCCAGCCCCTTCACCAGCTCCGGTCCACTTCTCTGGATGTGCTCCAGTGCCTCAATGTCCTTCTTGCAACAAAGGGGCCAAAACTGAACCCAAGATTTGAGGTGCAGCCTCACCAATGCTGAGTCCAGGGGCACAATTGCTTCCCTTCTCCTGCTGACCGTGTTGTTTCTGATACAGGCCCAGATGCCATTGGCTTTCTTGGCCACCTGGGCCACTGCTGGCTCAAATGAAATAAGGGTTTGGATTTTAAACTTGTGTACTTTGTAACTTGTGCTTCTCCTTGCCTGTCCTTTGCACAAGAACCCTGCAATGTTTCACCAACAAGAGAGGTAGGAACAAAATATCCCTACAACTAAGAGGCTTTACACCATCAGCAGAACTGTAGAATCATTAACCTTGGAAAAGACCTCTAAGATCATGCAGCCCAACACCACAGTGTCTACTAAACCATGTCCCAAAGTGCCACAGCTGCATGTTTTTTTAACCCCTCCAGGGATGAAGACTTCACCACTGTCCTGGGCAGCCTCTTCCAATGCTTCATCACTCCTTCAGTCAAGAAATTTTTACTTATATCCAATCTAAACCTCCCCTGGTGCAACTTGAGGCCATCTTGCAGCAAACTGGAATGAAATCCTGACTTTACTGGACACCTGTAATTTAGCACCAATTAACAACTATTGGTGCAGGGAAACATCTTATACTGGAGTGTTTCTGTGAGGGACAAAGAAGATGTGAGCACACCTGACTGGTCAGTTGCACAATTCTGGAAATAGTTTTTGTTAGGATGTGAAATGTGTGAAAACACAGGCAGAATTAATAAAACAGTATGGAAGTATATTCTCAGTGTGTGTATGTATATATATGTATATATATATATATATATATCAGCTTACTTTTGGTTGCCTCTGAACAAGGATCTCTAGAAATGCTGGTGGTGCCTGTGGAATGCTTGTCCATCCCCAGTGTGCTCCCAGTGCACCCTGGTGTTTCTCAGTGCGTGGAGGTGCTGGAAATTAAGCTTCTCGTAGGGAAGATGAGATGAAGGTAGAAGGAAGAAGAAAAGACCTTCAAAATCATTCAGCGCTTGCTTTCCCTAACCTATGGTACTGCTGCTTTCCCAACCTACATGGCAAGTGCCACCAGCCAGTTATTAAAACCAATTAAACCCTTTCAGCATTCAACACCCCTCTATGTGAATGTTGATGTCCCTTAATTATTCTATGCTGATGGTAGCCTGCTTGTTATTGTCTTATAAAACAGAAGTCTTGCTACACTTACCAAATAATTATCTTCACTCACAAGTCATTATCCTCAACATCCAGTTGCTTAAGCCTAGCTATTACTGCTTCATGCTTCAATTAATATTTTCAGGTCAAGCTCATCGCAGATGCCTTGCAGAATGCTCTCTTCAGATAGGTACCTCAGGGTGGATGGAGACAGGATATTACTGCTGAGCCCAGCCAACATCAGTCCTGCGAGTCAAAATATAAGGATAGCGTTCCTCCTGTTAACGGGGACCCTTGATGATAAGTACGAGCCCTCCAGTGCTTTTGCACCCAGTGAAGGGATCTTTGTGTGCAATAAAGGTATCCTTTCTACAATAAGGGTTGTTCATAACGCTGTCTCTTCTGACCAAGGTATCAGGCGAAGGGTGGTGAGCCCACAGCAGTGACGAGCTCAGTGTGGTGAGGAGAAGAGCTCCTTCTTCCCGATTCTTTACTTGTGAGTAGCCGACTCCAAATGAGGAGAACCATTTTACTGAAATCATGCAAATGAGAGAATATCCAGGTTGTCTTGGTTATCTTAGTTTTTAGGGGAGACTCTGCGTGTCTTGTTTATGTGATCAGAGGAAATGGCATAAAGATGGTCTTTCTCAAAGAACTGAATCTTGGATTTGTAATGTGAGAGGCAACAGGGAAAGGCAAGCTTGTCCATTTCCTTGTCCATTACAAGGACAGGAAAACTGGACAGGGATGGAAGGATGATAATATTAGATACTGTAGAGGTTACTTAGTCTGAAAGTTAGTAGCCTTCCTCCTTAGTAACAGTGGTGGGCACAGGCTGCTTCAAGGAAAGCAGTGGATGTCTTGTGATGAGCCTTAAAATAACAGCAAACACATATGATGCTATACAAAAAGATGGATCCACCAAAGTGGGCTGGAGGGTGCAGAGAGTAATATGATGCACTAGGGAATTCTGGAACAAGGTTGGAACGTATGTTTAAGTGTGAGGTCTAAGTCATGCCAAAGTCATCCTTCCTCTTAACTTGTATTCCACTGCAGAGAGGCAGCCTGGATGGATATACCATGCTCACTGCCCTGCATTAGACCTCAAGTCTAAGGTGCATAGATGACAATAGCCCATGAGTTGAAGAAAAGTTTAAGCTGTGGAGGAGAAAAGACCTTTATTTACTTAATCCCCTCCTCAACTCCAGGAACACTTCACAACTTGTACTTGTATCCCTGCTGGATAAAAAGGACTTGTAAGAACTTGAGCTCTCTCTGGGAGTGTGGAGACAACACTTCAGCATCCTGGTGCTTTGGAGCTTTCCATCACGCTGAGTGGATGTAAAACCAGCACAGAGTTGAGGTGTGACTGCTTCACTGGCTGCCTTGGTTTCCCACAGAAGCCTTGAAACTGTTCAACTTGAAATACTCATAGAATCATAGAATAGTTTGGGTTGGAAGGGACCTTGAAGATCATCTAGTTCTAACCCCTCCTGCCATGGGCCAGGACATCCCACTAGATCATACTGCCAAGAGCCCCATCCAGCCTGGCCTTGAACACTTCCAGGGATCTACCAACTCCCATTGCTTGCTTTTAACCCTTTGTAAGGGTTTAAACTCCAAGTCTTGCTTCTGGAGTGTTTTCAAGAGTTCAGATTTAAAAGGCTTGATATAAGGAAGAATTTCTTCACCATGAGAGTGGTGAGGCACTGAAATAGGTTGCCAAGGGAAGTTGTGGCTGCCCCATCCCTGGAGGTGTTCAAGGCCAGGTTGGATAGGGCCTTGGGCAGCCTGACCTAGTGGGAGGTGTCCCTGCCCATGGCAGGGGGTTGGAACTGGATGGTCTTTGAGGTCCCTTCCAACCCAAACTATTCTATGATTCTATGAAAAGAATTGGAAAATTTGTTTCTTGATGAGTTTTCCTCGTGGTAAACACAGCTATGTGAATTACTGAAGAGGATGAGGAAAAGTGACGGCCCTTCTGCTTCTGCACGGAGATGGTATTTGACTGAGTTTAATAGAGTGCTGGGCATGTCAGTTAGGGGCAAAATTTATGTTAATTGCTTGTCACACCGATAGGCTTCGATGTGTGATGTTCTCACAGTATTCCACTTCATTTCTCACTGTATTCTGCTGGAGAAACTGGCTGCATTGGCCTCGACGGGCACACCCTCTTCTGGGTAAATAACTGGCTGGATTGCCCATCCCACAGTGGTGGTAGATGGTGTTAAATCCAATTGGAGGCCGGTCACAAGAGGTGTCCCCGGGGCTCAGTACTGGGCCAGTTCTGTTCGCTATCTTTATCAATGATCTGGATGAGGGGATGGAACGTATGCTTAGGAAGTTCACAGGTGACACTAAGCCGGGAGGAAGTGCTCATCTGCTTGAGGGTAGGGAGGCTCTGCAGAGGGATCTGAACAGACTGGATCCATGGGCTGCAACAAACAGGATGAGGTTCAAAAAGGCCAAGTACCAAGTCCTGTGCTTGGGTCAAAGAAACCCCGTGTAGCGCTCCAGGCTTGGGGAAGAGTGGCTGGAAAGCTGCATGGAGGAGAAAGCCCTGGGGATGTAGGTTGACAGTGGATGAACACTAGCCAGCAGTGGCCCAGGTGGCCAAGAAGGCCAATGGCATCTTGGGCTGTATCAGAAGAAGTGTGGCCAGCAGGAACAGGAAAGTGATTGTGCCCCTGGACTCAGCATTGGTGAGGCCACATGTCAAATCCTGTATTTAGTTTTGGGACCCTCCATGCAAAGAAGGACATTGAGAGGCTGGAGCGTGTCCAGAGAAGGGGAACAAAGCTGGTGAAGGGGCTGGAGAAAGTCTTATGGAAGGTAGATGAGGGAATTGAGGTTGTTTAGCCTGGAGTAAAGGAGGCTCAGGGGGACCTTACCACTGTCTACAACTCTCTGAAACAAAGTTGTAGCAAGGCGGGTGGTGGTCTCTTCTCCTAAGTGACAAGATGAGAGGAAAGGGCCTCAAGTTGTGCCAGGGAAGGTTCAGATCAGACATCTGGAAAAATTTCTTCACTGGAAGGTTTTTCAGGCACTGGCAGATGCTGCCCCAGGAGGTAGTGGAGTCCCCATTCCTGGAGCTGTTTAAAAGACAGGTGGATGAGGTGCTCAGGCATCTGGTTTAGTAGTGGACAGGTACAATTTGACTCAGTGATCTGAAAGGTCTTTTCCAACAAAACGATTCTATGATTCTGTGTTCTTCATAGAGGGGTTGGAAATGTGAGTGGGTTTGGGAAAGCCGAGTGTTGTAGCACTGAGCTACAAGTAGCTCTCTGCAGGGCTTGACCTGGGTATCTCTGTAAAAGGGAATGAGAAAATAAAGGAGGAAGAGGGGAAGCTTGAACAGGCTGAAGAAGAGGCATTTTGTCTGATAAGAGAAGAATGAGATTGCATTGCTCTTTCACCACAGCAAACTTGTGGGACATCTTCATCTTCCACTGTTGGGTTAAGCTTTGCAAGTGCCGTAGCTGCATACTTTAAATATTTGCGCTATTCAGGAGCAGGAAAACATTTGACATCATAGCAGATGTCAGGCTTTCAGCTTTCAGTTTCTTTTGTATTAGGACGATTTTCCTTGATTTCTTTCAGTTTCAATTTCTGGGCAACTCTTTGTCTTGCCGTTATGTTAAGTAAAACCCAACCCTTTAGGATTTGAAAGTGTTTCTTCTTCCTCTAGCTCCATTTTTGGGAAAATTTACACACAGAAGGACATGAGCAAACACTTTAGGCCATTTTTCAGACATGTCAAAGTAGATGTCCTGCAAAAAGTCCCCTTCAGCTTTTAGGAAGTGTTATAATAAACCTGCCAAGCTGTCATAGAATCACAGAATGGTTTCGGTTGGAAGGGACCTTAAAGATCATCCCGTTCTCCCCCCCTTGCCATAGGCAGGGACACCTCCCACTCAATCAGGTTACTCAGAGCCTGGTCCAACCTGGCCTTGAACACCTCCAGGGGTGGGGCAGCCATGACTTCTCTGGACAGCCTGGGCCAGGGCCTCACCACTCTCAAAGGAAAACATTTCCTTCCAATATCTCATCTCAATCTCCCCTCTTGCAGCTTAAAGCTCTCCCTCCTCATCCTGTCCCTGCACTCCCTGATCAAGAGCAACCCTCCCCAGCTTTCCTGGAGCCCTTATCATTACTAAGGCTAAGTCTCCGCAGAGCCTTCTCTTCTCCAGGCTGAACAAGCCCAACTCTCTCAGCCTATCCTTGTATGGGAGGTGCTGCAGCCTTCAGATCATCTTCGTAGCCTCCTCTGGACTCACTCCAACAGATTCACGTCCTTCATGGAGTTAAACTAGAAAGAAGAAACTAGAGTTGTAGCTTAGAATCCCTGACTTGGCTCCTACCCACTGTATGTTTGTGCAATAAAGGTAGGGGAAGGGTTTATTTAATTTGGATGTGTACCTGTCTTTCTGAAAAGGCTGAGCTGCCCTTTAATGATGTTCAAGCCTCACAGATTTGAGATCTATTGTTTGTTGCATACCAGGAAGATGTTATGCAAAATGGCAGGGGGGATTACACCAGCCCAGATGGACGGCAGTGCCCCAGCTATTCCTGTAAAAGAGTCCCTCCCTAGCTTACCTGGAGCCCCTTCAGGTACTGGAAGGCCGCTATAAGGTCTCCCTGGAACTAGGGAGAGACTTTTTACAAGGGCATATATTGATAGGATGAGGCTTTAAATTGTAAGGGGGAAGATTTGGATTAGACATTAGGATGAAATACTTTTCAGTGAGGAGTGAGGCCCTGGCAGAGGTTGCCCAGAGAAGTAACTGCCCCATCCCTAGAGGTGTTCAAGGCCAGGTTGGATGAGGCTTTGAGCACCCTGGTCCAGTGGGAGGTGTTCCTGCCCATAGCAGGGGAGGTGGAACTGAATGGGCTTTAAGGTCCCTTCCCACCCAAAGCATTGTATGATTCTATTAATGTGTCAGGACCATCAGTCCACAGCGGGCAGCCACTGTATTTCTTCATACATGTCTTCACAGCTACGCATGGGCAGCATCCCATTCGAGCGTGACTTTGTCCCCTCCTGACCAGGCCTGAACAGAAAGGCTGTAGAAGTTTAGGAATTGGAATAATTTCCAAACTAAACTGTGTCACATTATTAACATCCCCAATGAGCTGGAGAAAATGACAGGTGAAGGTTGGTGATTTGATTCCAATTATGATTTTAAACTGTCATTAAGTTTGTCCCCCAAGCTGCACATCTCCCTCACTTCCCAGCTTTTCTACTCCACAAGGCAAATGCCAGTGGTCCCTGGAAAGCAGCTGTAGCTTCATGTCATATTCACATGCCTAAATACATGCCTTGTCCTTTAACTGTGTAAAACTTGAAGCTTTGTTGTTTCAGCTGGAGTTTGTCATCCCTTTGCTTTGAGAAATGCAAATAAAGCTTCAGTTTCTCCACACCCAGAATCACAGGTCACCAGCAAATCTAACTCTGTGGTGCCACAGACCTGGTGAGAGTGGAAGTACTTTATTAATCGTGCTGATATAATTGTGAGTAATTATCTGACCAAACATTCCGCTTTACCTGCAAGTGGCCAGGAAGTTGGATGTGATCACAGGCCTTGACTTCCCAGTGCCTTGCCCTCCTCAGTAAATTTTATTCAGGGCTACTTTGAAGATTTCCCAGAAATTAAAGCAAGGATGGAGGCCCTTCCAGTGGTCTTAATAGCGCGGAACAAGGCATGGATTATTTCAGATGTTTGGATGGATCCCCAGGACAAGGGGGATCTCTTTGTTGGTCAGAGGTTGGTCTCTTTGTTCTTTGAGCAGGACTTCATGCTTATCAACAGGTTCTCCAAAAGAAGCACTTACACCCTGAGGAAGGGAGTAAAGTGAATCTGTGCAGCCACAGCCTCACAGGCTCTGTGTTGCAAGCGTTATCCCTGCTCCACTTGGATGGCTCGCTGCTCACCTTTATTCTTGCTCTTTATTTTGGTGAAGCCAAAGAAAATGCAGACTTCAACAAGAAAAAGAAGGCATAAAGCCAGTAACATAGTTAGAATTGCAAATCCAGGCGGGCCCCACCTTATGTGGAGGAGTAGCAACAACCTTGGCTCGAGTTCTCTGCATGTTTTAGCAAGCAGTCCCAAGGAGCCTGGTTTCCTATGGAGCTGCCTTGTTCTTGGAGGCTCTGATGTCTTTTTTTTCCCCACCTCTGTGGTTGAGGTATAACAGTTCATTCACAATGTGCAGAGTTGAGAGAGAAAGCTTTAAAAAAGGTATGTAGAGATCAAGTCTTTGAGTCTGAGTCTGCTAGGGAAGGCATAAATGGGCTTGACGGCTGTTGGGGGCTTGGGCCTCCTGGAGGTGGCTGAGTAGAATTTGCATCCTGCTGCTGCTGCCCGGTAAAATACTTGGCTCTTCCTAAAGCATTTGGAGTGGCTGGGCAGCCGGAGCTGCTGTAGGGGATCTCTTGGGAAGGCAAAGACCTTCCAGCACTGTTTAGAAAAGGCTCAGACTTCTCCCTGTTTCCTCCATCTTTTTCTCATGTCTTTCTGGAGCGCTCTTATCACCAGGTGCTTTCTTCTCACTGCATCCTTCTATGCTGGAGATACATGGGGCTCTCCAGAGTATGGAATAAGGGAGTCCAGAGCCACTGCCAGTGCGGGTGGAAACAGCTTGATAATTTCTTTTTCACTCCACTGATAAGCTGCCAGGCCCGCAATGAACGCCTCTCCCACTAGGTGTCACCAATGGATTGGGAAACGGATCTTTCCCTCCTTTTGCTCCTGCTTTAAGATGATTACTTAGAATAAATTGACCATTTAGGTTACATTTAGGATTAATTTCGGTTTGCTGAATCAAATGGTTCGTGCTTCCTCAACCAGGATGAAGGGAATTAATTTCTTGAACATACAGGATGATTTTTTTCCTTTCCTTCACTGAATTAACATTCCTCTGCGACATTTAAACACAGTCAGCTCTGAGGTGACTTGCGTGAACAGGTCCTGAGTGCCCTGGGCTCTCAGCAGGTGGGTGGGCGGTGTTCATCACCTGCATCTTCATTTAAAAGGTCTTTGGCAAAGTTACCTGGGTGGTTTCAGGCTCATTTCTAAGAACACAGACTTCAGCATCAGAGAGACCACAAAAGCTTATTGCATAAATTTACAATTAAGCGGTTTTCCTCCCCCGCACACATAAAGGTCTTAGTACTTTGTAACTGCTTCCATATCTTGCTTAGTGAGAAGAGTTGCTTACAGCACTTGGCTTGCCTAGACCTCTAGATGCAAGGTTTTCCAGTGAGCCCAAGTGATTTCATTCCCATGGGTGGCTTTTTTAAAAGGTGTTTGTGTTCATGGGTCCCTTAAGCTGGCTGGAATATCTCACCCAGAGCACTGGGGAGTATTAACGAATTATTGGCCAGTACTCACAGTTCTTCCCAAACAACATTGCCAGTCATCTCATGGGACTTTGCCCTTGGTACAGTTCTGTGTTCAGTTCTGGAATCTCTAACAGAAGAAGGATATGGAACTCTTGGAATGGGTCAAGAGGAGGCCATGATCCAAGGGCTGGAGTTCCTCTGCTATGAGGACAGGCTGAGGGAGTTGGGGTTGTTCAGCCTGGAGAAGAGAAGGCTCCAGGGAGACCTTAGAGAAGCTTTCAGTACCTGAAGGGGCTCCAGGAAATCTGGAGAGGGGCTTTTTACAAGGACATGTAGTGATAGAACAAGGAGAAATGGATTTAAATTAAAGGGGCAAATATTTTGACTAGACATTAGGAAGAACTTCTTCCCGATGAGGGTGGTGAGGCACTGGCACGGGTTGCCCAGGGAAGTGGTGGCTGCCCCCTCCCTGGAGGTGTTCAAGGCCAGGTTGGATGGAACCTTGAGCAGCTTTGTCTGGTGGGAGGTGTCCCTGCTCGTGGCAGAGAGGGATTGGAACTGGATGATCTCTATGGTCCCTTCCAACCCAAACCATTCTGTGATCCTATGATCTTTCACAGCAGCAGGCCTGAGCAGCTGGCTTTGTTCTAACTGCTTTTCAGAGGGGGCAGCTTGGAAACTCAGCAATTAAGCACCCACCAAAGCCAATGCAGAAGTGCTGACATTGGTCTCTTCACCACAACACAACCTGACCTCTGGCTTGCCCACACAGAAGGCTGCCAGCTGCTGCCGGTGTCCTGTTCCCTCCCCTAAGGTGCTTTATATCAGTAAAATGAGTTGGTGTTTTAACTTGTGCTGTATCAACACTTGGAATAAAGGTGCTCTCAGTAGGAGGTGAAGGGTTGAGTCCTTATCGTTCTATCAAGCCTCATTTTCTGAACCAGGTTTACATATGTAATGTTTTGTGTTGCTGCTTGTTATTTCAGCTGAGTAGCATATCTCCCACTCGCCTTTTAACATTCATTTTGATTTGACATGCTGGAGAGCGTCCAGAGAAGGACAACAAAGCTGGTGAAGTGTTTAGGGCACAAGCCTTATGAGAACAGGCTGAGGGAACGGAGGTTGTTTAGCCTAGAGAAAAGGAGACTGAGGGGACACCTTGTCACACTATGTAGCTCCCACAAAGGAGGTTGTAGTGAGGTGGCTACTGGTCTCTCCTCCCAAGTGACAAGTGCTAGGATGAGAGGAAATGGCCTCAAGTTGCGCCAGGGCAGGTTCAGATCGGACATCAGGGAAACTTTGTTCACCAAGAGGATTCTCAGGCCCTGGCAGAGGCTGCCCAGGGAGGGGGTGGAGTTACCATCCCTGGAGATGTTTAAAAGACAGGAAGATGAGGTGCTCGGGAATCTGGTTTAGTGGTGGACAGGTACGCTTGGACTCGATGATCTCAAAGGTCTTTTCCAACCAAAGGAATGTATGATCTCTTTGTGTTGAGCCCACTGTGCTTTGCAATCCCTGCTGCAGTACTAACTCGTACACATGAGGGGGCAGATTTGAGATTGTTTTGAATCTGAAATTCACTTTCTTTGTGTAAGGAATTGCTTTGGGATAATGTTCAGAAGAGACAGAGTAATCTTTGTACTAACTGTCCAAGAATGTTCCCTTGAACACGAATAACCACTGCTTGAGCTGAGTGAGTTTTAATGATGGGTTTCCTGCATGTCTAGCAGACTTTCTCTGAAGCCCGTACGTTCTCTCTGGAGAAGTGCAGTTTTCCCCTTGCACCGAGGTTTGTTTTGTGTGGGGGTGGTTTGTTTGTTTGTTGCAATAACTGGAAACGGCTGTAACACTTTTAATAAAACTTGATTATAACTCTCTGTGTAAAACTTGAAAACAGTCTTCAGGTGTACTTATCCTCCTGTGGAAAGAGATTAGAGACATGTGTCTGAACTCTCCCCCTTTCTCATCATGCTTGCTTGTTCGTCTTCTTTGGCCCCTGAGCAGCTGCCTTTCCCTGCCAGCCTCCCTAAAATTATCCCTGGAAGCAGTAGTTCCTTGTCTGCTGCAGTAACTAAATTTTCCCCAGTTTCTTAATCCTTCATCTCTATTGTTTTGTCTGAGTTTCAAGCTCTTCTCCTTTTCTTGCAGGCCTTTCTTTACACTGTTCCTTATCTGCTACTGCCTCACAAACCTCTGTGGTCAAAGAGCCAAATAATATCCAAGGCCATCATCCCATAAGGAGAATTTGGGTTCTAGCCTGATCTTTACCACTATCCATGCGCAAACTGAGCTACATTGGCCAGATGAGGAGGATAGGAGGTATCTCAAACTGGAAACTGTCATCTGGGATGTGAACCAAGTCACATGAGATCTGGTACTCCTTTAATGCTGTCCCACCAGCAGGACAAGGTCAAGGGTCTTGGCAAGAAGCATCATAAGGTGTCCTGGAGGCAGAGAAGACCAAGAAACACTGCTGTGGGTTTGCATTGGAGGTCTGTGACTGCAAACTTGGGTCGGACCTAGGTACCAACCTTTAGGTCTAACTTTATCTGGGACCCGACGCTGCCTGAAATGCTGCCTGAAAAGGGAACCCATTGAGGAACCAGGAGCCTCCAAACTTGGGGGAAAGGAGGTGGTTCAAGGTTAAAACAGTGTGAAGAAAGGCAGTCACAGTGCAAGGGAATAGTTCTCTTGCCTGAGCACAGGTGTACAAGTTAAAGTGCTTTAAATGAGTTTAATAAAACAGTGCAAGCCCTGTTTGAGAAAATGAGTTCTTCTGGCATGGTTCCTGGCCTGTGTCAACTTAGCACAGGTCGATTTGTTACTGCCTTGCAGCGCTGCCTGGGATATCAGTGCTAAATGTGTTTACTTTTTGAACATTTGGTAAGAAAAGAATGAAAGTGACTGTGCTTTCAAAAAGTAAAAGCATTAAACAATCTCTTTTGTAAGAGCGAAGTACACCTTCGAGTCCTCGTAATGTTTAAATATTTAAAATATGAAGTCACTCGGTGCTCCCTTACCACCCACCCACGAAGCCCTGTTTCTCTTCCTATCTTACCCATAAATTGTATAGACATTACATTACGCAACTCCACCCTGCAGCCATTTCCTGCCCAGCTCTTTACTCCTTGGTGTTTTCTGATTTTTTTTCTCGTCTCTTTTTCTGTTTCTCCTACAGCTCCCTTGCTTTATCCGGAGTTCCAAGGCTGCTGCTGCTGGCTTACTCCGCCCAAATTTAATGCTGCCTCTGTTTTTTTTTTTTTCCTGTGGGGGATAGGTGCTAATCTCCTTCAGCTTGCAAAGCAATGCAGGGCATCTTTTTATAGCCCTGGCAAAGAGGCGAGGAGAAGGTGGACTTTCTGAAGGACTGAAGAGCTAGTGCAGAACAAGGGTCCTTTGGACCAAATGTGATGTTCCCAACAATGCAAATCATAGACTCATAGAATTGCTTGGTTGGAAAAGATCTTTGAGATCATCAAGTCCAACCGTACCTGTCCACTACTAAACCAGATCCCTGAGCACCTCATCTCCCCATCTTTTAAACACCTCCAGGGAGAGGGTGACTCAACCACCTCCCTGGGCAGCCTCTGCCACTGCCTGAGAATCCTTGCAGTGAAGAAATCTTTCCTGATATCCAATCTGGACCTGCCCTGGTGCAGCTTGAGGCCATTTCCTCTCATCCTATTTTGCCTGTCACTTGGGAGAAGAGACCAATACCTACCTCACTACAACCTCCTTTCAGGCATTGCAGACAATGATAAGGTCTCCTCTCAGGCTCCTTTTCTCCAGGCCAAAGAACCTCAATTGCCTCAGCTGCCTTTCGTAAGACTTGTCCTCCAGCTCCTTCACCAGCTTTCTTCCCCTTCTCTGGACACGCTCCAGCCCCTCAGTGTCCTTCTTGGAGTGAAGGCCCCAAAACTTAACCCAGGATTCGAGGTGCAGGACTTGGTACTTAACCTTGTTGAACCTCATCCTGTTCGTTGCAGCCCATGGATCCAGCCTGGCCAGATCCCTCTGCAGAGCCTCCCCACCCTCAAGCACATCGACACTTCTGCCCAGAACCACTAAGTAAGAACAGGACTGATATTTATGATGCTCCTTTCTCTTGTACCATCTCAGTCTCCACCAGTTTTCACACTGTCCGTCTAGTAGCCTCCAGTATGTCTCTTCCAAGGCTTTGTCTAGTCCCATCTTGATCCAGTGCAGACTTTGGATCCAGGGCAGCTTTCGGCAAGGAGTCCTGCAGTTTGGTTGTTTACCTGGGGTGTTCCCTGTGTGGCTGGAGCTGGAAAAGCCCTTCTTCCACCAAAACAGGCAGGAAAAAGGATGCGGCTGCCCCCACCCCAGACAAGTTGTATTTTATGGCTTCTCCTGAACTGCCCTGAGCAGTAGGAAAAATGCTGCCTTAGCGTCTTTCCAACCCCAGCTCTCCTGTGGCTTGATTTGTTTTGTTGTGAATCACAAATAATTACAAACACATTACCCTAGTGCTGATGAGTCCCCAGCTGGTGCTACAGCAAAGGGCAGGGTGGCTTCCTTTAAATACACCCAGGGGCTCTTACAAAGCCCCTACCTCCTCCAGTTTTGGGAACCTTGAGCTGCAGTAGAGTCCTGTATAATAGCACAAGCAAACAAACACATTTCAGCTGTTCTTTAATAACCTTTTACAAGCAGACGTTCAGCCTCAGCAGGAGTTGGTTGTCTTTAACCGAGCACGAGCCTGACTGAACTCTTCCTCAGACACCCTCGTGTTTGCTGTGGGTTGCAGGAATGGCTGTGGACGCTCAGGCTGCTCCTGCTGGTCAGTGGGAACTGTTACACCACACTGAATTGCTCTTCTAGCCCTTGAGGCCCACAGCTGACACAACTACCTTCATTGCAGGGGCTGCAGCCACAGTTCGCATCAAATGAGTTTCAACAATACCAAGTGCCGAGTCCTGCACTCAGGACACAACAACTCCATGCCGCGTCAGGAGAGGTTCAGATTAGACATCAGAAAAAATTTCTACACTGCAAGGGTTCTCAGGCAGTGGCAGAGGCTGCCCAGGGAGGTGGTTGAGTCACCCTCTCCCCAGAGGTGTTTAAAAAATGGGGAGATGAGATGCTCAGGGATCTGGTGTAGTAGTGGACAGATATGGTTCGACTCAATCTCAAAGGTCCTTTCCAACCAAACGGTTGTATGATTCTATGAAAAAAAGAAAACCATCCAACCGAAAAAAGTGTTTCGATAGCTGCTTAGAGTTAAAAAAGAGAAAGGTTTGTGCCTGTTGGCACTAAAATGTATGTTTTCCTGAGCATTCCCTTGTGATAACTTCTAATATTTATTACATCAAGCTTGGTTCCCACAAGAACTCAAAATAGTTGTCTGGATTTGAATCGATGCAGTCCTCCTGGGCTGCACGGCTGCTGGGCAGCAGAGCTGGCTCCCATGGCTTCTGGGCACTTGGAATTCTTCTGTCTTCTTCTCTCTCCCCTGAGAATGTTTAAAATAGGAACAGCAGGGGAGGGGGCTCGTGAGGGCGACTCAAACGGGAAACAGTTATGTTTAGAGTAAAACTAGTTTCAGCCAAACTTGAAGCCTTTTGCTCCCTGCCTGGAAATGTTCGATGAAGTTCACTTGGAGGCCTCAAGAGCCTGGTTTTGTGGGAATTAAAGCCAGGTATAGTTAATCTGAAAGGGTCAGCACTTCATTAAAACACCCAGAGACAGCGGATTTTACTTTGGGACATAAAACTGCTGTGAAGACATCTTATCTTCGAGTCTAGTCTCTGAGACAGTGCTTTCCTGTAAGCATGGCTATTGTCTACAACATTCACTTCCCTTCTCTTTCCTCCTTGAATGCAGTCCAGATCCCTAAGCGTTTATTTGTGATCGAATTTGTGCTTTATCACCTGGTTACGTGAGTTTAAGGTCTCTCTTTTGAGAGATTTTTATTGAGATCTCTTTTAATGGTGGTTTCTCTGGAACACAGCTCAGCGACCTGGCGTTCTGCAGGGATCCACCTTAGGGCCAGGAGTCTTTAACATCTTCATAAATTACGTGGATGCGGGACTCGAAGGTTTACCGATCAAGTTCACTGATGACATGAAACTGTTGAGGACAAAGAGGTCCTGCATAGGGAATCTGGACAAAGAGCTGGGCAATAACCCACCACATAAAGTTTAACAAGGGCAGGTGCTGGGTTTTGCACCAGGGATACGGCAACCCTGGCTGTCCGTGCAGCCTGGGGAGTGCGACGCTGGAAAGCAGCCCTGTGGAAAGGGGTCTGAGGGTTCTGATCGACGACAAGTTGACCATGAGCCAACGGTGAGCCCTGTCAGCCAGGAGGGCAACTGTGTCCTTGGGTGCATCAAGCATGGCATTGCCAGCCCATCAAGGGAGGGGGTTGTCCTGCTCTACTCTGCACCGATACGGCCCTACCTTGAGCACTGGGTACGGTTTTGGGTGCCACAGGATAAAAAGGATCTAAAGCTACTGGAGAGGGTCCAGAGGAGGCACAAAGTTGGTGAAGGGTTTAGAGGGGTAAGTCATATGAGGAGTGGCTGAAGTCTCTTCAGTCTGGAGAACAGGAGACCAAGGGGAGACCTCATAGTGGTCTACAGCTTCCTCTCAAGGGCAGGAAGAGCAGGTACTGATCTCTTCTCTCTGCTGACCAATGATAGGACCCAAGGGAATGGCAGGAAGATGTGCCATAAGAGGGTTAGATTGGATGTTAACAAAAGGTTCTTCTCCCAGAAGGTGGTGGAGACCTGACAATATTCCAGAAGTATTCGGCCAATGCACTCAGCCACATGGTTTGAATGTTGGGGTTGTCCTGTGCAGGGCCAGGAGTTGGACTTGATGATTTTTGTGGGTTCCTTCCAACTCAGGACATTTTGTGATTTATTTCTGACCTTGGGACCAAAATTGCTGAAGAGAATGCAAACTATTTTGAATAAAGCCTGCCTAAAGGTTTCTCTAAGCCTTTAGAGGTACCTGCTATCACCGCATGGGTAGGATGACGTGATCAAGCGAGTCAAAAAATGTATTTATGATTATCACATCTGAGCTCTAAAGAGAAACTTTGTCAGCTGGTATCTCCTAAGCAGCACAGGGAAGATTCATTTCACCTAACTTTGGTTACCTAAATACCGAATGCTTAAATCTGAGCCGTACGCAAGCTTCCTTTATAGCCGATGCAGAAAGAGAGGCGCCTCTAGGGCAGAGCCAAGCCAGCTTCAAATGCCTGGCTGGAGGTGTCAGCCTCTCCCAGAGTGACAGGGGAGCCTGGACAACTGCCTCCCGCTTGGGGTGCTGACAGATGAGCTGAGCCACGGCCTGGCTACACGCTCCGCAGGAAAAGGGGAGCCAAGGTTTGGCATGTGTTGGCATGGTTTTATTTCTGTTTCTGGTTTTGGATTATCTTCTAGCTCATCATTCATGCGAGAAGTCGTGCCTAGCCAACGACTGACAAGGTCCTGACGCACAAAACACGGCTCACGGGCTGGGGGTGCTTCAGTTCTGCCACAGGGAGCTGTGCTCTTCCGTCAGGGATGATCCTGTGGCAGTGAGAGCACTTGCACAGCTGCTGACAAGCAAAATATTTTGTCAGCAGCTGCACTGCTTCTCCCTACAGTTCTCCTCCCCCCTTCTCTTCAACCTTTACATCATATCTGGGAAGGAAAGGACAAACAGCACTGTGAAGTGGGCAGAATTGCCACACACAGCACGTGCTTAATCACATATTGGGAGATGTTAATGCTGTCAGTAGCTTTCATTTTCTCTTAATAAAGAGGAATGATGTTTTCCTCTTTCTAGTGAGGGATTGTTGCCTTGATCCTCTCTTGCCGGCAAGAATACCTGCTTGCACAACCAGAGTTCTCTTTGAACTGCTCTGACACGCCGAGTTCCGTAAGACTCTGTGGTGAAGAGTCTGCTCTTGTTATAGAATCACAGAATGGTTTGGGTTGGAAGAGACCTTAAAGATCATCCAGTTCCAACCCCCTGCCATAGGCAGGAACACCTCCCAAAGACCAGGCTGCTCAAGGCCCCCTCCAACCTGGCCTTGAATACCTCCAGCGATGAGGCAGCCACAGCTTCCCTCGGCAATCTGAGCCAGGGCCTCACCACCCTCACTGAGAAGAATTTCTTCCTAATGTCTAATCTAAATCTAAATTTTCTCCCTTCCAATTTAAAGCCATTGCCCCTCATCCTATCACTACAGGCCTTTGTAAACAAAGTCCCTCCCCAGCTTTTCTGGAGCCAGTTCAGGTACTAGAAGGCCACTCTAAGTTCTCCCTGGAGCCTTCTCTTCTCTAGGCTGAACAACCCCAACTCTTTCAGCCTGGCCTCGTAGCAGAGGTGCTCCAGTCCTCGGATCATCTTTGTGGCCACCTCTGGACCTGTTCCAAGAGTTCCATATCCTTCTTCTGTTGGAGATTCCATAACTGGACACAGGATTCCAGGTGGGGTCTCATGAGAACAGAGCAGAGGGGCAGAATCTCCACTCTTGCCCTGCTTGCCACGCTTATTTGGATGCAGCCCAGGATACAGTTGGCTTTCTGGGCTGTGAGTGCACATTGCTGGCTCATGCTGAGCTTCTCAATCGTCACCCGAGGTCCTTCTTGGCAGAGCTGCTCTCAATCACATTGTCATCACTATCTTTCAAAGCAAGGCATGGGTTGAGGCCAGACCACTTTCCTAGGTGTGGGAACATCTGGGTGACACTTTACAGCATCGCTGGCATGAAGACATTAATGCTGATGAGGCTGTAGGGACACTAGCTTCCTCCTGTGCCCTTCAAGAGGGTCTGGACTTTTGGAGCACCACAATTGTGGCTCATTCCTAGAGGTGTTCACATACTCTCAGCTTGGGCATGGCCTGGACTCATGTACTCCTCAAGGCACCTAGGTTTTCTTTGTTTTCTCAGCCGTACACATTCTCTGGGATGTTCAGTGTTCTCATCACCCTCTTGCCACATTTGCAGGTGTGCATAGGCGCAACCTTCAGCGATGACGGCAGTGGAAGACGGTCTGTGCAGCTTCAGAGCTGTTCAGCAGGCCAGCTCAAAAATAGAGGGGAACAAAGGTTTTCCTACCCAGGTGAATGTTTGCTGCTTCTCAGTTTGGCCAGCACAAATGTTTGCACAGTTGTATTGTAAACTTAAATCACTGAAACAGTGCTCTTAGAAATAATCTTCTCAGGAGGCTGTTGTTATCTGTTTCATTTCAGTACTCGGTGTGTGCTGCAGTGCGTCATTCCACCAGGAACCTTTGAAAAGCTCCATTGTGTGCTAAGCATAAACGTTGGAGACCAACGTTGAACGGTTGGACAGGGGTTGGGGTGAGGGAGAGAGGAGACCTGACTGTGTGCTGCTGCAGATTTCTCTTCCTTCTGCAGAAAGCTCTGGCTGCCAGCCTTAGCAGCAGCACTAGGAAGCTTAGAATCATTAATCATTGAATTATTAAGGTTGGAAAAGACCTCTAAGCTCATCCAGTCCAACCATCAGCCCAACACCAACCGTGCCTACTAAAACATGTCCCAAAGTGCTATGCATGTCTGCATGACTTTTTGAACCCCTCCAGGGATGGAGACTCCACCACTGCCCTGGGCAGCCCCTGCCAATGCTGCACTACTCTTTCTGTAAAGAATTTTTCCTAATATCGAATCTAATCCTCCCCTGGCACAACCTGAGGCCATATCCTCTCTTGTTACTTGAGAGAAGAGACTAGCACCCACCTGGCTCCAACCTCTTTTCTGGGAGCTGCAGAGAGTGATGAGGTCTCCCCTCACCCTCTTCTCCAGACTAAACAGCCCCAGCTTCCTCAGCTGCTCCCAGAAGCTCTGGACTCCAGACCCTTCTCCAGCTCCGTTCCCCTTCTCTGGACATACTCCAGCCCCTCAATGTTTTTCTTGTGCTGAGGGACCTAAAACTGAACCCAGGATTCAAGATGTGGCCTCACCAGTGGTGAGTCCAGGGGGAGGATCCCTTCCCTGCTTCTCCTGGCCACCCCATGGCTGATCCAAGCCAGGATGCTGTTGGCCTTCTTGGCCACCTGAACGACTGCTGGCTCACGTTCAGCTGCTGTTGACCAGCACCCCCAGGTCCTTTTCCGCCAGGCAGAAGAGCTTAGTGATTACTGAATTTGACTTGGAGCAGACACCCAGTTGGGAAGGGAAGTGTGAAGGCAAACTGGAAGGAAGATGCTTGGACCATAAGGGAAGTCTGTGGTGGAAAGATATCGCTTCAACTCGCAGATGAAACTGGATGTTGCTGTGTTGGCTGCAGAGAGAGTGTTAACGTGCGGCTCTGGCGAGGTCAGGCATGTGATTATTTAAGGATATCAGTGCACATTTAATCTCCTTGGGGCTTATCTGCTTGTGTTCAGTGCTGCTGGTGACTGCTTCTTCAGACAAATATGTATTGGTGGACTATTGTAGCTGTAAGGAGCACATGCTTCGACAGTGGAAAATCACTCTTTTGATTCAGTCTGTGCTGAACTTTATACAAGTATTTAAACAAAAATTTAATGTTCTTTCTATAATTTAAACCTGCCCAAAGTGTCTGAAGACGCTTCCTTTTAGGAGCAGAGATTGTTCCAACATAAAAGAACAGAATAATTGCTATTCCAGAGTGTCTGCAAAGTACAAGAAGTTCTCGTCTCAACAGTAGCACCGCTCGGTTCTCTCCAAGTGGGAGACAGATTGAAGAGGTTTTGATCCCTTTTAAACTCCACTGCTGTGGGGTTTCGTGGCTTTGCAACTTGAAAGCTGAGCCTGCAAGGATTCCTGATTGCACCAGGGCTGCAAACTGTGCTGCTGCTGCCAGAAAGTTCTTGCAGCTTTCTAAATCACATTTCCAGAGAGCAATCCCTCGTTCTTTTCCTCTCAATATAATTATGGTTGTAAGTATCCTGCTTCCTTTTGTGTGTGGCTGGCAGCAATAGCATTAATGAAGGAGCATTAATGACAGAGAAGCAGTCCGCAATCTTGAACTCTATGCACCATTTTCCTCTCAGCTCTTGAAGCACTGAGTTCTTCTGTCTTGCTTTTAGATATTTCAAATGTCTGTCAATAGGCTTTTCTTCAAGTAAGGCTTTTACCCTGGAGCTTTTCAAGATAAGGAATCCTGACAAACATTGCCGTGAGTGCCCTTGGTCAGAGTTTGTTTGCACAGTGCTTGAGAGGCCTCTTACGCTGGCCAAGGCCTTGGGATATTGTTGAAGTGGAAATAATAGGCTCAGTGTTGGGTCCAGTTCTGTTCGATACCTTCTGGATGAGGGGATTAAGTGCACCCTTAGTAAGATCACAGGTTACATGAAGCTGGGCAGAAGTGTCATCTGCTTGACTGTGGGGAGGCTCTGCAGGGGGATCTGAACAGGCTGGATCCATGGGTGGCAACCAGCGGGATGAGGTTCAACGAGGCCAAGTGCCGAGTCCTGCACTTTGGGACACAACAACTCCACACAGCGCTCCAGGCTTGAGGAAGAGTGGCTGGAAAGCTGCCTGGAGGAGAAGGCCCTGGGGATGTTGGTTGTTAGCGGGTAAACATGAGCCAGTACTGGCCCGGGTGACCAAGAAGGCCAATGGCATCTTGGCCTGTATCAAAAACAGCGTGGCCAGCATGAGCAGGGAAGTGGTTGTGCCCTTGCACTCTGCACTGATGAGGTCACACCTTGAACCTTGGGTTTGGTTTTGGGCCCCTCACTCTAAGAGGACATTGAGGCGCTAGAGCACATCTAGAGAAGGACAAGGAAGCTGGGGGAGAGTCTGGAGAAGGATTATGAGAGGTGGCTGAGGTACCTGGGATTGTTTAACCTGAAGAAAAGGAGGCTGAGGGGAGACCTTATCACTGCTTACAATGCCTGAAAGGAGGTTGTAGAGAGGTGGGTGTTGTCTCTTCTCCCAAGTGAGAGGTGATAGGACAAGAGGAAATGGCCTCAAGCTGCGCCAGGAGAGGTTCAGATTGGGCATCAGGAAAAAATTCTTCACTGCAAGGGTTCTCAGGCCCTGGCAGAGGCTGCCCAGGGAGGTGGTGGAGTCCCCATTCCTGGAGGTGTTTAAGAGACAGAGAGATGAGGTGCTCAGGGATCTGGTTTAGTAGTGGACAGGTACAGTTAGACTTGATGATCTCAAAGGTCTTTTCCAACCAAATGATTCTATGATTCTATGACTACCTATAGCAGGTTGGAAATCCAGAGGCTCTGTTTTTGTCTCCTGTAGAAAAGCTTTAACTTAAAATTTGAAAGCCTCTTCGTGGAGCTTTCTGTTCTTGTTGTTCTGGATTCCGCATCGTGATGCGCTCATTTGAGGAAAGACTTCTGATTTGTTCATGTTCACCATCTCAGTACTTAACTGGTGCAAGTGGTTTATATTTAAGAACAGCTTGCGCTGGAAACAGAAAGAAAGAGAGTTGGCAGTCAGGGGGGAAGGAAACACAAAATCGCTGCCCAGTCTGAAGAATGTATTTTGGAGTTTTAAAAAGTCAAGAGGGCTGCCAGATCAAAGCATTTCTTCAGTTTCCTGGATAAGTCATCAAAACTAAGTAAAAAAAAAGGGTACAGGCTGTCGAATGATGCTGACTCGGCGGTGCGGATTTACAGTAAAAGGGAGAAAAATGGTTCAAATAACACTAATGGGAAGTTGCTCGACCCGATGAGTGAAACTCTTTGCTTTATCCTCTAGGGTGACTAATGGGAATCCACCCTAGCACAGGCTTTGTGGATGTCACTTGGATTTTTGTTGACTCCAAAATTTCATTTATGGCTTTCCCCTCCCCCTTCCTTCACTCACAAAAATAGCAAAGTCAACACAAAAAACTTTTGTCCCTGGAGAAGACAAGCAATAAAAAGATGCTTAATAAGCAACACAGTATTTGACAGAAACATTTGCTTTTGATCAAATGATTTAAGATTAGGTGTGGTTTTTCACTGCTCTTTACTCCTCCCTTCTGGACTTCAAAATGTATCCAGTTCTGAAGGGAAATATAGAATTGTGGAATGGTTTGGGTTGGAAGACACCTCAAAGCCCATCCAGTTCCACCCCTCTCCCGTGGGCAGGGACACCTCCCACTATATCAGGTTGCTCAAAGCCCATCCAATCTAGCCTTGAAGACCTCCAGGGATGGGGCAGCCACAACTTCCCTGGGCAACCTGTGCCAGTGCCTCCCCACCCTCACAGGAAAACATTTCTTCCTAGTATTTCATCTCAATCTCCCCTCTTTCAGCTTAAAACAGTTCCCCCTCGTCATATCCATGCACTCTCTGATAAAGAGCCCTGCTTGGCTTTGAAATATCAACCTTGAAATGAAATTCTGAGAATTAATTTGGCCAAGCGCTCCCTGCCATTGCCACATCCACGCTGTCCTGTGCGAGGATTCCAATGTTTATCTAAGGAAGGCAGAGAACAATGACTGTTTCCGTAGTCTGGCTTTGAGGTGAAACAATAGAGCCTGCCCACTTGTCTTTATCAATTTGTTATCTACTAAATAGCCCAAACTTCCTCTATTAAGATTATTGAGGCCCCATCTCCTCCTCTGCTATGTTGCTGAACAGGTTTTATGTTCAGAACTTCCCCTGCCTCTCACTGTCAGTAGCCATTTTTCTAAACCTGTTTTCAGACCAACTGGAAATACGAATCATAGAATTGCTCAGTTGGAAAAGACCTTTGAGATCATCAACTCCAACCATACCTGTCCACTACTAAATCAGATCCCTGAGCACCTCATCTCCCAGATTTTTAAACATCTCCAGGGACGGGGACTCCACCACCTCCCTGAGCAGCCTCTGCCAGGGCCTGAGAGCTCTTGCAGTGAAGAAATTTTTCCTGATGTCTAGTCCAAACCTGCGCTGGAGCAACTTGAGGCCATTTCCTCTCATCCTATCGCCTGTCACTTGGGAGAAGAGACCAGCATGACCTCGTTACAACCTCCTTTCAGGGAGTTGGAGACAGTGATAAGGTCTCCCCTCAGCCTGCTTTTGTCCAGGCTAAAAAAAACCCAGGTTCTTCAACAGCCTCGCACAGTGCTTGTGCTCTAACTCCTTCACCAGCTTCATCACCCTTCTCTGGATGTGCTCCAGCCCCTCAATGTCCTTCTTGGAGTGAGGGACCCAAACTGAACACAGGTTTCGAGGTGTGTCCTCACCAATGCCAAGTCCAGGGACGCAATCATTTCCCTGGTCCTGCTGGCTACACCATTTGGTGCCGTGACTCAGATGACAGGCACTTTTTTAAGGTTAACAAATCTTCCGTAGTTAATCTCTCTGTGGGCCATCAGCACGGCACGGCAATCTCTGTTTTAACAGGCTCTGACTCTTGGCAAGACTGGCAGTATCATCATTTGCTGGTAAGCAGCCTGGAACATTCACTTCTTGAAGCAAACAGAGGGTACCAAAACAGAAACATTTGTTCTCACTGTACAGTCTCAGAAAGACTGCCCTTCCCTTGCTCGTGGTTTGGAGAGATTTGCTTTGCCCAGTATGTTGCCGCAACTTTTACATCTTGAAAGTTATTTTCTTGCGTTCACGTACTGGTCTTCGCAACCCACAAGTTCTTAATCATTTTGAAATAGACTCCAAAGTGACATTAATCAGCCAACTACAATTAACCCTTGCTGCTCATCTTGAGCCTGGTGAGATAAGGAACAAGTTTGTATCTGCTCATCCTGTCTTAAATGAGCAAACACTGAAGACACTATCAAGAAAAATCCTTTTTAAGGAAGTGACTGAACACAATGTTAGGCTTTTCATTTGGGTGACACAACAGGAATATCTGTGCACATCATGGAGTAGTTTGAGTTGAAAAGGACCTTAAAGTCCATCCAGTTCCACCCCCTGCCATGGGCATGGACACATCCCACTGGACCAGACTGCTCAAGGCCCCATCCAACCTGACCTTGAATACCTCCAGGGGTGGGGCAGCCACAACTTCCCTGGGCAACCTGGGCCAGAGCCCCCCCACCCTCATTGGGAAGTTCTTCCTAACATCTAATATCAGTCTTCCACCTTCCAATTTAAAGCCATTTCCGCTCGTCCTGTCACTCCAGGCCCTTCTAAAAAGTCCATCCCCAGATTTCCTGGAGCCCTTTCAGGTACTGGAAGCTGCTCTAACGTTTCCCCAGAGCTTTCTCTTCTCCAGGCTGAACAACCCCAACTCTCTCAGCCTGTCCTCATAGCAGAGGTGCTCCAGCCTTCGGATCATGTCCATGACCTCTTCTGAACCCGTTCCAAGAGTTCCATCTCCTTCTTCTGTTGGGGACTCCAGAACTGGACACAGGACTCCAGATGAAGTCCCAGCGGAATAAAGGGGCAGAATCCCCTCCCTCACCCTGCTGGCCAGGATACAGTTGGCTTTCTGGGCGGTGAGTGCACTTTGCTGGCTCGTCCAGCTTCTCATCAATCAGCCATGTCCCTACAGCAGTCTGGGCTCTCAGAACGGCTTTGCGGTAAACACGGCTATCAACTTTATCCCACTTCTGGCACCAGCACAGTACTTTATTCTGCTGTCTTAAGGTACGAAAACATCGCATCCGGGCCGCTCTGCTCTTCTTTCAATTAATCACGCGATGTTTTGAGCAAGGACCAACAACACAGTGCTCCACTGCGCAGCTCTGCTTTTTCTCATGTCACATTGTGAGGTGCATTAGGTAAAACTTCCAGGATTGCTCTTACGGTGATCGCCAACCTTTAATTCACCACCACTGCCTTTGGAGTCAAACAGACTTCGCAAGGGGTTGCCTGTCAGAGCAATGCGATCCTGAGTCACTCATTTACACGTAGGATAGTCACACAGGTGACTCAATTTGGCTGCGTAGCTTTGAAGAGCTTTGCAGGCTCTGGCAGAGCTACAGGCAGAGCAGAAAAGCAAACAGTTCTGCAAGGAATCATTCTGACAATCTTTGTTTAAATGGTGCCTCATCAAGGCTCAGTTAGCAAGCAGTGACTGGAGAGGGGACACCAGAAGATGTGATGAAGCTTTGGGATACAGAGGCCACTTTCCTAAAGGGCTTTTTCTGACTTAGCACAAGGGTCTGCTTTGTTCTGGGTCTGTCCATGTGCCACTCCTTACAGTTCCTGGCAGACCTCAGCAACCTGTGCTTGGTCAAAGACTTGAAAAAGGAGTTACAGAATCCTCATGGAAACATAGACTCATAGAATGATTAAGGTTGGAAAAGACCTCTAAGCTCATCCAGTCCAACCATCAGCCCAACACCACCATGCCTACTAAACCATGTCCCAAAGTGCCATGTCTACATGCTTTTTTGAACCCCTACAGGCATGAGAACTCCACCACTGCTCTGGGCAGCTTCTTCCGGTGCTTCGCCACTCTTTCTGTAAAGAAATTCTTCCTGATATCCACTTTAAATCCCTTCCCTGCTCCTGCTGGCCACACCATGGCTGATCCAAGCCAGGATGCTGTTGACCTTCTTGGACACCTGGGCTACCGCTGGCTCGTGTTCAGATGCTGTTGACCAACACCCCCAGGTCCTTTTCCACCCTGCAGCTTTCCAGCCACTCTTCCCCAGCCTATAGCGCTGCATAGGGTTGGTGTCACTGAAGTGCAGGACTTGGCACTTGGCCTTGTTGAACCTCATACAAATGACCTTGGCCCATGGATCCAGCCATTCAGATCCCTCTGCAGAGCCTTCCTGCCCTCAAGCAACTCAACATTTCCAACACTTGGTTGTAATCCCCTTACTAGACTGTGGAAGAAAAGGAAAGAAAGCCGGTCTGTTGTTGCAGAAGATCTGTGTTAGGTGGTTGGAGGACTGAAGAGAATGCTTTACCTGGCACTCTAGTATCTCCATGTCCTTCCTGTGCTGAGGACTCCAGAACTGAACGCAGTGCTCCTAAATTTGAGCTTTTTGATAGGCTGCTGTAGCCAAACTTAGATTCATAGAACAGCTTAATTGGAAAAGACCTATGAGATCATTGAGTCCAACCATACCTGTCCTCTGCTAAACCAGATCCCTGAGCACCTCATCTCCCTGTCTTTTAAAGACCTCCAGGGATGGGGGCTCCACCACCTCCATGGGCAACCTCTGCTGGGGCCTGAGAACCCTTGCAGTGAAGAAATTTTTCCCGATGTTCAATCTGAACCTGCCCTGGTGCAACTTGAGGCCATTCCCTCTCATCCTATCGCCTGTCACTTGGGAGAAGGGACCAACATCCACCTCATTACAACCTCCTTTCAGGCAGTTGTAGACAGTGATTTCTTCCCTCAGCCTCCTTTTGTCCAGGCTAAATAACTCCAGGTCCCTCAACTGCCTCTCAAGGCTTGTTCTCCAGTCCCCTCACCAAACTTTCTTGTTTATACCCCATAATACCTCCATGAGGTGGAAAGATGAGTGCATTTGTAAAAATGGGCCAAACTCCTGCATGTTCTTAGTGGCAGCTTCATACCTGCAGTCCCATCACTCCCTGCAGGCAGGGCAACACAATTTGGGGTGCACCCAGGACCCCAGACCAGCTGGAGCAGCTCCAGCAGCCCACATCCATACTGGAATGACGGGGAGTTACTGTGACTAGTTGCAAATCTTGTTGGCTTCCAGGCCACAGTTTGACTTCTGGTCTACGATTCATGAAAGAATATGATGCTCCTGCTTCCCAGCGTAAAAACTGACTCCTGCCTTAGAGACTGAGACTTCAGCCTTTCTGGGAGCTCGTTATAGCTGTGCAGGACATGGTTTGCAGACCATTAATTATCTCTTTGCTTTTCTATCTGTCGTCAAGGAGGGTTTAATCAAACTCATAAATTTTGGTCTGGGCAGCCTAGCAGGTTGGATGGGATCAAACGGAGGATTTTTCTTTCTCGTGAGAAAAAAAGTCTCTATTTTAAATTTCAAAGAAATCCAGTGCTCATTCCCAGATTTCATTCCCTAGCGCTATGGGCTCTAATAAATCCCAGGAAAGTTCCCTTCCAGAAGTTTCTTCTCTCTAACAATCAGAGTCCTGGTATGCAGCTCTTGGAAATGCCACTTTCCTTTCTGGAGCAGCGTCACAGACACAGTGATTGAATTAAAAGGTTTTGGCTGCTCCTAAGGTTCCTGCAGGTCGTGTGGGCTGAGAAAAAGTTTCTTCTGGTTTTCTATAAATGATAATTAATGGGTATGGTACTTGAAATGAGCTTAATTTTTATCAGTTTATGTTTTCAAGATTTTAGGTATTTATTTAAATAGGTATTTTAAAGAGTTTGGGAGGGATGACATGGATCTGCTGGGGTGAGTCCAGAGGAGGCCACGAAGATAATCCTAGGGCTGGAGCACCTCCCATACAAGGACAGGCTGAGAGAGTTGGGGTTGTTCATCCTGGAGAAGAGAAGGCTCCAGGAAAACCTTAGAGAAGCTTCTAGTACCTGAAGGGGCTCCAGGAGAGCTGGAGAGGGGCTCTTGATCAGGGAGTGCAGAAATGGGACAAGGAAGAACAGTTTGAAGCTGGAAGAGGGGAGATTGAGATGAGATACTAGGAAGAAATGTTTTCCTGTGAGGGTGGTGACACACTGGCCAAGGCTGCCCAGAGAAGTCGTGGGTGAGGGGCCCTAAACTGAACCCAGGATTTGAGGTACAGCCTCACCAGCACTGAGTCTAGGGGATGATCCCTTCCCTGCTCCTGCTGGCCCCACCATGGCTGATCCAAGCCAGGATGCCACTGGCCTGCTTGGCTACTTGGGCCACTGCTGGCTTATGTTCAGCCACTGTCAACCATCACCACCAGGTCCTTCTCTGCCAGGCAGATTTCCAGTCCCTTTTCTCCAAGCCTGGAGCGTTGCAGGCATTGTTCTGTACCAAGTTCATGACCTGGCCCTTGGCCCTGTTGAACCTCAAGATTGCTCTGCATTGGCTGCTAGAAGCACAGAAGTCTTTTCTGGGTGGTTGACTGATCTTTTCCAAACTGCAATCCAGAACATCCCACCGTGCAGGAACCTTTCACAGTCAAATGCTTTTTCTCTTCCAGTATGGAAAGTTGCCGACGTTCAATAAAACAAATGCTCCATGAGATGAATTTTCAGCAATACTGGAGTGCAAGACCCATGAAAGTCAGAAGGACTTGCATTCCTTTATTATTTCCAGATTTTGTTATAATCCTATGGGGTCTTAGTATGAAGAAGAAAGGTGTAGCTGGTGAGGAGATGCCTTTTATAGAATCATTGAATGGTTTGGGTTGGAAGGGACATTAAAGATCATGCAAATCCAACCTCCTGCCATGGGCAGGGACACCTCCCACTGGACCAGGCTGCTCAAGGCCCCATCCAACCTGGCCTTGAACACCTCCAGGGATGGAGCAGACACAACTTCCCTGGGCAACCTGGGCCAGGGCCTCACCCACCTCATCAGAAAGAATTTCTTTGTAATGTCTAATCTAAATCTTCCATCTTCCAATTTAAAACCATTCCCTCTCGTCCTATCACTCCAGGCCCTTGTAAAAAGGCCCTCCACAGCTTTCCTGTAGCTCCTTCAGGTACTCCAAAGCCACCATAAGGTCTCCCCAGAGCCTTCTCTCCTCCAGGCTGAACAATCCCAACTCTCTCAGCCTGTCCTCATAGCAGAAGTGCTCCAGCATCATCTCCAGCCCTCGCATTATCTTCATGGCCTCCTCTGAATCCATTCCAAGAGTTCCATATCCTTCTTATGTTGAGGATTCTAGAACTGGACATAGGACTCCTGGTGGGGTCACATGAGACTGAAGTGGAGGGGCAGAATCCCCTCTCTCGCCCTGCTGGCCGCGCTTCCTTTGATGCAGCCCAGGACACGGTTGGCCTTCTGGGCTGAAAGCACACATTCCCAGCTCATGTTGACCTTCTCATCCGCCAGCACCCCAAGTCCTTCTCCTCAGGGGTGCTTTCAATCACAGTGTCTCCCAGCCTGTATTGAATCCACGGATTGTCCCAACCCAGGTGTAGGACCATGCCCTTGGCATTGTTGAACCTCACAAGGACCTTTTCTGTCAGAGTTTCTGACAGCAGGGATGAAATTTTCTCCCCGTTTGCTGACACAGCCGTCTGCCTTTGGAAAAAAAAGCGGGTGGCCCCTTTGGGATTAAACTTCTGCATGCAGAAACCAAACGACAGAAAAAAATGTTTCTCCATGCTACGGCCAGAATAAGCTTTAAAGAAACCATTGCTGGAAACATACCTTAAGTCCAGCAGACGGTGAAAGCTGGAACGTAACTTGTTTGCTTAACTCGGCGCTAGTACAATAAATGACTTGCATAAGGCAATTTGTTTCCCATTGTTCACAGAGCAAGGATTATACAAATGCTCTATTGTGCTTTCTGGTGGGTTAACTTTCTTAGATGGAGAATGACTTCATGAAAGCCCACAACTCAATTCTTGGGTGGGATTTTCTGGGAAGATACAAGACTGCTCTGTCGAAGGGACAGTTTGTGGCCTTCTTTCATTGCAGCTTCATTAACCTTGGAAAATAGGCCATAATATTGTTATTTATCATTATTATTAATAGTGTTGTATCCTTCCTCTTGGTCAGATAGGCAGGTTTGTGGCCAAAGAGAGATTTTCCTCCAGTCCAGCCTGTAGGGCCTGATGGGACCTTTTTCACTGCTGCTGTTGCAGAGCCATTTATTGTTCAAATGGGGAATTTCAATTAAGCACCTGCAATCGTAGTGGGGAATTCTGGCACTTAATTCAGTTTCTCCTTCCCAAAGACTGTGCTACATCATAGAAGTACAGAATGGTTTGGGTTGGAAGGGACCTCAAAGCCCAGCCAGTTCCAAACCCCTGCCACGGGCAGGGACACCTCCCACTGGATCAGGTTGCTCCAAGCCCCATCCAAGTTGGCCTTGAACACCTCCAGGGATGGGGCAGCCACAACTTCTCTGGGCAACCCGGGCCAGGGCCTCACCACTCTCATTGTGAAGAATTTCTTCCTAATGTCTAACCTCAGTCTTCCCCTGTTCCACTTCAAAGCCATTCCCCCTCGTCCTATCACTCCAGGCTCTTGTAAAATGTTCCTCCCCAGCTTTCCTGTAGCCCCTTCAGGTACTAAAAGGCTACTCAACATCATTGTCTTTGCAACCTTTGTGCTTGGAGCTGAAGATGTAGGACACCATCAGCGCTGTGGAAAACAGATGTGCTTTATTAATTGCTACAGCAGCCTATAAATGATTTATGTTATTCCTTTTGTCTGCTCGCAGGTACCCACTGAGGCGAGGCAGCTCATTCACGTTTCTGACTCCAGGACCGCACTGGGACTTCACCCTGGTGAGTAAAACAGCTGGTGGATGCATATTGGGAAACAAAAGCAGGAATGCAGAGGTGAAGGTCCCTCTGTCTGGAGGAGAGAGAAAATCAACACTTTCCTCTCTACCTGCCTAGACACTTCCTGAGCCACTGAGGCTTCTGAGCTTTACCTAGAGCGTGCTTTTTGCACACTGGAATTAAGAGAAGGCAGGGTATCCTGGACACTCTGGTTTCTTAAAAATTTCTTTCTTTCTCATGTGTTTCATAGAATCATAGGATGGTTTGGGTTGGAAGGGACCTCAAAGCCCATCCAGTTCCACCCCCTTGCCATGGGCAGGGACACCTCTATCAGACCAGGTTGCTCAAGGCCCCATCCAACCTGGCCCTGAACACTTCCAGGGATGGGGCAGCCACAACTTACCTGGGCCAGGGCCTCCGTACCATCATCACGAAGAATTTCTTCCTAATGTCCAATCTAAATCTTCCCCTTCCAATTAAAAGCCATTCCTCCGTGTTGTAGCAGTGCTGCTGACTAAGCTGACCATGTAATAAGCAGGGTATAAAACATGGGGTAGAAATATACTTTTTTTTCCCTTAAAAACAAAAATCTGTATTTTATTTGATATAGAGAAGCTACCTAGAGCAAGAGCGTGACTTACTGCTTCTACTCTCTTCTCTCCATCCTTTAACATTCATTAACTTTAACATTATTCAGTAGATAAGGAACTGATTGGATGGTCACATCCAGAGAGCAATGGTCAGTGGCTCAGTGTCCAGATGGATCAGTGACAAGTGGTGTCCCTCAGAGGTCCGTACTGGGACCAGTGCTGTTTAATATTTTCATTGATGATGCAGATAGCAATATCAAGGGCATCCTCAGTGAGTTTGCAGGTGACACCAAGCTGAGTGGTGCAGTTTTCACACCAGGATGTGATTGCATCCAGAAGGACCTGGATAAGCTGGAGAAACGGGCCTGTGTGAAATTCACGAGGTTCAACAAGGCCAAGAGCAAGGTCCTACACCTGGATCAGGACAATCTGCAGTTTCAATACAGGCTGTGGGGTGATGTGATTGAGAGCAGCCCTGAGGATAAAGACTTGGGGTGCTGGTGGATGAGTTCAACGTGAGCTAGCAACGTGCGTTGACAGCCCAGAAGGCCAACTATGTTCTGGGCTGCATCAAAAGAAGCGTGGCCAGCAGGGTGAGTGAGGGGATTCTGCCCCTCTACTCCACTCTCGTGAGACCCCAGCTGGAGTGCTGTGTCCGGTTCTGGAATCCTCAACATAAGAAGGAGATGGAGCTGTTGAAACAGGTCCAGAAGATGCTACGGAGATGATGCAAGGGCTGGAGAATCTCTGCTATGACGACAGGCTGAGAGAGTTGGGGTTGTTCAGCCTGCAGAAGAGAAGGCTCCAGAGTGAACTTAGAGCAGCTTTCCAGTACCTGAAGGGGCTCCAGCAGAGCTGGGGAGGGACTTTTTCAAGGGCCTAGAGTGATAGGATGAGGGGGAATGGCTTTAAATTGAAAGGGGAAGATTTAGATTAGACATTAAGAAGAACTTCTTCCCAATGAGGGTGGTGAGGCCCTGTCCCAGCTTGCCCAGGGAAGGTGTGGCTGCCCCATCCCTGGAGGTGTTCAGGACCAGGTTGAATGGGACCTTGAGCAGCCTGGTCCAGTGGAAGGTGTCTGAGCCCATGGCAGTGGGGTGGAACTGGATGATCTCTAAGGTCCTTTCCAACCCACCCCCTTCTATGATTCTATGACTCAAAATCAGCTGGAGCTTCTTGTATGTATGCATTTAGCCGGGCACTTGCTGGCCATGCCTTGAAGGGCAGCCGTGTGCAATCTGAGGCTGCGCAAACCCCAGTCCATTGTGGGAGTGGATGAAACAAAACCATAAACTTTTGTAGGTTCTTCTTTTGCTTTATTTTAGAAACTTTCATCTAGTGGCTACAGCTACATTAAACACATACATTTGCCTATGAGAAAGCCTTAGAAATTACATGTTTTCAGATTTAAAACTGTTATGCTCTATCATCACAACCTAAAACTGTTTCGATGGAGTTTCAAGTCATTCCCGTTCTTTATGTTTCTTTAATCTACTTTTATTTGGTGACATGCTATTAAGTTCAACTCTCGGTTATAGTTAGTGTTTTGTACGTCAGGACACAGACTGCAAAAACCACAGAAACTGGTTTTGAAGGACTTAATTGCTTCCCTGCATTCCTGCATCATGTTCCTCATTGACCCAGTCTACTGCCACTTCTCCCTTTCAACCCAGGTCGCTTCATTTTGAGTTACAGACAGTGAGAACCCCCGAACTCCATCCCTTCCCTAGAGATCCAAGCTTCCCTGTGACTAGTTAACAGGTTAGGCTTGGACTGATGCTCCTAACGCTGGAAGAGAAGCAAGTACAGGAGGGAATGAATAATGAAGGAAAGGACAGAGCTGTGTGGTTCAGCTGCCCAGCAGACAAACCCTTACAGCTCAGCTGGGGAACAGGACTCTGCTTGGAGGCTTTGCCAATGTAATTGTCCACGAAGATGATGTGAGGGCTGGAGCACCTCTGCTATGAGGACAGGCTGAGACAGTTGGGGTTGATCAGCCTGGAGAAGAGAAAGCTCTGGGGAGACCTTATAGTGACCTTCCAGGAACTGAAGAGTCTCCAGGAAAGCTGGGGAGGGACTTTTTACAAGGGCCTGTAGTTATAGAATGAGGGAGAATGGCTTTAAATTACAAGGGAAAACATTTAGATCAGACATTAGGAAGAAATTCTTCATGGTGAGGGTGGTGAGGCCCTGGCCCAGGTTGCCGAGGGAAGTCATGGCTGACCCTTTCCTGGAAGTGTTTAAGGACAGGTTGGATGGGGCTTTGAGCAGCCCTGTCTGGTGGGAGGTGTCCCTGCCCATGGCAGGGAGTTGGAACTGGATGATCTTTAAGGTGTTTTCTAACTCAAACCATTCTATGATCTATTCAGGCCATAGTTTGTGCAGCTTTTGGGCCACAAGTCTATAAAATGTAGCTTTCCCAAGTCTCGAGGGAAGTGGGTGACTAAGCCAAGCGTCTTTTTCATGCCTGCAGAAGTGGGGCAGGTTTAAAGAGAAGCACTAGTTGGTGTTCTGCAGAATTCTAAGAAAAGACTAATGCCGTTTGAGTTACAGCCCCCTTTGAATGACTTCTGACTGGAAGCAAGGTTTCTCATGATCTGTTTTCTGTTCATCTTTTTCATTAAGAAGGATTTGTTTACGGGAAACAGGCACTTGATCTTTGTTGACTTAACAGTCCTGCTGCACGTTCCTCACCTGAAGCCTTAGTGGTGTTTTATGACTTCAGGTGGGCAATAAGCAGCAAAAAACAGGCTGATTCCTAAAGAACAAAATAATTAACAGCCTTCCAGTACCTGAAGGGGCTCCAGGAAAGCTGGGGAGGGACTTCTTCCAAGGGCCTGGAGTGATAGGACGAGAGGGAATGGTTTTAAATTGGAAGGTGGAAGATTTAGATTAGACATTACAAAGAAATTCTTTCTGATGAGGTGGGTGAGGCCCTGGCCCAGGTTGCCCAGAGAAGTGTGGATGCCCCATTCCTGGTAGTGTTCAAGGCCAAGTTGGATGGAGCTTTGAGCAGCCTGGTCCAGTGGGAGGTGTCCCTGCCCATGGCAGGGGTTTGGAACTAGATGATCTTTAAGGTCTCTTCCAACCCAAACCATTCTATGTTTCTATGATCCTGGTCTTAGGCAAAAGCCCATAGAAGGAGGGAGGAGAAATAAATGATTGGAATTGTTTTCAAATTGAAAAACAGCCCTTTCCTAAAAAGAACTCCTGCAGCTTTCATCAGAATTCTTGCAATGTCATTAACATTCATGCTCATGGCATTGCTTCAGTCTCTCTGAAACACAGTCACACGATATTTAGATTTCCCCTCCTGATTAGCTTTTTTTTATGCTTCTCCTCCACAATCTCTCTTTGAGAGCCACAATTGGCTCTCACGCTTTTTACAGTTTAATAACTTTCATCAAAGTCACTTTTTCCACATGACTTGAGTTTCGCGAGAAGGTTAACGTATCGGATCTCTGATTGCCACCGTCTCTGAAATGTGAGAACCCAGCACCATAGCAGTCACTTTTCCACCATGTGGCTTTAAACACCCAGAACTGAGCGTCTGAAGAGGCCGTTTTCTTGGAATCTGTTCCCGTTCTGGCACCGCACAGGAATGAAACAGCTGGCCCTGCAGCGAAATGTCTACGTTTTTGTATGAAACTATATTGGGCAAAGGAAATGGGATGCAGCCTAGGCAACACTTCTTGCATAAGTCTAGCCAGTTTCAAAACAAAACTTTGGCCTTCCTTTCGTGTCTGGCCTTCGGTCTGGAGCTGTGTGTTAAAGACGTTAATATAGAATACCTGACTCCATAAGGAACGAATAATATTCAGACGAAAAAGGCGTGGTGGCTTTGTCTTTATGGCAAGTTTTCTTCTGTTAAATAGATGCTGCCTTACATCTGGGAAACATAACCCGCAGACTGAAAAGGTGGGGTTATAGCGGTCTTTTATTGCAGGGTTTGATAAATAACCAGCACTGAATATTTTACTAAAGCTAAAAAAACACAACTGTCTGCATTTTGCATGTGTTCTCAAGCCTGCCAAGGGCTTTTCAAAGAGTGTGGAGTGTGCTGGGACATTAATTCCATGTCAGTGCTACAAATGGGGTAAGACAGAATGTCTAAGGTGAGAGTTTTTTCCTCTGTAGTTAGCAAGTCTGCCAGCGAAAGGACTCAGTCCCAGGGCAGAGTCAGGATCTCATCCTTACAAATACAGGAAAAAAACTGATTGAAGTCCTCTGGGAATTTTGTACCTGAATTTACTCCTCTCGCTGGTTTGAACAGCTGAGGGAAAAACCACAAGGGAAAAACCACAAGAGCAAAACCCAAAGTATAAGAAACAAAGTGCTTCTGTGACATGTAACCATGACCTGTGCTGCTGTAATAGTTAAATGCTAGAGTCAGCGTAGGGAGGACAGGCAAGAAGACAGGCTGGGTGGAGAATGGATTCAGAGCAGTCCCGAGGAGTAGGACTTGGGGTACTGGTGGATCAGAAGCTCAACATGACCCAGCAACATGTATTCACAGTCCAGAAAGCCAAATGTGTCCTGGGCTGCATCCAAAGCAGTGAGAGCAGCAGGGTGAGGGAGGGGATTCTGCCCCTCTGCTCCACTCTGTTGAGACCCCACCTGGAGCCCTGTGTTCAGTTCTGCAGTCCTCAGCACAGGAAGGACATGGAGCTGTTGAAATGGGTCCAGAGGAGGCCAGGAAGATGATCTGAGGGCTGGAGCTGCTCCTGTATGAGGATAGTCTGAGAGAGTTGGGGTTGTTCAGCCTGGAGAGGATAAGACCTTGTAGCAGCCTTCCAGTACCTGAAGGGGCTCCAGGAAAGCTGAGAGGGACTCTTTGTCAGGGGGTGCAGGGATAGGATGAAGGGGGATGGTTTTAAGCTAAAAGAGGGGAGATTGAGATTAGAGTTTAGGAAGAAATTCTTCCCAATGAGGGTGGTGAGGCCCTGGCCCAGGTTGCCCAGAGAAGTCGTGGCTGCCCCATCCCTGGAGGTGTTCAAGGCCAGGTTGGATGGGGCTTTGAACAACCTGATCCAGTGGGAGGTGTCCCTGCCCATGGCGGGGGGGTTGGAACTGGCTGGGCTTTGAGGTCCCTTCCAACCCAAACCATTCTGTGGTTCTAAGACGCAAGGGAGCCTAAAAACATGTCACAGGAACGGACGAGCAGACCAGAGAACAGGTTTCTGAGAACCCTCGAGGGATGCTGGACATACCCTCAACAGCATCAGGTTTTCACAGGACCCATGGCAACCAGGCTGGTCGGCATTTAAAAAGAGTTTGAACAAATACTTTTATTACATCATTTTGAATACGCTTGCAGTGATGACCAACCTCTATTAAAGCTGAAGAGATTATTAAATTATTAAAGAAAACAGGACTTACGTGTTTGCTCCTGGAGGAAGGTCAAGCTGCTGGACCAGTAGAGCACAAAACTGACATTTGCTGAAGTTCAGAGTTGACTTGGGCAGTAGTTCCCTCTGCAGCTCACGTGTTTCAGTGCCCATTAAACTGACAAAGAACATCTAGGCCAATATAAAAACACAAAATGGTTTCTTTTCTTCTTCCTTTGTACTTAATGAAGTGGATGAGGAGGAACTTGAGTCATTCTGAAACGTTGAAGAACAAGGGTCAAACACAGGATGAAAATCAACTCCTTGCTTCATGGGTGACCAAACAGTCTGTAGAATCATAGAATGTGTTGGGTTGGAAGGGACCTTAAAGATCATCCAGTTTCAAACCCCCTGCCATGGGCATGGACACCTCCCACCGGACCAGGCTGCTCAAGGCCCATCTAACCTGGCCTTGAACACCTCCAGGGATGGGACAGCCTCAACTTCTCTGGGCAACCTGGGCCAGGGCCTCACCACCCTCATTGGGAAGAATTTCTTCCTAATGTCTAGTCTAAATCTTTGCCCTTCCAATTTAAAGCCATTCCCCCTCATCCTATGACTACAGGCCCTTGGGAAATGATCCTCCCCATCTTCCCTGTAGCCCCTTCAGGTCCTGGAAGGCCACTATAAAGTCTCCCTGGAGCCTTCTCTTCTCCAAGCTGAAAAAGCCCAACTCTCCCAGCCTGTCCTCATAGCAGAGGTGCTCCAGCCTTCGCATCATCTCCATGGCCTCCCCTGGACCCATTTCAACAGTTTCATCTCCTTCTTATGTTGGGGATTCCAGAACTGGACCGAGTACTCGGTCTGCCCTGTTCCTGAGATTTCCTGCTTAAGCCTTTACTCACAACCACAATTACAGGAGTGCAAAGAAACAAGTTTATAGGCACATAATTTATAGGTATCAACCAGGTGACAAACCTCATGATACAGCATAAGCACACTTTCCATGTGGTTTCAGCCTTTAGGGTTTTTGAGTTATGACATTGGTTGGGGGTGTAGAGAAAGAAAGTAACTATTTTTTATAAAAACAGACCTTTCTGAAGGTAAATCAAGTGTATGGCTCTAACTCTGTTTCATTTCTTACAGAAGAGGAAACGGCGAGAGAAGGACGATGATGTGGTCAGTCTTTGCAGCCTTGACTTTAAGGTAATCAAAACACGTTTGCTCCTCACTATTGTGCAATCAGCTACTTTGTGGATTGTAGTGCCTTCCAGCTGGGAATGCTGTACTTTCTGTGTTTGCATTGCACCATCGACAGTTTAGAGACACATACAGCTGTGTTTGATCTTGCGTGCACCTCTGGGGTGGGCTGAGGCCTGCTAGGGATATCCATAACGCTGCTCCTGAGCTCCTGTTTATTCATTTCAATTCTAAATGTGCCCCAGGCTTAATGTTGGGCTGGAGCGCATCCAGGGAGGGCAACAGAGCTGGCAAAGGAGCTGGAGAACGAGTCTTATTAGAGGCAGCTGAGGGACCCCGGGTTGTTTAGCCTGGAGAAAAGGGGGCTGAGGGGAGACCTCATCACTCTCTACAGCTCCCTGAAAGGAGATTGTAACGACATAGGTGTTGGTCTCTTCTCCTAAGTGACAAGTGATAGGACAAGAGGAATAGCCTCAAATTACACCAGGGCAGGTTCAGATTGGACGTCAGGAAAGATTTCTTCACTGCAAGGATTCTCAGGCCCTGGCAGAGGCTGCCCAGGGAGGTGGTGAAGTCCCCATCCCTGGAGGTGGGAAGATGAAGTGCTCAGGGATCTGGATTAGTAGTGGACAGGTACGGTTGGACTCCATGATCTCAAAGATCTTTTTGAAACAAACGATTTTATGTTGTGTGAAATAAATGGGTGTACCCCATACTTAGCACAAACATAAGCATTTTCAAGTGCCAGAAGCGAAACTGTGCAAACCCCTTCAAATGTTGTTTTTGTTTGACTTCAGTTAGCGCATTTCGTTGTATTGCAAACACTGCCTGGGTGGTAAATTTTTCTTAAAGCTATGGATTAAAGTGATTTACAAAAATGAGGGTGGGGAGATGCAGAGTTGCATATTTTTCCAAGTATTATCCAAGCTTGGTTTTCTGAAAGAGAAACCTCTTCCCTCTGCCCATCTCACTGTCAGCACCTAGAATCATTGCATGGTTTGGGTTGGAAGGGACCTTAAATGCATCCAGTTCCCAACCGTCTGCCATGGGCAGGGACACCTCCCACCAGACCAGGCTGCTCAAAGCCCCATCCAACCTGGTCTTGCACACCTCCAGGCACGAGGCCACCACCACTTCCCTGGGCAACCTGTTGCAGTGCCTCACCATCCTCATGGGGAAGAATTTCTTCCTAATGTCTAATCTAAATCTTCCCCCTTCCAATTTAAAGCAATTCCCCTTTTTCCTATCACTCCAGGCCCTTGGAAAATGGAGTAGAGGGGGAGAATCCCCTCCCTCACCCTGCTGCCCACACTTTTTGTGATGCAGCCCAGGACAGAGTTGGTCTTCTGAGCTGGGAGCACACATTGCCAGCTCATGTTGAGCTTCTTGTCAGTCGCCTCCCCAGGTCCTTCTCGGCAAGGCTGCTCTCAGTCATGTTGTCCTCCAGCTTGTATTGAAACTGCGTATTTCCCTGACCCAAGTGTAGGACCTTTCACTTGACATTGTTAAACCTCTTTAGGTTCATACAGCCCCACTTCTCCATCCTGTCCCGGTCACTTAGAATGAATCAGAATCATAGAATGGTTTGGGTTGGAAGGGACCTTAAAGATCATCCAGTTCTAACCTCCATTTCCCCTTCCCCAAAGATGGAAGAGAAGCAGGGTTTTTCCTAGGAAGTCACCTATCAAGGCGAGTGTTAACTAAGTGGGGTTTACGGTTTATTAGGCTGGGATTAAAATTCATTTCTAAGTGGGGAATTTCCTGTTTGACCCAATGACGAAGCGCATCCTTTGTCATTGTTACTTCCTTTGCATTCGTGCATATTTATTAGCCTCACTTAACCTGGCTTCTCCTGGATGCTCTCCATGACTGCTTGTCCTGCCTGACAGGCAGCTCTGGGCTTTGACCTCTCTAGATTAGATCTCCTTTTCCTGATAAAACCAGCCCTGTAATTTCCCAGTAAGAGAGGGATAAGAGCAAAACAGGTTATCTGCAGAGAGCTGTGAGAGGGCAGCACTGATGCCTCTCAACTGACTCAGTTTTGGGCTTCCTTTGTTTCTGAGGTCTTGCTGGTTTTCTGATGCAGATGTGAGTGTTATGGGTAGGAAATCTGCCCTCGGGGAAGAGGACTCTCTTCTTTTTTTTTTTTTTAATTGGGCCAGATTTTTAGTCTTGGACAAAATTGCATGAGGTAGGGGGTTTCCCACAAGCAATTGCATCAAGGTGAGACTAAAATACAACAGTGATTTGTGTGCTCGCCTTTTAAGAGAAATCTTCCAAGGACAGGGATATTATGAGGGGGAAGGGTTTACAGCTGAAAGAGGGAGATTGAGATGAGACCTTAGGCAGAAATTGTTTCCTGTGAGGGTGGTGATGCACTGGCACAGGTTGCCCAGAGAAGTGGCAGCTGCCCCATCCCTGAAGGTGTTCAAGGCCAGGCTGGATGAGGCTTTGAGCAACCTGATTTGGTGGGAGGTGTCTCTGCCCATGGCAGGAGGGTTGGAACTGCGTGGTCTTTAAGGTCCTTCCAACCCAAACCATTCTATGAAAAAGGGAAAACCCGTGGCTGATGCAGTCAAAGTTCAGCTAGCAGCTTTTGTTTAACCCGACTTGGTCTTTTGAAAGGTTCGGGCTCTCCAGCACATTTCAGAGTTTGGGGCATGCTCACCGAACACACCCCAGTGTTGCTGGTAAAATACATAAAGTACCGATTGGAGTGTAGTTTTCGTAGAATCATAGAGTGGTTTGGGGTGGAAGGGACCTTAAAGCCCAGCCAGTTCCAACCCCCCTTCCATGGGCAGGGACACCTCCCACTGGATCAGGTTGCTCAAAGCCTCATCCAACCTGACCTTGAACACCTCCAGGGGTGGGGCAGCCTCAACTTCTCTGGGCAACCTGTGCCAGGACCTCACCACCCTCATCATGAAGAATTTCTTCCTAGTGTCTAATCTAATTCTTCCCCCTTCCAATTTACAGCCACTCCCCTTCATCCTGTCACTCCAGGCCCTTGGGTCCCTCCCTAGTTTTCCTAGAGCCCCTTCAGGTGCTGGAAGGCCGCTCTAAGGCCTCCTCAGAGCCTTCTCTTCTCCAGGCTGAACAACGCCAACCCTCTCAGCCTGTCCTTCTAGCAGAGGATCCAGCCCTTGGATCATCTTTGTGGTCTCGTCTGAGGGCCTTTTCTAGCTTTTTAATAGCAATTCTCAAGGTTAAGAGTTTTAAAAGCACCCCAGTTAGGTATTTATAGTCAGATCTTCCATACTCATCACCAGGACTTCTCGGTCTCATTGAGCACCTACGCTGCAGTACAGATCGTACTTCACTCTGTCTGGATTTGATGTGGGTGAGCCAAAAGGTTAAAATCTGGCTCATCCAAACACTGATACATCTGTTTCATTGATGAAATAAGGTCACAAGAGAAGAAGATCATTTAAGGATGTCACATGTAGATCAGACCAGACGTTGTTTATGTTTTATTGCAGATGGGAACTGTTTTTTCAGAGTTTGGCTCTGTGAAGTGTTGAACTCCACAGCAGAATGGTTAGTGCAGCTTCACTCTCTCCCTCAGCAAACACAGCTCAGCTGACACGCTGCTGCTTTGTCACTGTACTTGTAATAACGGAGGAGTTTTGCCAACGTACTGCATTCACACTCCCACGAAACATAACTGTGCTGACAAAGCTGCTGTATCGATGGTGATGGCATGAAGGGCTCCTACTGAACAGGGAGTGTGAATCATAGAATCACAGAATGGTTTGAGTTGGAAAGGACCTCAAAATCCATCCAGTTCCACCCCCCTGGCATGGGCAGGGACACCTCCCACTGGATCAGGTTGCTCAAAACTCCATCCAGCCTGGCCTTGAACACCTCAAGGGATGGGGCAGCCACTACTTCCCTGGGCAACCTGTGTCAGTGCCTCACCACCCTCACAGGAGAATATTTCCTCCCAATATCTCATCTTAATCTCCTGTCTTCCAACTTAAAACCATTCCCCCTCATCCTATCCCTGCACTCCCTGATCAAAAGCCCCTCTCCAGCTTTCCTGGAGCCCCTTTCAGTACTGAAAGGCTGCTATAAAGTCTCCACAGAGCCTTCTCTTCTCCAGGCTGAATAAGCCCAACTCTCTCAGCCTGTCCTCGAGGTGCTGCAGCCCTTGGCTGACCTTCGTAGCCTCCTCTGGACTCACGCCAACAGCTCCATGTCCTTCATGGAGTTAAACTAGAAAGGTGAAACTAGAGTTGTACCTTAGAATCCCCAACTCGGCTCCCTACCCACTGCATGTTTGTACAATAAAGGTAGGGGAAGGGTTTATTTAATTTGGAAGTGTACCTGTCTTTCTGAAAAGGCTGAGCCATCTTTTAATGATGTTCAAGCCTCACAGATTTGAGATCATCACGGCACATACCAGGAAGATATGGCAGGGGAGATCACACCAGCCCAGATGGACGGCAGCGCCCCAGCTATTCCTGTTTATCTTGGCTTGCAAACCTCCCCCTTGCCACCCAGAGTCCTACTCAAAATTGAGCCTGACCTGCACCCTCAGCAAGTTTGCAGATGACGCCAAGCTGAGTGGTGAGGCTGACACCCCTGAGGGACCGGATGCCATCCAGAGGGACCTGGACAAGCTGGAGAAGTGGGCCTGTGTGAACCTCATGGCGTTCAACAAGGACAAGGGCAAGGTCCTACACCTGGATCAGGGTAATCCTCGGTATCTATACAAAGTAAGGGATGAAGAGATTGAGAGTAGCCCTGTGGAGAAGGACCTGGGGGATGAGAAGCTGGACATGAGCTGGCAATGTGTGCTTGCAGCCCAGAAGGCCAACTGTAGCCTGGTTTGCATCAAAAAATGTGTGGCCAGAACAGTGAGGGAGGACATTTTGCCCCTCTACTCTTCTCTGGTGAGACCCCACCTGGAGTGCTGTGTCCAGTCCTGGAATCCCCATCAGAAGATTGATATGGAACTGTTGGAATGGGTCCAGAGGAGGCCATGAAGAAGACCAAAGACTTGGAACAACAACCCTGTGAAGAAAGGCTGAGAGAGTTGGGATTGTTCAGCATGGAGAATTGAAGACTCCAAGGAGACCTTATTGCAGACTTTCAATACTTAAAAGGAGCTTATAAGGACGGTGGTGAAAAACTTTTTAGCAGGGCCTATTCTGATAGGATGATGGGGAATGATTCTAAACTAAAAGAGGAGAAATTTAGACTTGATATTAGAAAGGATTTTTTTTATGCGGAGGGTGGTGAGGCACTGGCCCAGGTTACCCAGAGAAATCATGGCTGCCCCCTCCCTGGAGGTGTTGAAGGCCAGGTTGGATGGGGCTTTGAGCAGCCTGGTCCAGTGGGACATGTCCCTGCCTATGACAAGGGGGCTGGAACTGGATGAGCTTCATGGTCGTTCCAACCCAACCTGTTCTGTGATTCTACTTTTGACAGCCTAAAACCCTCCAAAGTACCAAAATACAAGTGGGAATCTACACCCTGTGACCATAGTTACAGCATCTGCATCCTTCAACACCAAGCCACCCCTTCTCTTGTGCCAAAACACCCTCTTTGGGGAGAAAGCAGGTATTTTCTCCCCACATCAGGTCTGGAGACATACTCCAACCTAGGCTGTCGATAATCGTCTGGGGAAGACAGAAAGGAGAATGAATTCCCATGTGGGGAGAGAGATGTGGAATTGAGGACAGGAATTTCTGAAGCAGATCTTCATGCTTAGGAAAATGAGTTATTTTTTGCATTTCAGGCAGGTTTATGACCAATGTTTTGTTAAGGGATCACAGTGAAACCGTTCCACGTTACCTCTGGTTATGTAAGGTGTTGAGTGATTCATGGGAGGAAGCAGTGCCGAGGTTTTGAAGGTGTGTGTACCTCAGTGTTTGTTAGCAACTGTGTAAACACATTGGAGTACGCGACAGGGAAGAGACAATTGTGATGGAGTGTTTTACCTGAGGCAAAACAAAGCCGGGCTGAGTAATGTGTAAGCATCATGTCTTGTCTGGATGGTGTTTTCTGTTGGGTATGGGATGGCCATGTAAGGTTTTTAGAGAGAGAGATTTCACAGAGGAAGTGAGGTTTTAGAGAGGGCTCTTTTTCTGACCCACCACACTGTGACCTCTAGAAGCCTTACTCAAATTTTTAGGACTGATTCTGGTCTGATTCTTCAGCCCAAAGAGGAGTTCAGCCCAATCACAGGATCGCTTGGTTAGTAAAGACCTTTGTGATCATCAATTCCAACCACACCTGCCCACTACCAAACCATATCCCTGAGCACCTCATCTCCCCATCTTTTAAACACCTCCAGGGATGGGGACTCCACCACCTCACTGGGCAGCCTCTACCAGTGCCTGAGAATATTTAGGTGGGGAAATTTTTCCTAATGTCTAATCTGAACCTTCCCTGGAGCAACTTGAAGCCAATTCCTCTCATCCTATTGCCTCTTACATGGGAGAAGAGACCAACACCCACCTCACTACAACCTCCTTTCAGGGAATTGTAGACAGTGATGTAGTCGCCCCTCAGTCTCGTTTTCTCCAGGCTAAACAATCCCAGGTCCTTCAGCCACCTCTCATAAGGCTGGCTCTCCAGTCCCTTCACCAGCTTCATCGTTCTTCTCTGGACGCGCTCCAGCCTTTCAATGTCTTTCTAGTAGGAAGGGGCCCAAAACTGAATCCAAGATTCAGGGTCCGGCCCCACCAATGCCCAGTACAAGGGCACAATTCCTTTCCTGCTTCTGCTGGCCACGCTATCTCCGATACAGGCTAAGATGCCATTGGCCTTCTTTGCCACCTGGGCCACTGCTGGCTCATGCTCAGCCGCTGTCAACCAATGCCCCCAGGTCCTTCTCCGCCAGGCAGGAAGAGAACAATCCCTGGGGTTATACTGGTGCTGGCAGGAGAGAGACTGTGATGATAAAGCTGGCAGCACCAGCCTCGCCAGGAAAGGCAAAGAATCACTGAGGGATTTTGATGTAAAAAATCACTTAGAAAAATAGAGCAGAGGGAGAGAGAATCCTTGTGTCTGCATTCTCACTGGTCCAGATCATTTGAAACCATCAGTGAGTGTCTTTCCGTACACAGAGAGATCAAGTGCACTCTCAGCAAGTTTGCAGGTGACACCAAGCTGAGTGGCGCAGTTGTCACACCAGAAGGACGGGATGGCATCCAGAAGGACCTGGACAAGCTGGAGAAGTGGCCTGTGCAAACCCCATGAGGTTCAACAAGGCCAAATGCAAGGTCCTACACCTGGGTCAGGGCAATCCGTGATTTCAGTACAGGCTGGGGGATGATGGGATTGAGAGCAGCCCTGAGGAGTGGACTTGAGGTGCTGGTTGATGAGAAGCTCGACATGAGCTGGCAATGTGCGCTCGCAGCCCTGAAGGCCAACTGTCCTGGGCTACATCAGAAGCGTGGCCAGCAGGGTGAGGGAGGTGATTCTGCCCCTCTACTCTGCTCTCGTGAGACTCCACCAGGAGTTCTGTGTCCAGTTCTGGAGACCTCAGCACAGGAAGGACATGGAACTGTTGGAATGGGTCCAGAGGCCACGAAGATGACCTGAGGGCTGGAGCACCTCTGCTATGAGGACAGGCTGAGAGAGTTGGAGTTGTTCAGGCTGGAGATGAGAAGGCTCTGGGGACACCTTGTAGCAGCCTTCCAGTACCTGAAGGGGCTCCAGGAAAGCTGGGGAGGGTTTTTTTATCAGGGAGTGCAGGGATAGGATGAGGAGAACAATTTCTACTGTGAAGTGCGGAGATGAGATCAGATCAGATCAGATCTCATCTGCAGTGAAGGCTGCAACACTGGAAACACTCAAGACCAAGCTGGATGGGGCTCTGAGCAACCTGATCAAGTTAAACATGTCCCTGCTTCTGCAGGGCAGGTGGACTGGTTGACTGTAAAAGTCCCTTACAACTCAAAGCCTTCTAAGATTCTATGGTGAGAGTTCCCACAGGCAGCCTGGCACCTGGCAGGGACAACACAGCCCGGAGACCACCACTAAGTAATGCAAGAAGCTGCAGTGGTAACTCCTTCCTTTAGCATTTAT